>NC_133983.1:24391637-24991637 GCF_047716275.1 Strix uralensis | reverse complement strand
ATTCTCCACTCCATTGTGGAATAACACATTCCTCCACCCCAAAATTAGCTGGTGTTCTCAACTCAGTAAAATTCAGTCACACTCTCTATGAGACTATCAAAGCTCAGCTCCAAATTAAAACCTGTATATTTAAAACAGTACTTATTTTGTCCTAAAATCCATTCCACCATGCTTGCACTCAGTAACAGGTTCAGCTTTATCTCATTAACTCTGAATAAGAGAGAAGGACCGAGTACCCAGTACATTTGTGAGAAGGGAAAATCCAGGTTTGCAGCAGTGCGGAAGAAGCAATAGTTCGGCACGCAGCGTGCCGTAAAAACGTCTAAGCAGGTACGTTCTTGGTGGAATCCCTCACGCTGAGGCAGAGCACTGAGTCCAGGCCCCTTCTGCAGAGATGGGCATCAGCCACCCAGGGTAAAACCCATCAGGTTACACAAGGTGGCTCCTAGCAGAGCTGCCCTGCACAAGCTCTGACCACGCCGGCATTCCCTCCTCCCACCTCCTGAGGCATCCCGGCGTCGGGCACAGGGAGCACACTGCTGCTCTCAAACAAACCGCTCTGCGGCGCAGACCAGCACGCCACGTTCCTGTCCAATAGCTGGCCTACATACACAAGAAAAATTGACTTTTGTTCAGGTAATAAAAATAAAAGCAATCTGAACTGGCATCTGAAGGTTGGAGGATAACATATGGGTGAAAGAGCTAACAGGTTTACACTGGAAATCGAGAGTCCATTTCCGGAATGGAAACGTGCAAGCAAAGAAACATTTGCTACAAGTGGTTTTTATAGTGAAACCTCCATCAAAGCTTGCAGGTGTGGCACCAGGGCACGCCAGATTTCAGACATCTGCTGACAATCTCAGGCTTGTGCTGCACAGGGGTGACTTTGATTGCTGAGAGATGTGTCCAGAAGATGAACAGCTTCTGGCACTGGTCTCGCTGAAGTCAATGGAAAATGGTGGATCCTATTAGGGGCACTTTACCTTCAAGTAGAATAAGACCATCTTTACTTAGGACACAAACTGCTTTCAACACCTTAGTTCACAAAGGCATGGAGACATCCTATCAGAAAGAACAGCCATTTCAAATAAGTAAAACCATGAATCTGCTAGGAAGGATAGAAAAAATAATTATTAATAACTTCAAAACACTGGCTAATAAGTTTCTGCTGCATGGAAAGTCAGAAACATAAGATAACAAGCCAACAACTTACAAGCAAAACCAGATGAACCACCCCATACCTTTTCCCCAAGTCAGACAGCAGAAATGTCATAATCATATCCTGCTCTGCCCTTGCTGAATTATAAAATACTGAAGATATAAACATCTCTCTGTAGGTTCTGTTCTTTAAGTGCAATTCTCTGCAACTGAAAGCCCAACCATCAACTTCATATATTACAAATGTAATTAATCTTAGCTTGCTACCTCTTCCATCGGTCCTCTTGCCACCTCGATGGTAACTTAGATGTCCTGCTCAAAGAGCTGCACAATCTTCCCAAGTCTATGTAATTGCTGGATTCTTTCTACTCTTTCTCTGCACTCTCTCCAAAAGGCATTCCTCTGCAGCAGCTTTACTTTCAGGTGTTGGTTGCAATGATCTCCACATCTCCAGCCTTTCCCGTTATCGCACAGCCCCTGTTTCTCAGCCTGTCCGTGTAAACTCCTCCAACCCGCCCGCCGCTCCAGGTGGGTGCTGTGACTCCCGACTCCTTTCTGACATGTGCTCCGAGTCTCCACTGGCTCCATCTCCCGGTCCCCAGGGCCATGGAGCCAGCTCGAGCCAGTGTGCACCTTGTCCTGCGCTCCACGGGTCCCTGCGGGCAGGGTGCCCCTGGCCAGCTGCGGGCACTGGCGCAGCCCAAGGGCACCGGCTGCTGTCGGGAGCTCTTGGACCCTGTTCCAGAGTGACTCCGGAGCCGGCTTGCCAGGCAGTGCTGCCGAGCCACGTCCCCACGAGGGCCGGTGCTCAGCCGTGCTGGCGGCTGCGGTGCAGCCGGCTCCGTGCTCGGGGGCGGTGGGGATCTGCGCTGGCCCCGCGGGCAGGCTCCGCTGCCCACCCGCTGCCAGCTAGTGAGGCCACAACGGGCTCCAAGCCTGGCCGCGGCCCAGGCAGTGCCTCGTACGGCTCCTGCCCGCGGGCTTGGGACTGTCTCAGGCCTCTGGGCAGCTGACCCCGCTGCCGGGGTCTCGCCTGCTGCCAGGCCCTGTGCCCCGCCACCCCCGGCACACCCGCACGGGGCGTCACCTCTGCCTGCTGGGTGTCCCCAAGGATGCCAGCCTCCTTCCAGAGCACCTGCAGCTCGCACAACCCGCACCTCCCTCCAGCAGCTCTCTTGCTGTTCCCTCACCCAAATATTTTCAGCTTCCCCGGATTGCTGTGTTATGGTTCCATTAGATTACAAACCTTTCTGAACACAAGCGCGGCGCACACCTGGAGTGCCCAGTAAGACCAGTGGGTGGTCTGGTAAACAGATTAAATCTGCATGCTGCCTTCAGCCTGGCCGCCTTTGGAAAATTCCCTCTGCATGAAATTCTCCCCATCTCCACTGATCATTGTTTTAATTTAAAGGGGTTTTTAAAGGATGTGATTTTAATGAGTGCAAGGCTCAGACCAGAAATACTGTATTTCTTTCTCCTGAATGATGAAGTAGGCACTTGGACTCTCTGCATTGATTTCTAATCTGCCATTTCGTACTCTTGACAGTGAGCCCTGGAAACCAGGTTCAGTTGGCTGTACCGTGAAGGTTTCCATAAATAAGAGTAGCTGAGGCTGGTTAGGCCAAAAGGGAGGACCTGAATATCAGAGTCGCAACCCTTACTCAGCCTACAACTCTTCAGCACAGCTGACTGGAGTACTACTACTACTACTACTACTATGACTACTACTACTACTACTGAGAGAAGACATGTACAGACTTTTGTAAGAAGGAATTCAAAGTGGAGTTCTACTCCTCAGGATGCGCGCAGGTCCCCCTTCCCAGGGAGAGCAGAAGGAGTGAAAGGCAGGAAATTAAGACGACACGGATCTACTGATCGAACATGCATGTTCACGGGGACCACCCCAAGTAGACTTGCACTCAGACACACTCCCGAGCACACATGGATTCTGTCCCATTCACCACGCACACCAGAGGCATGGCTGGGTACTATGCCTGTTCCTGTTTCCCAAGAGCCAACCTTCCAGCAAACTCTCCAGTACAGGCACACCGCATTCTCCAAACAGGGCAGCAATTACACTCCCTTCCATCAAACCTTGGTTGAGGTTTCTGATGAGAAATGCCCATAATTAAAATGAAAAAAAAAAATCTTCCTTTCCCAGATGCAAAGGAGACCTTTATTATTTGCTGCTACAAGGCAAAGCCTGGGCTCTTCATTTCAGGCCCTTTAGGTTCAAGATCAAGAAACACACACTCCGTCCTCTTCTTAAATAAGGACACTTCAGAGCTTTAACTCCCGTGCGTTCTGCTGAGCCACATCACGCGCACACATCAGCACGCACCAGCCCTGGGCCTGGCTGTCTGCAGAGCCAGCACTGCAGGGGCTCTTACCAGCTCTCAACCACCCTCACACCACCCACCACTATCATTTTTGTGGAGCCAGAAATATTCTTTAGATTCATCCACTGCTGTAAAGTCAGAGCTGTAAAGTCAGATCTTTTCCTCCTTTAAATGTGACTAGCTATTTACTCCCTAACAATTCTGCTTCAGAGCTGATTTAGCATTTTTATTGGAATGTGAAAGCTCTTAAAAGAAGAAAAAAATCTAATCAGGCAGAAGAGATAGAAAACTTGCTGAATTTTTTCTCCCCCCTTTGCACCCCTTCAATCCTATCAAAAGCACATCTTCCATTCATTGCTTCCCGATGTCATTATGACAAGCGGCTACAAATCAATAGCAGAAGCAAAGGCAGGTCTAGCCCGCACTCACCAAGTGATAAAGATTCACTCTCAACCCCGATTTGCTAATAGCACATAATAGCAGCCATTGGCGCCCCGCATTAAATCATACATTTCACTCTGCGTTTATTATGGGATTTTTAAAACTCCTCACCAAATTGGATTTTCTCGACGGTCTCTAATTTCCACATTTATCATTTAAAATTAAACTCCTCTGTGGGGAGGGGGTTGGGAAAAGGGGAAGGAAGAGAGAAGCCATGCAATTCTGTATTTTCCTCTTTCTTTTTTATGAAAACCCATAAATAATCCCAGGTATCACTGCCATCAGCCCTGAAGTTTTATATATATAAAATACCAGAACTTAGGATAGAATAGCTTTGGGACTTAGCTCACCTTCATGCAGCTCTGCTAAAGAAGAGGAAATTAAAGAGAAAGCCATAAGGAAACAGATTTTAAATAGTAAATCCAATAAACAAAATAGTCAACAAAGTAAGGTGGTATGAAAAGCATTATGGAAAATTACTGTGGATTTTCTCAGCTGGAAGCGCTAAGTAGCAAGGAAAAGATGGACCAAAAAAAATTTTAAAAAACCCAAATCAAACACAAATAAAACCTTATTATCTCTTTTCAGTTCACAGATAATTCATTTCAAAAATAAAGTGAAAACTTAACAACAAACTCCTCTTCTATAGCAGATTTTCCTTAGAACTAAACTCCTTGTGATCAGGACCAACAAAGAAAGGCGACATACCTGAAACCATTGAAATTTGTTATTTCATCCCTTTCATCCTACAGGTGCCCCACGTGTAAGGCTACAGAGCTGATAATGATGCTTAACAGCATCTGCAGGAGCAGCACAAGTTTTTAAGCCGTCTGACACCTGATTACGAACAGGCAGAGGCATGGATGGCAAATGCTCTCCAGAATGGTCCTCAGGAGGAGGCGAGGATGACTGGGGTTTTGGTAGCCTGTGGCCACGCAGGCAGCGCAGTCCGAGTGCCCCAGACACGAGGCCAGCTGCCTGGCTCCAGCAGACTGCTTGGAAATGGTCTCTTGCCCACTGGTACCGAAAAACTGGGATTTTTACAGCTCGGGCCAGTAGAACCCTACGGTATTTCCCAGAGGAGCGCAACTCCTAGTGATGCCCCAGATGCAGTTGCAGAGTGGCCACTGCTTTGACCATTGTGAGCAGACAATTGTGCCAAGCGTCGCGTCTCCTTTGGCTGATACCCCAATTGAAAGGAGCCCCTTGTCCAGAGGATCTTTGCCTAGGCAGCAGCAGAAGAGAGCGATTTTGCAGCTGTACAGAAAAACAAGGCCATGGGCTGGTTTTCAGACTTGGAGACTCAGAGATCATTGGCCAACTGGTGCTTTGGTTCTGAAGCATAAAGCCAGTTTTCAACTTCACCTGCAGGTAAGCCTGTGTGCTGAACCCCAGAAAAGAAAAGAATACAATGACCTACATCTGTCTGCTGTAGAGGAGCAAAGGAAACCAGATGAGAGAGATCCAGGAGCACCCTGCTCTGGAGGGAGGATGGCAGGGATGCAGACGTGCCTGCAACCAGAACAGATGCTCCTGCTTACGAGGGCAGTGCAGCGGGCACAAGAAGCACACACACTGAGAAACCCCAACGGGCAGAGCCCTGGAGAACTTCCTGCTTTATGTGTGGGTCGAATGATACATCCTGTGATCTGAGTGACCAGAGCGCTGTACCAGAAGAGAAGCAATCAGGGAACGCTCTCTATGCCCTCCCCGGTCTGCTCCCAGTACGAGACACTTGTTCAGAGAACACGCGTGGCACCAAGCTGAGCTCTGCTCATGAGGATCGAGGTCCAGATTCTTCCATCTGTCTTGGCCTTGACAGAAGCATCCAGATCCCAGCCTATTTGAAGCACTATACATTAAGACATGAATCTGAGTCTAATGTGAACGAAGGCCAGTGACTTCTGAAACAGAAGGTGATGTGATAACAGCATGGTGAATTAAGCTTTCACTGCTCGTGATTTCCAGCCATGAGATGTGAACTCAATCAGCCCTCTGTCTAACATCCAATTAGTACAATCACCTCAATTCATAAACTACTAAGCAGTTTAACCAGGACTCTGCTTAAAAGGACTTGAAGATTTTTGTTCTGGTAAGTTTTGGCTTCACTAAAGAGCTCTTAAAGATAAAATTCCTCATGAGGTCTTGCCAGTTCAGCTGCTATGCATCAACATTGGCACAGGCAACACTCCAGCAGCTTCTGGCCTTTCTGAAGCTGCACCAATGTCATTCTGAACCCCAGCTGAATGCAGGGGCAGCTTCTGTTTTACTCTAAGATTATTTCCTCTTAAAACTTACAGCACAAGTAACAAAATTCTGGAGCCTCTCCTTTGAACTGTACCCCAAGCAGTACTAGCAAAGGCTGGCAAGTGTAAATGCTCCTGAGAACGAGGCACCTCTCACAAAGCAAAAGAACATCCTAGCATGTTTTTTCCCTCCTTGAAAGTGCTGGGAACTTTCAAGAAATACAATGGCTACAGGTATTGAACCTGAGTATTGGCCACCTCTCGATTTAATGAGTCACGAATTGGATATCTGGTATCTTCACAGGAAGCAATGTATGTTCCTCCATCTACAGCCAGAACATGAACCTGGCCAGTGCAAAACTGAGTCACCACTTTCTTTCACTAGAGACATCTGTTTAAAGTTAGAACATCAGTAAGAATTAATCTAGGAACAGAGCAGAGGGAAAGAATGTAATATTTTAGGTTAAGAGCCTTTTTTACTTCTGTCGTTCCATACAGTAAAGGGCAAAACCTCAGCAAAGACAGACATCTCGCTTCACAGTAAGTAACTTTAAGGATGTGCTGGGGTCCCATTTCTTTTTCTTCCCCCATCCACTTTTTCCGTGGCCTTGCCAATTCAGTTTGAGGCCTTCTGCTACCGTTTCTTACTTTTCAGTTTTGCACCTACGTTCAGGCATATGAAGAGTCCCCAGGTGCTGGTCTCTTTCGGAGACAGCCATGAACACACACCCTTCCAATGCCTCCCATGTACAGCTGCACTGTTTCTTACTGCTCCAGAATCCGAAACATCCTGTGGTTTATTGATCCACCCAACCACACTTTGCCACTGATCTTTTGCATTCTTCCTGACTAGTGCATCGAAATGGGAAGTGTGTGACACATTACTCTCCAACTGACCTGGCAAGGTTTTCATACCACATAGTCAAAATTCCCTGACAGCCATTGCCTCCCCTTCAGTTGCAACTGATAGAAAAGTCCTGTACTCAGTATCATGAGTCATCAGAGTAATTCCACAGCTCTTGGACAGACCAAGCATGGCGACGAGGGTGGTGAGACACCGGTACAGGTCACCCAGAGAAGAGGTGCGTGCCCCACCACTGGAAGGGGTCAAAGTCAGGTGGGTCGGGGCTTTGAGCAACCTGATCAAGTGAAAGATGGCCCTGCCCGTGGCAGAGGGGCTGGAATAGGTGATCTTTAAACGTCCCTTCCAACCCAATCCGTCCTGTGATCCTATGACTTCAGAAAATGGTTGCTCCCATCCTGCCTCAAATGAGATCTACTTCTTCTACGGGGGAATCATCAAACAAGGAACAGCAAGTTATCTGTGAATGCCTCATTTAAGGAGGTGTTCTTGAAGTGGACAGCAAGGTCTAAAGGATACCCTGGAATAAAAATGATTCAGAGAAGATTTCTTAAGAGCAATGTCACAGAAACACAGTTTCAACAGTTCTGATGGTTAGGAAATCACATCCTGGGTTAGCATGTCTGCACTGAGAATGTGACAGTAAGAAGGGAATCTTTGTTATAATTGGCAAGATTTGGATATTCATCTACAGAAAGCAAATCTATCTCTGCATGTGTAAACAAAAGCACAGAGGTACTCCTCTTTCAGCTTGAAGGGGACTGCTGGTTAACCAGGTCAAAACTACCTGACCCAGCTTTGCACAGATTTCCACAGTTCTTGCTGGAGTAAGCTTTGATCCCTAAGACCTCTTCTCTGCAGGAATTATTTTTGCCGCGAAACTTCCCAAACTACAGTCTGTACAACATGTTGTTTTAAAGTCATTTGTTCAGACACTTCATATGTAGAAATGATGATATGTACCATTGCATTTCATGCATGCTTTGGGGTAATAAAACAAAACAGATCAAGCTTCAAATGGTCTACCTGTGTAAACAAGTTAAAAACAAACAAACAAACAAGCTCAAAGGTTATGGCATTAATTGCTACTGCAGAAAACCCTGTGTTATCAAACCAGTCACAGCTGCCTTGGGACAGCAGAAGATCTATGTCCAAGCCCTGTATTGCCGTGTTCCTACATCCCAGATGAGCACTCTGAACATCAGGCTGCACAGGGATGTCTTGCGCTCTTCCCTGTTGGCACTAAGGCACTTCATAAAAGTAACTGAATAATCACTGGGCTGATGTTATAGCCCAAGGGTCAAAGTAGTACCTAGAACATAAAGCAGTCAAGTTCGAGCCATTACTCCAACAAGCACCGAATGACTTACAGAAATGACACGCAACTGAGCAGACTGCAAGAGGCTTGTTCCAGGAGAGCCCATACCCGGCAGCCACGGCACTCGCTCCGGCCAGGCACGGCAGCGACACCAGCCCCGGGCACTGCCACGCGACAGGGGAGGCGAGCCAAGCCAACACGTCTGTTCTTTCCAATCTTTGTGGTACGCTTCTGCTTCCACCAGCTGCTGCCTCCTTCTCCATCCCCCAGTTCCCAAAGAAACTCAAGCCCTCCGCTCCTCAGGGGTACCTCTGGGCACTCCATAAGGCCCCTCCAAAACTGGTACAGGCTGTGTTTCATGGGGACAACCACCCAGGATCAGCAGAGCCTTTGTTCAGATTTTAGGTCCCGCACACATGCAGGAAACACAAGACTGTTGTGTAGACACAGTGATTGATTTGTAGGTTTACAACAGAAAAAACCAAACAACCCCACAACTAAAAATATCAGAATCTTAGTGGTTTCAAACCCAAAAGGCAAACAGCCTCAAACAGCCTTTTAAAAATCCTCATGATTTAGAAGAGTTTACAGTCAGCAAAAATGTAAGATGGCAAAAGCTCCCCAAAATTTGCTTTTATCCTTAGTTACCACAGCAAGTAAAAGGTTTAGCCAAAACAAATCAAACAGGACTTCCACAAGTTGGCTTCTGAAGCTAGCAGGTGCTTCTGGCAGTTCTGGTACCAGTGGTATGTGGCACGGCAGCCAGCTTTGCCGACTGTCTCCTTTGGGACCAACGGGCGAGATGACAGAAAACAGAAGTTGTAAAACGTTTTTATTTTCCTACCCCATTTGAGGGCACACTGAAAGAAGTTTTTCCTTGCAGCCTGTGAAGGGGCAAATTCTGACACAAGCCTAGCAAGAGCCCCGCACGCACCGACCCTGGTGAACCCACACACGATGGGATCTCCAGCAGCGCGTTAGGCCACAACAGGGAGGCTGAAGGCTGCAAACCTTGCTGGCATGCAGCACTGAGTCTCCTTTCCACAGAGCGGCTCGCACCGTGACGTTCAGTAGCGTCTAATCTCTTTCTGTGAATGATCTCCAGTGTTGAAGCTTAACATATAAATAATCAGCCACCCAGAGCTGCAGGGATGCTGAGATTCTGCATCCTCTTCCCTGGAACTAGGAGAGCAAGACACTCAAGCTAACACACCTCGGGCTCTAGCTAAGCCAGGAATTAGACACAGGGCATTTTCAGCATCATGTCCTCAGCGTTATAATTTGTTTCTTTCATTCTGTCAGTGCTCAAACTTGTTGACCTTCCAATCATACTTGCCCTTTCTATCCTCATCTTCGCTTTCAGGGAGGATAGCAGTTTTATTACAGGGCAATTGGGAGTGTTCTTAGTATACTCATTTGTCCGAGGCAGTTACTGCATTACTGTTACTGATCAAACAGTAACAGGGAGCCCGGACTCGGGTTAAGTGGCATTCCTACTTTTGGAATGCTGAAGGCCAAACAGAGGCACATTAGCAGAGCGATGAACAAACGTCTGCAAATTGAAGGCAACTCTGCGTACCGACTACCTACGGGTTCCGGCTGGGGCAAGCCTCATTGTTAAATACATTTATACTAACGTGTAAGGAAGCTAAAGCAATGTTTATGCTTTCTGAGAAAGATGAGAAGGCAAACAATCTAAGGGACAAAGGTAAAATATATGAGAATCTGCCAATAAATATATGAGCTTCTGCAGTGCCTGAGTTTCAGCTGATTCACTGCCATCTTCCTAACATAGAGGAGGGATATTTTAGCAGGACAGTCTGCCATAGCTGCTGAAGTTTTGGCACTGGAAGGCAGCTGTTCAGTGCTTCAAATCAAAGCTTGAAATGCCCTCAAACGGCTTAAAGACAGGTCTGCTTTTAAAACATTCATTTAAATGAACCAGACTCACTTTTGACCAGTACAAAACTCAGATTCTAGCTAGAACAGGTTTTTTGAGTTGTTTTTTTTTAATCTTGTGAAAAAGTACCAGACAATAAAGATTACCTGAATTTCCACACCACACCTTGCAAGCAAAAAGGTATGAAAGGTCTCACCCAAAACCTGTGTCACCACGTTAGTGCGGTGCCCAAGCTAAGGAGCCCTGCTGAGCAGCAGTGTCAGCACACGCTGTGCACCCCTCTAACAGCACTGGAGGGGTTCCCGTCACCCCGAGAGTGTGCAGCACTTGCTCACAGCCTCCTGCAGCACACCAGGAGCACACAGGAGCTGGTCTCACACTGTAATAACATGCAGATAGAAATGAAGACCTGCACCTTTAACGTTCTTCAGCATTAAATCACTGATGCAGAGCTGCAATTATATCAAGTTATTCTGCCAACATGAATCCTGGAGATACATATCCAAACCAGCAAAGCTGATTAGTAGTGTGGGAGCTCCCTGCATGCTCCTTCAAAACACAATTAAAGAGAGTTTTATTCAGAGTAACACAGGGGTTATAGGGTCAGAAGAGTTTCCATTTCAAAAGGCAGCAGGATACAAACTAGCAGGAAGGGGAAAGTAAATTGCCCAGATTTCGTGCTAGAAATATCACAGGTATTTAAGCATCTGGGCTTCAATTTCTTACCAAAATATTATCCTACCATTTCTAAGGAAAATAGAAAAATTAGTGCAAAGACAAATCCCTCTATATTGTGATGGTGAATAACTACTGTTCCATCTACAGCAAGGCAGATTCCGCCATCTTGCTTCAAACTTTGGGCTTCCCCATCAATTCTCACAAAGTACAGTCCTTTTGACTCCTTACATTTTAAAACTTACTATGACTAAAACAGAAAAAAAAATATTTAAAAAATTGTAGAGGAAGCTCCAGCAAATAGTCTTCTTGTCCAGTATTACTTTAAGAAGTCAAGCATGCAGTCTCCTAAACCAACAAAAAAACCAAATATTGTCCAGTGTTTGGCAGTCAGCAGTTCAGGACCTTGCCCCACAGTTGTTTTTGTGGTCCAGCCTGGTTGCAGTTGGCTACCTTCCTGTAGGCTCCACAGAAGACTGGTTTTAGTAGATTATATAGCTATATTTTAAACTGATATGCAGAGCTTCTGTGAAACATGGTTCTGCACAGATGACAAAAACTTTGAAGATTTACCTGGATATCACTTACAAGAGAAGAGCTGTTGGATCTAACAGAAGCCAGCAAATAAAAAAATATAAAATTCCTAAACATCAGTCAAAGTAGCATGGAAGTTAACTTAATCTAAATCTGAATGACGGATAGATCTTGCATTGTCAACATGATTTGAGGCTTCCAGAAGCCACTTGGCTTTCCTCAGACCAGGGCAACTTTGTCTCCAGCTATCTGAAGCCATTGGAAGGGTAAGATCTTTCCTCAGTCGCTGTCAAAACAAGAGGCTTCTCCTTCACTTCCTAGCTGTTGTGCTAATATAAAGGTAGAAGCAGAGGACTCTTCTCCATAGTCTTGCTAAATGTATCTATAGAAATAAAATAATTCCTTTCTGAATAGACCTGTTTCTGAAAGCCTACAGTCTATCTAAATTAATTTGTCATATTACGGGAGCCTAAAGAAACATCATTATAAAAAAAAAAATAAATTGCAAGATGAAACAGATCCCAGGTTTGTACGAAAAAAGACAAATGAGGTTGGAATCTTGCACCCAAGCTTTTGTGTTCATGCCCTCTCCCTACCCCCACACACTATGTAAATCTTTATGGGTACAACCTGAAGGATGGGGAGCAGGGAGGAAACGAATCTGCCTCAACTATTCACTCTTCATATTTTAGAGGAAAAACTTATTTTTGAAGCCAAAATGTGGCAATGCCTATTCACAGTCCTGCCATGCACAGATGTTTCTCTTTATATAGTTACCTCATCCCCCCGTCAAGACCACTAAGTATGTTAGAAACTCACGGAGCATAGAATTTTCCACATATTTTCAAATACTTTTTCTTTACTATTTCAGGTAGCTCATACTTATGATTGGTTAAGCTACCTGTGCTCATGCGCTTTCACAGTAAATAAAAACGGTAATAAAAATTTATAAATAATCAAGCCTTTTCTGCTTTATCAAAAGCCTTTTTTCCCCTTTTATGACTCATAAGAAAAATATAACTAGTTAAGTATTTGTTTTAGTAATCAGATTTGTCCATTAAAAAAGGGGGGAAATTATTAAAATCACTATGGAGAATACCGTATGCTTTCGTATTAGAAACAATGAGATAGTTTAGGACTATGCACTTCTGACATTAAGTCTTCTAACAAGATAAAACCTTTACCAGTAGTTAAATGGTTGCTAATTCCTTTGGTTAGTGGCAGGAAGATGAAAGCTGAGATATGTTTCCTCAGAAAAAAAAAGGGTTTTTTTTCCCTTTTTATTACAACCTTAAAGGTATTGTCTTTGTTCCTAAACTACTTAATCTACATACGTGTTCATAAATGAATGATTAATTATACATACTCACATATATAGTATTATATAGAATATATATTAGTCTATATTAGATATACGCTTAACATACCTGATTCTATTGCGTAACCTTATAGTTGAGTCATTGTTATATCACAGCATTACCTGACACAATGCACAGCACTGCAAATATTGTAAAAATTTAAAAAGAAAGCTGAAGTTACGTTACTGATAGTAAATGTCCTTACGCTTGGTTTATAAACAAATGTTAATAAACTTAAGATATCGATGTACTATTAATTGCTCACCTTACTCTTTGAATAGAAACCATATGCCTTTTTACCTTAAGCTAGACTGCTACAGACCTGCTTGACTCTGATGTCTAAAGTCTAACTGCTCGCCTGTTTTTTAAAGAAAACAACAGAATTTTAATTGGGCCTCAGAACTCCGATTGTGTTTTGTCTGTATGCCTGATTAGACATTAGTGGTAATGAGACTCCAAGCGCCTTATTACTAATGCTTCCATAGGACTGAAAACATTCTGAACCCGGAGACACAAGAAAATACATGAGGTGAGGTGACGGGACTCGTGGCCAACCCTCTAAGCACACCTGCCCCCATCCTGCATGCAACGGTTCCCTCGCCTGATCAGCCTCAGCTCCCAGGTTTTGTTACTACTGCTCTCTGCAGAACCACACACTTCTTAAACCAGCTTGCAGCAATTTCTGCAATATGCCTCAGACCAGTTTTCACTGCTCTATGAAATCCTAGTTCAAGGAACATTCCACATTCAGAGTAACTTGGTGGATGCGAAGAAAAAACCAGCAACATACAAGCAGGAAGCAATCCTGTAGCGAAAACGCTACTCGGCTTTTACATGTACTAATTATTTCATGAAATGCAGAATACGTAATTCTATGTGCTGGATTTTAAAGAACTAGCTTTCTAAAGAAAGGTTTAATTTCAGTAACACTGATAAGCCTGAATTCAAAACACAAAAAGCATGACGTTCTCAGATAAGGCTGCAAAACCCCATCCCTGTGTCTTTTTCTGCAGCCCTGCCATGTCAGCATACCAAAACCACGTATTCAGATGCTCTGCTGCTTCCTGGTGCCTGCATGAGACCTGGCCAAGCTGCAATACAACACAACAGCTGAGCTTAAGTGACAGCCTTTGTTCTTAATTTCTTGGAATTTGTCAGCCGCAGTGAGACAAACCAGGTTTTGTACTTAATTTCACAGAACCTTCCCCCCCGCCTCCTATTCTGCAGCCCACAACTATTGCTTTTCCCACGCTTACTTCCTGAGCTCTGGCCCTTGGGAAAGAGAACAAGAGGCAAAATGTTTACAAGATACAGACTTGTCACAAACTGCACCCTGCCGAAGGTTTGGTAGCAACGTTCCTGCTCTCAGCCTCACCAGCGTCAAAGACCTTCAGAAGTTTTCATTTTCAGTCATACCAGATCAGCTTATTTATCAGACCAGCTAATCAAGACACCCACACCCAGTGGATGTCAGTAGGGCAACATATTGTTTTTCACCCAGAGAGCAGAGCCCATTATAAATAACACTAAAACCTTTGTGAAGATGACTGTCCTCTCTACAGCTTACAGCCTAGAGGCTTCATTATTGCATTGACCATAATTCAATTCATCCCTTCCTAAAAGGTCTATTTCTGCAACCAACCCCCACCCTTGAAAATACGTCCAACTAATAATTTCCGATTAATGCAGTCAATTACTAACTCTCCCCCAGCCCCTCACTATCACCTGATTGGGCCAGAAGGGAAAGGAAGCAGCAACTAACCAGGGAGGAATAGAAGTAGGGGTAAAATAGCAATAAAAAGTAATTACATAAAAATGCTAAACATATTACATCTGTTAGTTTGCTTAGCCCAGTGGGCTTGACAATTCCAGGTTTTTGCCATTGTCCACGCTCAGACAGACAAGAATAAGAGAAACAGGAAAAGGATCTTTCAATAAGATTATTAAATCAGTGCATGAAAAATAAGTCGTCATTACATTGCAAAAGGGAGAGAGAAACTCACTGAAATTTCTTTCTGCAGATTTGCCTTTGTGATCTGCAAGGTGCTTTCTCCTGCTTACACTCTGTTGCCCTGGCAACGTACTCCTGTAAAATAAAGATTATTAAAGCGCATATGATTATTTGGCCGCACAGTGAATGAGGCAGCCGCTTCTGAAATTCCTTATCAGAGAAATTCAATTTTAGGCCAAATTGTGTTTTCACTGCCTCTCAGCTTCTCCCTCCCCCCTGCAATACCAATAAAACCATCATCTCCCCAGCTGTACATGATATTTTGTCACTAACTCTTTCATGCCTTTCCTTTCCCATTCCAGGTTTATTTTTATTCTGTCAAAGCAGAATGCTTTTCCCAATTTGTAGGCTTTCTTCCTTACAGGTTTTTTCTGGCAGCTTCAGCCTTTCCTTCCCTGCACACGCAGCCGGCATCAGCCAGCGGCCTCCTCGCACACTGTGGGAGCAGCAGCAGCGTGAGGACGTTCCTGTGTGAGGACATTCCTGCTCCGCTCCGGGCGCGTCAGTGCCAGAGCCCTGGCCTAGAAGAAGAGGCTCAAGAGCTGAGGGGTTGCCCAAAATGTCGCAAATACCCAACTGCCCTTTGCACCATGCTTCCTCGTGGAGCCTCGTCTGCCATTTAGAGGCCTTGCTTGCCTCTGCCTGCGGCTCATCTCGGAAGCGCCTTTGGGGAGCTGGTGGCCAGCCCATGGCAATTCCCGACTGAGGTGTTCCACACCGCGATTGCCAGCGGCCCAGCAGCGGGCCACGGCCACGGCTGACCCATGGCCGCAGCCACCATGCCTGGCCGACCCATGGCCACTGCCACGGCCGACCCATGGCCACTGCCAGGCCGTGGGCAGCCGAGGGATCCCCGGGTTCCGTCACGGGCCGGCAGCCCCTGCAAGAGCAGACGCAGCCCACCCATCTCACCAGCACCGGAGAAACAAGGACAGACCCTCCCCGGGCACTTTCCGGGCGCCTGCCCCGGCGCCGTTACCCGCAGATCACCCCTGCAGCTGCTGCCCCGGTGCCCGCAGCAGGCGGTGGGGCACGGCGACGGGCGGGCACCGGGAGGCCCCCGCGGGACCCGGGCGGGGGCACAGGCCTGTCGCAGCTCTGGGGCAGGGGCGGGGGGCTCCGGCTCCTTCCCCACCTGCTCCCGCCCGCCCCGCGCCCGGGGCCGCCGTTCGGGCCTCCCAAGCGCCGGGGCCGCCGCGGCGCAGCAGGGGGCGCTGCCGCCCCGCCGCCGGCCGGCGCCTCAGGGCGGGGGCGGCGGGGCCCGGCCCGGGCCGCGGGGGAACGGGGGGGGAGCTCGGCGGGGGGACGGGGGCGCTCCCCGGGGCCGCCCATCCCGTCCCCGGCAGCGCCGGGCCGAGGGCCGGCCGGAGCGAAGGCCTCGTGAGGTGACGGCGGGGAGGGCGGGAGGGCGGGAGGCCGGGCGGCCGCCGCGCTCCGTGGTGGCCCCGCTCCCGCTCTGCCCAGCGCCGCCCCCCCCCCCCCCCTCCCCCTCCGCACAGCTTTACAGCTTTTCGTGTCTTTTCTTTCTCTCCCGCAGGTTCATTAAAACACCGGGAACCGTTTAGGTAGACGAACGGAAAACGGAAAAGCGCATCGCCCGTGCTCCGCGGTCCGTGTGTGAGGGGGCCCGGGGAGCCCCCCCCCATCCCTCGCTCGCCTCCCCCCGCCGACCGGCTGAAATTAAAATCAAGGTAAACGTGCCCGACTCTGCGCACAGGGGATTCTGCTTCTTCAGATAGTATTAAAAAATTACATCGACTCCAGAAAGGAAATGAAATTGCTTCTTTTAATATTAAACTTGTAATTGTTCCTATTTTTCCTGGATGTTTTATAACTGCGAGCCTAAGCAACTAACGGCCTTTGTGCAACTGTTAGTGGGCAACTGCAGTGCAGCCAGGATGACTGAAAATTTCTGAAGGCAGTACAGTAAAGATGAAAGTGATTCTTAGAACTAACATATGTGCTTTATTTTTTAAAGATGGAACAGAGAGGAGGCACAATTACCCCAGATTTAGAAGATCTGAGTTCAAGCCCTGACCTACTGAAGATTCACATACCTCAGCTTCTCCTCCCCCTGTCTTAAAATGAGGGGAATAGCTGTTGCCTACCTTGCGGATAATTGCAAGGATAAATACCTTAGAGGCTGGGAGGTGGTTGATACAACAGAAAAAATGCCTAATATCGTCAACACAATGTACCCCAAATCTGGCCTCCAGTTTTCTCATACTCAGCAGAAGATAACTATGATTAATAACAAGAACAGGGTAGGAAAGGAGACCAAAAGGGGACAAGTGGATTTCAACACAAACAGTATGGTTCACCAAGCAACACCTGTAAAGATTTCCTTTTTTTTGGGGGGGGTGGGGGGTGGGGGTGTCACCCACCATCCCATTAATAAACACAAATACATTGCAGTGGAAAAAAAAAAGCAACAGCTGAGTCTCAGAAGCAGTACTAGACAGTTCAGAAAACCCTCAGGGATTGTGTTGTTCCCCTGTACAAAACAACACCACTTTCTGGGTTCGTTAAAGAAGAGTAAGTAGTTCCTGAACTGCGTCCTCCAGTTTGGCCACCATCCACCTATATTATCTCTTAAGACCATTGCCTGAGCTCAAATACCATTTCGGTCACTTAGATCCCTTACAGAGAGAGGGCTGCAGAAGCATCAGTTTCCTCTACAAAAATGAATAGACTCAGTGAAAAAAAAAGTCTACAGCAATTTCTGAAGGCCCCGAACAGCTCAAGTTCTTCTCATTTTAGAATGTAAAATACACAAATACCCCAGTTGCAAGAAGCTAATGATTTAAAATAGTTAATACAAGCAGGCAAACAAAGCGTCAGAACAGTTGTACAGACATCCAGCCAGTCCCTGGCTGGACTCTGAGAGGAGCCGAGGCAGCAGCCCGGCAGAGGAGCAGCAGCAGGGCAGCCCATAGGACCCTTCTCACAGGCACTGTATGGGCTCCCTCTCCTTGTTGCTCAGAATTCCCCAAACCAAGCGTGGTATCTCCACGCTTTAACTAAAGGATGGGGAAGAATAAACCAATGGTAAACTTTAGAAAAGGTGGAGCAATTATATATCGTCTATATTAAAAAAGTGAGTGAAAACAGCTGCTCTTATCTACTACCCGTGCAAGGAGCTGCCATGCCCGCAGCGTAAGGTTCCGGTGGACATGCTGGGTAGGTGCTGCCGACAACGGTTGCCGAGAGCCCTTCGGAAGCAGGCGGTGCTACCACTGCCTGGCCTCTCTCTGCCAGACAGACAAGGTTGCCAAGTTACACTTCTGGCTTCTTCAAGCCGTTTTCCTCTCTCAGTGACACCTAACACCATTTCCTTGGCTAGCGTCATTTCAGAATCAGTAAAAATACCACTTCTCTGTCACAGTCTTTCTGATAGACCGGAGTTCCAGAATGAGTGACAGAATTAAACAGTTTGCAGCCAAGTAAGAAAGACACTTTTAACAGGATATTCAGAAAATAAACTTCATCCTTTGTATTTCTCAGATGAAGTTACAATTAAAGCTACAATGGGACAAGAATTCTGATAAGGATTACATTTTTGGTGCTAGATCACCTGTCTTGGAGCACTTCTGGCTCACCTCAAGCAAATGACATTAGTGGTTATAGCTTCTGGAAGCTAGGAATAAAAAAATATCTTCTACAGACTAGGGAAACCATACCATGGAAATAAGAGAATCTGAAGGATTTAGGGAAAACAGATGAACAGTTGACTGTAAATTCCCTGAGTGCCTTTGTTTCTTGTGTCCGCATTTTTAAAAGGACACAGGAAAATGGGAGACAGTGCACTGTCATAAAAATTATTTGAAAACTGGAATAACTGTCTCAGAATGAGAGACTTAAGGAGCTCAATCTGTTTAGTTTATTAAAAAGATCAAGAGATGGCTTGATTACGATGTATAAGTACCTTCAAAGGGAGAAAATACCAGGTCCTAAAGGGCTCTTTAATCTAGCTGAGAAAGGCATAACAAGAACCAATTGCTGGAAGCCGAAGCCAGACCAGTTTAAATTAGAAATAAGGCACAGTTTTATAGTGAGAATGATTAGACATTAAAAAACCCTACCCTATCAAAGGGAGGAGGATTCTTCATCTTTTAATATCTTCAAATCAAGACAGGATGCCTTTCAGTAAAGTAAGCTTGAGTTTAAAAAAAAAAAAGGCTCAATACAAGGGTAATTGAGTGATATTTAATGACTTATCATAGGTAAGGAAAGCTCTAACATCTTCATTTGGAATGAAGGCTTGAAATTTGGCAGCACATAGCTTTGGCAACAGGTACGTGCCATTTGCACTCTGCAAGAAAAACTGCCTAGATCTGTCTCTGCTGTTAGCCTCAGAGAAATACCTGATGGCAGATGCCAAGCAGAGACCTGATAGTTTAAAAACTGATACCACTTTTCCTTATTTAGCACATTCCATCTCCTGAGACACCTCACGCTGACCAGAGCCATGGCAGTGTCACTCTGAAGAAGCCTGCTGAAGCCCGGGGCCACGAGCACGAAGCCATGCTTGTACCTGGGGTAAATCGATGTTCTGCATGGTCAGTGTGGCTGCAGTTACCGGCTGCGGCTGAAAACACCAGACCAGCCCCTGGATGGAACTGCCATGCTTCATCCCTTTCCAGGGCTGGACATTCCAGCACTTGGGACTGTTCAGGCTGGGCCCCTACTCCACGGGAAAGCAGACAGATAGGGGAACTGGGCTGCCAGCGAGCAGAGCAGCGCACCCATTGCTAGGAGCCAGCAAGGAGACACAGGACTGCAGGCAGACTGGGCAGGATTTGTTATATTATTGAACTACACAGCAGTTTGGATTTAGGTAAGGCTAAAAATACACCCTAGCGCACCTGAGGAAGAGTTCTTGCACTTACCTGATGACACAGGGAGTACAGAACTCCCCAGCGGCATGGCTGAGGTTTTTTCATTACTTTGTATCTTTACATCATATTCCCTCTTAAAAGGTTAATTTCAGTCTTTAGGATTCTCTTTGTGGAAGAACCTCTTTGTGCCATGGCCATCATCCTCATCTTTCTCTGAGCATCTAGATCAGCAGTCTCCAAAGTTTTTTGATCATGCACCCCATCAGTAAAAAAATTTTGAGCATGCACCCCAATATATGTGTATATATATTTATAAATTATATACATGTACTACTGTATTATATACTTTATAAAACATACACAAAAATATAAATTTAAAAAGGGTATGGATGAAATAAACACTATATCAAATTTTTGTTAACTGTACAAAAAGTATTTTCTTCCTGTACCCCAATAGATTGTCTTGCACATCCCACCTTGGAGACCACTGATCTAGACCCACAAGGGACCTTCAAGGACAATGATTCTTCTAAATTCTTCTAAAAAGTTATGTGCAGTTGCCTCAGATTCCCCGAAGGGAAATGGCCAGTGACTCAAGGCTGAGCGTACAGCCTTGGTAACGTGATACAAGTGAACCAACAACACTGCTTCATGAGGAGCTAAAATGGGGCAAAACCTGACCAACCACTACCACAGAGAAGGTTTCCAGGAGTTGAACAGTGCAGCCATGTTCCCAGGTAAGACTCTAAATAAAACCTGCTGTTATGACAACAGCACTGACCTGAGAGCCTGTGATGAAGCCAATTGTGGAGAGAGGCTCAATAAATACTCAGAAGTTCTTTTGTGCTGAGCGTGATATAAGATATGGAGCAGTGCCAAAGAAACACTTGGTGCTAGATGCCAAACCATCAGTCTGCCCCAGCTCTGGCAGCAACTGACTCCTGAAAGCAAGTTGCTGAAGGTGAAAAAGAATGGGACCCCTTCCAAGCCTACCACTTAGGCTTATCACCAGACAACCAGAGCCAGAGTTTTCTGAGGCAGTGCCAGGCAACCAGACTCAACACTCCTGAGCTTCCAAAGAGAGCCTTAGAGTCTGGAAGGCCTCCATGCAAGTACCCGGGAGCTGGAAAGTCGAGCGAGACCCAGATCTCCTGTCCCCAGTTTCTCTGCAGATTGCTTCTAGGGACACTGGCGGGGTGGAGGAACATATGAGCACAGTATTATTTATGAAGACTCATTGCTACAAGACTGAGCTAGAACTTCAGTTGAGAGAGAAGCCCATGCTTAGCATGACCAAGGCATACTCAGCGACTCTGTACGTGAATTCTTACACCCAGACAGAACCTACGCATCAATGAAGTCAAGGGAAAAACTTTGAAATACATCTTCGTTGTGCCATGGTTTCACTGTAGTCTGAAATGTTTGTTAGGCATATGACAATTTCCTTTTCAGGGCTGAACTGTTCTACATCTTCTAATCCAATTTCAGTTGACTCAGTCAATGGACTTTCCATCATTTCCTCCATACTCCTATCATGATGGGTCTCATAAATCTTGCTAATGGAGGATATTACCTGATATCTGAGATACATTTTCCTTCTTGTATTATGATCACAATACATTTCATTTGCATTCCTTAGGCCCTGTCCAAAGCAATTCTTCTCTATGGTTTCTGTTTATGCTCTTCATATGCTTGTGGACAAGTACAACACTCTTCATTTATTTTGCCAACTTAAACATATCTAATTCTTTTCATATTTCTTCATAAATCATTACTTCCAGCCCTTAAACGCAGCTTTACTCAGAAAAATTATTTTAGAAATGGCGTTGCCTGGGATCCACATTTACTAATCTCACAGCAACCGTTCCATCATTTTTCTAACTGCCAATGGTTTGCACTAATTCCACAATTTATTTTTTTTTGTCTGTGTGCTCTACATAGTAGCATGGGGAAAATTTTAGGTTTGTAGTGTCAACCTTACACATTTTCATTCTGCACACCACTTAGCTCCTTCTGAATTTACTTTTGCCATCTTGCATGCAAAAATTAATACAAAAATAATTGCGAAATTTACATACAATTTAACATAATTCTGTGACGCTGTCACTATTTCTTCTCTGATTTGTGCATGTTAATGATATTATCCTTGATTAGAAGCTACTGGTAGGAATCTTTTATTTATTTTTGGTGTGGCACCTACTATATATTAGGTGTTTTAAAAAAATTCTTCCTTATGTTCTTTAATGTAATGCAAGTAACCTGATGCTTTCAGGGGGTTTTACATTACTGTGACTGAGTACACTTTAATTTTGTTGAAGACTGACTTGCAGAATAAATCCAATCCAGCTGATCCGAATTTACAGGAAGAACACACCTTAAACAAGAAGTTATTTTACTTCTTTCAGTACCTAGAGTCATCAAAAGGTACTAAAAAGACCAGAACATCCAGGCAGTTCCGTCTCAGAACGGGAGGTACTTCAGGAGGGATGCACAGATGGCAGACATGCTTCAGTGTATCGGCTCTCTACTCTGAGGAGCCCATCAGTCCATGGTGGTCCTGGCTAATTTGTGGAACAAGATTCCTTGCGATGTGTTCTCCAGGAGGCAGTGCAGAATTCGCAGCCTTTGAGGCACAAAGTGACCTGGTACCGTACCTCCATCCTCCGCTCTCCCTCCAAGCGGTTCCTGGCTGCGCACGGGCCACCCGGCGTCCTTCCAGGGCTCCTGCCCCCCGTGCTGGCAGAAGAGAGACTCGGCCACACTGGAAAAGCCCATCTATGCCCATCTCCTCACTTCTCAAGTGCTAAAATATCTTAGAAGACTGGGAGGTTTGAGTTTGGGGTTCTTTTCAGTGAATATGCCTCACAGATAATGAGACAAAAGAATTCTGACAATATTTTGCTATGTACTGAGTAACGCTAACTCGAATCCCTTTTACAAGGGGAGGAAAAGAAAACAGAGTAGTACCTTGTATGGATTCTGCAATCCCTTGCTATCTCAGCAGTTTATTATCCTCCAAATTAATTCTCAATGTTTTGCAAAAAACTATAATTAATTTCTTTAACATAAAGGACACATATTATACATAGAACTGGTTTTCTATTTATAGTCATTTTCTCCAAGTATGCTATTACCATCCCACATTTTGAAATGTCTTCATTACTTATGAATAGGCTATCTGCTGCTGTGTTTTTTTTCCCCTTTGTAAAGGCCCATTTATGAAATCAGTTCAGTAGCTCATCCATTTTAGATTACTGGTTGACTCTCCGTTTAGTAATGATTTCTTTACTCTCTCCCCCCTCCATATACCCTGTACACCATTTCTTATTTCTTTTTAGTTCTCTGCAGAATTTACTCAGCCTTTTTTATTACTGTCCCTCTCTCACATCATAAATAATCCTGAATATCATGATTTTTGCCCTATTTCCTTTCATCATTTCAAGTAAAGGCGCCTTTGTACCATCAAAACTTTGAGCTACATCAATCACTTCTTGTGTCTTGTATCCTCCTTTATCAGATGAATTAGTTGTGATGTGCTTATGATATATTTAAATCCTTGCCTGTTTTTCTCTCTACTTGTGTTTGTTTTCTTTTAAATTATTTCTTGCACCTATTTCTATCTCACTAGTTGCTTAGTTCCTTGAAATTTATCAGAATTTTTAATAGTCTGATATTTCAGTTATGTGCAACTTCCCCACATACACTCAGTACAGTGAATTCAAGAGTTTGTCATGTTCAAAGCTAATACACAGCTGCTTTTCCCCCGGTCAGACTCCACATGGCCCAGACACAGAGCTGCAGGTCTGACATGCAAGTTTTCTGCCTTTTCACTCCCCCTTCCAAATATCCCAGCAAAGGAGATTACTGCTAATGTTCTACTTCCATTTTATTATTCTGAGCAATTACTCAAAAGATCCTACTGATACAGATTTGGAAGAGCAAGAAAAACAAGAAATTCACTTTAATTACCAAGGACAAAATGAACACCAACACTTAAACTCAGGATAAAAATTATTGTTTCATGTTCCACCTCCAATTTCTCATCAGACATTTACATTTCCCCTAAATTCTAAGGAAATCAGGGCTGAGAAGGGTCTGCCCTTAGATCATCTTTAAGATGGTTTGCCTCTTTCCATGCAATGAAATGTGTGCAGTGTGCTTTCAGGGATTCTTCAAGAATGTGCTATCATGTTTTATCAACACAGAGTACTTATCAAGTGTTGATGCAAAAAGCCCTAAGGAACATGTGCAAACTAACTTCTTTAGAAGAAATCATGAGGAAAACCTGAGGGAGTTTAATATAGACACTAGGAGTAAAATTTGGTTATTAGAAACACACTTCCAGTGCTGAATGTATCCAACTAACAAAAACCCCACATGCACTTGGAAGGGAACAAAAGAACATGAAAGAAATGCAATGCAGACTATGAAGAAGATTATCAGAAGATTCAGCAATTCAGAAAATGAAGTGTCCGACAAATTGGATATCTTCATTTCAGTTTTGTCAGAAATACCGGTACCTCAGTAAGGGATAGTAAGAGCAGGTGAGAGAAGGGAATTTTTAAGATAAATGTATTTGACTGAAGTGCCACACACCCTCATACTCATGAGCTTGGGGTGGCATTTTTATTGAATCGGATATTTTCAGTCTCAGACAGACCTACAATGTGTATTAACTGATTAAAAACAAAACAAAAAACTTCTGAAAATTTAAATTACAAAGCTTAAAAGAAAAAAAAAAAAGGTTGAAATCATTTAAGAAGCAGAGTAACCAGCTACCATTCTACTCGCTGCTGATTACTGCCCAGTCATGATTTGTAGGCTTCAGCAGGCTTCTCACTGGTAATGCTAAAGGATACGAAGACACAAAAAGCTAGTTAAGGATTCCTGAGGAATACATCTTGACTAAGTTTTTCTAAGATTAAAGAAAAAAAAGAAAAAAGGAAAAAGGAAAACTATACCAGCTGAAGCTGAGAAGATGATGTATGTGAAAAAAGAGAAGAGGATCCTCCGAGAAGGGCTATATTATTTCCCACAGTAAAATTTGTGCATTGAAAGCAATGCTATAATGAAAAAGCATCAAAGTTGCAGTTTATTATGCCTCAATGATCTCCAGAGTAAATCTGCTTAGTCTGCAAACCAAAGGAGGATTTTCCCACCTTCTAGCTATGAAAATCTGAAACTAATTCTGTGTTCTCTGGCCACTCATAATACAGGCTCTACAATCAAAACATAATTAACAACATTGCTGCTGCCGCTAATGAATAAGCTAGGAAAGAATCTACCTCAGTCTTATCTAACATTTATTTTCCAAGGAGAAAGGGAGAGAGAAAGGCAAGAATGACAAAGTAATATTTTGAGGTCAAAGCAAGCAATTGCAACACCATTCAAGAAGGTAGTCACTTTTTAAGTACAATTAGCAATGATTAGAAAAAGAACCCCACCAAGAAAAAAAAATATAAAGGTCCATCCACCTTTCAGACTCTCCGGGTTTTAAACTTGACAAATAGATACCCATTCTCACTTATTATTCTCTCAATCTTGTTCCTTAAGTCAAAAGTTATGCTTGTGGCAGCGAGTTCAGCTTTCGCAGCAGTAGGGGCAGAGAGTGTATTTGAAAACCAGGGTCAAGGCAAAGAGAACTGATGATGCTGTTACCAACACTTGCAAGCTGGCTGCAGGTCCTTTCACAGAGGGATCTATGAACTAATCCGCACAGGCAGACCAACAAGTAGAAACAGCTCAGAAAATATTTCCTAGTCATGGTCAGGCTTTTTTTTAAGTAACTACAGAAAATTGTAGATAGAGCCTTTCCCCATTTTTTCCATGACTTCTTCCTCAGTTTTGTATACACATTCAATCTCTTCTGTCACCCCAAAATCCAAAAAACAAAGCACAAAAAACCAGAAGCAAAATATATTCCCCTCCTCCTCTCCTTTGGAGCAGCACAAGCTATTCTCAACATCAGGTCAATAACAACAAAACTAGGAGAAAGCTTTTCAATATTAATTTTTTAAGTTAGTCCAATTAAAGATAACACCTTCAATCTCCCTTATGATGCATTTTCCAAACATTTTAAAACATTGGATACAAAATGCTGATCATGAAAGAAGCTGAAAGCTAGCTGCTAAGCTCTGCCAGGAGTAAAAACTTTGTCCCTAGGGATCTGGCTAGCAATGGGCCACGTGATCCAGTAAGTTACACCAACCTTTGTCCTATTCCAAGGGCTTCCTTTAATCCAATTGTTTAGATACAGCTTGACATTATTATCCCAGATCTCATTACCACATTGCAGAAGAACAGACTGTAGGTCCTGAATCAAGAATAAAGAGCAGACTGCAAAATACAGTCAATTCTAATATTGGCTAAATTAAAAAATCTCTACTAACAAAAATGCATCTTTACTGGGAGTGAAGGATGGACAAAAGAGGGATGGAAAAAATAATGCCAATATACTATCAAGAAACTACCAAGAAAAGAAAGCCCAAAGCTCCTCTCCTCCTCCAGACTTTGTAGCTGTAGTTTGTACTTTCATGTGAAAGACAGGGCTGGTGTCAAAACCCTGTTCAGAGACCCACCCCCTTCTATTGCAGCTACAGACAATAATGTGTCTTGGAACTAATAGGTCCTCCACTTTCAATGGTCTCTCAAGCAATTATTTGTTGTCCTCAGGTTATTAGTTACATTTCTAACTGTTAAAGCATTGTCTAGAGCTATCTTCCATCTCTTCAGTTTGAGGGGCAAGCTCAGTATTTTCTCTTCCTGAATAACTTGAGTTGTAATCAAATTTAGCAGGACAGCAGAATATGACATAAAAATCTCAGTGCACAAGTAACTGTGAATACTGTTCCTTAGAATTACCATTTCATACCATGCTTTCTCATCACGACTCACAGGCCACAGAAAGCGTTGCACAAAAATGCATTTATGCTTTTGGCCTTTACAATGAATTCCATAAATTTTACTAGCTGTTGTTAAAAAGTATTTCCTTTTCTTTTTGTAAAACAGTTGTTGTCTGTTTGTTCCTGCATTACAATAAACAGAAACAATTGTCACCTATTCACATTCATCATATGCTGCGACCAAGCACTGGGTAAACTCTGCCCTCACTGCACCGCTACAGCGTGCGCGTCCGTGCACACAGGCCCTTCTCCCCGTACTCAGTGAAAGATTTCATTGGGTGGAGTGTATCAAACCACTCTCAGCTCCACTCAGCCAGAAAAACTCTGACAAAAAACTTGGAATTCTGAAGATGAGGAGAAGAAAAGAGATAAATATACACACGCAGAGTACAACCTGAAACCAACCTTCCCCTTACAGCTTTTGCATGTGTTTTTAATCACTTACTCCAGAAATTACTCCAAACAGTATCTTTCGATACACTTAACAGGAGGCAGGTCATGAAACCTTTAAGCTAGGCAGTGACAACAGGCTTGCTCTGCAAAGCCCAAGCATTCTGCAGTGGCACAGCACGAAGCAAGCGCAGAGAAAGGAGCAGAGGTGCCCGGAGCAGAAGTGCCCTTTCAGGAGGCTGCCAAAGCAACACGGGTACAGGTGAGCGCGCTCTGTCCCCCTGCGGCAGTTCCGCTCCAGCAGCTCCAGAACATGGCATGCAGCCTGTCATCCAGTTTGTGTGTTTCTAGGTGAAGCCTTCAGTCATTTGGCCATCAAAATAAAGGGCGGGTGTAATTATTTGCAAGGCGGCTACTGCTTCTAACTATCTTGATTTTGAGGTCTACTATTACAATAAACCTTTTTTATAGTCCTCTGAAAAGTGACAATAGACTCTCATGACATCCAACATGGAAACCCACGTCTCAGACCTAAAAGGTAGAAGTATTGATAAAAAAGCACACACAGATATGTTAATCTTCTGGTCTAGAAGAAATTCAAATAAAATCCTAAATGAAAAAAGCGCAAAGGCTTAAGTTAGACCCCAAGACTGCAAAACCTGATAGAATGTAGGGGAAGAAGTTCAAAAAAGCATTCTAACCAGTAGTTCAGAGTAGACTTGGCATATGAAAGGGCAGTCTCCATGGAGACCTAACAGCGAGATGGAAATCATTCTTTTAGTAAAAATCTGTTCAGTGAATATGTTTAATGAAAACAATATATAGCTTGTTGCATAAGATACTTAAACACTTATTGTAAATAGTAAGAAAACTATTAAATCTAGAAAAAAAATATACCAAAGGCATGAGTCAGAAACAAAAGTTCAGCGAAGCTCTTGGAGAGAACTGTCTTGGATGTTGCATTTGCACCTCAGTGACAGTGGTTGCAAGAAAGGTCTAAAGTTACCTCAGTGCAGCAGAGAGACCCCCTGTTACTAACACTCCCTTTCCTTTGAGTGGAAGTACCAACACCAGCTCAAGAGAAGATGCGGCACAAGGGGCTCCATTCCGAACTGAGACAAAACACAGATTCAGAGGGCTCCCAAGGGCTTGCAGCCTGCAGGGACTCCAGGTCCTCACGCTGGCAGACAAAGGAACAGCTAAAGCAGAACTGTTTAGGTAAAGTCTAGGATCATCTCTCACTACAACTCTGTTCTCAGTTTTATAAAAGAAATAAATCAATGTAGGATACAATCCTTTAGTTTGCAGGAATAAACTTGTGGTTTTCTATTTTAAAAGGTGTGTTATGTTTGTGTGTGGCAGGGTTTTTGGTAGCAGGGGAGACATTCCAGTATGAGAGTTTCAGGGCTGAGAAGATCTACAAGGCCTGGAAGCCAAGGAGCAGTGCTCACCCAGTCAGTGATCCTGATCCTCTCAAAGGCTGTCAGCTGACAGCCAGAATAAATGGGGCAATATGTGGAATAACAGCATGGGGTTTTGTGGATGATAAGCAACAGATTCATTACATAACTTTAGTTGCTGTACCTCAGGAGAAGTCTAGGTACAAGTTTTTAATAGTGTTGTGTACCAAGCAGTCTCCCTAGCAGGACAGAACAGGAAAGCAGACAGACTCTGACAAAACTTCCTAAAGTTGAAGGTAGATCAAGACAGTGAATCACAAAATAGTTGAGGCTGGAAGAAACCGCGCAAGATCAGTTAGCCCAGAGCCCTTCCGCAGGCAGGATCAGCTAGGGCAGGCTCTCCGGAGCCATGCTCAGTTGGGTTTGGACTGTCTCTAGGGTTGGAGACTCCACAACCTCTCTGGGCAACCTGTTCCAGTGTTTGACTGCCCTTTCAGTAAAAAAGGGTTTTCTTATGTTTAGAAGAATTTCTTGTGTTTCTGATTGTGCCCACTGCCTCTGGTCCTGTCACTGGGCACCACTGAAAAGAGCCTGGCTCTGTCTTCTTCATACCCTGCTGTCAGATATTTGTACAGAATCATAGAATCACTTAGGTTGGAAAAGACCCTTGAGCCCAACTGTTAACCCAATACTGCCAAGTCCACCACTAAACCATGTCCCTAAGCATCACGTCTACACGTCTTTTAAATACCTCCAGGGATGGGGACTCAAGCCCTTCCCTGGGCAGCCTGTTCCAGCCCTTGATAACCCCACTCCAGTCCCTTAAGCATCTCAGTGGCTCTCTTGTGCTGAGGAGCCCAGCACTGGTGCGGCCCTTCCAGTGCCAGCAGAGGGGAAGGATCCCCCTGACCTGCTCAACACTCCTCCCAGTGCAGCCCGGGTTGCTGCTGGCCTTCCTCACCGCAGGGGCACAGCGCTGGCTCCTGCTCAGCCTGGTGCTCACCGGATGCCCCCGTCCTTCCCCACAAAGCTGCTTTCCAGCTGCCAGACCCCAGTGTGTACTAATGCCTGGGCTCTTCCTCCCCCGGCCCAAGACCTGCCTTTTCACTTGGCTGAACTCCATGAGGCTCCTGCCCACCCAGATCTTGGGCCTGCTGAGCTCCTGACCAACAGCAGCAGCACAACTATCCGGTGACACAGAACTGCCAGGAGCAGTCGGCCTGTCTGAACTCACTGACAGCACAGCTCTGTCCCACCACCCAGGTCATTAATGGGTATGTTCAGCAGTACTGGCCCCAGTACTGACCCCTGTTCACCGCTGAGGTGTGGGGTGCCTCCAAGTGGGCTTTGTGCCCCTGGCCACAGCCCTCTGAGCCTGGCAGTTCAGCCAGTTCTCAGTCCACCCCACTGTCCCAGAAAAATCAAGACAGAAGCTTTGTGTCCAAGTTATCTTAACCACCCTTCTCTGTGCTGCCCTAATTTCATCAAAATCTATAGATACTAAGAAAAAAAACATTCCAGGTTTAGGCATATTATTTAATTATATTGTAGGTTAAAAAAGAAAAATAAGGGCTCACTAGCTTGATTATTTCAAAACCTGCATCTAAGCAGCTCCAACAATCCAGCTTGGTGTCCAGTATTCCTCCACAGCTGAAGCAATGTTTTAGTTCCCAATACCATATACTCAGTCAGTTATTTCCTCTTCTTCAATACATTAAATTTCTTTAAATTCTAGGCAGCAAGAATGAAAAATCTTCTCATTTTCTTCCTGAAAAGCCTCAGATACTTAACACAGCTAAATATTTGGCAAGATAAATGACAGAGCTGCTCTAAAACAGTTATGCATTGCCGAAAAAAAATTTTGGTATATCTGTTGTCTCTTTTGTTAACATGAAAGGTGAGCTAAGTAGAACACCTAGTGGCAAAATACTGAGGAATGACAGAAGACATGTCCATGTCACAATTTAGTTGTAAGGTTATCCTATTTCCTATCATTTCTGAGGACCTGACATGCTTATTTTTTCAGAAAGATGCACAGGAAACCAGAGTAAATGTTTTGGGATCTTGCTGGCCTGAAATCAAGGGGAAAAAAAAAACCCTAGCTGTTAACTTTCCATGCAGGTATTGTTTGATTTTCACTATGTTAGTGACTCAGAAGCAACTGGGAAAGGCTCAGGCATGTGGCAGTGGCCATCAAAACAGTTAACCTCTGCAACCAAATTTGTAAGTGTGCTACAATGCCACTGGCCATTTGGCCAGTTAAAAGACTGTGACTTCCAAACCGCACCCTCGCCTGGAACCATACTCAAATAGTGCTGCACAGGTTTCCACAGATGCTCTGAAGAGTGCTAGATCAGGAGTGCCAGAACCTGGAGCTTTCCACACCAGCAGTGTCACACAAGGCTAGGTGAAGACCTGAATTCGTAAAGATCAAACGGGGATACTTCCCGCACAGCTGACATTGTGCTGCAGACCAGGTTATCCCATTAGCCCTCCCATGTGGGAAAAAAGTACTTTTTTTTCTTCAATAAAATAACAAAGACCATTGATTTTTCTGTTTATAGAGAGAAGGAAAAAACAACTCAGGCAAAGTCCTCATGTCTCTAGTACTTGTTTTAAATATGGTATGTAGTTTGGTGTTTTTTTATTGCTGAAACAATTGCATCTCAAACAATGAAGCCTGAGTGTTCTCTAACTCACAGCTGTGTCAAGACAGTGACTTCAGCAGAGGTTCTTCCCAGTTATAGAAACTTCTTTTCTGGAGGAGATGTCTGGCATCCGACAGAACTGGCCTTCTAACCGAAAGGAAGAGAGACTGCAAAGCTTTAATACATTATCTGATTTACACTATTATTCATAGCTACCAAAATATTTAAAGTACAAAAAAAGTTATTTCAGTTCTTCCCTGGATGCACACAGAGCCATTGTAGCACACTCACTGACAGCAATTATATTTTACCACCCTTGAAGCAATTACTCAGTCCAAATTTTAGGTAAGAAATTGCTGAACAATTTTCTCAGTTACTGTGCAAAAGACCCGATAAAGCAGCAGATGATTTTGTAAAATGCAGGTGCTCTATCTAAATCCACGAAGAAGTACAGCTTCAGCTGAGTACCTTCCCTTCTAGCAGCACACTCACTGTTATAAGATTAATTGTCCAAAATCCTCATGATAGTAATATATTAGGGACTGCAGGATTGGTCTCTGGAAGGGGACAACAGCAGGTGTACCAGTAGCATTCTATATTTCTGCATAAAAAAATTCACTGACACTTGCCAATAGGTGCTTTGAGATGAGGACCATATTGCAAAACATTCTGCTACTGAAACAGTTGTGTAGCTCAGTACATTTCAGGATTACTTATGCTAAAGTTTGATTTAGGTTAATTTAATTCCTCATTAATTTGGGGAACTTAATCCGTTTGCAAAGGGTGGCACAGACACTTCACAAATGTTTACTCCAGGATTAAAATATTTTTGGTTTAGTCTGCATATGACTCACTAGCAGCCTCCTAGATTTATCTGGATTATTTGTTAAATTTATTGAAAAGTACACATACTAAATTCATTTAAAAAAAAATAATCACAGAAGACTACTGTTCAGTAAATAGGAATGCCAATATCCTCAATGCTAACAGCCCCAGCTGAAGCAGTTTACTTAAACAGGAGGAATTAACTTCAGGGCAGTTTGTCTCCTGAATGTCAACAGACAGTAGAACTAAGAAGACTTCTCTATATTTTTTTTTTTGTGCTACTTGTTTGGGAAAAGGAATCTTTGAAAGTAGAAGACAGCAGAGAATAAAACCAAACACACTAGTCATTAATGGATGACTTCTAATATCAATTATTAAAGATAATTCTAATATTTTTCTCCCAGAATACAGACTTTTCACAGAAGAAACAGTACAGGAACATACACCAGCTAACAGGCAAGTCTTGACTTTTTTGTTTTGATTTGGGTTTGGTTTTTTTTAAATCATTAACAGAAGCAAGCCAGTTGTAAAAGACAGAGCAACTCCTGATGCCCAGCTACCTGCCTCCTATAAAAACAACAAAAACATCCTCATCCCCCCCCATCACCCCCCCCCCAAACCCCACACGCACATATCAGAGGCCTCAGATCAGTTGAGAGCTGGGAAAAAGTTACTTCTAAGCCTGAAGAGTAGCTTACAGATAAGAGAAACCAAGCAGGAGGAGCACACAGCAAATTTTTTAGTCAACATACCATCCACCTTGACATTAGAGACTCCAAACCCTCGCAAAAGGTAATTCTACCCAGATTTTGCCACCACGTAGCAAAGCAAATACTTTGTGTTAATCTAATGACTTGAAATCATAAGCCCATACTCCAAGTTCAAAACGGAATGATAACACTCCATTTTCTACCTTTGCCTCAGTACCAAGGGAAAATTAGAAGATCTCAAGCCAACTGGAACTTTTCAGATCTTTAGACCTTCCTGGATATTTTCAAATTCAATCTGACATGTATCAGTACTGTGACACAGTAAAAGGGACAAGGACTAGCCCAACAAGCAAGGCTGTCCTCAGTCTGCAAGGAAAGACCTAGATAGTTCCTTTTTTTTTTTTTAAAAAAAAGCCATAACAGAATAACCTATTTGGCGATTTTCTTCTGGGTACCTGAAGTACAGGACGAGCAGCTGTCCAACCGTTATTTTGCAATTGCAGAATTAAGGTTGAGGTGATACTTGCCTTTGGCTAAATCAAACTCTAGGTGAAAGACACCTAAAGGACCAATACAAGTGTCGCTCTACATTGCAACACATTAAAGAGATGTTACCTCAATAAATAACACTTCCTGAAATTCAAGAACAATTGAAGTTCAAGCAAAACCCAAAAGCAGACTGAAAGCTATGCTGGGGGGGTGGGGGGGGTGGGTGTATGTGGTAAATCAGAGCATGTAAAGAAAAAAAATAATCTGCTTTCCTACATGAGGTACAGGAGAATAATTTGTGGCTGTTCCACAAACCTGTTAGTGTTGAAATCTCCGTTTTGGATAAGTTCTAAGAAATTTACTGCCCCTTTCACCATCCAATAAATTAGCAAACAAGCTTCCAGACACACTGCCAAATCAGTTTGTGTGTAGCTGCATCAGCAGTTTAAACAGGAGGTCTGAGAGACTTTCAGATATTCAAGACGGCAGGCATTGCCCATGCAATATACTACTTCTCGCTGGAGTCAGTCAAACCTGTACTGTAGAAAGTTCCATTATGCAAATAAGTAAAAACACAAACAAAAACTAAATAAAAAACCTACCACAGACCCAGCATTCCATCACACGCTCACTGCAATTAATGTGACAGGGGTGTAGTCTTCAGACAGATCAAGTCTCAACCGAGAGGTTTTTTCTGTCAACATATCCAATGGGAGCACATAAACAGGGGAAAGGTATGGGGGTGTGGGCACAGGCATTTCCCCCCCCCCCAAATTATCTCAGAAATTTCATTTTGGATACATATCAATGAAAGTGTTTAGCCTCGAGATTAGGCTCTCCGAGTTAGAAACATTAATGTGATTATGGTCATCACATCTGATATTTGCAGTATGCTGTCTGTAACAACCACAAGTACATCAAAAATATTTGTCAAATGAGGGGCCTAAGGGAAAGCATTCTGGGTTTCATTGACAACCATCAGAGAAGGTGGCACAGTATTCTAGTGTACATGGACAAAATAATTATAAACATGAATGTCCAAGAAGTAAAAATATTCTAAACTACTTGGGCTAAATATTTGAGATTAAGTGTAACATGTAAAACACTATACTAAGGCAGAGCTACTGCATGTAGTACTCTGCAGTTTAATGTGTGTTTCTATATTCACTTAAAATTAATATTAATTTCTCACTGAGTTTTAAATCAACTTATGAAACACCACTCCTTTCCCATTAGTATTTTGTGGGAATTTTGGAACACCCAACTGTGCTATTTAGTTCCATCTGTTGATGTTTCTTTCCTTACCACCTCATCTGATCAAGCTCGCTGGTATTTCTCCCTTGCCAGCACACATTAAGTCAGTCAGTAAACCTCCCTGTCACCCTGCGTCTGTCCCCACAGAAGTAGTGAAGAAATGGGGTGGTGTTTAAGCAGCAGAGAGACATGAAAACAGCCTTTAAATATTTAGGTTGTGACAGAAAGTGAAAACCTTTTGCCATGTTCATGGAACACAAAAAGTGGAAGCAGGTATGAATTGTAGTAAGGGAGATATAGATTAAATGAAAATAAAAAAGACCTCTCAAAGAGTAAAGATAATTAAGCACTGGAATACATTTCCCATAAGGGTATCAATTGTCTCCATAGGTGGAGGAACCTTTCTTGTGTCTTTTCCAGCCCTATATCCCGTGATAAATCCCTGACATCCCTTTCAGCCTTTTATCTCCTTACACAGTTTCACAGACAGTTCTTCACCATTATCTCACAAGATAACCACGTTTGATTTTTTCATTTAACAAATGGTGTAGGGTTACTAAATCTTCTGGTATAAGAAATTGCTTGTCTAAGAGACACCAGTGATCCATAAAGTCTGACAGCCTGTCTGCAAGAGCTGCCAGCACCAGTTTGGGGAGAAGAAACTTTACCTAAGGGAGTTGAAGAATAATCTGTCTCTTTGTGTCCTCCTGGTCTCCAGCCACTAGAGTCAGTAGAAATTGCAGACTTCACAAAACTGTTTTAGAAGTAAATCATCAGAACGTAAGATTTTTCTTGCTATAGTTCTGAATCTTACCATATTCTTCATCTGCATAAAATAATCCTAAAGGCTAATTTTAAATTAGGTGGGGAAAAGATTTCAGTTAATTAGTTTTGAATTGCATCAGGTGCTCTTCTACTTTTGGATATAACAAAGACTGAATAGAGTGTCTTTCATATATTGTATTTTTGTGCACTAACAATCTTTCAAGAAAGCTCTAATTGTTTTGGCAGTTACTATTTCTCTATGCAGAGTATTCTCCCCTTAAATGGGACATGTATAGGTTCTACTGTAAATTCCTTCAGAGGAATCGCAGAATAAGCATTCGTGCCATATTCACAATGGGAGATAAGTATCTGATCTGAAATTTCAGCACTGTGGTGGTTAAAACAGTGAGAGAAAAACAACATTGTTTTGCACTTAGAAACCTGTTTCTAATCAGCTGAGCTACTCCTATGGGGTCAAATAAAAATGATTAGCTTATTAAAAGCGTAGCTTTGCTATTTAATAAGCAAAAATGATTGAAAATTCTGTTCCAGATCCTGATAATTTTAGTGTTTCTAGTTAAGCCTGCAAAATTGCATTCATTATTAGTGTCTAGATTCATTAACAATTCAATTTATAGATATTAATGCTTATAATGCATGCTTCGCTTGCCAAAACTTGAAGAGAAATTGTTTCAATTAGCTTTCATGGATCATGAATCCTACCGGCTGGGTATTTTTAGACAAAAGATACAAACACATCCCCAAGCAATGCTAATGCACAGCTGGGATTCGTATGTAAGGTCAGCTAACAGTTTAAAAGGAAAAACAGTAAATGAGTTTTACACAGAACAGACAGGAACAGAACCAATCAAATATTTGCAAGTCACACTACTGCCCTTAAAGCCAGGATTCCCTGGGTTTTGTGCTGTATTTTTAAAAATCAAACCAGGAAGATAGAAACTAGTGACTAGGTTAAAGAATATTTTTCAGCATGTGCCTAAGCATAGTAGGTATATGTACAGGCCCAAGGCAAATTGTTCTGGTGTCATTTTCATTCAAACTATATAATTAAAATCCCTAAAGATGCACAGATGTAACCAAGGATGTAATTTTGCTCAACATTTTCTCTTCTTTCCTGAGGTCAGTTACAGTCAGGGAGAAGAAACCAAAATCTACACAAACAATTTTGCACTACACATGCAAAACAAAAGAACCAGAAGATCACAGAATAAAATGCTCCATCAAGCTGACCAGGTGGTAGGTTTGAGCACATTATGACCATTCTAGTCAGGATGTGAACAGAAGGCCTAGGAGGAGCAAAGCCTTCCCTGGTCTCACAGCAGCGCCACGCCTGAAGAGCTGAACTCTGCCAAAGTCTGGACTCTTACACGGCTGCCTGAGCCCTGCATGAACCAAGGAAAGCATGCAGCCTCAGGACAGAGATTAGTGATTTTATCTGAGCACTTAAAGGAAAAGCAACCAGAATCACTTAGGTCCACAGGCTGGACTTCATTAATATAAAAAAGTTACTATAAAAAGTTGGCCTTTATTACTGCCAGTAATGCATTACCCTTCCTTCTCCTCTTCTGTGCACTGTAAACGCTGGTTGGAAAATGGTGAGATTTTAATGCAGCTACTAGATAGAAGTTACCACGAGGTACATCAGATGTCTCTAAAGTCAGTGCAAGCCCCACAGAGAGCTGCCCTGCTGCTCCTGCTCCCCCAGGACAGGGTTACGTGGCGCGAGGACTTCAGTCAAGCCAAAGCCCACAGCCCGTAACTGCCACACGGTCCCACAGCTGCTCTGTGGCACACCTGCCTGCCATCAGGCTGTCCTCCAGTCCTTGCAGGTATTAACTCCTCCACCATTCTGTGGAACTTGGAACCTAAGTACAATGAAGAGTGCTGGCTTGGCTTTGCTGTTCCTTTTTGGTGGTTCATTGCCATTTCTGTGGGCAATGTCTCATTAAAAATGGGGCGGGGATTTCCAGTTCAGCCTTTTAACAGTGGAGGGAGGGGGAAAAAAAGGAAAAGGTCTTCCAACACATGAACAGCATAGCTAAGGAACAGTCTGCTTTCAACTCACACCCATGTTATTTGTCTAGAAGGCAGTTAATATATTCTCTCTGAAACAGACCTAAGGAATGTGTTTTCAAGAACAGCAAAGATTCAAAGAAAATTAGTGTTTCTACAAACAGGTAACTTTAGTTCGTGACTCTCTGAGAACAAGGGAAACTAAATTCCAGGAATATCAAAGATACTCAGTATTTTATTCAAGCAGCCTAACCAACCACTCCTCCATAAAGCTGGTCTTTGTTTCAAAAGTGTCTAGACTATACAGATCAATCCAGTTATTCTTCTCAGTCAGCTTGTTGTTGGAGAGCAGCACTCCGGAGAACACCACCCCAGCAGCTGACCAAGGTGTGTGCCTCAGCCATTTCAGTACCAGGCTTGAGCATCACGCTCTCATGTTTATTTGTAGGGCAGAAAATCAGGTCCACACAAAATTCTTTGCCAGTGACGTGTGAGCGTGTGCTCAGCTGGAATTTCTCTGCAGAGAAAAGCAGTTAGGAAAAAGATTTAGAGGACTAACATCAGCACTGAAGTTAGCTGGAACCTGGTCTACAGACCAGCAGTGTTAGCAGCTGACCCACTGCTGCCCAAGACAGCTTCAGGGCCAGCTATCTCAGAAGTATGGCTTTCTAATTAAAAGTTTTTATGGAGTTCAGACTGGAGTCAGGGTAACCTTGTTATAACTCAAAAGAAGGCAAAACTAAACGATCCATCTTCCACAGTTTAACTTCACCCTAAAATTGCCAGTGCTTTAGTCGAGGATGGACCACATTTCACCCCTAGTTTGGACCACATTACTCATAAGCACTGCAAGGCACAAAAAGCTGCTGGGGGCAGGGGGGAGAAATCAAGATCTTGTCACAGATTCTCAGAAATCTTCAAAGGGCTTAAAATTTTTCAACCCTCATCCCTTAACTGAGATATTCAACTCTGTTAGATTCAGATTAGGGCCAAACAACTGGAAACAGTGGTAGCAGAGAACAGATCGCTCCATTTGGGATTTTATTTTGGCAAAGCATGCAGTATGAAGCAGCCCCCAGGCTACTTTTACTTATTCCCAGTCTATTTCAGGCCTCAGAATTAATACAAAAAAGTCATCTAAACAACTATTTTTAACAATCTGATGTGTATCCTCACCAGCATCAAGCTAAAAGGAACACAAACTCACAGACCTTAACCTGCACTATCCACGTTCCCAAATTCATTAATTCAACATTATAGCTTGAACAGTACGTAAAAAGAGTCAACTAATTTAATAAGCAAAACGCCTCAAAAATATATCAGAAATGAAATGACAATGCTAGCCTTATTGCCAACAGCTGTGGTCAGCAATGAAATCATTAGCAATACCGCATTACTATTCAAGACCATAATTCATTTGGCTTAGAAAGTCCACAGAGGCCTGACTTGCTTTGCCATGAAAAAGAGACGCAAAAGATTCCAATTACAAGAAGATCCTGTTCTTTACCTCCCCCACTTCCTATGAACATGCTTTCATACATCTACCACCCTCTAAAAAGTCCGATTATTCTTTGGACTATGTAGCATCATAGAATGGCCTTTTATAAAAAAGTCAGCATGCCTAGCTGCCAGCAAGACATGAGCCACTGTGGGAAAGCAGAAGCTTGCACGAAAATGGCACTCAGGTCTGAACTGGTCCTGAATCAAAAGATGAAGTACCTGTCCCCTGTATAGCATTAAACTACACTGAATGAAGGAATTGATCTCTTGCGGTCAGTTAGCCAGTCTTCAGTAAGCATCCTCGTCTTTAGCTAGACTAAGAATTGTTTAGAGCTGGCCTTCGGACCTTTCGCACACACTGCGTGAGCCACTCCAACAGCGGAATGTCTAGTCAAGGCAGAACATGGAGAGCTACCCAAGTGTGTCACAGCTGTGGCCTCTCCTGCCCATTCTTCTGCAGTGTCCAGGACATGAAAACAGCTCTAATTGTCTACTGCCATCCCTTCTGGAAGTTTTCAAAAATCCTCAGGTTCCATGTATGCATGTAAACAAGGATCTAAAAATAACAGACGGCATTAGAGTGTTTCAGTGTCAGCAGATTATCAACCTGGGATCTTTGGATGATTATTAAAAGGAGGCAGAAAGTCAGAAAAGCAAGAGTATTGGCAGACTTAACTGGAATAAATAGGATTTTGCAAATCTGTTGTTCCAAGATTTGTAAGGATGCACAATCAGAAAAAAAGGGTGAAGAGCCACTGTTCTCCATTTTTAGTTACATACAGATACAGATTTTTACCTTTTAGTACTGTATACATTGTAACTTAAAGTTTGTTTTGTTTTCTTAAACAAATGTAATTTCATAGTTTAAAGATCTCTCCTAAAAAAATATAATTAGAAGATGAATCAAAGCTCTCTTACTCTTTAGATGCAGTCTTGTTGAAGGGACACACTGCACAGATCACCAAACATCATTATCTGCTGGGTTATCATCTTTACTCCACTCCTCCTAAAAAGCATCCTTTGGTCACTACTTTACAAGCTTATGCAGACCCTAAGAAAACCAGCAGATCTTGTAGTTCTTGTGCTATTCAAAAAGCCCAGAAATCACCACAGTAGATTTGATTAGAAATGTTCAGAGATTTGTCTAGTTTATCAGTTCATATTTGCCTTTCTTCCCCACTTATAAGAAATTTTAATATACAAATGTACATGACATGCTAAATATGGGTTTTGTACATCAAGGACACCATGCTGCAGCCCACCTAGAAACTAAGTAAATGGATAAATACACTCAGAAAGCAAAAGGAAAGAGGACTCTCTACTATTGGATTATGGTTAGGTTCAGCATTTTAACAGTTTTCTAGGTTTTGCAACCATACGGTCGGATCAATGCTGAAAAGACAGGAATAACAGCACAGACAAGGGAACCAGCTTTTCTTTAAAATTAAAAAAAAAATCAACCCTTTCCCTGAATAAGCCTAAACAAGACTGCTAAAGACAAAGGTGTGTACAAATGCTCCCACAAACACTAAACAAGCGTATGGAGTATTCCCTAGAGTTCTATGTGAAGAAAACCAGGGTGTGTCAAACTCAACTCAAATAATTGGGCCATCATGTTCTGAATTCGCCTCAGTTTCCAGATGTTCTTCAGATGGCCTCAAGATGTTGGTCAATCTACAGCTCATTTCAATTGTCTAGTCCTGAAGTAACTGAACTGGGATCTACATATGAAAGCAACTATACAATTCCATTTGTCTCATTTAGAGCAGATGGGAAACCAGCACACATGCCATAGCTGTTAAGTACCAGAAGCAGAATAAAAACTAACAAAAAATAAATTAAGAACTTATGTTACAGGCTGCTTCTCCCGCTCCCTTCAAGATCCTGGTATAAGCTTCTTCCAGTTTACCAGCATTATCCCAGACTTGTCTAGTTCTTGTGCAATCTCATACCGTCACCAAGTAACACCTCGGTTTCACCAGCCAGCTCACAACAACGACGAGGCAAAGGTGAACACTGTTAGCGCGTAAAACACGCTGCAGGAGGTGCAGTCATGAAAAGCAGCAACACTGCACGAAAGACAGGACCCAGACCAAATGACTAAACACCCCAAACTACTCCGTTAATGGGTAAGTCATGGAGGGATGACTCCAGATGCTGCAAGGACTGTAGATGCAACAAAACTGCCCATCGGTCTGCAGAAGACTAGAGCTAACAGTGCATCCGTTCTCATGTCTGAAACCGCCAGATTCCGCCTATGAAAGCAAACATAGGTCATCCCCTCTGACGAGAGGATCTAGAACAGGCTTGCAAGCTGTAACCTGGAAGTCTTCCAGTACCTGCGACACATCGACAAACTGAAATGTTGTGACACTTGAAGGGAGTGACTGGAGCTGGACAGTGTTCCTGTGATGCCTGCCCCACACAGAAAGGCTGTCAGGTTGTGTTCTGCAATCTTGCACTTAACAGTATCGGATTTTGGACCAATTTCTACAGCTTGATACGAGACACATTGCAAGCCACAAGTCCCCTTTATCTCAGGATGCAAGTTTCTCCTCGGGGTGTCTACAGATTTATTTGTATTTATTATCTCCAAAAAGATACAAGTATCCCAAGGTTGTCACTGCTATCTGTACTCATCTCTGACACAAGATAGCTTAATGGTTAAAAATAAAATACAGATTTATACAGAGTTCAGGAAGGTCAGATTTCCAATTACAGAGCTAGAAACAAGATTAAAAGTAATTAAGAATTGCATATATTATGTTTAAAAAAAGATTCTCTCTTCAGTATACCTCATCTAGAATGCCTCTGGTTTTGCTAGCCACAGCAGTTGTGGACCAAGTCCACAGATTCACCCTGTTTTCCATGCAGACCAGGAGTGTTTAGAGCTGGCTGGGAGGAGTCACAAGCCCTGCCCTGTTCATCCCGGACATCTTATCTTCCTTCAGCAAATTCTATTTTCTTGTGCACTCCCTCATTTTAAATTATTTTCCCATTTGCTTTTCTAATCCAGTAAGAATGTAGCTTCCATGATTTACCTCTCCTTACACCAAATTTTTTAAAATTATTTTTTATTTTCAACTAATATGAATAGTATAAGTGTTACACTGAAGACACAGGTGCAGTGACCTGCCTTCAGTATTCAGAACATTCCTTGGCACCGACTCTCTCCCCCCAGGCAGGCAGTCTGTTGTACTGCAGCTTCCATCATCTCTTCCTTCCACGGGCACCCAGGACATAGTTTAAAAATGCTTCTTAGGCTTGCAATATTTCACATCAGTTTGATATTTTTCTTACTTTCCTTTCTTATGGAAAGCAGGCGTAGGTTTTAGACATACCAACAGCACAGGTAACAGAATCGGTACCGAGAAATTTATGCTTGTAACTTTTCCATTATCAACACTACCTTTGTCAATTTTCAGTGCTTCTGGCATCAAAACATCATGTTCCAGCCGGGGTAGGAAACAGCACAGTTCCTACTGACCACTATCGTCAGAGGTGCATCTCACACGGCCTGTGTGTCTCACCCTGGCAGACCCTTCCCATCCTGCAGCAGCCCTTCAGCGGGTGCTCCCTGGGCAGGGTCAGCCACCTCCCAAAGCCAGCTGGAAATGCTGCCAGCAGACAACTCGCCTGACTCTGCACATCTGTAGCCTCTTACACCAGAGCCACGTGCGTCACCACCCTAGCTTGCAGTTGCTAGACCACGCTACTTTGTTCACCGCAGAGAAAACAAATGAGTCGCAATTCCAGACATTCTCCAGTTTTCCAATAATAGCCATTTAAAATAGAAGAGGCTTTTACATTCACTTCATCATTATCTCACTGTGGCTGCTCTGCAGAGATGATGAGCCGTATGTTTTTACATTCGGCCATACCTACAAGCTCAGAGAAGGCCTGGGTTAAAATTCTGCTCGTGACCCTTAAAGGGCTAAACACAGCTGGAGTCGGGGGAGAATGGCAAAACCTTAAATTTCTGATTTTCTCCAGGAAAAGGAGCAGCAGCCCACATTAAGAGGTCAATAAGACTGCAAAAATCAAACATTACAAGTTCAGAAACGCTTCCAGGTTCCCTACCCCACCCCAATTCATTTTCTTTGGTCATAAACACGGCATTGTTGTGCAAGACTTCTAATTCAGCTTACAGCACTAGGATGAAAGGCTTTTCTAATACATAAAGCATTGAACTAGAAACCTCAAAAATCAAGTTTGATCTCTGCTCTGTCACAAACCCCTTGTTAAAAAAATAGCCGAATCCATATCATAATGTATATAAATGAATGAATTAAGACTTTATCAATAAACTCAATATTGTGCAAAGAAATTATCCACTGTTTGAGTAAAACTGCAAATTATTTTAAATTTCAACTCAGAACACCAAAAAAAGTGAAAACTGAAAAAACCAAACCCAAGCCGACTGCTTTTCAACAGTTGAAATAAACTTTGGTTGTTAAATAATTGTTTTTGCAGAAATGCTTCAAAACAAATGCTTTTTGTCAAAAACAAAGCACGGGCATTGATTTCTATAAGTTCTTATTTTTCTTTTTTTTTTCCTTGCAACACTTGAATGATTTGGTAAAATGAAATTATTTTTGGCAAAGAGCACTTTTCACCAAGAATTAAGTGCTTTTATTGAATAGTTTTCTTTTGTCTTTTCTAAATTCAGTGATTGGTTTTACTTACAACCTTCAAACTTTTGCAACTAATTCTATGGTTACATATTCCTCCCCCCTTAAAAAAACTCCACCCATTTAACAGTACTAAATACAGCTGACTTAATTTTTGCATTTTATTTTTTGCAGGAGCAGACAGGCTGTGGTTACAGTAAGGAGGTTTACATGGTGAGAGGATGATGGGAAAGAAACAGCAGAGATGGATTAGGCACAGGGAGAATTAAGTAGTAGGACATAGGCTGGACTGGCAGAAGGAAATGTCAATAGGCATAAGGGAAGATAAACAACCCCCTCTATTTTCACCACCACCAGAGAAGTTTGCCCATTTCTTCCCCAGATGCTTTTAGCTTTCCCTTGTGCTGGCCTTTATGCCAAAGCTTCCTCAAACTGATCTTCAGGCTCTGTCGCTTTCCCTTTCCAAGGATCTTCAAGGCTCACTGCTACAATGGTGACGACAGGAATCAGCTGAAGGGTGACTAGGAAAAATTGCTGTTTGGTACATTTTCACAAAATAACAGCAGCAATGCACACGAAAGTTAGCAAATACATTAATTCAGGGTGTCAGATAGTTGGCAAAATGCTCAGCCCTCGTTTACAGAAAAGGCAGGGGGACTGCAAGCGCCCATGATCACACAGGGGTCCCAGACTTACAAAGCCACACTGCCACGCTCGGCCCAAAAGTTCATCTGTTGGCACTCCAAACCAGGTACGAGCTGATAAGCTGCACCAGCCTCACCACGAAGATGAGCTGCATGCAGTCCAGACATTTAACTTCAAGCCACAAGGAGATGACAAGTTGCCTTCCTCTGGTTATCCAGAAAGGTTCAACTGCCTCTGCCCCCACTGCCCAGCCAAAACCAAACAAAAAAATGCTCTCAGCAGTGTTATCAGTGTGAACAGTCCTTAAAGAAAGCAAGTTCATCCCTTCTTGGGCTAATGGAAAACAAGGCTCCAGAACCTGAGACAAAACACAGGTAATGAAAATAAATGGGGAAGAGGAAGGGGACGATTCTGAAAAAGGTCAAGAGTATCAGACAAACTGTCACAAGAAGGAGATGTTACTGTACTCATGAGCTACTCACAACTTCATATCTGAGCCTCAGGTTTTGCCTTCCCTCAAGAGAGTTTCTGTGGTAAGCTCAGCAGGTCCCATCCCCATACCATTATTTTGTGCATTTTGGAAAAAACAGTTGGGTGCTCCAAATATCCCCACAGGAAAGGGTCAATTTCAGAACTCTTGAACAGCCAAATGTTAAGCCTATTCTTCAATACTCTGGTTTAAGGAAAAAGAAAAAAAAAAAATGGTTGGAAAGATTTCCATCTCAGAAAAGCTTTGATTCTGACACTATCAGAAATCCCAAGTGTTACCTTGTCGCAAAGACTGGAAATTTACAGCTTGCAGTAAAAAAAAAAGCTATTTGTATGCAGGAATGACTGTCTAGTTTAAAAAAAAACCACCCTCTGCCCTTCTACTCTCACACAGCCCAGCCCACATTCGAGAGGCAGGCTCCTTGCTGGTATTTGAACTTAGTAAGAGGAAGCCACTTCCTCATTAAGACATACCCAACTATGGTAATAACATGGAGAGCCAAAAGTAGTAACAGATTTATTATTACCACTGTGTGGAAATAATTTTTTTTTTTTCCTGTTACTCAATCCAGTTAATTATCCATGCAAAGTAAAGTTGTTCCTGGCAGCCACAGAGGCAAAACTAACTTCAGTAATGCTGGGGGTGGAATGGTTGTTATGCAGGAGAAGAAACTAAATAGTTCAGTAAATTAGCCCAAAGAGATACACACTGGGATTGGCCTCTAGAGATTCAAAATACAAAATTCAATGCTTTTAGGCTTATCATACTTTTTATTTAATAGAGAAATGTCTGATCTGGGACTGCATCATATCCCAAAGATGCTACAAAGAAGTAATTTTTTCAGAGAGTGCCCTGAGGGTAACAGGAAAAATTACAGAAAGCTTCAAACCATTCAGCTCCCACAAGTATCCCTGCATTGTGGACCTTCACTTCAGCTACAAAGCACAACCAGCAAGGAATTTGTGGTGGTTACTGAATACTTGGACGGGTATTACAGAGCACAGCACTAAATGCTCCAACAGCCCAACATTTTCCTGGAAAAGCCATCTGATTTCAGTGAGGGGAGCACCAGGCTGAGATTGCTGCATCTTCAACATTACCGGCCTCAGCACAGCTCAGCCTGAAACACCATGTACCCCCAGCTCCCAGGGCATTCCAGAGGCATTGTGCTTTTGCTCTTGGGACATTTTCTAGGACAAATAAGCTTTAACAGTCAGGTTTTTACCTCGGGGGAAAAAAAACCCAAACCAAACAACGCATACCCATGACATCTGGAGGATGGAAGCCATAGAGGGAAAAACCCCAAACCTACAAAAAGCACACACAAAGCAAGAGCTGAAAGTGAAGAAAACTACAGAATTTATTTAAAGTGTTTATTTCAACTGTCCACAGGCACAGCGATTGTATAAACAATGAACTACAGGAACACAAATGAACACTATGGGAAAAGAAACCCCTCGCATTTTTTCACTGCAGTAGAGTACAGACCACCAAGAACAGTTTGACTCAAATACCCAGCATCAGTTCCCACACGAGAGCTGTTATTGTTGGCTTCAACACCCAAGTCCAACAAGAACAGTAAGAACATGCATTCTGCTAATGTTTGAATAACCCTTGCCAACAAATTGATCCCACAGCAGCAAGGCTGTAGGAGATGGGTTCAAATAAATAAGTGAAAGTCAGTAAAGGGAAGAGACATGCAGCACTCCTCTTTTAGAATGTGTTCAGTGGGAGCTCTTTTTATTTCCCTTATTTAAAATGGATTGCTTCTCTCCCCCGCCCCCCCCCCCCCCCCCCCCCCCCCTTCGGAAAGAAACCACCCAAAAGGGCACTGGTGAGCATCTGTATTTTACATGCAAGGGAGACACAACTGCCAGAGAAATACAGATTCCACAGATGTTAACCCAGAGGACAGCCCAAATTAAGCAAGTCTCTAAATAAGGTCTGGGAGGCACTTTCTGAAGAAAAGCAGCGTTTTTCCAGAGCAGGCAATTAGAGCTGTCAGCTTAACCCCAGTCCAGCAGACAACCTTCTACATTTACCTGGTTACCCAACAGGAAATCCATCACTTCCAAAGGTAAAAAAGAGGAGCAGATCATCGAGACAGGGAACAATCCTGAGTGTCTTCTGTATTTGACTTCCACCAGAGATAGTATTTTGAAATATCAAAGTGAGCTTGACTAGGACACCTGAAAAGCAAGCCCCTATTAATCCACAAAGAGTGGCAGTGAGTGACCAAGGCTCCTGGTACGTCAGCCAACAGCCCGTCCAGAGCTGAGCGAACCGAACTGTCCTGCACCAGGGGCCTGAGCTCGAGTTTCTGCACAGCATCCTACTGTACAACTGCTACCCCAGGGCCCGCTTAGCTATCTCCTGCACAGAGTTATAACCTACACCTCCAAACCAGTTTCACTGTCACTTCTCAAACTGCCAAGGGAGCAATTCTGCAGAAGACATGAACAGAACTGTAATTTTATTCTTATGTGACCATTTCTTCTCTAGGAAATACAGATTCCTTCTCCAGAAAGAGGTCATCTAGCATTGAGAACAGCATTGCTTTTTGACCATTCTTCCAGGTACCTTCATTCTTTTCCTGCTCAAACACATCCACCTGTTTGGTGCATTACTTCATCAGATATGCGTGCATGTACACCATGCCACAAACGCAGAGAAAACAGAGTGAATAACTAAAAATACAGTAAATTTATAACTGTTTTAAACTGCCATGCCCCAGTATAGCCTATTTCCTGAAGAGATTTCATCCTTTCAGTCTTTTCAGTCCTTTACAGACTCTTCATATTAAATGGGACTCTGTATCTTTAATTGTGATTTTCCATCTTGCACAAGTGAACCTTTTCCATAGTACAGTCTCTTTTTAAGTTATAAATAAAACACCCAACTATTTTCTTTTTCCCACAGATGAGAACATTAAAACATTGACATTTTAATCTGTTCTATACAAGAGTGAGTTGTGTCAGCACACTGCTTCCAGCTACAACAACAGAAAAACCCAAGTTTAATTAAAGACAGAGTGGAGAAGCTGCACAGTGGTGTCTGAACCACAAAGATGCATGGCATAGTCCTCGCTTGCTCACCATTTTGGGCTCAGTTTCCTCTTCGGATAACTACTTGGCAGACAAAATATGATTGAAACAAAAGGGGAGGGAGGACAAGAAACAAATGTATTTTCTCGATAGGAGATGCAAAAGGTGAGACCACATACCTGAGACTTACAGACATTAAAAATTTTATCCAGAAAATAGTAAAAGCATAGCACAAACCACCGTATAACAAAGGCATAGCAGAAGCCAATCACAGCCACATCAACCCTACCACTTCAACGCTAGGGCCTGCACTGATCCAACCTTTAATGCCATGAATTAATACCCATTGCCACTAACTAATTCCTTTCCCTGGCAAGTTCCAGGGGTGTTCTATTTCTAACAATGAAACCACAAAATTCCAGGCTTCCACTTCCAGGTAAGCAAGAAGCATGCTGTCTGCCAGGCAGCACCGAATGCTTCTAGCAGGAATCTTCCAGCAATTAATCAGCCCAGACCCCTTCAAGGTACAGGACTGGTGCAACGGGGACACGGGGCTGCCCTGTCCTGCAACAGAGAACGTCTGGAGGGAACAGGAGGCCGCTGCGCTACGGCAGCCACTCCCTTCCCGCACTCCTGCCCATGAGCTACAGGGTGGAGGTCTGCAGATCTTGGGTTGTTCCTCCCAGCAAGGCTGCAGCGCTTCCACAGCCCTGCGGCCGCCTGCACACGCTGCTGCGGAGGAAGGAGAGGCCAAGGGCAGTCCCGTTGCTACCGGCCACAAAAGTGCGAGGCAGATTCTTCTTAGACTGCTCAATGGAAGGACAAGGGCAAACAGAAGAAGTTATAGCCAAGGAAATTTCAGCTACGGACAAGGAAAAATTCTTCCGTGGTCAGAGTGTGGAACAGGTTGCCTGCGGAGGTTGTACAGTCTTCAGCTGTGGAGTTACTTCACAGCCAAGGGGGAGAAGGTCCTGAGCTGCCTCATGTAACATCAGTAGCACTACTTCGAGCAGGGGGTAGCACCAGGTGTCCTTAGAAAGGACCTTTCCACCAAAATTATGCTACGGTCATATTACAGATCTGCTTCTCACACCGCTGCTACTACACAGAAAATGGGAGCAAGTAGACAACAAAAATGTAATCTCCAATAACAAATTGTCTATGACACCGCAGACTGAAAAAATACACCTTTAAGACTCACATACCCGTGTGTGTTTAGACTGCACATGCTAATAGTTCCCAAATAAACAGTTATGGCAGCATCAGAATTCTTCATGAGAATGCCTTCTCACAGATGATAGCCTTAAGCAGCCCTTGGGCACTTACATTTCCAAGTCAGCAACGTAACTTTTATATTTAAGTCTTAGAAGTAGTATAAAAAGTAATGCCAACTTGTTCTGGACCTGGCACCTGCCAGCAGCAACCAGCTGGAGAAGAGTTTCTCCTTCCAAACTGCAAACAGCCTCACCCTGCAGTTTTTCCTTGTTCAATAGGAGAGCCACAAACACCGAGCCATTGATTCGGGTTTCATTACATTACCCCAACAGAGGTGCCGTGTCACATTAATTGTTTAGTAACACACATGTCAAAAACTACAAGCAGGAATATCAATGGAGTAAGATGAAGTGCTTTCTGCACTAGAAGTGAGACTCATCATTTCTAACGAGTTCATTTTGTTAGCATTTCACATCTAAATTTCCTCTTCAAGTACCTCAAAGTCTCATAGTAATATGCCTTTTTTTTTTAAACATGTCAGTTCATAACATTGTCACTCACTGGCTGGAGAAGAACACTGCTAGTGTTTGATCCTGCTCTCTCAAAACTTCACATCAGTTCCAAAGAAAAAGGACAACAGCTTAGGCTAGCTGATATCCCTGAGGTAGGAGGTAGGTCAATGTGAATAAGAAGAGTTGTGTAAATAGGAACAAAATGGAAAGTGGATATGAAACCAAAAAAACAAGTAAAAAACAGAAGAAAAGGTATAGTAACACTGTTCTTTACTATAAGGATCAGCATCTACTAGTGTTTGCAAAACTCCACACCAGTCTAGTTCCAGGTAAATGAAGCTGTGATTATCTAGTCCAAAACATAAATCTGTAGTGTAGCAGGTATAACCCAAATGGTACTACAAGTCACAGGTAGGTTACAATTTATCTTCTGAATTTCAGAAGAAAAGCTTTTCAGTTGGCAGGCAGAATAAACAGTGATATAGATGAGGATGCAAAGAGCAGGGGAGAAAGCTATTCACCTCAAACTTTTACAGGTAGGTATGTAAAATTGTTTCCTGCCCCATCTTTCACACAGAATAGGAAAGATATTTATATCAAGGAAAATATATTCACGTTCTTGCCCAGTTTCTCAGACAAAAAACCCAACTGCAAACAAACTACCCAACAACCAAAACACACACACACACACCCCCAAAGAAAAAAACAACCCAGATCTCATTAAGAGACTTAAAGACTAGCCAAATTTTCACACTAATGCAGCATACTGGACACATGTTGATTGCCAAGCTTCTTTGAGAATCTGACCCAATTACAGATGCCAGGCCTGGAAGTTGATTTATACACCTGCTTTCCTCAGCAGATGGGCATGTTTCGCTGTATTTCCATTTTCAAGCATGTCTAATGTGTCAACTTTGCAATTTTTTGTGCAAAAGCACCATATTATAAACTTGACATTTGTGAATGTAAATTAAAAAGGAATTTCCAAGAGTGCTTTCTCTATCTGCTTCTCAAAGAATAAAAACAAAAAATCCTAAGAAAGTCAGTGAATCCAAGTAGAGACTTCAGAAGTCCTTTCAGACAATCAAAAGCAGGATTTTCCAGCAAGGCAGCTGTAGCTCATTAGATCCGCCATGGACCGTGAAAGCCACTTGCCAATAGTGTCGAAAGACTATTACTCATTTCAATCTCTCTGAAGAGGACAGCTCTCTGACAAAGCATTAGTGAAAAGCAGAGTTTGGGGCTCTGACTGGAACAGCTAAGCATGCAGGCGGAAGTTCAATACTTAACATGAAGCTGAGTCGCGAGGGCAGATTGATGTCCCAGCTTCTCACCTTCAGAGATCAGAGCCTTCACCTAATTATAAATGGAAAAAGTGTTTTGGAACTAAAACTAAGCTGCCCATGTGGATGATAATCATACCATATAACATGGCAGAAGGCTATTTCTGAATAGCAAGTTTTTTGCACCCCTTTGAGTCCTGCTAATCTGCGACTGACAGCAAAAAATAATAATTCTGGGACTAGTCAAATCAGCCAAGAACCTCTCACAATCCAGCAGTCAAGTTAATCAGAAATACTAAGATGTTTCCCCAAAATAATTACAAGATTAAGGCAAACATAAGGAGAGAGTCTGGAAAATACTAATTTTGTTCCTTTCATGAATTACATTTCTGCATAAATAACAAAAACAAGGTCTTTTAACTGTAATACATAACTTGGCCCACCTAAGCATTGGGCTGGCAGATGTGACAGCTGTGGTACAGCATCAGAACTCAAACGCAATGCCTTCCCCTTCAGTTGGTGTAATAATCCAACCCATTCTGATAATTGTTCTCTTCTGTGTTAACTTGCCTCTTCACTTTTCATGCCTAGAGCAGCGCTCTGGTCATTTCAATAACAGACCCCACAGTTCCAGGCAGCATTATGCTGTGGTCAGACATCACACAGCAAGTTACACAGCTCTTGGAAGATAAATATGCCTAATGTTGAGGCTTTACTACTGTATACCATAACCTATAAATATTCCAGCTGCCATCCCCAAGCACATCGGCTCTGGTATCCTGTATGCAATAGTGGCTAGCAAGAGTTGTCAGAAATCCAGCAGATGAGATGGAGACAAGACGATTTCTCCATTAGTGTCTGTTAATCAAACAAACACCACCACCCCCCAAGCCTCCAGTTATTAGTACAGAATCTAAAGCAATGAGGACAAAAGAAAGCATTCTCTCTTCATCCCCGAGAATCAATAATCCACTTTGTACAGTTCACTTGGATTCTATTTTTAAAACTACATTTTTACAGATTACCAGAGAGACCAAATAGTTTTCATTCCTAACATACACCTTACTTCAGAGGAGAAAGTTTGCAGAAAATTGTAAAAAAGCATGATGAATATACAGCAAATAGCACAAACTAATCAAGTCATATACTTAAATATTTTCTTAGTATCCCAGAAAAGTAGCAGATTATATTTTATAGAGATGTACTGCAACATAAGCAATATTGTGCTCATAAGAGAGTTGGCTTTTCTGTAATGTTTTGCTCTAATTGAAATATGTTCTATGAAAAGGACTGGCAGCATAGCCACAGAGCCTATTTTCACAGCCTAGATAAGCGTCAATGTCCTCCTTGCATGGGAAAGTATTTTAGGAAAAACCTTTGAGACTCTGATGTCACGTAAGCTGACATATATAAATGACCATATATACACTTTATTAAAAAGCCAAACTCTACAGTACAGAAACAAGTAGAGAACAGAATGATTGCTCTTATTGTACGACTGCGTATCAAAGAGAATCCTTTCCAAGAGGGTACCAGAAAAAAGACATTCAATAGTGAATTTTATGAGAGAAGGATAAAAACCAGGTAGTTCAACAGATTCCTGAAATCCCAGTAGTGGTCAATAAATCAACTTCTGCTTCACATTATATGAAGAGGCTGTACTTAGCAAATCACTGTGTAAGCTGCCTCAATAACAGCACTCCTGCTATCAAGTTTACTTGCAATGATTCCAACAAAGAAATTAATTTCTTAGATGACAAGAAAAGGTTATCTAGAATGCGGAAAACACAGGAGACAAAAACTTCCACTAATAAAACAAATATCAGACTCTGAACAGAATTTGAAGCTCTTTTTTCCTCCGAAAGATTTGAACTCCCTATAGTCCAAACACTAGAGCTACAAAGAAAACATCCTACAAACTGCATTTCTAAAAATACAAGGAAAGCATAATGAACTAGATCTTTTTTCAGTGTGATTCACTAAAGCATCCCCATGCATACTATTCCTCAGGCAAGGCCCGTAACAAGAAAATATACTGCTATCAAAGTTCTAGACTTAAAATCAAACCTTACTTTGAGCTACTAGTTGATTTACTACCTTCAAAAACTGTAGTACAATATAAGAAAAACTCTGCAAGAGCTTTCCAGATTTCAGAACATGCCCTTTTCACAAGTATAAAGGTGTTTCTCACAACTTCAGCAAGTAATAACACACATACCTTCCTAGTCTCATCCTACTGATTTTATTGATCTGTTTACTCCCAAGAGACATTCAACAGGTATCAATCACCCATCTTATTTTGCAGTTATCAATTTTCTTCCATGAAGGGACACCTTTTTACTCTATGGCACCCTTGCTTCCTCTTACTATAATACATAGCCTTCAGTTATTGTTCTCATTACATTCTCCTCATACTTGTCCTATGCATATAAAGTGAGCAAAAGTACATTTTATATACATGCCAACAGGAAGTCAGCCATAAACATAAGACAGCATAGAAGTTTGATTTTGAAAGTCATTATACAAAAAAGTGGATTACCTTCCTCTATTGCCCAAAGATCTAGTCCCACCAGTTCTCTTAAAGCAATTAAATCAGTCTGACATCTAAGAACTATATGATCTAGATATCAAACAATTAGCCTCTATGCTAGATGGATTGATTACAATAGTTTACTTGCATGATCAATTTCTACAGATTTGGTTTTAGCTGTAAGAGTTTGTTGAATTTCTGTATTTCACAGCTGAAAAGATTAACATCAAAATATGAATCAATTATAAAGCAAAGCAATGCAGTTCACCTACAATGATAACCTAAAGAGATTTAGACCCTCAGGTTCTCTCCCACCTTCATCCAGCCACAGATGCCAAAACCAGTGACAAGGCCTTCAAGGTCAAAATCAACATTTAATGCTGTTGATCTGGCCTATTAAGCAGAGGACCTCTAGGAAACATCATACTGATAAAGGATTAATGCGAGCCGAAATCCCACAGGAAGTCATATGACTCTGCTAGGACATTTATATATTAAGTGAGTAGCTTGAACTAGGTCAAATGGGAAAGAGTTAAGATCTAGGTTTCAATTTCCATGGTGATTAGAAGAAAAGAGCTTCTCTGAAGAGCTGTTTGGACCATTAATGCTCATTTTTAGTATCCTTTGGAAAACACGGGATATTTGAGAGGACAGAGAAACAATAACAGTATTTTTTTTTTCTTTTTTAAATCTGGTGACTTGAGTAACTATAATCTTGTCTGTCTGTCACTGATCTCAAAGTAACAGAATGGCCAATCCTGGATTCTAGCTAGAAAGAAATGGAGGGGGTAATACAATATTAATGACATGAATTTTCAGAAAATATATTCTTGGACTAGCTTGATTTTTAATTATAAGTTTATTGCTAATTAACAACACAGATATAGCAGATTTTTGTAAGGCACTTGACTTGATGCAAAGTGACATTTGATTAAGAAACTCAAAATCAACATGACACATCAAGTGGGCTAGAGACTGATAGGCCTCAAAATATAATTGCAGATGAGGCCAAACACTAAATAAATGTTTCCAGCTTACATCAATTAAATATCAACACAAAAGAGAATGGTTTCTTTCATCCCACCTTCAAAAACTTGACCCTATGTTATTCAACAGTTTTGTCTATGCCCCGAAAAAAAGCACAAGATGATTACTGAACAAATTTACAGATTAGAGTGATAAAAAACAAGGATCAGTGACAGAAAGCCATTTAGTTTGCCTGGTAAAGAAGAGTCAAGCAAAGATCATAGTTTTTAATATAGTTAAATGTAAGAAAACATGCCTAAGCCACACTTGCAGGTTGGAAGCCTACCCTGAACGCAGGTATTCTAAAAGGTCATGGTAAAAAAACATTTGTAGGGAGCTTCAGTGAGATACTGTGGGTAAACAGGACTATGGAGATAATTTTGCTTTCAAATTTCCTCCAAAGCTAAAATTACACAAGTGAGGCTTAGTTGGAAAACAGCAGACAACAGCTGGTGGCAGGAAGGGCCACATGCTGTACAGAAGGCGGGAGGGGACCTGGGAGGCTGGCACAGACAATAACCAAGAGTCTGAGGGGCTCTCTGCCCTTCCTCCTCTTCACCTGAAGACAAGTGAGGACAGGGGAATGCTTACTCTGGGAAGGTCCCATTTCTTCTACTTTTCCCTGGAGCATCTGGATGCAAATTGAAACCTCAGAGAAAAACCAAAGCAAAACACACCACAGGAAACTCACAGTTAAAGATTATACGATTTTGAGTGGGTTGGGGACTGACCTAAACCACAAAGGGAAAGGATATGGAATGACTGAGCTGAAGGCATGCAAGGCTCTTCCCCAGGAAAGTGGTGGGACTTCAGAAACGAGCAGTTAATCATCTAAGAAGCTACTGCCAGCAGTATATGCAGCACATTTTCCTTTTTAAACACAAAGGCTACTAAAGTGCCAATTGCTTCAATCTTGGCCTAAGATGGGAAAATAAGCTGGAACTATTGGTGGGAAACTATATGTTGCAGGATACAATAAACAAAAAAGAAAAATCCTTGTGTCCTTTCATGCATTTCAAGTTACTGTTAGCACCTCAGAGTAAGTTTCTCAAGTTACCAAGCACCTCTCAAGTTCAAATCCTCTGTTGTGCGCCAGCTTTTGCTCTTGCTGGTGTTGACCATGCTCCCACACCATTATAACAAAACTCAGAGTGGGGAAAACTACTTTGAAATTGCTTAACATCAGCTTTAGCAAGTTGAACTTCAATATAAACTCCCATATTTTTAAAAAAACAAACAAAACCCTCTCCTAGAAGCTACTAAAAGTTTAATTGAAACAGATGTAAGGAAGCCTTTGGGCTTCTCCTGCCTTCCATGAAGATTAAAATGGACAAAACTGAAGCATCTCAGACAGATAGGGAGCAGTTATGATGGTACGCACCTTAACTAACCATAGTTCTCCGAGGACCATCCTCATCTGCCAATAACCTACATTCAAGCTCTCCTGCTTTTTCCTTTTGTACCTTGCCTAATGCAGAGTATTCATATTTCCTTTTCCTGAAAGGAGTTTCGTACCTCAAAAACTGCACCCAAGAGGAGCTACTTACATATGGTACAGCTAAATATTTTGCTTTCTTCAGCAGTGAAATTCCACCACAAAGTTTCACAGCTTTTTTCACCTGATGTATAGAAATACCACTTAATGCTATGATCTTACTCACCTGTTACAGAACATACTTATCAAGCACTCCGAGATCCCACCCAGCTGCTGACAATCCCGTGACAGGACATGAAGCATACCACGTGCATCCAAAACATCCACTTCTTTGTTTTGATCATAAATATATAGAAAGGGGAGGAAGAAAAAGCCCTCAGAAAAATTTGCCTAGGACCTCTTTATATCAAAGACTGTTCCACCATGCTCTTTCAGCTAATCCCTCCATCTTTGTATAAAGCTGTATTTAGCACATCACACAGCTAAACAACTGCAGACCTGAAACACAAAAACCCAAGGAACATCGGAAACACACGAGGACATGTCAGGAGCACGACAAAGCTGAGGAATTACACCCCTGCCTCCAGATTCCCAAACCAGGGCTTTAGCACTTCTGTTTAAATGGGTCAGACATAACAAAGTCTGCTACAAATCTGAGCAGGGGACCTCCAGGGCAGTCGGGCTGCCAAAGGGACTCCTCAGGCTCCCACCTGGCAGTACCATCAGCAACGGCCCCAGCTGAACTGCGTTGAACAGTTCAGCTGTGATTCTAACCACAATCAAGCCAGGTACAACGTTATTTCAGCAGCTGTGATTAAACAATAGCTCTGATACAAGATTTTTAATAACACTAAGGGGAGATTTCTGCTACAAGAAGTATTACCGCAGCAGGACCACCTAGACATCTCCAAAACAAGTCCCTCTCAACACAGCCCACCTGCCCGTGAGCCAGGATCCAGCTACAATGAAAACGTTTGTGGTTTCCCTATCTGCCACCTGCCTCCCTCCAACATCAATAAACAGCTTCAAAGTCCAAAAGGACACTCAAACAAAGCTGGAGGGACAGAGAGGAATCAATGGCAAAACAAAAACAAATAGCTTTCAAATGATTTTGGACTCTAAAAATGAGGAGTTCTTATTTTTAGACTGCATACAAGTAGCTCAAGCTGCTTTTTCTTTCGTCCCCATGACAGTAGTTAAGTGAATACACCTGCCTTGCCTCACTCCCTTCTGATGGTAAACAGAAGGTCTTGCATTTAAGTTACAACATGGAATACTTCAGAGCAGCCCTGTGCCAAAATAGCACATTTCTGAGGGATGCAAAGGTATTCAATAAAAAGCTTTTAAAGGCATATTTTTAAACTTGCAGCAGGAAAGCTTTTCTGTGTCAAGACAGTAATTCTTTTAACAGCATTGATCAAAATGTCATTCTTTTATGAGTGTACAATACCTTTTAATGGCATACAACAAGCCATTAGGGTTATACACCTCCGTACAGCAGACAGCTTACTGGAAAATCAGGAACACTGGCCAAGATACAGTCACCAGTTTTTATGCTTCTAATAAGGCAGAGTTTCTTCCATTTTCCCCAGCTCTACTTCACCCTAATACCCACAAGTGAAGTGATCCAAAATCAGGCTGAACTTCTCATTGCTTCCACCAGAGTTATTTTCACTGTAACCCACATGTTTTCCCCAATAAATGCAGTGAATATTCTGGCTTTTCAAAGTGGGATTCTGTCACCAAGGTCCAATCTGCTTTGTTTTCCTCACCAGTGATCATACTTATCCCCAAATCAGCACTGACTGAGGAATCAAAGGCGGTTGAATTGCACATAAAGGTTTTGATTTTCAGAAATGGGAAAAAAACCCACCCATCCTTTCCCAACACTCTGATGCCTGGGACAGAATCTGTCTACAAATCATTCAGTTCTTTCCAAGTGCTCCAACCCTTCAAAAAGGGTAAGAGCACTGGTGATTGCATTTACTCTGCTTGAATGGAATGCAAGCATGGACTCTCAGCAGCACTTCATAGCCTTATTTTAGTTAAAAATATCAACAGGAAAGGGAACGATTTCTGTCAACCCACCATCAAGGGTTTTCACATTAAGGGTAAGAGAATATTTATGGGATTTAATCATCAATGTTAATTGAGCAGTGACAGCAGCAAGAGAACTTTATTTCACTCTCTGAAATACTTATGGATAATACCAAGATCTCAGCTCCTTTTGAAGGTGTATCTAAGCCATCACTACAAGCAAATGAAAAAACAATTCCCAATTAAAGCATAAAGCAAAGGTGTAAATCAAAGAAAGGAAAATTGAAAAATGTGAGGCTCCAAAATAAAAAGCTGGAGTAAAATTAATTACAAGGGGCTACTTGTCTCTTACCTATTCAGTTCAGTTACACAAAAGTGGCCGTTGTCCCCATGACTTCCAGTTATGAGGTAGATGCTATAAGTCTTCTTGGTCACAGCAGTAACATCTAGAATTTAAAAATCAAAGTTAATATTTTTTTTCTTTTACACAATCTTTAAACATACATAAACTCAATCAAAATAATTTACGCTACAGAAGATGCCATTACCTCAGACAGAATACCACAAAGCCAACTGTGTTTATATCTGCCCTGCATTCATTATTAAACAGAGTCAGATACAAAGAGGTCTCCCCAGAGAATTACCAGGTCACCCACAAAGACCATGACTTTGCTAGATCATTCAGCTGGTAATTCAGACCAAAATCTAGTCAGAACGAGACACAACCCACACACGCAGATCATGAACCCAAGTATGCTGTGTTCAGATAACAAACACGTCACATGCTAGTGAACGTTACTTTAAGAGCCAAATTGCAAAATCTCAGGTGACATCTGAATCAGAGGACTGCAGATCTGTGGCACAGGGGCTCTGACACTCCAGCCGCCTAATCGGGGGAGCAGGGAGCAGCACACAAGTGCCAGTAAGGGAGCCTCTGTCCACATGTGGGCTTGGGCTCCTCTCAAGAGTGCTTACTAAGCCTGTCTAATCATTTGCTTTGGTATTTCTTTACCTAGTTTTAAGCCACATAACTTAAAAAAGTAAAATAAAGACTGGAATATTTCCTGGAAGGCAATACAGCAGGAATATAAATGCTCTCTGAAGCAAGCTACACAAATTTTGTAGTCAATAGGGATTGATTTCTCACTATGACATATCAGAGAGTTCAGAGTTGCTCCTTCATGGTTGTTGTCAAGAGAGTAGATACATATTCAAGTACATGTTTGGGTTTTTAAAACAAACTGATGATTTACTAGGTTACCTGATAGATATCAACTAAAAAACCTGCATTTTGCAATAGCAACTAATTTCTTGTTGACCTACACTCAATTCTGTGCAATAAACATTGCTGCAGGATGGGAGAGCTGTTCCCATTCCCTGGGTGCAAAGAATCAGACAGTGAAGTCGCTCCTGCTGTGCCTGGGACACGGAGCTGCGTTGGCCTGGCGTGCAGACTTTCAGGATGGAACGAATTTTTCGTTCTTGAACACGAGCATTTCTAAAACACAATTGCATCATGGTTTCCATTTAGAAGCGAAACCAGTGGATGTTCAACAGCATCCTGATCTACCCAGTGCTAAAATATACATGTTTATTCTCAATTCAGTTCAGTTAAACACAACCATTGGGGCTTGGAGCACTTTCTGGGCACAAGGAATGTGGCTAAAAGTTAGTGAATTGGGCATTTAGTTTCCTGGGTAATAAGTGCCAATTTTTTCTAGAGCTTGATTCAGTAAAAGCAAGTCCCTACTTCTGCATCTCTTCAGTCATGTAAAAATAAGCAGTGATAACTATAGTAACATACTGAGCTTTGTCTGTCAGCCCTCTGGCAGAGGCCCTGGCAGCCAAACCACTCTTTCCCACAAATAGTTCAGGAAACTTCTTGGCTAGATGGAGTCCCCCCAAGCATTATCCTGTTACAGAGTTTAACAAGAGCTAGATTTTTCCAGGTCCCTGGCAACGCAGAGTCTCTCTTCCTCGCCAAGGTGCTGGGCAATGGTGTGACTGCCGCTGCCTTTCCCAGAACGGCGACTCTGAACTCTGAAGGAACGGCACGGCCTGCCCAGGATGGGGTAGAGCAGAACTCGCCCGTGCCGCAAGAACCCGGGAGAGGAACCGTGCCTGCCTCCAGCCCCGCGAGAGGAGGCAGCGACGGACAGAGCGGTGAACCTGCCCCCCAGCCCTTACCTGGACCGTCTGAGGGGAGATGAGGGCAGCACAGCGGCGGGGGCCGGCCCGCAGACCCTCTCTAAACCGCCGTGGCCGTGACCTGTGACCCCCGACCCCTCACGCGGCGGCCCGCACGCCCCACCGTTCGAACAGGACCGCCAAGCCCGCCTCCCGCCCCGCCTCTTATTGACGGCGCTCCCGTCCAGTCCTGAGGAGGGAGAGACAAAGCCCCGCCCCGGGGCGTCCACTAGCCAATCAACACTCGTCAAGGGCGGGGACGGGGCTGCCTGTGTGCACCTTCCCGCGCGGGAGGCCTCAGCAGCCCGTTGATTGATGTAAGTACTTCCCAACAGGAGCTCAGCCTTCCGCCCGTGCGTGTGGACGATTGGGCAGCAGAGGGGGGCGGGGCTCCCAACCGGACGGGCATCGGGTTGCCATGGGGACTGGCGGGCGGGCGGTGCCGCTCAGGCCGCTGGGTCGGGCCAGGCCGGGCCGGGCCGGGCCGCGCCGCCCTCAGCTCCGGCCCCGGCCCCGGCCCCGGCCCCGGCCCCGGCCCGCACCGCCGGGTCGGCCGAGCAACGCACCCCGCCGGCTGCTTCCCTGGAGGCTGGCGGGGCCGCTGTGAGCCCCTGCCCCGCTTTGGGAACGGCCTCACGTTTTGGGAGTCTTCCCAAATGGCGCCCTGTTGTTCTGGGGAAAGAGATAAAAGCTGCCTGCGGCCCTGTGAAATGGCTGAAGAAAGCAGCTCTGCAAGTCACCACTCTCACCTTGGAGCCCGAAAGAAGAGGCAGTGCCAAGACTGCCAGACTGTCCCAAGCTCTGCACCTCTGCGATCAGGAACGGGCGCGATTCTCCCTGAGGGGAGCCACAGGCCCGCCAGCCTGTTACAGGCTACTGCACGGCCTGCCTCCAGGCTTGTCCCGATTCAGAGAAAGCGGGCTTACCCCCAGGCCCCCCTCCTGGCAGCTTACCTTGGCCAGACACTAACACAAGAAGGCTGAAGATCTAGGTAGCATGTAAACGAAACACATGGCTGAATATCTACAATCCGAGAGCTGTCTGGAGAGCAGCAAGGTTTGTGTCCTCCAACACGGAGAGAAAACACGATGATTTTGGGGTCTTAGGTCAGATAAATAACTGTCCTTCACTGTCCCACGGCCGTGGCTTTTCTCAGTGCAGCTGCAGGAAAGCAGCCTCCTAGGTCCAGCGTCAAATTGCCTCACAAGCACTCATGTCACAAGCTATAAAAAAAGTCAGGGCGATCAAGGCAGGCACCTGATTTATGTCTATTACAAGCAGTTGAAGGAGTTACTGCTGCCTCTAAGCCATACACAGATCTAATTCTAGATAGGGGAAAGCATCCAAATCCAGGAGATGCTGAAGTTGGCTTTCTCTCCCTTGTAAGAAAAGCAGCCAGTTTCAGAAATGGAAAGGTGGATGAAAAAGATGGCATTAGCACAGGTGAAGTCTAAGCCAAGATTTGGAGGTGGGAAACCTGGATGAATCAGACATTTGTTCATGAGACCACATACAAAACCCAATTGCTGTAGGCAAAAAAGAAAAAAAAAGATTAAAAAATTTACAGACAAATGCTAAATCGTAGGAGCAAGGAACTGCAAGGCTGTCCCAACACTCTTGATAGAGACGCAGGGAATGAATCAAGCTTACTGAAATCCTAAAGGCATAAATAATGACAATGGAGTGCAGTTCCTTCCAGCCATAGCTCCTTGTTAGCGGGATGAAGTTTTGCTTGTCCAGGGGACAGAGCACTGCACTGCTCGTGATGATGGAACTGGGAAACTGTGAGACAAAAGCTGTGATCTTAGTAAAGAAAAATAGCAGTGGAAATTCACTTCCTTTTCCTTCTTTGGAACTGATGTGTGACCGGAAAGCAAGAGAATGCTTGGAACTCTGTCTTCTGTTTGAAGAGGAATGAAGAAAAACAAATATTTTTGTAATAAAAATTTAATATCACTTTTTTGGACTTTGTAATCAAAGCAGCTTTATAAGCTATGCGCGCATGCATAGTAATCCTTCACTAATCCTACTAGCCTCAGGCATACAAGATGCTTATGAAATAACAAGGCAGTTCCTACTACAGAAGAAACTTATAATTTTTTTTTGTCTAGCTCATCATAAGGCCAAGCAAAAGACCCAGGCTCAGTGGACCATCACATGAAAAATATAAAGGAGCTCAAATGTAAAATATTCCTGTACCCACGTATATTGATACAAGATGCCATGAGTGGGGTAACATTGTGGTATGGTATTGGGAATAGAAGTCCAGTTCCCAATTCTTTTTCCGGAATAGGGCATAATTTTGATGTGTGAAATCCAGTGAGACATCAAGAAAGCAAGAGCATTGTGGGGATCAGAGCGTAGTTGTGGCCACTGCTGGGCGCTGGTCATTACAGTCATATTTCATACTAATTTCCACTACAACTCTTTTCCCCATCACTCATAACTTTCTAACGGTTTTCTATCCAGAAACTTTCCTATCTTGAAAAATATATTTAGAACATTTTTCTCTTAATAATCCTTCGGCTGAAATATGCAAGGATCAAAAATTTGAGATTAGGCTCAACGGTGATCCACACTGAAAAGCAAAACATGCCTTTACGTAATTTGGCTTTGATTCACCATTCATGAGTGTATGAAATTCAGACTGTTTTTACTAAGCTGATTAAGACAGTCAGGGACATCTGCTGCTAGCTGATGTAGCTAATGCCTCAGTCAGGAAAGATCCTTTTCTTTCTCCTTCAAGGACACATTAATTCAGCCACGTCTGCAGAAATGCACCATGGGTGTGCCCTGTTCCGTTGTGCCTGATGTCAAACCTTGGGTGTCCCAGCCAGGGTGGAAGGAAGCCCGCCAGAGGCCATCTCCTAGTTTATCTTATTGCGACTAATACACTAAGACCCATCATAGTTTGGAATCAAGCCAAGGCCTGAAACTGAAATTGCTTCCTAGTAAGTGATTCGCTCCAGTCAATGAATCGAGAGGACTTCCATTCTCATCCTCCCGGACCTACAGTCCTGGCAATGTTAATAAAATAGGCCCTGACCAAGGAGAAGTGGCAGGATGCCAGGACAGTGCATCAAAACTATCTTTCCTGGAGAGAATCATCCAACAGGTTGCCAACAGGAGCCTCCCCGACACTCTTTGGGAAGAGCCCGGCAGTAACCACCGCAAACTGCCAGACAAACTTGTGGGCCAGCAATACAAATCCACGTGCCGGCAGCAACCAGGTGGCACACAGTGCTGGCTACTTGCCCTGAAGTGCGTGACTCCACTGCCACAGTGTCCCCGCACTGAGGCGTAAGGAGCTTGCAGGTGTGGGGACGGGCTGGTCTGACCTCAGGCAGGGCAGACGTGGTGCTGACCGGCCACAGAAGGCACGCCAGGCCATGTCTGACACCGCTCTGTCTCCCCGGACTGGAGGCAGAACCCCCTTTGGACGGGCCCAGGCTGTACCCAAGGCCTGTGCTGCGAATGTTTGCTAAGCCTGAGCTCCCCCCTGCTCCTGGTGCCAAGGGCACCTCATCCACTGTGACATGCTGGAGCCCAGCTGCAGGCTCAGCCGCCATGGCGGGAGCTGTGGCCAGGACAGCCGGGAGGTGAGGGCAGGGAGAGAGGCGAGGGCAGGGAGGGACGTGAGGGCAGGGAGCTCCCTGCCAGTGCTGGGGGGGTTGGAGAGGGAACCCTGGGAGCTGCCAGGCTGCCTGCCAGGCTTGTGCCTGCCTTGCTATGCTCTGTGTGCCTTCTCGCCCCACTAACTCACGCGTGGTGGTAATCCAGCTGTGAGAAGGTGCTGAGCAGAGCCTCTTCAAAGATCCCTGTGGAGCCCGGCTGCTGCACGTGCGTTTCACCTGTCCCTTGGAGGGGGTGTCTGCAGCAGGGACCCTGCTTGATGCCTGGCGCAGGGTCCAGGAACGCTGTGGGTCTGCGGGCTGGCAGGGCGCGGGCAGCCTGAGCCCAGCGAGCACTTGACTCATTTCTGCAGGACAGGCTGGTTCAGCGGAGCTTAAGCCAGCTCAGGAAGCACCATGCTTTGAGCACTTCTCCCCCACCCCATCCGTAGTGCTCCAGAATCTTAATGTTTTTAATTTTGAGCAAAATCCCCTCAAACGCCATTAGAAAATACTCCATTACAAAAATACTGGGGTTGCACAGTTAAACACTCAAGATGAGAAATGCTATGAAGTCAAGGCTGTGCAGGCAGCCCTGAACTGCCCCTTGCACGGCTGCATCGATACAACACAAGCTATTCCTTGACTCACACAATAGTTTGTAGTCTTTTCAATCTTTTCTATAACCTTGTTCATGTGACACCTTGTAGCACTCTCTACTATGCAACGTAGCCCATACAAAGAGTCCATTATTTATGTGAAAAATATGCAGTAAATCACAATTAGACAACATACAACTGGTGAAGGAAAAGAACAGAATAATAGTGAGGATAGGCTACTACATTCAGGAGTTTAGAATTAGACTACCACATTAACCACTTTAATGCCAACACCAGCCCTTATGTTTCAGTGGTACCACTCTCCGAAAGGAAAAAAAAAAGAAAAAGGTAAAACAAACAAAAAACCCCCTTACTAACATTGAATGCTTTATTTCTGATTGTGTAGTAGTACGTTATGTAGTGGGTGATCATTTCTCTCAGGAGTGGCTGTGGCTGGCATTCTGGTGGCGCGTAGGGCCCCTGCCATGGGTCAGGTTCCGCTGCACGTTGCTGGCACACAGACAGGCTGCTGCGCGGGGCAGTGAGCCCTGGTGCTGCGAGCAGGGGGATGTGGGTGGGAAGCAGGGCCGGAGCAAGGGAGGCTCGCAGGAGCGATAGCCACCGGGGCTGCGCACCCCACAGGACAGTGTGGGTGCGGGGCCCAAGCAGGGCATTCTCATCATTGCCTCTGACGTAACCCAGCACCCTAAACCGCGTGTCTCTGCAGCTCACTCTGTGGGTGCTGGCCCACAGCAATCCCGTGTCTGCACTTCAGGTTCAGTGCCTTCTCCCTCAGCCACACACCACCCCGCTGTGTCACTGCAGGGTGTCCGGAGCACGGTGTGGCCAGGAAGCTCTCTGGCCACAGCCGGTCCCCCCACCCTGTGAGAGGCCCCGCAGAGGACGGGGCTCAGGGCCCTCCGGTGAGCTCGGGTGGCAACACTGGTACCTTCCCAATGCCACGAATCACACATGAGACCACTGCTCCGTCCCGCTTCACCCTTTCTCACAGGTCCACCCCTACCATGCTGCCTCCAGTGAACCAGCCTCTTTCTATTTTGAAGGACTCCACACCCTTTTCTTCCTCTAGTCTCTCACCTGTTTGCCCCCAGCTGAGCTCTCAGCTTTCCTGAGTGCCCAAAAAACCCCTGAAACATTGCAAACACCTTCATAAGGGAGGGAGAAATGCTGCTGCCTTCCCCCACTGGGTCGTCCAGCAGCACAACAGCTCTTCCACCTCGACCCCGCCTGACAGCCCCAAACCTGCCGCCCAGAGTCACCTGGGCACCAGCTCTGGCTGTGATTGCAGGCAGCTGCTGGGGGCCAGCTCTCAGCTGATGTAAATCAGAGCAACTCCACCCCCTTCAGTGCTCCTGCGTTTGGGGCGAGATTAAAAGTTGTAATGTCAACTATTAAAATATTAAAATGATCTTTTAATTTTCCTTCTGCTTCCTGGGGAGCAGTGGCATGTAGAAGAAAGTTTGCCATGATTCCTGTGAGGTGTGAGACAGGAACTAATTACTAAAGATGAGATACATCACTGTGATTCCCTGGGATATCTGCTAAACCTCAGGACAGTTTGTATATGTTTGAGCCCCTCCTCTACAAAGAAAAGATAAACAGAATGAAAGGCAGCAACGGAGTAAGCAGCAGCTCTGAATAGTAACTGGTCTCAGAGTTAATCCAGAACCTGGTAAATAAAGCTGCAGTCAGTTAATAAATTAGATGAATAAAGCCTAGATATAATATTTTACAGTAGGATTAGTTCATCTAGAGGGTACCTGGTGAACTCATAGGAAGTATGGGGAGAGAGGTAAAGAAGACACTAAATTACCTTCAGCTCTTTAAATTATTTCTGCAAATCCTATTACAGGAGAGAAAGGAGAAATGGCTGCAGAACAAATCATATGAATTCCTGTATCCAGTTGCCGACAGTCCCTTTAAAAAAAAGAGAGAGAGAAAACGCATGTGTGCGGTGGAAGCAATAAAAGACGCATTTGTCCCCCATTCATCACCATGTCATCTTCGGATACACGCAGATATTGCTTAGCAGGGCTGGGGCTAGGTGGGACTGAACACAGCCTGATGCCAGAGCATTTGCCCGCTGCTCCCCAACTGGCTCTTTTTCAGGGGCCCTCGCCAGCCCCGCCACTCCCCCCGGCCCTGCAGGTGGGCAGGACGGTGCCCGGCAGGCCCAGCGCGGGGGAGCAGGCAGGGACCAAGGTGTGCTCTTCCATGGTGTCACTGATCCTGAATCTAGGCACCACAGCTACCCTGTTTGGGCACCAAAAATTGCGAGTCCCGAGGTACAGCATCCCCGAGTGTCTCGTCTGGAGGGGTGGCCGCTGCGGGGGCATCAGGGGAACATGCAGGAGTGCCACTGGCAAACCAGCACAGGGAGAAGCAGAGGAGGGAGTGAAGGTTTCACAAAAGGTCCTCAGAACTAATTGCTTCAGCAAATGGAGGAGAGTTTGGAGACCATCTTCCCGCTTCTCATCACTGAGATTTTGGCTGGCAACACTCAGCCTGCTCGGGTGTGACAGAGTGGCCAGCAGCGCCTGCCCGCAGTGTGGGTGGATGTAGCATGCACCTACTTGCATGTTACTCTGGGCCCAGGGTGTTTGAAGCCTGAACGTATTCTCAGGAGTCGGTAGTTGTTACCTGGGCTTAGGACAGCAGCGAGCACTCTCTGACATGCAGCCGGCCGGATTCAACTGCTCTGAGCCAGTGTGTTAGCCCCGAAGTATGAACGATGGCAGTGCACATGCCTAAACCATTACCTACACTGCTACTCTGACGCAGAAACATGCAATTACTGCATTTTAATCCTGAAATATCGGACACAGCCAGCCACTGTGAGTTCCAAGCTGCCTGTGTCAGGTCCTGGTCCCTCTGGCTGCCTGCAGGACACTGCTGTCCTATGGAAAGCCGTGGCTGTGGGCATGGGGGGGTGCAAAGGGATCACCATAATGTTCAGAAAAAGGAACAGCTCTGTTCTTCAAGTCCCTGCATTTCCAGTCAAGATCTGTGCATATTCCCAGATGCTGCTAGGGCCACATGGTAAATTTTTTTATGAGAGTAATTTACAGCGCTCGGGGATTTTATTATTTCTCAATGTCATGTCCTGCTTCACAGGACATTGATGCTCCTGCATTGTTCCTCCTGTGATCTCTTAGGTCTTCCACAGTTTAACTGTATGTCCAGTGCAATAGACAAAGTGATCCACCTTCACCTGCACCTCACACACGCTCACACAATTGCCTTTGGAAAATAATTACAGCACAGAGGCCGATCCTGTTAGATTAAGACAAATTAAGAATCTAATATATAGGTTTGCTGTCAGGTTCTCAGGGTCAGGGGTCGATACAGTATATTGCAATGAGGCTATAGGTTACCCCTGCCCCAATATTTTATCATAATAAACCGAATGGGGATGAAACACCCAGCAGTAGCCCATAAATCTATTAGCAGTGAACTGTCAATGTCCCATATACCAGGGTAATTTGTTAATTCAGAGCTGGGTCTCTTTTTTCACTAGACCTTGTAAACTCCTTTCTGAAACATCAATAAACCATCTGCTTTGACTTGTTAATCAAACGACTTTATTCAGTCCAAAGCAATTTTTTCCTAATAAAAACAGAGTATTTATCTCCATGGCTATAAAAGAGGATTGTTTTCAACTGTTCACTTATAGTTAAGAAGCACATTTAGTTTGGATTGATTTCCAATGCTTCGGTCATATCTTGTCACTTCCCATTTCTTACACACAGCATCTCAGTTTAGCTCCTTAGCAGGGAAAGCACAACCTGACCCAGTGCTGGGAGTGGCACTGGGGGAACAGCAGCCAGCAGCCAAAAAGGTCATGGAAATCAAACTTTAACGAGCTAAACACATCCCCTCTGGCTCTCGGGCTGCTCCCAGCTTTCTCCCAGTCTCTAAGCAGACTTCCCTGTGGCTGCACCCCTCTGGTCCCTCTCTGGGCAGCAACATGCCCACCTCCCCCTAGCCAGCCCCAGTTTTACCGGGGATGGCCTCCCCAGGCTGCCCCTCTCCCCGTGGCACGGGTCTTGCCAATGGTCTCCCCACAAAACTGGAGCACGAGCCCCTCCGTCCATGGCCGCTGACGGCAAGTGGGACCCCAGGGCTGTGGGGGGCTTCTCGTGCCCACTGCCCCGGCAGCGTCTCCGGCAGCACGGACTGGCCAGCACAGCCAGAGGCAGCCGGCACGGTGGCACGCTGCCCTTCCTTCCCGCTCTCAAAGGCACGGGGTGGGGGTAGGGGAAATCCATTAGGACACTCTTACTGAAGCATGCAATTCCCCGGTGCAGCGCAGAGGGGGAGATGACGGGCGGAGGACCTGGGGGATGCATTAGGGAAGGAAAGCATGTTTTTAGTCTGGCCGGTTGTTTTCTTTTCTCCAGCGGTATGTCACATCTGCAGCAGGAGTTGATGAGTTCAAGCAGCCCTCCGGCACCCCACAGCACAGCCCAAGCAGCTCAGGCAGTGAGGTGGGGGGCAGTGCCAGCCCAGCTCCAAGCCCTTCCCCTGCAGCAGGACAGAGCTGGTTCCCAAGCCCTCCTGGATGTCAGCATGACACGGGCCGGCCTCCGCCGTGCCCCCAGGACTCAGGGGCAGCAATCCCCGGGGTCCACCTTGGCTCAAGAGGAAGGTGTTTCACAGGCCAGTGGCCGTGACAAGCAGGCTGTAGCCTGGTTCTTCCCTGGGCTCACACTTGGGGCTGGGACAGGCCGGAGGGGCTGCCTTGTTTCCCCGCAGCGTTGCGGGCTGTGGACAGCTGGGGGCTGTGCTGGGGACATGGGTGTTTTTGGCGATGCCCATCACTCAGGCACATCACGGAGGGTTGTCCTGGATCACCAAAGCGCGTCAGGCCAGGACACGGCACCCACCCGTGCAGAGGCACCGTGTCCTCAGAGAGCCTCACGCAGCCCTCCCGGCACGGCCGCTGCGACCCTAGCTCTTCTCTGCGGTGGCTTCGAGGAACCAGTGGGAAACCCCTTCTCCGACCCAGCCTGATCCTAACCAGATCCCGCCCTTGTCAAGCACCTTCCGCTGCAGACTGAGGAATCCCAGATCTTCTGTCTGAAGCCTCCCTTGCGAACGCTTTTTGCTAAACACAAAGGGCGGTTTCTGCGAGCCTGAGCTCAGAGGAGCAGCTCCCCAGCTGGGTGTGAACCCTCCCACCTGCCAGCGCCCCGCACCCCCAGCTCGACGGCTTGTGGGGATGTCAGTGGCCCTGTTCAGGCTCACACTCGGCTGAGGGAGCTGCCACGGGTCAGCCGTGGCTCTGCCCTGCTAAGGGACATCCAGCCAGTGGCACCCGAGTGCCACTAGCCACGCAGCACCACAGCCTGGGCTGCTAAGGGATGTGTCACCAAATGCCCAGGGGGCACCCCCGTGGTGCCAGGCCCACCACGGTCTGGTGGAAGCTCAGCCTCCAGCACAGCCTGAGCCCCGGGACCCCAGAGGCCACAGTCCCTGTGGTGCTCTGTGGCCCTGAATGTGCCCAGGGCCACCGGCCAGCACCAGCCCCATGGAGGGACCCAGCCCTGCCTCTCTTTGTTCCCCATCACCACATGGCACCGGGGGAAAGGGACAGCAGAGCCAAGGCCCCACACCAAGGTGCCGCATGCCTGCGAGGGTTACGGCTGCTAAAGGGTCTCGGCGGAGCATCCCCCAGCCCCTGCCCAGCCCCGGCTGCCCAGACTCAGGGCCCCAGCAACCCGGCGTGGCCAGCTGGCCCACGTCCTGCTGGCCGCAGGCCCCGGGGTGAGGTGGCTGGACCCCCCAGCCCTGGCAGGGCCCGGCCGCGCATGCTGGGTGAGCGGGGCTCCCCGCAGCCGCACCGCGCCACGACAGCAGCTTCACACTGGCTGCACGCTCTCCCCGGGATGTGCAAAGCAGGAGCCCCCCAGCCCCGTCCAGAGCACCCCGTGGGGGGGAAGGGGCAGAGAAACAAAGTCATTTATATAATGTGTCTCCCTGCTGAGCCCCTAATGGCTGGCGCTTTTGTTCTGCAGTGGCTGGCTGTCTGTGATGGGCAGGAAGCCGCAGTCTCCCTTTGTTCCATGGCCTTATTCAGCAATTTAGATCCATCATAAAAATCAAATATGCATGTTGCAATCGCCTTGCGTACAACAGCTTCAATTTTCGCCTTTCTTTAATTTGAACTCCATGGGAGAAAGAGGCAGGGCCAGGGAGCAAGGGGCAGCAGGAGAAGCGCTTTGTGTTTTTGTTCAGTGGGCTGTGAAAATAGGGAGTAATGAAAATACAGAATTTTTATCTTTGCCACATTATTTAAAAAAAAAAAAAAGGACAGAAATCTTTAATAAAGCTTCCTTAGTAGAAGGATAGTCTGTGTGGGGAGCAGCCTTCATGGCCCCCCATCCTGGGGGACACAGGCTCAGTGGGGCAGGGGGACGAGGGTGGCCCCAAGGGCTGCGGCATGGTGGCAGGGTCTGGTGACAAAGCTGGCAGCTGCCTGCTGCCACGACACACGTGGCTGAGTTGATGTGCTGTGGCTCTCTGCTCGCAGACATGTTTTATCCTTCCAGAACATCAAGGTGCTCTTTGGCTGCTGAATGCAAACATATCCTTAAAAATTTTGCCAGCACCATCCTGCGCTGCTTCCCCGCGGGCTCCGCCGCGCTGGCAGGGGTGGCGTGTGCTGAGCTGCTTGCCTGGCCCATCCCGCAGTGGAGCAGCGGCATCGCTGCAGCAGATGTGCCAGGGATGCTTCGCCTCTACTCGCCCCACACCCTCCCCATGGCCCTGACAGCCCGTGTACGGCGCCAGAGCCCAGGCTTTGGGGTGTACTGGTGGGTGCCACGTGGATGCGAGAGATTTCCGCCTTGCACCCATCTTTCTGTGAGAAGGGCCACAGCCACATGGTGAGGCTGGTCACGTCCAGTGTCCTCCCCCGCCGTGTGCGCTGATCAAAGGCGCTGCTGGAGCGGGAGGGATACAGCTTCATATAATGGAAACTGAATTTCTGCTTAAAAAAGAAAAGGTGCTGCTTTGCCAAAACACTCAGCATTCTGTGCACACATTAACCTGATTACGGGAGGAAGGGGGGGATTTTCCTTGTCTCTGCCCTGCTAATAATTTTCTGTCAATTCTGATTTGGCTTTAACCTCCCTCCGACCCCTGGTGTGCCTGGCTCGCCAGCACTGTGGCAGCAGGAGGTGCCTTGGCCATGGCAGGGTTTACCCCCACTGACCTACTTTCAGATGAGACCCACCACCCCAGAGACACAAGCGCATTGGAGGGTCTTCCCAGAAACCTGTGGGAAAGTGGGAAGCAACTGGGAACACCCTCCCCAGGAAGCCCACCTGCCCCAGATGTGCAGGGCCCTGCAAACTGGGACACAGAGGCCAAACCAGCAAAAGCTCAGAAAGCACCAGCGATCCCCAAAGCCGTGACCTGAACCCACACAAGCTCCAACCTGTCCCTCGGCGCCTGCTTGGCTCCCTGCCACGGCAGTGGGCTGTGACCCACAGCCCCTCGTCCCTGTGACATGTGGCGGGCAGCTGGGGGTCTGCGGCCTGGCCGGCCCTGCTGAGGGGCTGGGGAGCTGCTCCTGACGGCACGTGTGCCCGGGCTGGCAGGAGGGGACACGCCGCTCTGCCTGGACGCTGGCAGAAGGAGATGCTGTGGCCTGGAGACGGTGGCACCCGGCAGTGCGACATCGCTGGGGTCAGCACTGGCAGCTCAGGGGGGGTGTGGGTGCTGTGCATGTGCATGTGTGTATGTGTGCGTGTGTGTGTGCGCACACGTGTGTGTGTGTGTGTGTGTGTGTGCGCACGTGTGTGCCTGGCCCGGCTGGCAGCGGTTTGGCAGAGAATCCCCTCCCCCATGCTGAGAAAAGGCCCTTTTTCGCTGTGACAATTCAATATAATTGAAAGTTTGCTTAGGAAAGAGAGTCTTTTTAACTGAACATGCTCACAGCTGAATCGATATGAATTATACGGCACAGAAGATGCCTAGGGTATTAAAACATTAATTAAGTAACATCATGCTACCATCTAACCAACAGCACAATACCATTTATAGGTACCGCTGTCTGTTCTCTGGGGCGCTGTGTGAAGTCTCTCTTCCGTCACCGCAGAGGCCGCGGGAGACGCGCAGCTCCACCGGCTGCAGCCCGGGCCGGCGCCTTCCCTCAGGGCGGCCATGGCTGCTGCGGGCAGGGACGGGTGTCCCCAGCCCGGTGGTCCTGCTCCGGGCACGTGGAAGGGCCCCTGTGGCCATGGGGTCTGTTGTTTCCACAGTGCCGCCGACCCACTGCTGCCTCCGCTGCGCCGGTGGGCAGGGGAGGACCAGCCCGGTTCTGCCGGGGGACGAGCCGCTGGAGCCAGGCCTGCGTGGCCCCGCCGAGGGGCCGCGGCCTCGACCGCATATGGTGCCATCGGCGTGGCCTCGGTGCTGGGCTGCCACTGCGGAACCGTGCGCAGGCAGGGCCCGGGCGGCTGTGGGTGGATTAGGTCACCACGTCAGCCTGGCGAACTAATGCACCAATTCTGCAATAGACCAAAATAGAAAGTCATTGGAGTGAAATCAGTGTCTTCACCACATCCCCTCTGGCACAGCGTTAATTAAAATGACTCTCTAGTGCTTTAGATCATCAGGTGTACATTGTTAACGAGCTTGGAGGAGAGAATGGTCTCCACATTTGTAGTTTAAGCACTGATGGAGTTAACCCTTCACCACTGCTGGCACAGCCTGAGCCTGGTGGCAGTTTCTCAGAGCATCCGTCTGCATTAGAGACATCAGCTCTTTTAGCAGACTTCAGATGTCATTTAGCAAAGACGTTAACGCGGGACCCTGCTCAGTTCAGCAGAGACCTGGGTGCAGAAGCGACGTGACTGCAGGCGCTGCTCTCACAAGATGGAGGTCTGTGCCCGCCCCAACCTCCCTGCGGGCTGCTGTGGCCAGGGGAGCTGCAGGACCAGCTGCCCCCATGGCCCGAGCTTGCCCCGTGCTGCAGCTTGTCTCCTGCAGCAGAACAGTGCTGAGGAGGGTCCTGCAGCGCACAGCAAAACTGCTCTTGCTGGAAGTCAGTGGCTGGCAAGGTTTTGGGGTTTCTTTTGGCCTTGATTTAGTCCCAGCGATCTGCTGCTTCATGGCCCAGACACCTTTACCAATGCAGCTCTTCTGTCACTTGGTAACACTGAAATCTTGTCCTTGATGCCTCACCTGGATGCCAGGGCCTGTGGTGGGGATGTGACATCACTGGCCACGCGTTGGGCTGGCAGTGAGGGCGGGAAGCCACTGCCCGCTGCTGCCGGCACAGGAATGGCCCCTCGGTTGCGCTGGCCCGCGTGCTGCATGCTGGGCTGCGCCGCAGCGTTGCCGTGCCTGTCCCTGGCCCGTCCCCCCGCCCACCGTGGGGCCCTGCCAGTCGGAGGGGACATGGCTCACACCAGCACCCAGCTCCCGCGCCCAGCACCCGCACCAGCACCGAGGGGGATCCCCTGGAAGAGCTGGATGGGGACAATGGGGAGACCAGCGGCGCTTCCTCCTGCGGCGCTGGCACGCGCCGGGCGTCCCGCAGCACCGGGCATGAGGTGGGGATGGCCCAGGCCACCTCCCGATCCCCGCTGAGGACAGCAGCATGCAGGCTGCACCCGAGGGCAGGGGCACCCTCTGGCCGGGAACGCTCCTCCAAATCCATCAGCACAGTTATTGTCTGGGGTGGACACCTGATCACTGCTCTGGTTTCATAAATACGTATTTTTTGGCCTGTAAGAGTGTACCAGTAAGGGGCTAATCTCTTCCTTGTCTTTTAGGTGATGGCAATGAAAGGTTATTAAAAATCACTCCCAGTGTCCTCTTACCAGAATCACAGCATGGAAAAACCTTTTTATTTGTCAGAGGTTTGCACGGTTTCCACTGATGCACTGCTCTGAACAGAGAGGCTCTTGCAGAGGTTTTTAGTTTGCAGCTTGTGCAGCTACTAGAGGCCATTTACACCTTTCTGAGCATTAGAGAGGTGCTTTCTCAAGCGTAGCTGTTTTAAACTAGAATTCAACCCAGGAATAAATAGCAACATTACATAATGAACTTACAAAACTGCAGGTCTGCGAACAACAGTGAAGTCATTAACGCGGCATAGTGCAAACGCCAGTGGAAGGGCCGTGCCGACGACTCCATTACTGCCGCAGTCCCATCCGCTTGTGCAAAACACAGAATGGATTTTTCCCATTAAAAAACCCCCAAACAGCCAAGAGGCAATCCAGCTCCCCGCCTGTTTAGGCTCACGCCAGACGAGCAACGCCTGACAGGACTGGGCAGCCGGCGCAGAGTTTTGGGGTGCTGAGCTGTGGCGTGCGCTGGGCTGCCATCGCCCTCGTCGTTGCAGTCTCCAGAGGCGCGGGGACTCCTCTTCCAGGGCTGTGTACAGGGGCCAGGGCCTGGCCGGCTTGGTTCGGTTACGTCGTAGCACCAGGAGTCATCAGGGGCTTGGCAATTTTGACCCACTTTATTTCATAACTCATGTATTTTTGGACCCTGAATCAGTACGAGTGTTGGCTTTTTTTTTCTCATGAAGGTGCATCAGCAGCCTGATTATTGAACTTACTGACTCGCAAGTGAATGTCCTGACCCGACTAATTAAAGAACGCTCCCGTGCCCTCGCTAGCTGCAAGATTTCCTCCCTGCGACCTCTGCTCCGGCTGGACACCGCTGCAGAGCCGAGGCCTCGCTGGGAGGCGGCCACGGCCAAGGACACCCACACTAAACAGTCGGCTCATCCCACCTGCAATGTTGGGTTGTTCTTTATTTTTTTTTTTTTTTTAAATTATTTATTGCTGCAGTTATAAATTAGAGATGAATGGTAGCCCCCGGGGCTCTCTTTTGGATGTGGTCCTTATTAATGAATTTCAAGCATTTTCTGCTGCAAGGGGCAATTTTTGGTAAGAGAATTGTGTATTTAACACTCAGCAGTTCATCAAGTTTTCCTCCCTGCTCAAGAGGCACCACAAGCAAAGGGGAGAGCAGCGAGTCAGCCACTTACCTTTCTTACCTTCATCTCCTTTTGGTTCGATCAGTAGAAGAAAAAAGATGGTGATTTTAGTTCACTTCTAGTTTATGGGTTTTCAACCCATAAAGGCATCGTGCTTTCCCTTTAACCATTAATTACAGCCCTGTGCCCAGAATTCTTATACAAGCATTTAGTAAAATTAAATGCACTTATAATGTCTTTTTCATACACAATGCAACCCGAAGCCATAACATGGATCGTGCTATTTGGCTCATTACTTCCACTTTAACTCGCAGCATCGGCCCGGGCACTCTTGGGCCGGCAGGTGCTCGGACGCCCGTGTGTGGGAGGGACGTGGACACGCGTGCACACGCTGGCGGTGCACGAGGGCGTGGCAGTGCGGACACGCGGCTCCGTGGCAGCGCCCACCCGCTGCGGGGGGCACAAGCTCCGGCGGATGCACGCGTCCCACCCAGCTGAGCCTAGTCCAGCTGAGTCGAGCCCAGCCGAGCCAAGCTGAGCTGAGCCGAACCCAGCCGAGCCAAGGCGAGCCACTTGGCACACACCCACCCCGACACAGACCCTGCACCGCACAAGCGGGGACATCGGAGACGAGAGCTTTTGCTCATTTTTTTTTTTTAATGTATCACAATGAGCAGGAAACATACGTGATGAAATATTTCCAAAGGAGTATATTCAATTACCATCTACAGTCAACTCAACTATGACAACAAAGTCTTTTGTGACAAATTTTTTAAAGTTTTGAAAGTTCCATGTGGTTTCTGTTTCTGTTAGTCTCCATGTATTTTGGTACAGTTCGAGATCAGCATTGTTACAGTAACAAAAAAAAGCTAACAAGACTACATTATAGAAAAACACCAAGAACATCATTTTTGGTTTCACTTGCTCTATTTTTTGTACATTGCAAAGGCTGTTCATATCCCTCTTCACCTCATTTATGCTTTCTGTTCTACCCAAACTCGCCCCCCCAAATTAAAAATGAAAAAAATAGTCAAAGCTTTGTGTTTCACAGTGGGCAGTATCTCAGCGCTGACAAACCAACCAACCAACCAACCCAATTTCTGCTTCTATTTAAAAGTTTAATTTTTTTTTTAAAGCAAAATATATTTCCATGAACAGTGAGTGTGCTGGCTTGTGTCAGCGCCTCCCTCACCACCCCCTGCCTGCCCCCGGGCGCGGGCGGCCCCGACACACCCCTTACGCCTCTCTTTATTCTCAATTGTATGAAACTTTGGCCATCTTCACCACTTAAAAAAGCTTTTTATTAAAAATAAAACAGAAACCCGCTCAATGCCAAGTTTAAAATCCTTTCCTCGTGCCCTTCCCGGCCCCTCCTCAACACCGTTTCGTAAGGCCGCGCGTGGGCGCGGGGGGTGACAGAGGGATCCCAGAGCCAGCGTCGCGCCCGCGGTGTCCCCGGGGTGGCCGGGGGGTGCAGGGCCGGGGGGGCCGGCGGGGCTGGGGGGCTGTGGGTGCAGGTCCCAGCACTGGCCCCAGGGCAGCGGGGCTGCAAGAGGAGGAGGAGGCAACCTCGCACTGAAAGTCTCTAGAAACATTTAGAAAAAATACAAGGAAATGAATTTATAAAACCTTTTAGTGGGTGGGAAGGAGGAGGGGGAAGAAGGAGAGAGAAATTGCACTATGACCAAGCAATATAATTAAAAAACCGAAACAAAACAAGACAAAACAAAAGGATTTCCAAAAGAGACCTTGCGGAATTTGACAGATAAAGCTAGTGTTAAATTGTTAACTTGTATCACATAGAGAATCAAAACCAAAACAAACAAAAAAATTTCTATATGATACAGACAGAGTAACATACAACAGTTAAATGGCAAAAAATATATATATATATATATTTCATAGAATTACAAACAAGATAAAATAATGGAAAACAAAAACTGTACAACTTTAGAATTTAAAAAATGTTCATCTCAAACACGGGGAGAAATACAAGAACTTTTGTTAAAAGAAAACAGTTTGTTAAAACAGCAAACGCTTTTTGTGTACTTGTTTCCGTTTTTGACACCTTATGCTACAACTGGGTACTGGTAGGAATATTAGATGGTACTCTCTTTAGTATCGTCTACTTAAAAAACAATTAAAAAAGGAATTTGCACTGTGCATTAGCCTAGTTAGAAATATGTACAACAGTTCAGGATCTAGTCTTTCATCGAACTAAAACCAAAAATCCATAAAAATAAAAGCGTCCCGCTAGAAAATGAACCCCACGTTCGTCTCTCGAATGCTCCAGTCTCTCGCAGAGTCGACGAGCGGCTTCAGCACGGGGAGGAGAAGCCCGGAGGCGGCGGGAGGAACCTGCGTTCACAGTCTTCGAAGTTCCCTTTTGAAGCAGGAGGAGGATGAAGATGATGGGGAGAAGGCTCTTGCACTTTCAGGGCAGAGGAAGCGGGGTGAGGGGAAGGAGATTGTTTCTGTTGACACTTGGCTACGGAAGTGAATCAGCAAGCATCTATTTGTCTCCAAAATCTACGTTTTAGCAGCACAAAGTTTTCCTTTCAAAGTCCGGGCCGTAGGAGATGCGTGCGCCCGCCTGCGCCCGGGAGCGTGGGGGCGGCGCGGGGCGGGCGCGGGGGCTGGCGGGCTCCTCGCCTGCCCGCACGTGGCTCCGGGCGCCTGCCTGCACGGGGGAGAACTTGGAAAGAGAAACCTGCCTGTCGGTGTGCTGGGCTGTCGCTAAGAGTTGTCTCTCTGCTTGCAGAAGAAGCACAGATAACAACCTGGGTACTTTTTTTATTCTTTATTTAAACTTAGACTTGTTTGTTTAAATCAGAAACAAATTCTCAAGTAAAAAGAATCCTTTTTGCTCATTCTGCACCAGTGGTGAAAGGGTATGTCTTTGGATTTTATTTAAAGCATGAATTTTCTTTAGAGAAAAAAAATGTAACAAAAACTTTTTTTTTTAAAAGAAGGAACAGAGTGCAGCCTAATTACACAAACAGAAACAAATGCTTATAGTTTAGGAACAGAGTCTTTGAAGCATTTACAAAATGAGGAAAAGAAGAGGGGAAGAAAAAGAAAAAAAAGAAGGAAAAATGGAAAATAAGAAAGAGATAAGTGCACAAGGGTAACAGACATAGGTAAATCGTATGTATACGCCTTAAAAAGTTTCAAACCCCCAACAAAAAATATTCTGCAAGGGATCCTACTGACCCCCCAAAACCCTTTGAACTTCTTTCTTTAGTTTTTATAAAATAATTATGCAACCACCCTCTAAGAAATGAAGGTAGCGACCATAAGTGGAAGATTACAGGATGGGGGAATGGGGAGTAAAGGTACAAAGGGGAGAAAAGCTTAGGCGAGTCAATGGATTGCAATCTATCTGGCTAGGAATGAACAAGACAACATCAAATGAGAAGCCGTCAGCTGGACCATACAAAAGCTAAATGTACACAAAAGGGTTTTTTCTTTTAAATCTACCATACTGCTTCAGTTCATTTCCAATGCAACAATCTACTCAACACCAAAAATGGTCATATCTATCATAAATACAGAAAGTCAGTTGTTTTAAAACTTATTTTTTTAAGCTCCGAGTCCTCAACACTCTTTGTGTGGTTTTTTTTTTTTTTTCTGAAAAGTGGGAGTGCTTAACTTTTCCCCTTGAAATTGGCTTCAGCAGAAAAGCTACCCTTAAAATCCCCGAAAAGCTAAAGCAGTTCACATTGTTTTTCTCTTGAATACTTTCTGCCCATTTTAAATTAACAAAAAAAAAAAAAAAAGAAAAAAAAACCTTTTCTGGAACGAAAATGAAACAAAACAAAAACCCCAAAACAAACGAAAGAAATTATATATATATATATATATATAAAACAATGATTCTGAAAACAGAACAAAGTGTGAGCGATTGACCTGAGAATAAAAAGACATTACATTTCTTTTTTCTTTTAGCAAGCCATTGGTATCTGAATGCTAAGATAGCAAGAAATTTAAAACTGTGACAAGGTGGGCTGCTTTCCCATACAGTGCATGCCGGCCTCTGCTGTGCTATCGCCGTGGGGCGTCAGTGGAAGGGACAATATACAAGGGGCTCAAGCTCCGAAGACAGTGAGGAGGCAGCACGGGCTCTTGTCTCCCAGACCAACAGTACCTTTAAAAGGACAAATGTAACAGATATTTTTTTTCTTTTTTAAGTTTTATTTTATTAAAAGGAAAGGAAAAAAGAAATGTAAAACCCACCGGCATCGTTATATGGGAAAACAACCCACGCTTTTTCTTTTTTCTTTTTTCTTTTTTTGGTTAGAAGCTTTGGAATTGCAGTTAGTCTATTTTTGAAATTGGTTTGTTATTAACTTTTTTATTTAAATTCATTTTCATTGTTCATCTTCAAAGCTTACAATCTGAAGGTGTCCATTCCTACGCTAGCTAGACCACTGTCCTTAGGGCAGCCGGGGTCCCGGGGCCCCTCCGCCGGGCTCGCCGGTCCATCTGACTTTTGGCTAAGATCCGTGTCAGACTCCTCCGAATAGTCGTCTGTTGGCATCGAGGGCTGAACCCCTGAGGTGCTGCATGAACTTGAGGTAACCGTTGAAGATGAGGAGAGAGGAGGGAAAGGCGGCGGTGGCGGCTTCCCCGGCGGGGCGCGGGGGGCCGCCGGGGGCCAGGGCTTTCTGGAGGCGTGGGGGGAAGCCGGGGGGGGCCGGGGGGGCGGGGGGCTGTCGTTTGAGTGAGCGGCCGACTGCGAGGTAGATGCGGTGCTGGGGTCGGGGGGGCAGGCAGAGTGAGGTAATAGACTGGGGTGCTCTTTGGCGTTTCTTGCTGCTCTTGTGATTGTTCGGTGTTTGTGCGGGGCTGACTCGAGATGCTGACTGAGGGCTTCGTCCCCACACACCGTGCTCTCGCACGCCACGCACTGGTACGAGCCGCTGCCCTGGCCGCTGCCGGTGGGCACGTGAAGCACCATCTCTTGCAGGTTCGCCACGGACTGGCCGAAGAAGCAGAGGGACTTCAGGTGGTCTCTGGCCGCCTCCTGGTCGCCGAAGCCCGCCTGGCACTTGCGGCAGACCAGCTTGTACTGCACCTTCGGGACGATGAAGGGGTCGCAGAGGGAGTCCGCGCCCTTGCCTTCCGCTTCGGGCTCTTCTTGGGGTTTGGGCAGGAGGGGGGACACCTCGCGGGGTGCGTTCTTCTGCTCTTCTTGCTTGGGGGGTTCTTTGGCAGGGTCTTTGTCCGGGGTGGCAGCCCCCGCAGGGACGGGGGTTTGGCTTCCTTTGGGCTGCTGCGCTTTCTGCTGCTGCTGCTGCTGCTGCTGCTGCTGCGCCTGCCGCTGCTGCTGCTGCTGCTGCTGCAATGCCTCCTGCAGACTCTGCTGGTATTGCTGGTACTGCTGCAGCAGGGAGCCGGGGGACAGCCCCAGCAGCGCCTGTGACAGCGCGGGACTGTAGGGGAAGAGCCCCTCCATCCCATACATGGGCTGCAGGTACCCGCTCTGCAGGGCGCCGGGGATCTGCGGGGCATAGTAGGGGGAAAAGCCGGGGACGAAGTAGGGGAGGAACTGGCTCGTCAGCAAGGTGGTGGGGTCCGAATTGAGGGCGGCCTGCAGCGCCTGGAGCTGGGCTGGCTCCACTGCATACTCCATGGTGGGCAGCGGGGCCGAGAGGGCGCCCGCCGGCGCCTCCCCCTTCTCCTTCTTGGGGCCTGGCAGGGGCTCCCCCTTCCCCTTGGGTGCCTTCTCCTTCTCTTTTGCCTTCTCACTCTCCTTCTCCTTGCGCTGCGGCGGGGGCGGCTGCTGCGGCTGCGGGGTCGTTGCCGGCGGCTGCTGTGGGGCCACGGCCGCCGTGGCTTGTGCTGGGGTGGGCGAGCTCAGCGCGGCCGGGGGCTGCTTATTTGGTAATCCAGAGGTGGGGAGGCCAGGCGAAGGGACGCTTGTGCTGGGCAGGCCCATCAGGTTGGGTTTGGGAGAAGTTAAAGCTGCAAGAGGGAGGAGAGAGAGGTGAGGAGTCACTCGGCGCTGGGCAGGCAGAAAGCACAAGGCAGGGTGACCCCGGGCCACCCCGCAACCACCCCTGCTCGAGGGCGGCCGTTGGCCCGAGCTCCCGCGCCGCAGTGCCGTGGGCTGGCGAGCCTGGTCGCTGCTCCCGCTTCCTCTGGGACAACCGCTCCTCTCCCCGCTCCCCGAGGCCCCGCCAGCCGCCCAGCATGCTCAGCGGAGCTGACGTTTTACTGACCCCCCTGAAATCCCCCAAGGACTCCCAGCTGATGTCAGGGACGGGCACTTTTCCTACATCTGCACTAACTGGTCCTTCGGCCAAAGGACTCCAGCAGAAGGCGGCTGCTACGCCAAATGGCCGTAACGCTACGTACTGACAATCTCGTTAAAACCTCCACATATTAGAAAGCCCTGGTCATGGAAACCGAAGAGGCCCGGACAAGCTAAATCTAAGTTATTTTGTCCTTATTAGGTTGATGTTCACAAATCCACAAACCTCTGATGCAACCCCTTCCTTCCTTCCAATGCAAGAGGCTTTGGGTGCACAGCTTCTGAGTAACATTTCAGAGTTTATGCAGTATTCAGACATCCCCCCAGGGCACGAACGTCGTGTTTTGGGGGGAATTAAAAGCATCGTGATGCTTCCTCACAAAGGAGATGGATTAATAGTGGAATGCTAAGTCTGCCCGTCTTCCCAACAGCAGGAATAGCCAGTAACAACACAGTCCCCCAGTGCTGATTTCTACTCTCACAGCTGATAGTAGTTGCGGGCAAGAGGAGTGTGGCTCCCGGAGTCACATCCATTAGTCATGTCCACTGCAGCTGGTGAACATGCTCCTAAAAAGGAACATTTTGCTTGGGAAGTCCCTCAATGCCATTTGGGGAAAACAAAAATGAAACAAAGCTCTAACGTTCTGCCAGACCCACTCCTGCTGCAAAACCGTTCAAAAACATCTAACCTTTCGTTAACAAAGCCCGAGTCCTTACAGCTGCGACGGTAACTGCCCCAAGCTGGGCTGAGCATGAACAGTTGCAGAACTAGGAATCGGCCAGGGAGGCACGGTAACTTGTATTTTAGGTTGTACCTCTTCTGTGATACATCCAGTGGGAGGGGAGAGGAGAAACTGGCCCATTTGGGGGTGATTTGGGGCACGTGGCAGCTTAGTGCTCTCCCAGGGGAAGCATGCCCGCAGGGAAATTGCTGTGCACAGGGCAGGCAGCGATTCCTGGCGGGGAAATCCAGCTGCCATGGGGCTCCTTTGCCTTGTGAGGGCAGTGTGAAAGGGCTCAAACGGCTGGGGGCTGAGCTGCAGCCGCCCCATTTATCCTGGTGAGGTCTTAAATCATCGTAATCAATCCTGAGGAACAAGCGTGGGCATCCTCAGCCATCCCATCCCTGCCGCTAGCAGGCAGCCCGATACCCAGGTCCTTGGCCAGAGCCGGCGGCAGGGCCTGGGGCAGAGGCTGACGGAGGAGCATGGGACGTAAATTCCGTGCAGAGACACACACGCTCCTCAGGCTCCTGGACACCAGACTGCTGCCGGCACGGTGGCACCGCAGCAGCCCGTCACTTCATGTGCCCTGTGGAGTGGGTGTAGCCCAGCAGGAATCCCCACTGCTCAACACACAGCATCGTGCTCCGAGTAGCAGCTGGCAGCTAAGGGGAGCAGATCACTCTCCAAAACCTACACCCTGGTATAAACAGCGCGTCTGTCCACAGCATTCACCCGCTGTCACGGCCCTGTGGAGGGCGGCCTGGCGACACAGCCCGCTGGGAGGAGGCGGCCGAGAGCCGGCAGCCTTCGGTGACGGCTGATGCAAACCCTTCTGAAACCTGCATCTGCTCCCAGCGCAGTATCGAGACAATAGTGATTTGTGGAGGTATGAAGTGTATGAAGTGAGCCTCCACGCAGCAGCCTTATAGATTTCAGATAAGGGCACATTATGGACAGATGCCATTGAAACTGATGTTCCCTCGTTGAACAGTCCCTGAGAGGTTCAAGCGCAGGAGCAGCGGCTAATTCATAACATTCCTGGATGCACAGCCTTATCTGCTTCGACAGGCTTTGAGCCAAGATGGCCTGACCTTTGGAGCTTTATCTAAAGGCCACAAATAGTCTGTTTGACTTTCTAAATAGCTTAGTCCTGTCTGGGCAGTCACTGATTGCTTTTAACATTCATAGTACGTAGCCCCATCTCCCCAAGACACATACTGGTCTTTGGAGAAAAATAAAAGTAACAATATAGATTGAAGTGCAAAAAAGTAATTTTAGAGCTTGTTATAAATTTGGGGTACTAAGTAAACAGCACAGAGCTATCTGCGATAGGCTGCCAATATAACTTCCCAAAGAGATCCTCTTGGCCTAGTTCTGGCCTCTGACACGAGATCTTCGATAAGAACAGAGGTATCGCGTGGAAAAGTCCTGGCATGCAAAGATGCCCTCAGGCATGTAGCTAGGACGAGATTCAAGGAGCAGGAATGGGCAGCAGCCCTGAACAGAAGAATTTCTAACAGCAGCTGTTTTTAAAAATGGTTTAATTACAATGACCTACCCTCCAACTATGGTCAAGAATGATTTTACTTCCGCTTTGGGGGTTGTGGGAAGATGCAAAAAAGCCTTGCAGAGGCTCTAACTCTCAGCAGAAAGCTTTTCCAGATTCCAGAAAAACTTACTCTGATCTTTTCTGCTCTCTGATAGGACCTTCTGACACAGACACCAGCAACCATGCTACAAGGTAATCCCCTCTGCTGCTCTCGTGGAAAAAGGGATCTTGACTCCAAGAGTGGATCATCCTTGGAAAGGCCAGAACCCAATAAATACAGTGAGATTTAACTCTTCTTCATTTGTAAAGAGAAGGTATTTCAGAGACAAGCAGTAATGGAGAAAAAGGGGAACACAGCCACTTCCAAGGGGAGGGAAAGACGCCTGTTTTGAGTCCTGGGTCTCTAGTGCTCTCTTTAGGGTGTTACCCTCAGTGTCACTGTAACCACACACAAACTTCAGGCGCTAGCGACGTGACTTAGAGCGAGCAGCTCTGCAGTCAGTCCCCCCGCCAATGTCAGATCAGCTGTTCAAGTTCCACGTAGCTGCTCACACCAGCTACTATCCTTTTGTCTAAGGCTTTGATTTGCTTATCCAAAGATTTACCTCCTGAATGACAAAAGAAGACGGCAATCTTATTAACATGACACAACCATGTTACCTGGCAGCATCTGCACTGAGTTTTTCAATCTGTTGAAAAAGGAACTTCAGAGTCAGCCTGCTGAATAAAAGCATCAGAAAGTCTTTCTGGAGACTGATAGCACTCTGGTTTCTGATTAAGAAGCTAGGAAGATGCTCAGATCCTATTCAGGCTTCACACCACAGATTATAACTCATCATTAGCCAATTAGTTCAGTACAATAAGAGAAAGTTACCGTTGCTGGACACTGTCTAACAGCGTTAGGCCTGTATTGCCACAGTGTAGAGAACAACGCTGCACAGTGGCAGATGGTGTGACCACGCCAGGCGTTACGGTGTCACGGGCTTCCCAGCCCAAGACAGACTCAGCGTGTTGCCGAGACAAGACACTGGAATCAGTTCTGGGGGTATCTCTGTAAACATAGAGCAGCCCTGGTGAGAGCCAGCTTGAAGAGGGATCACCAGAAGTAAACAGAGAAGGCTGCCAAGTGAGAGCAAGTCTCCTAGAGAGCATCAATTACTCTGTCATGAGAGGCAATTCAGACACAGGCACGTCTCTGGGATGCCACGGATGTAGCAGGCCTGAAATAAGGCCCTTGGATCAAGTCTTCTAGGTCACTGCTAGTCTACTGGGCAGCATCTTCCACTGCCAGTGTTTGCTACACATCTTCAACTTTCCACCCGTCCACCAGTTACAAGGGAAAGAAGCACTCTCAGAAAACAAAGTCCAATATCTGGGATTAGGTCACCCAAAGGACTATGCCAAATTTCATTTTTACTTAGTATTGTTAAGAAAAATCTTATTAAAATACAAAGCAGATTTGTCCCATGACTACACTGTTGTTTGTCGAGAAGGTACTTTCATGTCGTGTCCAGCCATTACTCAAGAACCAATCCACAGCTGCATCGGGATCTGTCCTGGGGGTCACCATAAGGACGTTACCTAAAGATGCTCCAGGTTTGTGTCACCAGTGCTACCACGCACATCACACTTTTCCCTAGAAACCGTTCAGAATTAATGAAAACCTGGGATGGCACTACATATACTGAATTTAATAACATAAGGTATAACGAACAATGCGTTCAGCGCATTAGTACTTTTCCTGTTCCATTTGATAAATCCTCTATTTTCCACTTCCTTGAAGATGCTTCAGAATTTTTAGTCTGCCCTAACGAAACAGAGAGATGCAGCATGTCTAGATCTTTCTCTGTTTCAGACTTTGCTAGAAAACCTGAGTTCAGGAATCAAAGATAAAGTACCTATTGCTTATTCGCTGTCAAGTAAACATGCTCGACTAAAGGGCTGGGTATCCCACTATCAGTCGTTCTCAAGGGAACACCTGCCCGTGCTAAAGATGCGTCAAGTGAAGCGGAGTCTCTGAGCGGTGTGCTAACATCCATACCCACCTGTGTTGGATGGAGTGAAGCCTGGTAAGGATGGGCTGTTGAGGCCTGGGAGCAAGACTGGAGGGATGCCCTGTAGTGCTGGGTATGCAGCAGGAAGGTTAAGAGCTTGCAGAGGGGTGTTATCAAACATGCCCTGCTGTTGAGCTGCCAGACCAAGAACCTCATTGGCTTTTTTGATCCGGTCCAGCTCCTGCTGAGCCATCAACTGACGTACAGTAGCTGGGTCAAAATATTCCTTTTCCTTATCCAACTGGCTTCCAATGGTTTCTTTAACTTTGGAGATATGCTGTTGAGAGAAGATATGGTCACGTACAGACAGTCGAGCGCTGTACTTGATGCCACACAAAGTGCACTCTGTTTTGGGTCCCTCGTAACTTGTTTGGTTTATACCAAAATGCTTGGCCATGCTGAGTTTGGACTTCTTTTCCTTTGCCCTAGCATTCTGGAACCAGACCTGAACAACTCTCTTTGGCAGTCCAATGTCATTGCCCAGGACCTCACACTCCAGCATGGTAGGTGTCCTGTAGTCATTAAAGCATGACTTAAGAACTTTTAGCTGGAGATTAGTCATCTGAGTGCGAAAGCGTTTCTGTCCGGGCCGATCCCCGCTCTCTCCAGACTTGCTGGCTGAACCGCTTGCACCAGGGCTGGGTGAGCAGGGGTCTGCAAGGCTGGATGTTTCGCTATAGTCCACAGTACCTTCATTATCGTACTCTTTGCTGTAAAAGCTGGGAGCTGGGCTGACCAGGCCGGAAGACAGCCGATCTTCATATTCAGACATTGCTATCATGGCAGCTTTTGTCAGACCTTCACTGGGTCCCGATGCTGATTTGGTTTCAGTTGCGATCCCTGTTGCGCTGTCGTTGTCTGCGTTCCCTTCATCTCCTGTTGTAGTGTCTGTGATTGCAGTGTTGACCGAAGAGCAGTCATCATTGTCCAGCTTTGTTTGGTCAAAGCTCAGATTGACCGAGGACATGGAGGGACTCTCGAAGTCTTCTATCCCTTCCACCTTAATGGAGGACGGACTCAGCAGAGTTCGAGGTGACAGTTCCATGCTCTTGTTCACTGGGGAGAGAGGAACGCTCTGTCCGTCACTGCTAGTTGGTGGCATGTGGGAAAAGCTTGCTCCATCAAAGATGTCTCCCTTCATTTGGAGTCCCCCATCACAATCCAAGAGCATAGCAGACAACGTCAAGTTGTATCCAGCCCTCTTGGCCTCATGCCAGTGACGGGATCGGATATGAGCTTCAAGAGCTGTCTTTGCTTTGAAGAGAGCTCGGCAGAAGGGACAGCGTCTGTGGGCTTGGGCAGGCCCTACAGCTCTGAACTGCCCCTTCCTCTCCCGTGCACGGGTGTTCTGAAACCAAACTTGCACCACGCGTTTCTTCAAGCCCACTTCATGTGCAATGTGATCCAACATTTTCCGTGTTGGGTTGGAGTCCAGCAAGTATTTCTGATAAAGAATTTCCAGCTGCTCTGGGGTAATGGTTGTCCTTAGACGTTTGTCCCTTTGTGGTTCTTCTCCTCCAGTCCCGCTGTCGTTTTCTCCAGGGCTTGCACTGGCCTTCTCCTCCAGCTTTCTCTTCAGTGTGTTCATTGTGGATGTTGGAGTTGACGGTGAAGTGGCTGAGCTCGCTGGAATCTGTGGTAATGTTCCAGACAGCAGCTGGCTCGCCAGTAGTGGATTACTGGGATCAAAAAGCATGAACGGCATATCCAGCGTCCTGTCCAGGAATGGGGGGTGGATAAACTGGTTCTGTGCACTCAGAAAATGAAGCTGCTGATGCTCCTGCCAATGCTCAAAGGAAGGAAATGCCAGCTTACACTGGTCACACTGGTATGGGATTAGCTGAGGAGGTAGGTTTGCCAGCTGTTGAGGGGTGGAGGTGTGAATGGGTTTGAGGGAGAGATGTGAGAGCTGCGATGGACTTGGGCTTGACTGTGACAAGGAGCACTGCGGGGGCTGAGGAGGGGGAGGTGGCTGTTGCAGTGAAGAGGGGGAGGATAACTGTGAAATCTTTTGGTGTGCTGAACTTGTCTTTTGTTCTCCTTGGTCCTGTTGCTGCTGAGACTCTTGCTTTGGTTGCACTTGCTTCTCTTGAGTTTGGTTTTGCTGTGTACTTGGAGGTTCAGACTGCTTTGGTTTCTCTTCTGTAGCTTCTACTTTCGAACTATAGGTGGAGGAATCATCTGCCTCTGCTGTGAGCTGCAGAAAAGCCGAGGAGGTTGCATTGGCTGAAGATGTAGGTGTGCTGTAAGCTTGTGAGGGCATCGGTGTGCTGCAGGAGGAACTGGTTGGAGTCAAGAGCTCCATTGCATCCATAGAGTCTTCATTCTGGCTATCATCCTGTCCATCCTCATCCTCATCTTTGTAACAAAGCTTTTTCTGGTGTTTAATGAGATCAAAAATGCGCTGAAAGACTAGACTGCACTTTTTGCATTGGTAGTTCAAGTTGCTTGTTCTAATATACCTGTCATTCGTAAGCTCCCGTCGTTCCCCGTCTTTGCCTTCTCCCTGATTCTCATAGTTTTTCCTAGCTTTTTGACGGGCGTTCTGGAACCACACCACTATAACACGCGTTGGGAGGTTCAGCAAGTTAGAAAGTTGCTCAAATTCATCATCCTTTGGATAAGCATTGGCATCAAAGAAGTCCTGCAGGACTCGGAGTTGGTAGTCAGTAAAGCGTGTCCGGGAGGACCGCTTGCTTCCCCAGTACTCCTGCTTTTGAGGTTCTGGAGAAGGAGGCCGTGAGTCTATCTTCAGTTCTTCCAGGCTGGTGATGGGAGGATTACTGAAGTTGTACGGGGAATCCTTGTTGCGCTGGCGTTCTTTGAAAAGAGTGTTTCTGAACCAGTGCTTGATCACTTTCTGGGGCAATCCAGACTTGTCTGCCATCTCTTTGATCTGTTCCTCACTCGGGGAATTGTTAATATCGAAATACTGCCGAAGGACTCTGAGCTGGTCGTCGGTGATCCGCGTCCGTGGCCTCTTGTTCTGCTGCTGCTGGAGAAGGCTGGGGTTGAGCTGGTGCTGGTACAACTGGGCCAGGTCGGCAGGCAGAGGGTCTACGGGGCCCAGCTGGGGGGGCAGCTGGGCAGGCAGCGTTTGTAGTGGCATGGTTTGCATCATAAGTGGTGAAAAGATGGGGAGCTCCATTGGCATGGAGAGCTGGGTGAGTGGCACAGACGGCTGGGCTGGTGCGATCGTGGGAGAGGTGATCGGCGGGGCAGACGTAGGGATGGTGGGAGTGGAAGCCGGCTGAGGCGGCGCTGGGGGGAGCGGAGGTGGGGGCGGCGGAGGAGGGGGCGGTGGCTCTGGGGTCTGAGGCCGCAGCGGGTACAGTTTGTCATAGTGTTCTCTGTATTGTTTGGCAAATCTCTCTAACTGCTTAAAGGGGAAGTAATGTTGGTGAACGTGCTCTTGGTGGCTCTTCAGGATGAGGATGTTTGAAAAGAACTTGCCGCATGTGTCGCACTCGAGCTTTTCCAAGTTCTCACCTTGCTCCGTCTTCCCATTCTTCTTCTGCACCTTCTGCTTGTTCTCGTTATACTGAATGACAAGCTCAAAGCCAAAGTTCTCCAGCAAGGCTTTGGTGGCATTCCCCCTTGCATCAGAGGCAATGCGTGGAGGCAGTAAGGAGGGCTCCGAACCACCGCCTGGCACAAAGTCCTTCTTCTCTTTGGGCTTTACGTTATCAGGCAGAGACTCCTTAGATGCTACGTTATTGTCTCCTCTCTCTGCACTTTCCCGTGGGGTTTCTTTTTCCTTCTCCTTCACTATGGATTTATTCTTCTTCTCGGGGTGCTGGCTCTGCTGTATAAGGACGGAGTGAGGTTGTGACAAGGACAGCTGGCCTTGCTGCTGCTGCAAGAGCTGCGGGTGGCTCTGCTGAGGGAGCTGAACTTGAGCCTTCAGGTCCTCCAGCAAACTTGGCCCAGTACCAGTCAGTGTCAGCGCACCACTGGTGACAGGCAAACTGACTTCTGGATTGAGCTGGAACTCGGCACTGGGGATGTAGAAAGGGAACAGAAGATGCTGCTGTTGCTGAAGCTGCAGAAGGGTCTCAGTGGTCATCGGGAAGTGTGGCAAAAGTGCTGGGTTGAACAGCTGAGACTGCAGGAGGGCAGCTTGCTGCTGCAGTTCCTGCTGCAGATGGGCCTGGACTTGGGCCTGGGCCTGGGCCAAGGTTTGAGCTTGCTGCTGCTGCTGCTGCTGCTGCTGCTGCTGCTGCTGCTGCTGCTGCTGCTGCTGCTGTTGCTGTTGCTGTTGCTGCTGTTGCTGCTGCTGCCTGGATGCAATCATGTCTGCCAGCTTCTTCCGGTTCACCTCTTTGGGCTCTGAAGGGGAGGAGATATTAGTGCTTACAGGGTTACCCAAAGGAGGAATGCCCACGCTGTCGCTGGACACCTGGTTGAGCAGGCTGGGGATGGGAGTTGTGCCCGAATTACTGGTGTTGGTGGTTGTGAAAGTGTTACTGTTGCTGGCGCTCACTGGACTTGGCGTGGACGAGCCCAGAGAGAGGCTGCTGCTGCTGCTGTTGCCGGCTCCGTTGCTGCTGCCACTGCCCCCAGCCGCCTCCAGCTTGGCAGCGCGAGCCTTGGTTTGGTGCAGGACAGACCTCATGTGGATCTCTAAGGTTGAGCTCTGACTGTAGGCCACGTTGCAGGTGTTACACTTAAAAGGTTTGTTGTCTGGGCTGCTGGTGGGTTCGGGCTGCCCCGTAGCAGACTCTTGGAGGGCTCTTTTCAGTTTATGCAGATGAGAAACTGAATTGTAATGGACCAGGAGAATGTTCTTCTGCGTGAAAGACTCCTTGCAGACTGTGCACTTGTAAGGGCGAGACGGATCTAGGAATTTCTCCATAGTGAAGTTAGGGCCCTTCCTGAAGGGTAAGGCCCTTTTCGGTTCTGAGCCAGAGTCCTCTTGCACCGACCCTGAATCGCTACCTGTCGGGCTCTGCTTATCTTCCAAGTCGCTCTCCTCCTCCTTATCTTCCTCGACTATTATAGTGTGGTCTTCTGCAAGCGAAGGATCGCCCATAGCGAGGAGGTCCCCGTTGACCAAGAGACCCCCATACAGCTGCTGAATGTCGGCCTCACTCAGCTCCAGATGGCTGGTTTCCAGGTGCTTCTTCAGGGCCTGGAAGGTTCGGAAGCTGCGCTGGCAGAGGCAGCACATCGTGGCCGCCCGGATGACGTGGTACTGGGAATGGAGCTGCAGCTTCTCGATGGTTTTGAAGGCCAGGCTGCACTGGTTGCAACGGTACTTGTAGACGTGGCGATCAGACACTGGCAGTTGAGGCCGCTTTGCGTGAACTTCATTGAAGTGTGTCTGCAGGGCCGCCGAGCTCTTGAACACCTGGTTGCAGCCCTTCTTCCAGCAGAGGAAGCCAGAGTCCTCCCTGGCCGAGCTCTGATCGGCTGCAATGGGCTTGGGATCTCCGCTGTGCTCTGCACCTTCCGATGGCAAAACACTCTTTCCTGAGTCCTCTGAGATTTCTGTGAAAACAAGATTAGAGCAAACCTGAAAATCACACCATTACACAAGGGTGGATCAACACCCTCTTTTTGTCCTTAATACGTCAGTGTTTTTTTCTCTGCAAGACAACAGGTATATCTAACATTTCTGCTCTATCTTCATTCATTCATTTTAATACCAGCCCATTACCCTCACCACGGGCCACTGCATAAACCGACACAATTTGCTTTCTTGCCCACTTTGAATATCTGGAAATTATTCACAGACACACACGTTCCCTTAGTGCATTTATCACCTTTAATTCTTCCTTTTAAGTGAAGGCCATTCAGCCACCTGTCTGTCTGCTGTTCCTCTTTGATGTCCTGCCTATTTTCCAATAAGAAGGTTCATGAAACTGAACGTAGTATTTGAATCTTGGTCCTATCAAAGCTAGAAACAACAGGAATGAAATTGAGGACCTGCTGGCAGCAGCTCAAAGGGTGCTGTTTGAGGGAGGATGGGAGAAGGCGGCAGAACCACTCAGTCTGCTGCCACTTTTCCAGGGTCTAAGAGCACAGTCCTGCCAGAAAAGACAGCGTGATATGGGTAGAGGCCAAAAAAGGGATCCCGTTGCCCAGGGCAGCATTAGCTACCCTGGGTGTGCCAGTGCTGCCCCAGCAGCATCACTGTCTTGGGGCCAACTGTCCGAAAGGAAAGAAGGTTGTCTTCATTCCCAGCCTCCTTACAGACCTTCCAGGAGGGCACAGAAGGAAGACTGGCATTGCTTCCCTGCCAGGTTTGAGATCACACACTTCTGCCCACGCAGAACAAGGTTCTTGGGGTGCCCTCACATCACACGACAAAGCCAGGACTAAATAGCCCTGGATTTACAGCCATGCCTTCCTAACACAGCATGGCAATGAGAAAGGCTGAGGAGATTTGGGCTGGATAAGGATGGCAGCAGCTCAAAGCTCCCCAGATTGTGTCTGTACTTGAGCTACGATGGCAGCAGAGCAAGTGCAGCAGAGGGGGTGGCACAGTCTGTGGCCAGCAGCCGCAACCTCTGGCCTTTCTCTACCAACCCCTTCAGCACCTCTGCGTTTCACCTCTGTGTTTCACCGCTATGTCTGGCCGTCTCCTTTGATGGGATTCAACACCATTTCCACAGGAATCGCCACGGCAGTGAGCCGTGCTCCTCAGCTCTCCCTGCCCGGGGATACCCAGGGCACCGGCCTGTTTGTGGCCCTGCTGGGCACCTTCCCACCGTGGCGCTGGGAGACCGCTGGGCCCAGCTCGATGTCCCCAGACACGGCCCTGAGCAGGTGAGGGGAGCTGGGCCAACGGTGGCACCCGTGGACCTCGCTGCGCACTCACCAGGCTGCTTCCCCAGCTCCTCTGCAGCGGAGTTCCCGTCCTTCTCTGGAGCAGCTGCCGGGAGAAACATGCTGCTGGGCATCATCACCTCAGGTGTTGTCACCTGGAGACAGGGAGGAAAGGATGTGGGGAGAAAGAAAACACAGGAAAATATTTTAAACGTCTTCTGTGGCAAAATTAGACACCAGTATTGTACAGTCAGACGCATCACTTTTCATAGCTCACTGAAGACTCATATTTATTAGACAAAGCTCACATCAGTCAGAAGTGTTTCTACAGTTACATTCTGGACATAATTAGCAGCGCACACTTGAAGAATAATCTTATTATTAATATTTTTCCTTTATGTAGAATTCAGACTTTGATCACTGACAATGTTTTGTCATGGGCTGTGAAACTTCTTGTGCAACCAATTAGGTAGATAAGTTGAAAGGCCCACCTTAAGCTGCTGAAAATATAATAAGGCCCCTAATTAAATCATACCTCATAAAGTACACTGTAATCTTGAACTAGGGAGCATTGCAGCACTGTTTTCAAAGTGTATTGATGCAGGAAAAGGAGGGGCATGAGAAAGAGAAGTACAAATAAGGAGAGAGGTGACAAAGGAAAGGATGAATAAGGAAGGACTAAAAAGACAGCAAATTGTCTGCGAAATGAAAAGCTTTTGGTAACCCTTTCCTTGCTCTGACTGATGTCATCCCTTCACCTCTCTTCAAGTGTTTGTCTAGAACCTGGACCATCATAACCAGTGCAGCGCCTGAACACCAACATTTCTGAAGAGCTAGAGAGTTTGCGTGCTTCAACTAGAGATGCTCTTTGAAAGCGTCAAATGCAAACACTCATCTTTTTCTGGAAAACTGTTTCTTTGGGTGCATCGGGTCATGCACAGAACATACAAACTACCTCGCTAGCAGTCTGCACGTGGCTGGCATCAGATGCAGGACAACGAACACCCTTCTGAGCGTCTGGAGCCAGTCTCTGGCACCACCTGAAAGGCTGCCCCCAGCCCTGCCCCAGGGCAGCAGCTGGACAGACAGACCTGTATGGCGTCACCACGGCGTCACCACCCTGCCATGTGCCAGCGTGTGGCCCCCAGCACTCTTTAGGTGCCCGTGGGAAGCGAAGACACCTCCGCGGCTGCGAGCGGCTGCAAGCTTCGCCCCGCTGAGGCTCAGGGAGCATTTCCCTTTCACCAGGGCTGTGGTGCCTGAAGGAGCAGAAGCCAGCAGTGACTTGCAGTGCTTGTGGTGCTGCTGCTCCCAGCCTCTGGCCCCTGGGAAAGCGAGGCAGAAATAAACCCTCCTGGACAGGTATGCTTCCTAGCTAAACAAGCATCTCCATCCTTCTGTCAGATACCAGGAGGGCATTTGAACCTGGGATTTCAGAAGAGAGTGAGTGAGTGAGGCTGTTATCTGCGGGCAGTGTGCCATGTTTTCCGCAAAGGCAAGGACCGCAAGGCTCGACGGAACCACACCATAGCAAATCTGTGGTGAAGCTGAGGGGAAACCTACGTGCAGGACATGAAATCTTCCTTATCTACACACGTCAAATCCCAGCAAACCCAGACTAGACCTTGGCTTCACTAAGTGAATGGCACAAAAACAGTCCATGAAAAACCTCAGAAACAAATGTTTGCATATGAGCGGCTGCAGGCATCCGAGCTGCATCAGGGAGGGATGCTGAGCTCCCTCCCCTCACCAGAGAAGGATGCTGAGCTCCCTCCCCTCCCCAGGATGGCCAGGGCATGGAGGGGAGCACCGGGTCCCACAGACAGCTGCGGGAAAGGCAGCTGGCACTGATAAATCACCAGGAGGGAAGCTGAGCACACCAAATTCAATCCACCTTTTACTCTAAGCAGGAGTATCTGACGGCTGTGGGTGGTGGGTTGGGAGACGTGAAAGGTCACTGCTTAATTCCCGGTAGCCAGGCTTGGAGGAGGGGGACAAGCAGGGACACCAAGGAGGAAAGGCAAGAAGGAGCCGTCCCTCTCAGCTTTATCAGCAGGGAGAGCGCTTTCCTAGGATCTTTAGGAATTATGAAAAATAAATCATGAGAAATTAAAAAAAACCCCAACAGAGTAGAAAAAGAATAAAATTATCTAACACCTCAGCTGCACATCATTATAGAAAACTGTGGGCTTTTTATACGCATTACAGTAAGGCAGCCATCCCCACTACCACACTCAGTACGACGGATCAGTAATTGTTTTCATACACTTTAATTAGAAAAACTCAGATGGCTATGAATAATAATGGAAAAGAGAGACTTTTGCACTTGAAAGGTTGAAGTCAATCAAGTGTGAATGACGGCAAAAAAGAAAAAAAAAAGACACCAATTCATCAGGCCTCTGTTGTCTCGCCGCGTCTTTAATCATAATTCCTGATTGGGATTCAAGAAGGCAGTAAGCAGCGGTTCTTTGTCTGCCTTCACCTTCCGTCAATTAACTCTCCCCGAAATATAATCATCAACCTCACATGCTCCTCTGCATCTTAATCTGGGTCTCCAAACCAATAAGTCCTGCCCTATATGTGTTTAAGTAATTACCTTTATCTACCTGCATCTCCATAGCCTCAGTTCTCACCCTACTTCTACCCCTCCCTCCACAATAAAAAAGAAAAAAAAATGGGGGGAAGGAAAAAAAAAAGGCTGTGGCATATTAAATTGCTACAGGCACAAATTCCCAAAAGACAAACAGAAAAAAGATTGGAAAAAAGTGCAGGAAACCAGAAATTCAGGATATGGATGTAGGGCAACTGCAGGTGGTCCAGACAGGGCTGGCCCTGGGACGCAAAACCTTGAAAATAAGGGACTGGTCTTGCTTCAGCAGCTGGACCCGCTTTAGGCCCTGACCTGTTTAGCACCACTCAGGCATCTCCTGGAAGTGCTGCCCCTTTCCTCTGCCCTTTTCCAGGGCAGGACTACTCTGTGCCTTCCTCCCACAGACCACCCCCAAGCAGGTAGCAAAGACCAGTGACAAGAGGCTGCACGTCTCAATCACTTTGCATTTACACTGAATTCCAGACTGCCCGTTTTGAACGACTTGTCCTTTTACAGTGCAAACCCATCCGAGGATTTACCATTTCCTGGTGTGTGCAGAAAACGCCTCGCACGTTGCAGCTGCTTTTGATGCAAACAAACAGTGGGAGCACCAAGGGGGCAAGAAGGTTTAGTAGGCCACGGCCACCCAACAGACAAACAAGGAGCGGTGCCCTCCGACACAGCATTTTGTACTTCAGATGTATTTAAATGGCATTAACTGTCCTGGTGATAGAGGGACATGCTTATCTCGAGCACAGGCTGTGTTAGCGCGTGCGGCTGTTAAATGCTCTCTATCTCCCTCTCACCTGAGCAGGCAACACCTGGCAGGTAATCCTGGCATCCCTCCTCAGCTCTGCTCAACACCTCCATCTCGCTGTTTAAACGTCTCCTCAAGACCAACTGTTTCACAATGGCAACGTGTCAGTCAGTGTGAACTGTTATTAAAAAATCAACCCTACAGATGTAAGCCTGACAAACGCGATTTGTCTCCTCCCTTTCCTTCTTCTGTCCATACGTGTTTTGCTCTGTCTAACATTAAACCATGTCCTCTCCGCAGCTGCAGCCATGATCTTCTGGCCCACAAGCCAACAGCAAAACCTTCCAGCTTGGAAACTCTGCTCTCTGTCAGAGCAGAGCCCCGAGCATGCCCGTTCCCCCTGCTCCTGCCTCCGAGGTCTCGAGGCTGCTCTCCCAGCGTCACTGTGCAGAAGACGAACAGTCCCCTTGACCTGCGTCGCTCGCGACCTTTCTGTCCAAACGAAACCGGGAGGTGGGGAAGGGAGTGGCAGCTCACTCCCACCCACTCTTTCCGACAGCCTGGCATTTAGACACCAAGACGTGGATCGGGATCTGTTTTATCCGTACTTCAATGAGTAGAGGCAGCATCTCCAAGAAAACCCCTAATGCTGGGGCAGGCGCTCAGGACGCAGCCTTTGCTCCGACCACCCCGTCCCTGTACCACTCAGTGGGGCAGGGACCTTGCTTGGGTAAAGAGCGAAGTGGGGGAAGTTTGGGCTCTGGCAGCCCCTCCTGCACCCCACTTCGAAACATCTCCCCTGTGGTCTGTCCTGGAGATGGGAACGCCGGCTGGAGAACCTCCCTCTAGAGCAGAATGCAGAGAAGCTGCCTTAGAAGAGGAAAGTTGTTGGGACAAGCCTCTCTGCTTCCAAGGACCCTCCCTTTCGGACAAAATTCAGATCTCCTTAAGCAGATAAAATTTCTTTATGGTGACGAGACACACCGACATGCATGGGCACCCAATTTGATGGCCATTTCTATAGACAATGTAGTCCAGCGAGTGACTGTTACAAAAAACCCGAGGGCTGACAGGGCACATCTCCTGCCCCCCTGCCCCGAGAGCATCCTCAGCAGATTGTGCAGGCCCTGACACCTACAGACCTGTCACCGGGCTGGAGAACAACCCGTGGGTCCAATCCTCACCGGTGACAACCTACAGCAGTGACAAACATGGCTCCTGCTGTACTGGATCTACCAGATTTTGAAGACGATGAACTGCAGAGCTGCTTATCAGCACAGGCCGGCGGCTCAGGGCTGCAACACCCCTCCTGCGCTGGCCCCGGCAGCGTGACACAAGCATATTCTTGGCACGTCAAAAAAATTAATCTTGGAGAGAGTGAACAGCCAGCTCCCCTTGCGCGCTGGATCTGCCTGCTCTGACTTTCCTCTGAACCGAGTGACCAAATGTGTGGACAGTCTATGCAGCTCCTCCGTAAATGCCCCAAAATGCTGAAATCATGTGGCTTTGAAAAGAAAATCCCTAGAAGGGGTCTGAGGAGATACATTACTATCCCTATGTCCATGCAACCAGGGGGAAATACACATGCAATGCAAGGTTCCCGAACCAGACAAAGGAGGTAATTTCCATTACAAAGAGAGAGAGAGGGTGCTGGAGTGAAAAGCTTCATTAGACTCAGAGAGGCAAAGCGATGGCAGTATACCAAGGTCACTTCTAATTTAGACCATCTAATTGGCAAACATGGCTCCAAATGGCTATCATCTCACAGGGCTCAGAATTAATGAAGCCCGATTATTTTCATTACCTTCATCCGAGATGGAGAATGAGACACAGAGTGAGAGGGAAAGGGGGGAGTGAGAGGGGGCGAGAAGGAGGGAGAGAGAAAAATTGAATGACAGCAGAAGGGAGAGAGCAATAAGAAAAGACAATAGGAAAGAGGGGAAAAATGTAAAGATAGCAAGAGGGAGAAGTGAGGATGGCAGGGACGGGCAGGAATGACTCTTCGAGCAAGGAAGAAAAAGATGGAAGGACAGCTGAAACACTGGGAAGACGCCCTAAACCAAGGAAAGCTGACAACAGAAATGACGGGAGAGGAATGTGCAGAAGGATAAAGCCGGCCATGGGAGGAGGGAGAGCTGCCTGCTCCCGGAGGCTCTCGGGAAGCCGTCCCTTCTCCCGGCTTGAGCCCATCAGTCTTGTCAATCGACTGTGCAGGCGAACTGCACTTCACCCTCATTAAGGGGCTCTCTGCTGAAGCGGTGCAGGCCCGAGATTAGCAAAGAGGCTGTTAGGTGGAAAGACAGTGATCAGACCCGCTCAGAGCGGCCGAAATGCCACGTAGAATGAACTGGCCATGTTCGTTCACCAGCCCCGTGGCAGGGGAGCCGCAGGAGACAGGGGGATGGCGGGAGCCCCTGCCCCACGGGGGCTTCCCCGGCCCCGATGCCACACGGGGACGGGGCGCGGGCTCCTCTCCCTCAGCCGGGGGCTGCAGCCCGGCCAGCCCCGAGCCAGCGCTGGGCCGGTGGGGAGGGCCCGGGCCTCCCAGGGGACAGCCCGCCCGGCTGCTGGCAATAGGAAAGGCACGGGGCACGGAACAGCCAGAGCAGAGATGCTGAGCACAAGCAAGCAGCCGTTACTATGGCAACAGACATATTAGACACTGCAGGTTCCTGAAAGGCGTCTGATAAGGTATTATTAACTGGAGCCTCCTCCAACGCCGAGCGCAAAGACACTGTGTCGAAAGGGACCCGGCTCCCATTTACTGGACTGCAATTCCCTCGTGGTGGCACCACGACCCAATTCACGCCTCAGACTGACGAGGGAATCTCAGCTAGAGTGAGCGACATCAGGAACCTCTGATGCTGCCACATGCTGCACTAGCCATGCTGATTTATCAAAATATTTGGCATTTAATGCAAAAAAGAACCGCCTTCTTGACCCTCATGCTATTTGACCTGAAGTGGGAGAGGGAATCTTCCTCTCCAGATGTATCTCTGGGTGCCAAAGGGAAGAGCTGCTCAGGACCATGGCAATGGCAAGGGGGGAAGCCCAGAACAAGCAGGAGGAGGAGTTCCATGGCTGAGCCAGTCTCCATGGCCCTCAGCTCTGCTCCAGCACAGCAGATGTCCTCACCCAAGGGGACTGTCCTCCTGAACGAGTGGCCTCTGCCAGTCTCCCTGGGTCCTGGGGGACACAGACCTGCTCGGGCCGAGAAGATGGACCAGCCCAACTGCACCCATTCCAGACTGTGTGTTCTGCCAACAGCCCAGCTCAGAAACGAACCACTTCACATCAGTGTAACAGATACCCTTAGAAAACTGGTTACGCTCACTGGCGTAAGAAAGGGGCTCAGCTTCTGCTCAACGCTCTTATAAGGTCAAAATGTCTTCCATCAATTTAGTCAGAAGCTAACAAGATTCGTTCAAGTCCTCAGAAGGTATTTACACACTTAAGCACCATCAAACAAAATGGATGCAGGTCGCAGAGACTGTGGTCTTTGTGACAGGGCAGCTCCTTGACCTGGGTACACAAGTGGTCAGAGAGCAGAGTGATGCTCGGCAAGAGCCTGTGGGAGCTGCTGGTGGTTTTTCCCTACCTCCCTCTATTTCATTATTCAGAAGGTGCTGGATTTTTAATGGGTTTTACAATGCAGCGCCTAGTTGGGGCACACACAGTTCTTGCGAGCGGTCAGGAGCTCTTGGTCCAACTGTGGCCACCACGAGCCTTCGCAGCCGGCCAGTGTGCGGCCTTATGGGGCGAGAGAGAGGGCAGAAACGTGAGAGGACAGGTAGCTGGTAAGGCACAGCGGAAAGATAAAAAGGTGGTTGAAAAGGAGCCACAAGAGGACTGGGAGGGAGATGGAAAGAGAAGGCGAGACAACTGTAAGAGAAAAGTTGAGCAATGCTGCATGTGCTTGCTCAGATGGTGTCACGGGAGGGAGCTGATAAAGAACACGAGTATTACAACAAACACGGTATTACTTGCCTCCATTGTCAGGAATCAGCAAAGGAGGGAGAAAACATGCAGAAATGGGGTGCAAGAAAAATATCACAAAGCAAAAGAACTGACATGAATCAAAATAAACACTTATTTTATATACTTGGTGACAAGTTCTTAAATGCAGACACAACCTTGCCTTAAAGACTATACCAAAGATATAACAGTGTAGAAATCTGACAATACATCCCATTTGTGAATTTAGAATGGTTTCTGAAAATGTGCCTTATTAATTCCACCTGTATCTTAAACTGACACTAGCAAATGGAAAGGTGCACTCATGTGAAACCTATGAAAAGGGAATCCATGAAGAAACATTCTGGGACTCCAAATGTTATTATTTACTGAAGCAAGTGCCTGAGTGCTGGCGAGCCGGGTGAGCCTCTATGAGCATTCCTGCACCACGACAGCATGTCCAAGTCCCGCCGAAGAGGCCCAGCAGCTGCGCCCATGGCTCCAGGCGTACACTGGCAGCACAGAGAGACTCAGGTAGAGCAAGCCAGAGCACAAACCCACGTCTCACAAACGAGAACTCGAACACTGCGCTGTTGATTTGCTACTTCCCACCAGCACTAGCTCTCGAGTTAGATGAATTTTGATTCCTTGGAGATGGTGCTGGAGAAAGGTTCCCATGCTAGGTGCTAAAACAAGGATGCAGGGCAGAACAAGAGCCTGGTGCAAACACATTTGTGCTGAACCACAATCTGTGACCTGAAGTTTCTGCTGCCCATCAGAAGCTGCACAAGCAACAGCAATCACAACCCACACACGGCACAGTGTTGTTTGACCAACAGCTTGGCAAGTGGAGTTGTTACAAGTTTTGAGCTCTACATGAAGACAGTTAACTTTAGCTAGTGAACTTTCACTCCATGCTTCAGTGGCGAACTTCCTACTTCAGAGAATTATAAATGCCTATGCCTAGATTTTAATTTAAAACCAGGCACTTCCAAACATTTTGAAAATAGCACTTGAAACAGTAGCTCCAGTATTGAACAGTCCTGTAAGGCTTCACCACCCTTGGGCCAACGGCAGCGTATCCCTTGCTTGTTCAGGTTACCCTGAATAAAGGGAATTGTTATGTGGCTAAAGCATTGCAATTTGGGATAGAGTGACTCCTCACTAAGTAACAGGTCCAACGCATCTCATACAACAGTAATGATGATCCTCATTAAGTGAACGAAGCGCAGAACATGGGCTGCATCATTCGACTGTCTCCCCTCCATGAGATGAGACTGCCAGGGGAAGTTACTCTGTTGGTTCTTAAAATTGTATTTCAAGCAGAAACCTGGTATCTAATTTCCTGTAATGTTACCTTAATCACCCTGGCTGTCCTTCCTGGGAAGTGCTCATCAACACACGAGCACCTTCTACAAGAGGAGCAGCACAGCATGTCAGCCCTGGCATCTCCCAAAGCCTCTGTGCAAAACGCCATCCCATGCAAAGACCGCAGTAGTTAAAGGAAATTGTATTTATTCTAATCTCTTCGCAGGAAAATTACTCAACACTGAAATATTGCAGGTTTCCACAGTGCTCAAGCAGGGACAAGATAGTCTCTGCAAAGAAAACACCGCACGATGGGAGAAACCCCGATGAGGGAGCCCTGAGAGCTGAAGGAGCTGCCCGCTGCAGCGCAGTCGGCCCGCGCAGCTCTGGCGTCCCCTCACTTGTCCCTGCCAGGGAGCAGCCGCCACGCTCGACTGCACAGGCACTCACCGTCATGATGAGCTTCTCGACGCAGTCGGGTGACACGCTGTGCAGGTGGGTGAGGTGCAGCTGCAGATGGATCTTGTTGTTCAGCATGTCCTGGCAGAGCGGGCAGCGCAGCATGGGCTGCACCGAGTGCTGGGTCATGGCGTGCACCCGCAGCCGGTTCACATCCGTGTTACTGTACTTGCAATATGGACACTGGTACATCTGCAGGGAAGACAAATGAACCACGCATTGGTTACAGCTCCTGCTTTCCTATTTCCTTACAGCTAGACTTTAATAATTTGATGCCTTCTCCTACCACCAGTTATTGCCTTTCATCCTCCTTCTCCTATTTTAGTCTTTGCTTTTGGCATATATGAAACAAATTACCTGCTTGTAGATGCACAAAAAGCTGGGTTCTTCTTCCTTACCTGCTCTGATTTGGTCTCTTCTGAAGTTTTTGACCATTTAAAGGAGAGAGGCGACTCAGAGCTGCTGGGAAACGATATTCGTTTAGAGGATGCTGGAGGCTCTGTCAGCTCCTTCTCTGCCTGGCTGGCTGGTGCTGCAACAAAAAGAGATTTATATCAGGACATCCCCGAAGAGGCTTAAGTTGGACGAAGACAATATTTCCATTTGCTCGGCTGCTGTTGCTTGAAACACATACCAAGGACTTGGAGGAGGATGAGTCTGTGGACTAACTTACGTCCTACAAAGCACGCCTGGCCAAAAAAAGCTCATTCTTGATTATCTTCCGCAGTAAGGGAACCGTGTTATTCAGAGTTAGGAGCAGAGAAACCTCGGCTGTTTCTGTGGGCTGCTTATGACCTGTTAGGTGCAGGAGAGCCCTGTCCTGTGTTTACATCGGACACACAAATGCTTGGCCAGATGCAAAGGCCAACGCGTCATCTCAGGGTTCCTGGGGGGGGTAAAGGTCAGGGATGTGCTTCTCGGAGTGCCACGACTCATCACCGAGAGGTCGCACTGACTCGGCAAAGCAGAACTCGTGCTCCCAGCTCACCTATGACCTTCTGCGTACGAACGCTCTGGAATACATTTGCCTTGGAGATGGCTGGAAGCTGTGGCCGTTAGCCCAAGTGACTTGCCTTCTGCGCTGGGAGCAGCATCCCAAGCGCTTGGGCCAGAGCGTGTGTCGGAGGGCACTGCCCAGCCCCCGTCCCACCAAAACCACTGCGGCACAGACCCGGCTACATGGGGCTCAGACATTCTCACACTGTAACAAGCTGGGGGAAGGCGATTTTATTTCAGCAAAACAGAAAAAAGGCAAATGAGCCCAGAAGTCAACGGCAAACCACTCTGCAAGTTGCGGCGCTCCAAGAAGCACATCCCTGACCTTTACCCCTCCCCCGAACCCTGGCAGCCTGCAGTACATAAATTTGTGGGACATCTATTATTTAAAAACTGTAAGGACAAGTATATTATACACAGCCCCCGTCTCCTCCTCCCCGAACACACATTCATAACAGTACTTTAATCTGTCTCGAATCGACTTCAAACCCATTTCGCCCTTAATGGGAGTTATTCATTTTCACTTGAAAGGTAATATATGACAGCTGGATATTTAATATGATGGATCGGCTGCCGATTAACAAGGCACTGTAGCATTCTTAGACCGGTCCCCCCATACTCTTCCCCTTGTCTCTTATTCTCTTTGTGAACCCGCTGGTATCCGCTCCTTGTTTCAGAAGATGCTCTAAGACCCAGGCAAACTGCTTCTTTCTTTAAAGATCCCTCTGTTCACTAGCACGAGCTGTATTTTGAAAGGTACCACATCAGAGTAAGAAATACAATTCCCTTTTCTAACCGTCTTCTCTGCCAGAACCCCCTCTAAGTGTTCAGTGAAATAGAGGCAAAGTAACTTCCAGGAGAGGGAAGACAGGTATTGCAAACGGTAACAATGCTGCCAGAGGGAAGCAGGGGCTGGAGGAGCTCTGCTACTACTGAATTTCTCCTGGTACTCAGCCACGCCAAAGCCTGCTCAGAGGGGATCTCCTCCCCCGCAGTGCTGCCCTGCCACACGCCTGGTGTTTCGGCCCTGGCTGGTTTTGTGGCCTCCACACACGGATGTAAAGTCCTGGCTGTACCTGAAACCAAAACCACAGGACCCCACTGTGCTGCCAACTCCAAGGAAACGTCCAAACCGAGAGTTTCTTTGTGCAAAAAACAAGTGTGTGGTGTCAGTGCCAACTTACGGACACCGACACAGATCCCGCTGTGCCCCCTGCACAGAACGACAGGCTGCTTCTCAGGGCAACTCAGCCGGAACCCGAGACCCTCCCTGGGGTTCAGACCTGGAAAGGCCTTACAGAAGTCTACAGGACCAAATCTGGCCTTTCTTACTTTCTACTAACAAAAGGTGCTTGGAGCATGAGAAACACGGCACCACCCTGGGCCCTCCTGCGCTGCTCCTCCGCCAAGGAAAGAAGTCCCTCGTGGTGGGGCTGAGGACGCAGAGACACCACCGAGAGCCGCGGCAGGTGAAGGACCACGCTGCCTTAAACTGCCCTCCCGAGCCTTGTGTGATGCGAGTGGCCCCGAGGAGGAGGCTCATTGCTGCTGACATCGTCCACTCCTCGGTGTGACCCCGGACATTGAAGCCTCAGCCTCAGCCGGGTGTCGGAACCAGTGTCCAGAAAGCCCAGGTCTGCCAGCAGGGCTGCGCAGCCACGCCAGCTCCGCTCCCCTGCACCGGGCTGGAACGATGGTGTCAGCCACCACTTCAGGCCCCCTTAGACTTTGCCCCAGGTGGGGATTGTGCTTCCTGTGTGGTCCGGGCAGGGTCTCTCTGGGTTCTGTATTTGTCACCAACACTTCAAGCCTTTGGGTGCCATCAGCTCCACAAAACTACGGAACAGCACTGCAGTGCTGCCAGCCCTGGGAGAGGGGCAGGGAGGGAAAGGGATGACTGGAAAACCTCTGCTCATGTTTCTCGGTCACCATTCCAAATAAAGGATGACAATGCTTTCAGAGTGAGAACCATGAAATACCCACAGAACTGCATGAATAGACCCAGGTGAGCTCCGGCGACCAACAGAGCCCCTGGTGTCCCCACTGGCAGCAGGACCTGCGCTGGCACAGTGAGGCACAAGGAGCTCGGGGAGCCCCTGGCCCCCACCCTCTGCCACCGGCTGTGCACCGCTCCCAGGGCTCACCCAAGTGATGCTTTTGGATGCTGTGACTGAATTCAGCAACCTGACTGTCAGCCACCCCACAGCTGCCGAACACTGGCTGCAGCCTCTGGAGTCACAACGGGGTAGTTTCCTATTTCCTTTCTACTGGGGAGCAGCCTGCCTGGAATTAGGGAAAAGTAAAAGGTAATTAAAATTTACTTTTACTTACCATCTCCAAAGTGCCCGATTTTATGAAATGCACATGATCCAATGCATAACTTTAATCCTTCAAAACCAGAATTATTAATGATTGTCCAGACCCAGAATAACTGGTTTGTTGCAGAGTTCTGAAAAACGCATATGGAATATTTGTTCTAAGTAATTTTTGAGTTGACAGCTCAAGTGGGAATTTTAACACTGAGACCAAAGTTTATTGCTGATAAACAGCCAAACACACGAAGTGACACATTCAGTCCACATCACAGATCAGAGGAATTAAGATCTCTCTTCTGCCTGGAGAAACGAGGACACGCAGCTCGGCGCCTGTCTGCAGAGCTCCCCGGCAGCTGCGTGGGACCTTCGCATCTGCACAAAGCGGATGGGACAAAATTTCTTCAGCTGAAAATGTCAAAAGGGCCTCATCCCCGAACGGCAGCTCGGCACCAGAGAAGGTGGAGCACAACACCTGTGCCCTGACCACGTCCAATATCACGCTGAGAGATCCAGGCCTTGCAGGAAAGAAAAAGGAATCTGGGTTTAAAGTAGGATGTATGGCTACGTATCACTTGGTATTTTGGCTATTTTGACTCTTTAAATGGATTTAGTTCAGATTTGCTGACCTTAGAGAAAAATCTGTGTTTCTCAACAAACGTACCCAAAAGCCAAGTGCAATGGGATGCACTGCTGCAGGCGTGCTGTCCCGACACAGCACTTCCTGGAGACCTGCTTGTCTTCTTGCTCTTCCTTGGCAGCTTCTGCTTTTCAGAAGAGGAGGAGAAATCCTCCCAGGCATTATTTTCAGAGGTGAGACAGGACGCTTCCTCGGAAGTGGGGATCCAGAGGCAAAACCAGCAAGGGTCCCCAAAGCTGCCTGGTGGGGAGGGAGTTGCCACCCCGCCTCCCAGCCATCAGGTTCTTTTAGCTAAAGTACCACTGACAGCACCTTCATCTAAACTTCCATCTCCCAACCCAGCAACATAATGGAAAAGCCAATTAAATGATTATTAATTCATGCTGCTTTCCGTAAGCCAGAGGTTCTCATCTCCCTGCATTCCGTAAACCAGTGTGCCACTTGCCCTAGAAATTTACAGTGGGGTTTCTGCTATCTCCATTGATTTAAAAAACAACACCCACCCTGCCCCCAGCCTACTGAAAAAACTGCCTTCCTACTAAGTTCAGCAGCCGGCCTGGGAAAAAGTTCTCAGCGGGACCAGGGAGCTGTGTTTTCATTGCCTGATGGAAAATAAAATTCCATATTTGGTGGTGCCTCCCTCCTCAAACCTCCCCTGACGTTTTCTTGGAGCAATTACTCAGCATCACGAGCCCCTGGACCAGACCTGCCTGCCGTGCCTGCGTAGCCCTGCGCCTGGACGTCCCTCGATGGCAGCCGGCACTCCTGCATGGGTCTCGCAGAGGAGCATCCTTAAAACAGCTGTGGTTTTCCTCCCGAAATCCTGAGACTGGAGTGGACTGTTTTATCTGTTTCACCGTGGGTGATGGGCAAGGCCGGGCTCTGTGCTCCAGACCGACCTGCGCGGTTCCAGCAGCAGCAGCTCAGGAGCCCACAATAACAGCGCACAAAGTTTCGGTCTCAGCCTTTCTGGCAGGCAGCTGCTATCCCGCAGAAACGCACAATCTGTGTATTCAGCATGAGTAACTCTGAGAAGGTAACTCCACCGAGGGACTGCAGGGACTCAGAAGCGGCCAGAGCCCTGCTCAGGCCTCCCCGCAAGGGCAGCCAGGTGCAGCACCGCTGCAGCGCTGCCCGTTCATTACCTCCTGTCTTAATAATACATGGCTGCATGTTTCCTTCTGAAACACTGCCTGTTTACATTCCTTATTCCCCGAAGGTACCATTCACTCTAATAAGATGTTGTAGCCATACTCACAGGCCTGTACATTGCCTGTTGCTCTACAGTATTTTCAACTCTGTATTTGATATATAACGTGATCACATGATAGACAGAAGTAAATACACAGAGATTTGCAAACACACTTTTGTACTCAGACCTTTATTGCTGCCTTTCGGAAATGTGGCCCGAAAACCGTCAAATAATTTGTTTTTCTAATGCTGTGTCATACCTTCCAGCCTGCAGTGAGTATGAACAACTGAATTACTATTAAATATTCATATTACAGTACCCAGAAGCCCCAGCCGCCACCAGACTTTTCTGCCACGCTTTGTACAAACACCGAGCCCCCAGCAAACGTGGCGCTGAGACGCCAGGCAGCACAAGGGGCGTGCGGAGGCAGCACTCTGCTTGCCATCACGAGCACCACAGACCTTCCCCGTGGCCCTGCGGATCAGCTCATCTCCCCATGCCGGGCTGTGCCACGAACCGAGAGCCAAGGCGCCGGTGGAGAGAAAATGACGTGTGCAGCCTGGGCGAGAGGTACCGGAGCAACGGCACGGGGGTACGGATCAACCCCAAAGGTTATGAGAATCCTGACTGACCCCGGGGAGCAGGGAAGCTGCTGAGTGCTGTGGCCACAGGTGGCCCTGCCATGCCGGCACGCTGGGACGAGGGCCCAGGGCTCCCAGAGATGCACGAGCAGTGACTGCAGCAGACACCGACCTCGGCACACGAGTAGCAAAACACTCTGGCAAACGCACCCGAAAGAAAAGGCCTGGGCTGAAGCCGGGAGGCTTCCCTGCCCCGGGAGCGACGGCTCCCTCTTTGCCTCTCAGAGACTTGTGCGGGGCAGAAGGAAAGACAGGGTACGTAGAAAATCATCCCGTCTGCACCCAGCACGACCCCACCTTTGCAAAGTGGTACCCTAAAGCACTGCACTTCTTCCAGCAATGCTAAGATTGTACCTTTAGAACCGTGGGAAATCTTGGGGCTTTTTATATTACATGTGCCTGAAAGGAAACAAGCAATAATCTTTCATATTTACCTATTTCATATGGCTCTTGAGCCAGCTATCAACCTGTGTGAATGTTACTGTCCAGTTCAACTGAACAAATATTTCAACTAACCTACCACAAGCGTCCATATCAACTAATTATTAAATCAGTGTGTTGAGCTTGGGAGAGGGTCTAAACAACAGCAATTCCTCTAACACCTTAGAAGCAGCACGAAGGGATCTCCACCAGTGCTGGGCAGCACACAGCTACCGGGTGAGCAGAAGGTAGCGGCGAGGCAAGAGCAAACGTGGAGAGTGGAGATCGCAGAGATGCCGCTGAAGAACGTGTGTGAAAAAGGTCTGGAAACAGCAAAGCAGTCATGGGACAGGCCCCACCACCACGCCACAATTCACCCGGCAGCGCCGCCGAGATAGCCCCGCCACGCTCCCTGCGTCCCGGAAAGCGGCAACTGCAGCACGGGAGGATGTCAGCGTGCCGTGGGGAGGGAGCAACCAGGTTCTACTGGGCTGAACACAGCACGTACGGGCTTTCGAGATCAGTGGCTGGCAAAGGCGGGCAAGCGCGGGCAGGGAGCCGTGCAGGCAGCGAGGGCCGGCTCCAGCTTGGGGCTGTGCGGGACCACTGCCCCCAGCTAGAAGTCAACAGTTGTTCCACTTGGGCCAGACTGGTAATTTTGCTGCTTTTTATCTTTTAAGTAGCCACACTTCGCTGGGTATAAACAGAAAGTTCAAATAAGAGTCACAGAAACGATGAGGCTGACCATGAGGAAGAATCAGAGGCACCATGTGGGTGGCTGGGCTGGGAGCTCCACGGGCGGAGGGGCCGGGTCCCACGGCTGGCCCTGGGGAAGGGCCGATGGCCTTTGGGGTCCACCCAGAGCTCCTGCTGGGCCATCACCCCCCTCTGCCCCCCCAGAGACAAGGAACCCAATACCCGTGGGTGTTGCCGGGTACGCAGCAAGCCGTGGCACAGAGGCACCCGGCCCAACTGCTTCCCTGGGCTTGAGCTGGTGCCTGGGAGCCTTTTGTGCTTCGTAAATCCTCAGGAAAAGAGCAGAATTAGAGGCAGCCTCCTCATCCTCTCTCCTAGGTTCCCTTCACACAGAAGCCAGGGTCGAGAGCTGCTCCATTGCGCCCCTCGTCCCCTTCCTCCCAGCCCACTCTCGCCCTCGTCTTTACTCTGGTCCACAGAATAGCCCAGCCATTAAGTGCTCAACAAACGCCATATATTAAAAAACCAGAAAAAAGCGGCAGCGGGGGGAGGGGCAGTAATAGATTTCCGTCAGGATGTGCCTGACCTGTTTTTTTCAATTTCAGTAATTAGAAAGGCAGTGGGCCTGTAGGAATTATTCATAAACTGCAGGAGCTGTACAGTATACATTTATGTTAAACATGTCAAATCCGATTGAAATCATGCCTGCCAGCACCATACTCCATAAACACACTTTTCTGCAACAATTTCCCAGCTCTCGGCAGCCCATTAATACCTCCTTTAATAGCAATCTACCACGGATTCGAATCAGGGACGCTCCATTGCACTAATTGCTCTGTTAGGTGAGCATCATGGATTAAAAAAAAAAAAAATCATTAAAAAAAAATAAAAGCCCTTCAGGCTAGTCCTCTAGAAATATTTCATTTCAATCTATATTTTAAGTAGAGTTTGTTTCTTGTTTTTGTGGAAAAAAATCTGGTATTCTACATCTATACAGCTGACAGTGCATTAAGGAGGTCTCTTTTGTAGCTGGGTCACTGCAGATGAAGTGCTTCTCTCCAGTCAGAAAATACATATAAGCCCCACCCCAAATCTCAAAAGTCTCTTACTGATCTAACCTGGTCTGAATCACGCTTTATCTGGAAACCAACGTGTTGAATATTAATCATCTACATCCTGCCTTAAAAATGGAGTTGGGAACAGCCACGATTTCTTTCCTCCTTGCTGGTTTGCTTGTGATAAACCCCACGTTAGTCATGATGAGATAACTCCTACAGCTCGGCCATCAGGCAAAGAGCGCCAAGGGCATGGCTCTGGGGCAGGGCAGCGGCAGCTCCGGCGCGAGGGGCTTGGGAGCTGCCTCATCCCGCTGCCAGAGAGCGAGGACCAAGAGAGAGCAGACAGGTCCCCTCTAGAAACAGGGAACGTCAGCCCTTCGCTCTCCACGCAGTATTTCAGGAGTCACCGGCAGTGTCAGTGCCGGGCGTGGTGAGGAGTGGAGGGGACAGTGCCGGTCCGAGCACTGCCCAAAGCAGACGGCCCCGCCACTGCCCAGAAACCCTTCAGGAGCCACAGAGATGTGTGGGAAAATCAAGGTAAACCGAATCCTTGTTTGGGATTGAGTCTTCCACATGTATATTTTAAAGGAAAGTATTACCTAAAAAATGTTTCTGCTTAAGATTTTTCTGTTTTAAAATTAAAAATTGAATCGATAAATTATTTTGCAGCTGAGACATTTTGACAAATTTACAAAGAAAGCAGAGGAGCTTTTCCTTTCAGTGCCAACACCGGCACCAGCGCCACCACACGGGACGTACGACCGGAGAGCAGCGGAACAACCCTGACTCATCACCCGCGCCTCTGTGCAGAGGCAGCTTGGGAGACACTCAACATGTTGTTAGAGATCTCACAAATCTTTAAGAAACGTGGAAGAAATGATCACCCAGCGAGCAGTTAAGAAACTGAGGCACAAAAGGTGAGTAAATTGCTAGGGAACATAATGATCAAATTGCAGCATGATGAACGGAAACAGGTCTATCAACCCCCACTTCAACACACTGTCTATGGCTTTGAGCCCGCACTTCGCTCTCGCCTACGTCCCACCTTTACAGAATTGTGTGGCTCAGAGGCACCTCCAAAGGTCAGCCGGTCCGTCCAAAGCAGGATAAACTGTGCCTACTTCACTCCCGACAGCAGCTCATCTCATCTTCTTGAAAGACCTCTGAGGAACCTTCCCAGAAAACATACTCCAGTGCTTCACAAGCTGTACCAGCAGAATTTTTTTTATTTTATTTATTATCTAACCTCTATCTTTCTCCCTTCAACTTAAGCCCATTGCTTCTTGTGGTCTATATCCTGAACATGAAGAACAAATTATTTCCTTCCTTTCAGAAGCATTTTATGCACAAGAAGACTTATCTTGTCCTCCCCTTTGGTCTTTTTGGGTCAAATAAGCCCATTTGTTCCATTTTCCCCTCACAGCTGATGCTGTGCAGACCACGCTCTGTTTTCAGTCGTTCCTGCTGTTTGGGCTTTCTGAAATTGCTCCTTAACTTTCTTGACACCTCACGCTCAGAAATGGACAGCTTTCCAGCGCTGAAGAAACACACCCATTCCCCCTACACCATAATGCTTGCGCTTCGATTTGAGACTGTCCTGAAAAGCAGTGTTAAAAGTCTTCCTAAGGAGGAGATACAAGATACTGACTGCAAACAGGACCTTCTTCACACAGAAGGAAATTGGGTCGTGTTGATGTGATTTCTTGACAAATCTGTGTCGACTGTTACTCATCTCATTATCTTCCCGTCAGTACTTACAAACAGTTGCTTGGTCAATTCCCAGGAAAATCTGGGGCAAACGGAGCTGGCAGGTGCGCAGCTCCCCAGCTACTCCTTCAGCCAGAGATAAGAGCCGTGTCTGTCCTCCGCAGAACCTCCCCTGTTTTCTGTAAATTCACAGGAGATAGCAGCTGGCAGGTCTAAGGCTGCTCCAGCCACCTTCTTGAAACCCCCAGGTATGAAGCAGCAGGTCGCGAAGGAGACAACATTCAGCTTAACCAAGCACTCTGCAGCCTGTTCCTGCACTGCTGGGGGCTGAGCTCTCCCCCCCCATGCTGCTGACACAGGCTGCTCTGGCCTCACACGCAGCTTGGTCTGTTTAGTGAAGGCTTTGTGCTCTTCAGCCCTCCTGATGTGGTGGCCGGCAGCCTTTCCCACCAGGCTGAGCCACAGACCTGCTCTTTTCCTGCAGTCTCCTCTCACAGCAAGCACGTGCTTCCTTGGGACCACCCGCTTCCCTCCCTGTTACATCCCGGCTTGTACCGGGGCATTTTGATATTCCTGTACATGTGGACGCTGCTCTTCTGTGCTTCTCACAAATAACCTGACCCAGCTCCCATCCCTTTCCACGTCTGAGGTCCAGAGGACATGGCAACACAGCCATGTTCCTCACGGGAGCTTGAAAGCAGAAACAAGACCGAGGTGTGGGACCTGTTCTGCATATCCACTGTGCATAAACAGTGGGTAACTTTTTAAAGTTCAGGGGTAATGATGTTACACATTTGAAACAGGGCCAGAATTCAACAGCGCGTGCATACACCTCGCTGAGGCTGCACTCTTCACAAGGCTTGTCCAGAGCTCTGTGGGCTTACGTCCACGGTCTGCGTATTCCTCTGCGTGCTGCCCTTTGCGGACTGCAGACACTGTCCATTTCTCATCTGTTGTTTAACTGACACACACCAAGATGGGTCAGGAACTTCACCGGCAGGATGAAGAAATAAAACAACCCAAATTTAGAGTTTCTGGATAGTAAAAGGTTTAAAAAGTCAGTTCTTTTTTTTTCCTTACATGTTTTTACATATGAAGATAATCTTTTCCCATAGATCATCTTTTGTAAGTGCTTCAGGTTTGGACAAAGGGCCCTACTTACCCTTTATGAGATTCAGTAAATATACAATACTTACATCTTCCTGCGACACTTCATGAAGTGTGCTCTCACTTAGGATCACACAATCCCACACAAGAAGAGACTAGAAATCACCTACAGCCAAGCAAAATCTGCATCTCTGGGTTGAAGAATGGGTCTGTGATGGGAATGACACACAGAGCGACCTCAGCAAGTGGAGTCTAGACTGAGAAGATGAGCTTCAGCAAGCATTAACACGCAGCTTGCTTTCTTCACCAGTTTGAACGCATCTTCCAGTGCATGGGATTAAAACCATATTGAGGTGAAAGACCACGTTTCATCCTTTTGAAGACGGCATAAGCCAAAATATCTCTGGCTGTGGCTCACTAAGAGACAACCACGAACGGGCAGGAGAAGGGTCTCTGCAGACTGAGAGAGGCGTCGTACCAAGCAAACCGGCTGGGCCACGGTGCAGAGACAGCAACGGGGAGTCAGAGCTGCTCTGTCCTGGGTCCAGGGAACGAGCACCACCTGCACGCCTCCGTTTCCACACCTACGCTAAAGGCAGCCAGAAGTGCCAGCTGAGGAGGGGATCGGCCCTCTCCAGAGGAGGACGATCTTGCAGCTGTTTTCTGCTCAAAGGCAAGGAATATTTCAAAGATTCCTCCCACTCACCTCTGCAAGATAGCAACCGTCTTCTGGGAAAGACAGAGTAACCCCGTACTTCATAATGAACCCACCTAAGGATTTTGCAAGGAGAAACCTTTCAGATTCCACTACAACACCGTAAGTATTGCTGCGCACCTGCAGTGCCCGTTGCAGGATGTGATGGCTCCAGCAGGACGTGAGCAGTTAACAGAGCACAAGCACAGGGTCTCTGCATCAGAACCTTGCTACCAGAGCCAGGATGAAAGAGCGGGCTAACAGTCTCTCAAGTCTTAACAGCGTAGGGTGGGGGTTCATGATATGCTTAATCCAACCTAAGTGCTGGCTGCTGCCAGGGGGCTGCCCCCTGCTCCCTCCTCCCCTCCCATGGCCCGGGTCCAGCCCAGTGCCCTGAGCACAGGGGAGCCGCGACCCCCTGCCCCAGCACCAGCCCGGGGCTCGGGGGGACACGCACGGCTGAGCGCGGGGCGAACTGCGAGGGTGTCACGAAGCTGCACCAAGAGACCTCACAGAGGACGACAGTTACATGTGTGATTTAAGGAAAGAGTTTTGCAGGCTGCTGCTCTTCTCACCTCCCCTTCCTGGATTTAAAGAAAAAGAGGGACCAAAACCCACCTGCCCATTTGCTCTGGTCCTTGTCCCCTCCACTCTCTTGCTCCTTGGCAGGCTCTTCAGCATCACCGGCTGTTTCATTGGGCCCTTCCACATCTTCAATGGATTCTTCTGAAACAAGAGAAGCAGAAAGTGTGACATAAAAATGAAGTCAAAACAGAAGAGCAAGTAACTGCCATTGAGCAACAGCCGATGCTGAAGCACAAGTGTGGAGCGGCAGGTATCAGTGTCACTCAGCACTTTCCCAACACCACCTGCTAGCAGGTCATGAAACTAGGGAGGGGAAAAGTGAGAGATGAAAATGAAATGAAGAATCTCACCCACTTCTACCACATATAGCTACTGATGTCCCCTGCGGCGTAACGTAAAGTAAAACATTTGCCTGGTAAGAGAAGTTTCTACCCAACCACGCCATGGATTAGAGGAGCATCAGGGACTGATCGGAGCCTCCAGCACCTTCAGCCTCAGCCTTCCTCCTCATCCCCATCTCAAGCTCTTCGCACCGAATGGCCCCACATAACACTGACCCTGGCCACTGAGACCCCCAAGTGCACCGCAGAAACACCACCAGGCACCCCTGCTCAGACAGCGCGAGGAGCAGCACTGTCTTCTGCAGGCATGGCCCTGACACAAGGCACAGGAGGAGGCTGCTGGGGGTCTGTTTTCACCCCAGTCACAGGAAGAGTTTGAGCACACAGGCAGCATCACACAGGTGCAAAAGCATGAAGGAGAAAAAGCACCCAGTGAAGTGAAGCGCTGAAAGCTCAGAACAAAGCACCAAGTGCCCCAGCCCCACCCGTTAACCAAAACACCGCGCCAAGGCCGGCGGCACGGAGCATGTCGACCTGGTGTGGCACAGCTCCACGCAGAGGCACCCGCGCTGGGTGGGACACTGTGAGCGAGAGCTGCCGCCGCCAGACCTCTTACACCAGGGCATAACAGCCACATTATCATCTAATACCTGGGTATTTATGTACAGCGCGCGCCGCTCGACAGCTACCGTGTAATTGAGGGGGGCTACAGCAACAGTGGGGAAAAAGGGTACTTTTAAGCCATTATATCCTCTTTTAGGCAAGATAGTTTATAATTTTAACTCGCATTATCTGGTCATGGTAAATCCTAGGCTATCCTGAGGTTTTATCTGAACTACCTAATGAGTTAAAGCATCCCACCATGCTCCCCCTAACAAAGACAGGGCTAGAAATCAAGATTAAAAATATGTATTAGGAGACTGCAGATACTCAGCAGTGCCCTTTGAGAATGTGACAACCTAAATCAGGGAGGAACTTGTAAAAGCATCCAGAGATCAGCACTGATACTAAGTGGAAGTGCTGTGATTTATACTCTACCCCTCTTTCACTCTTTTAAAAGCTAGAATTCTTGAGAGCCGCAGGGATCCCAGTGGTCTTCGCCTTGGAAAACAGGACCCCAGAGTGAGAGGTGTGATGGGTGGCACCACGAGGGAAAGGCACCTAACACCTAGGGAGATACAAATTCCTGATGCAGGGGTGAGATGAGCAGTCTGCCTTGTGAGACGAGGGCTCAAGTCTGCTGGAGAGAAGGGCTGTGAAATCAGCAGTTGGATTCACGTTTCAGAAATTAAAATTCCAATTTTTCTTTCATGCTGGGGAAAAAACCAACAAACTGCCCCCCAACCCAACCCAACCCAACCCAACCCAACCCAACCCAACCCAACCCCCTTGCTGCCTTCAAAATGCTGCCATGCAGAGTGAGACAGTTTCCCTTCAACTGAGGCAGCTGGCATAGAAAGCGGATTTTAGCCTGTTTTATTAAGAACCTTCATGAAGGGGTTTCTATTATTTTACTTGCATCTTCATTTTACATCCAGCCCTCTCTGCCGGTTCGGTGTCGGCTCCCCTGGCCCCCCAGGCAGCCTGTGCCAGCAGAGGTGAGCAGGGAGCCAGCACCCCACTGACCCCCGACCGCCCCAGCCCCGGCACCCCACCAACCCCCAACCGACCCCCCCACCGACCCCAGCCCCGGCCGAACAACAAAGGGTGCCCGGCCCGCCGGCACTCCCGGCTGCGACCCGGAGGTGTCAGCATCGGCATGGGAGGAAGAGGAAGGGCGAGCTGGCTGCTGGGCTCAGACACTGTCTGGGCTCTAACCTGAGCATGTGGAAATAATACACGTCTTCAAGTGCACTGTCTGGTTCGAGGGGAATAAAATAGGACATTCATAAGCAGTTACACCATCTGTCTTTATACCATCATCATCATCAACAAGGGAAAAAATAGCTCTTTAAAATGGATGAAAGCCCAGGCTGACAGTAACCGGAAAAATGTGAGCTATGAATACCAATAACGGTAGAAAATGATTAAAAAACAAGGCTACCCATGGCAAATCCTCCTGCCCCGCTGGGCCTGCAGCCCCTTGCGCTCGCAGCCCGTCCCGCTGCCAGTCTGGCTGAGCCCCCACAGCCCCCTGCACCATGCACCCGCCGAGCCCCGACCCTGGAAACAGCTTCTGAGGGGCAGATCTGCCCCCTTGGCTCCAACACCTCTGCGCTGGGCAGGCACAGAGCTGCAAGAAGCACATGCACGCTTCAAACCCTTCTCCTCCCTCCTCCAGTCTGAGCTGACTTTTTCTGAAGAGTGTTTTTTTTAAAGCAGGATGGGAAGGGAGCAGAGTACAAGACACGTCTGACCAGGGAGGCTCCGAATCAGCTGGGACAGGCCCTGGTACCGTCCTTACTCCAATCCTCGCTCCCTGCACCCACGGGCTGGGGACGCAGCCGCCTGGCGCGGAGACTTGGGGAAGTGTTAACTCCCGGCTGCCTCATGATCCTCTTCCAGCGGACCGTTTTGGAAGGCTGGATGCAGCTCTGCTCACTGCTCTCAGCCTAACCTGCCTCGTGCCGCCCATGCTGGAGCTGACACCAGGGACGGTTGGGAGAGCGTCGCTCCTCGGCTGGCTACGTGCACTGCAGAGGGCTCTGAACTGCTGAGAACCAGCCTCCGAGAGACTGCATGCAGGGCTCGAGCATGGGATCTGACCCAGCTTCTAACAATGAGATCCTCCAACTCTGAAAATAAAATGCATCAGAGCTGCTGTCCCCGAAGATTTGCGCCTGCACGCTCTGGTGACAGCTCTGCAGCCGCTGGGTCGCAGCGGCAGCTCCGAGGCGCAATGGCAGGGCTGGGTAGCCAATGCGCCTGCGAATGGCACCCAACCAGCCACCCTCCTGCATTTCTTCAGGGCACCCTTCCGAGAGGACGAGGCCAGCGTCACATCTGGTAGGGAAAGGTCCGTGTTTCTCCTCAATCTGCTGCAGACGCAACACGGAGCTTCTGAGCTTCCATTTTAATTGTCTACAAATCCTGGTGTCACCTCGTTCCCACACTGTGTTCGAGCAGAGTTGACCACTGTCTTTTACTCAATGTCCGAGGAGCCCCGTAGGACGGACCTGCAGCTGCAAGGGACGACCACCCCGTGACCAGCTCCCAGAGGCTGAATGAGGCTGCGGTCAGCAAGAAGTAGGGGATTTATTCCCAAAGCACCACGACCCCTTTGTTACTGTTTGCCCATACCTCCTTGGAGCCATACACACTGTCAGGACCCATTCACTGAATGGCTTGACTGTATTTTCCTTAAGAACACTGATAAAAACTCCACCAGTCGCGCTGCAGTTAAAAAGGCACTCAGCTTCAAGCCGCACATCCTAAAAAGCGTCCCCACCGGGGCTGATACCCAGGGGGTGAGACGGCCCTGCAGTACTTTCACAGCACACCACGAGTCTCTGCCGGCCACGGGCCCCGAGCGGGATGCCCGGGGCAGCTGAACCCAGAGGTGTGAGGCTCTGCCACAGAGGACGTGTCATGAGCAGTGATGGGGTTGGCTCCCAGCTCCTCATGAGGGGCTCTGGAAGGTCACAGATGCTACTGCAGCCCATGCCCAGAGGATGCAGGTGCCCAACCGGTGTCTTTGCTTTCCAGAAACTCCAGCTACGCAGCGTTTACAAACTCACGAAGGATAAGTGGACTCCATCCTCACCAGCGCAGGTGCAAGAGCTGCTGCTGTGGGATTTGTGTGGGGGAGATCGTGTCCCACTGAAATACAAAGAACACAACCTGCACACAGGTCCCCATGCTGGAGTGCCATCCACGAGGCCGTGATGCTTTATTAATAAATTTTCTTAGAGGAGTTTTCCAACCGCTGTAGTTCAGGTCAATACCAAGAGCGAGCAAGTGTAACTGTGGGGCACCTGGAGTCCAAGAGCCTGCTCCTCCATCATACCAAACCTGCCTCATGCAAAATCCTAGGAAGAGTCTTTTCTTCCTTCATGAATAAATCCTTTTAGACAGTGGTATTTCCTTTTAATTTAAAATTAAACCGTTCACTGGGGGAAGGTGGAGGGGGAAGAGAGGGAGAAGAGTCTGGAAAATCATGAGTATCTGACATCTGCAGATGTCAGGGAATCTCAGATACACACTGAAAATGTGCCCAAATCCCCACACACCGTCGCACAGGACCATGCTGCTGCATTTCTGCCCCTTTTAAAACCCAGAAAGTTTGAGGGTTGGAGAAGCCAGCAAATCCCAACTGGATCCAGGTCAGCTTCAACAGCCCGAGACTTCTCACCTCTCCTTCTCTCAGCTGGATTTTCCTTAACAAACCCAGATCTCTTATCCAAAGGGATAAGGGGCATTTCAGGGGTGGCGGAAATGTAGGGATGGGAAAGAAAGACCCTGCGCTTGCCTCTCCACCCTCCAGCAGGCTCAAGAGCTGAGAAACATTAGCTGTCATGAACCACAATCAAATCAGGTTTGAAATATTTAGCAGTGGCTTGGAAAATGCGGTGGTGCAGCTCTGACAGGCGAGATGTGCAGACACCCATTTTCCATTATAATGGAAATATCAAGCCTGTTCTGAATATGTATAACCTAGAAAAATGTATTGATTTTTCATTCGGCATTAAAAAAATGAAATACCCTGCAGCTGTCAAAAGCCTTTTGTTAAAAGCTCATCTTTCCTGGAATGAGGTTTACCAGAAACAAGTTTTAATTGTACACAGGGTCTTTCCTTTGAAACAAAAAGAATCCCTGATGCTCTTTTTTGCAGGATATGTAGCCAAAAAAGCCCGCAGGAAGACAGGATTGAGACCTGGCTGACTTCTGCAAGCTGACACTGTCAGGAGAGGTGACAGCGATGGCCTGTGCGCTGTCGGCTGCACATGCACTGACACATGTGCCAGCTCCCCGCGAGCTGCCGTCCGGCAAGGGGCAGCTTCCCCCGCCGATGTCGGGGTCACATCACCGGGCTGCGGCCCAGAGGGTTTCAGAAGTTCAGCTGCTTTAAACTAGTTTAAACACGAGGTCCCAGGGTCCCGGGGGGAGAACGGCCGTGGTCTGGGTCCTTAAGGGAACAGGAGGAGCTTCAGGTGGTCTGTGGGGGGCCGAAGCCCTCCCGGACCCCGGGAAGCCCATGAGGAGCTCAGGTGCCCCCAAGCTATGCCAGGGCCCTGGGGCACAGTCTGGTGCTGCCTGTCCTAACAGCGGCATTGGCTCAGCTCTCCACAGAACTGGGCCCACGCGGGATTAGGAAGCCGACTCAGAAAGGGTTGCTCACCCTGGCGGGGAAGAGGCGTGGGGAGGATGGTCCCGCCTTGCACCGTGCCCGCGGGCTAGGCGTGTCGGCCGTGGGGATGGAGCAAACGCAGAGCCCGGGAGGGTCTGACGCCGGCCGGTACCCCAGTGCAGGAGGACACCGTCTCCCCCCGAGCCCCCCGACCCGCCGCTGCAGCCCGAAGGGCACGGCCCCGGCCCCACCTCTGCTGCGGCAGCACCGCACATCCACTCCCGTTTGGTTCTTGTTTGGGGCACGCAAAGCCTCCCAAGCCAGAGGAGCAAACAGCAGTTTGCCTTTTGGTTTTTTCCCTCACTTGCATTTCTAAACACTCACGCTGCCAGGGGACGTGTTGAGCGCACACGGCTGCAGGCGAGCAGCCACGTGTGCTGCCGGAGCTGCGGTGGCCCACAATGGAACAGAGCGACGGCAAACTCTGCCGCTGCCCGCCCTTTGGCTGCTGAAATCTGAGCGAGAGCACAGCCTTGGAACAGTTCTGTGCAAGAAGAGAAGCTGGCGAGGGTCAGGACACAGAGCAACACCCTGGAAACAATTCGACTGTTCGTTTGTTTGTGACCAGCCCAACAGAAAAAAAAAAAAAAAGTTTTCCACCTCTCCCTGGCTTTCAGACTATTTGCATTTGAAGATGAGACAATCTGTCCACATGGAAATGTAGGTAAATCCATTTTCGGAGGGTTTTTTTTGCCATCTTGTATTTCTCACCCAGCTCAAGCTCATCTGGGGCACATCTCCTAAGGTAACCTTGGCTACCAGGCAGTCACTGCCCTTGCAGCTCAGATTCAGGATGCATATATATGCACAAATACACTCTGCGCTAGCTCCTAACCAGATTATTCTACACAAACGTGTTTATTCCTATCGTTTTCCTGAAAGGAAAAGCAGAGCTCTGAGCAGTGAGAAGAAAGCACCAGGCACAGGTTACGAGAGGACTGCCACAGAGCTCCAGCCCTGATGCCAAAGCTGGTGGGTGAGTCCTATCATCTGACAAAAGGCGGCAGAAAAACAATAATAATCCTATGTGTTATCTTGGATTAATGACACTTATTTCCAAGATGGCCTCATTTCAGAGCATGGTCAGAGCATATCTGTGCTGCTTTCATCGACAAAAAAGAAAACGCTGCATATGAGTGTGCCCCCAGCTGATAAAGCCATCCTCAGCTGCCTATCTTCTCAAGGCAGGGAAAGTTTATCTGGCTTTTGTGCAGTTAGCTATAGAGGCAAGTGTTCAGATAAATAAAACAAGAAATTCAACAGCAAAAGAATTGTTTGTGAACTTTTAGCTTCTATTCCTTTGTTTTCTGCTCCAAAGAAAAAATTCAGAATTTTTGGCCCGTTTCCCTGAACGGATCTAAAAAACCCTACAACAGTATCCAGGTCTCTGGTTATCTCCCAAACAAGCTTCTTGCTCCAGAGAAATGAGATGACGCTCTGCCAGATGTTAGCATCTTTTCTGCTTAAATATGAATGCTTTTACTAATACAGTTATTATTTTTTGCATTCGGGGGCTTTATCTGATTTACCAGCTCCAGCCAGAGGCCCCACTTCGGGCCCCACACGGCTGAGCAGTGCCCACGGTCGGGGGCAGGCGCGAGGACTGATAAAATCCTGCAACCTTCGGCGTTGTGCTCTGGGTAACAAAATGCAGCAGCACTGGGAAAGAGAATAATGTTATCAAAACCAGATAGTTGCTTTTTCTGTCTTAAAAACATAGAAGGCAGTGGTGGTGAAACCTGCCACTGTCTTTTGTACAGGAAGAGCAGAGCAGGACAGCAAGCGCGGAGTCGAAGACCATCGGTGCAGCAGCGTGGTCACCGCTTGATGGGTGCAGGAGTCCCACTCCCTTCAGCGGGTCCCGACCTCAGCGCGCAGGGAACGGGCTCGGGAAAGGCCCCGAGCGCTCCGGAAACCTTCACCACCCTGGGAAGTCGGGCAGGGCCTTGCCCTGCAGAAAACAGCATTATCAGAAAACAGCTCTGCACAAACACGCCTGCTACGAGCTGGTCCTGCCTCACAGTCGCCCACCGAGGGCTGGTTTATCCAGCAAAGGACGGAGCCAGGGGTCCGGGCAGCGCGTTGCGCGCACTCAGGGCTCGGCGCAGGCCCGGCTCCCCCGGCACCTCCGAGGGGCTCGGCGGCACCGCGGCCGTTGCTGGCTGCACCTCCGGAGGAGACTGGCATCCCCCCGCAGAGACCCAGCCCAGGAACCCTGCCCTGAGACGGCACCGACTCCTCCCTGCCCCTCGGAACAAGGCTGTCCATTTTTTTTTTGTAAACTGGGTAAAATTTTAAGTCAATGGAACCCAATAGGGATTTGCTCCCTTGAATTTCAGCAGAACTGGAAAGGTTGCTGTTATTTTCACACATGAAATGTAAAAAAAAAGGCAAATTCCTTGAGCATGTTTGTAGTGGAGCGTGATGTGATTGTGTTGTCATTTATGGGAAATAATCGCAAGCCCATCTCTCCCTTTCCCCCCATTTTCCAGTCCAAATAACCATGAAAAATTACACTTCAATGTCAGGAGGACAACAAAGGAGGGGCTTTCTCCTGCGGCTTGACGGCTTTTCAGCCTCCCCTTCTTTGGACAAAAACTACCTTCAATTCTATTTCATTTTAAACGTGATCTAACAAATGCATCTTGACAAGTTCCTTTCTTTTTTTCTTTTAAACAGTATTTTGCACAGTTTAACCTAGCTCCAAACCGGAATCAGCTGGAAAGGAGACTCATGCAAAAACACAAACACAGATCAAACAGCAAAACAAAAGAAAACCCATCTCCAGCTTCAGGTCTGCAGGGAGGGGACGACCCATGGGAGGAGGGTCAGGGGACAAAGGGGACGAGCAGGGAGGAGATGGGGCGCAGAGGTGACTGGGCAGGAGCGCAGCAAAGGCTGTCGGGGACAGGGAGTGCGGTGCCTCCAGTTTAGTGAGCGAAGGGACCTGGGCAGCCCACCCCACCCCATCCCACGGCTGTCCTTACTGGGACCAGCCGCCTCGGGTGCTGCAGGGACCCCTGCAACGGCTTCTCCGGTGGCCACCTCCCCACCCAGGCTGTAGCAAATAGGTCATCACAGCGCTGTTCTCACCAGTTCCTCACCCCTTTGAAGAGGTCTGCTCCCCACCAGCAGCCCTGCCCCACCACCCACTGCTCGTCCTCCCTGTCTCACCCCTCCTGGACCTCCTCCCCAGCAGCTGCCCCCCTCCCCTGGCTCAGTTTCCCTCTGCTAAAAACACACAGTGAAACTGCCAAAGCAGAAAATGGCAGGTTTTTATAGAATCACAGAATAATTTAGGTTGGAAAGAACCTTTAAGATCATCAAGTCCAACCATCAACCCAACACTGTCAAGTCCACCACTAAACCATTTCCCTAAGCACCACGTCTACGTCTTTTAAATACCTCCAGGGATGGGGACACAACCCCTTCCCCGGGCAGCCTGTTCCAGCCCTTGATAACCCTTTTGGTGAAGGTTTTTTTCCTAATATCCAATCTGAACCTCCCCTGGCGCAACTTGAGGCCGTGTCCTCTCATCCTATTGCTTGTTACTTGGGAGAAGTGACTGATCCCCACCTTGCCACAACCTCCTTCCAGGTAGTTGCAGGGACTGACAGGAGGTTGCCCGCAGTGCTGACCTGTTTGCCTGCAGCTGACCTGTTTGCCCGCAGTGCTGACCTGTTCCAGGCTTCCTGCAAACTCAGGGGCGCAACATTGCCTGGGCCAGGCCTGGTCATGCTGGGAAGCATCTTTGGTGACCTGCTGCAACCGAGTGGACGCAAGCGTTGTGTTCTCAGAGAGGCCAAGACGCTAATGCTTAACCTCAGGGGCTGGATGTGCACAGGAGTGCTCCCAGCCACCTTAGCTCTGCCCTGTAACATCACCGTAAACCACACTTACAGCAAACACTAAAATGTCCTTGTTCTGGTTCTTGTTTTTAATACACAACTCCTACAACGCCTACTCTGTTCTCTCCATGGTATCGCTTCAAGGAAAAGTTAATTAATGTGCTGCTGACCCTCTTTCTCCCCCTCCCCAAGTGTTTCCCAACCTCAGCATGTTCGGACTTCTTTTAAGCTTCGCTAAAAACTTAGGAAAGCCATAATTACAGTGCCCTGGTTTAAGGACAATTAAAATATTCTTGCAACACACTGTACCATACGGTACAGACAAAGGGCAGCTAAGGGAGAGCGGCAGGGCTGACACGCAGCAGGGGAGCGCGACCAGCTTGCAGCTTGGCAGCTGTGGTGTGGGGGTCTGGGGCAGATCATCCTTCCCTGTCCCTGGTGAGGAAAGATTTTTGTTATGAAGAACAGAAAAAAATGATCAGCGGTTCTAAGCAAATGTCTCTGAGGACAGTTTGCAGGTGGGGTGAGTCCAAATGGGTCTGAAGTGCGCGGTCTGGTCGGTTCATTCTTGACTAGGTTGCAGTGATGTCAGCTGCAGTGTCATGTTGCTGGGCTCCTCCTGGAGCTTATTTCTAGGAACTAGCAATACATATGAACATGGGAAATCATAAATGGTCATAAATAATATGTATAATAAAAATGAAAAGTGGATCACCCCTGGGCGTGCTGCTGCCCGCAAGGCAGAGCAGGTTGTGGAAGCACGGGAGGGAGTCGCAGGGCTGCTGGAACCGCCGCGGTCAGGGACCAGAAGGGGTTACCTTCTGCTGGAGCAGGTGAGAAATGCCGCTGTGCTGCAAAGGCGAGACATGCAGCTGGTGGTGGCAACCAAAGACATTTCTGTAGAGAGCCCACAGGGTTTTTAAGGGGACTTGAAAGCGAAAAGCTGAGGAGCAACCCCTGGGACCCCCAAGAAGGACCGAGCAGACAGACCCAGCAGGTCCAGGGAGACGCCGCTGACTCCAGGCAGCTGAGCGGTTCTCAACACGTTGGTCACCAGAAGTCACCACCTCCACGGGCCAACCGGACAAAACCACCAGCCTGGGAGGAAGCTTCAATGCCAGAGCTTCTCGGCGTGAGCGGCCGTGGCCTCACCCCTCCGCTGACGGGCAGAGGCAGTGGATGCCCTGTGCACAGTGAACACCCAGAGAGCTCCCAGCTCCACAGCCTCGAGGACACCCCTGAGGAGCCCCACGTCACCCACCGAGGCAGAGACGGCTGCGCTCAAGGGCTGAGCTGCCCCTTCCCCAGGTTTGGGTTAGTGGCTCTGGCAGAACGTCAGTAATTGCTTTTCCCCTTGTACTAACAAGCTTTCAGCAGCAGAACATTTCAGCTTCCTGGAGCCAACAGGCCCTTTTTCTCCACCTCTCTTGGCTTCGAGTAATTGAAAGCGACTGCAATTTCAGCCCTGACTCTCTGGCATTCAGCTGCACCCGGGAGGTCAGCAAATGTCAAGTGAAGCCTTTCCATCCACCTCCCCACCACCGGCGCTGCATTAAGGGAGGCAGCCTGCTCCGCAGCCCAGAGGAATGGGCAAAATTACGGGGGCTGCTAACAGCCAAGGGAATGTGAGCACGGCTTCTGCGCAGCCGGGAGGGAGCGCCGCCCGTCACGTCCCCGCGCTGCAGCCGAGCTCCAGAGCCCTGCTCACCCCTGGACTTTTTTTTTTCTTTTAGTGTAAAACAGGAGATGGGTTTCTTTTCAGAGAAACTAGATCTTTATCATTTTTTTTGCAGCAAGACAAGCCACCTTCCCCTACGATACCCCTGTGCCCTGTCATATATCAGGGCAGGATCTTTCACTCGCCATCAAATCTGAGATAAAGCCGGAGGGTGCTGAACGGCTGCTCTAACTCCTAAGGATAACGCAGAGAACCAGGGAAAAGGGACGAGCAGAGGGAGGCTCCCAAGGAGATGCTGAAGGTAGTCATGGCTCACAAGCTGCCGGGCCTGCGGCCAAGCGGTTGGACAGCACCAGCTTGGTCACGGCCAGTGGGACTGGGAGGACGGAGCCTTTCAGTTGCCCCAGGACACTCCTCGGTGCCCGCAGTCCCCGCGCTCGGCCTCCCCAGACATTAACGAGGGTGAGCCGGGCACTCCAGGGATTCGAAACGCTCCTGAAACCTGGACCAAGGCGCACGCACAGGTGGCAGCTCCAGCAGAGGTCTGTGATAAGAATTTATTTCTCTCAATTACGAGCGCTTGTCCCCAGTCTCAGTTCATCAGCGCGGCACAGCCGAGTCAATGAAAGCTCAGTAATGCGCTAATCAGATGCACAGCGACTTCCCGGAGCCGCCGGCTGCGCGCAAGCGGCCTCCGCTTCTCTGCAAACAAGCGGCAACTCGGGGCAGTGGGTTCCCAGCCCTGCCCACCCCTCCGCTCCCCACCCACGGGCGACTCCGGGTTACGGGCAATTCAGACGCAGTTTCCCTGTGGGGTCCACACGACCGGCACGCGCTCAGGAGCGGGCGGACGAAGCAGCGCCCATCCATACGCTTGATCTCTACTGCTCACGCACATTCCTCTTTAATGGAGGGCTTCCAAGGGTGCTTTAGGTATTTTCAGATCAAGTTTTCTGTTTTTTTTTTTTTTGGTTTTTTTTTTTTTTTTTTTAATTGGAGTTTGATCTGAATTATTTGTTCCCTTCAACCTGAGACCATTCTGAAATACCCTGTGAAGTCCCAAATAGACAGAATGAATCTAAATATAAAACAGAACACCAGGAAAAACCTCACTGATGAGATTTCTTCTGGTGTCCACAGCAAAACACCACTCCTGCTTTTGGAAGCCGTGTTTAAAAGAAGCGCGACAGGCTGCACACCACAGGAGAGAAGGGATGGAGGGACTGAGTTGAGGGCGGCTGTGAGGTCCCCCAGGGCTGCATGCCCACAGCAGCGTCGCCCTCACCGTAGGACGCCTCTGGCCTTCATTTCTTTGGTTTAAAACAAACAAAAGCACTTTCCCTAGTCCCCCATCCAAAGTGAACCATAGGAAAAGGCTGTTGATTCGACGCCACAGTCCCAGCCTGGCAGGGCCACCACCACCGCTGCTGGCACAAAGCAGTCACCGAAGTTCCCAGCATTAACCTCTCGCAGTGCGGCGTGGGGACCGTGCTCCCACCGCAGCCTGCTCGAGAGCTCTATTGATCCAACACGCACTTGGTGCCTTCAAAGTTGTTTATGATCAATATGCAAATTGCCCATGGCATTGATCTGGTATTAATTTTCAATTAGGGAATCCACAAGGGGTCTCCCAGGGTCAATATCTAACAATGCGAGGTACCTCCGCAGCGAACGGCGGGATGGATGCTGCCCTGTACCTCTGGGGCTGCTCCTGCCCCTCCTGCCGAGACCCCCCAGACACGGCTGCCTCCTGGAGAGGGGCCAGCGCCCGCGGAGCCCCCACCGGGGCCCCTCTCCCACCTGCAGCCTTGCAGGGGCACGTTTGCCCCGGCTGCAGGTGTTTTGTCCCCCGGCACACAGGCCAGCACCTCGCAACCTCTGAGCTCTGCGCAGCACCGCAGGCAGGGCTGCCCCCAGCACCCCCAGTCCAGAGGGGTTGGTCTGATACCAGTTTGTGCCCCACCAACAGCCAGCGGCCAGCAACTCCAGGCAACCCCGTTGCAAGTGGTTTTAGACAAGAGCCTTCAACATGCTGTGTTTTCTGCGCTAATGCAGTTAATTAATACAGATGGCGAGGAGCGAGCTAACGCAGCAGCGCGCACAACCGCTCGGCAAGGCGGACGGAGGAGTCCGGGGTCCCGGCGGAGCGTGCAAGCAGCTCCAACACATGGCGCGGGGAACCCAGCACCGCGTCCTGCCATCGCAACAGTAGCTACGTCAACCCACACACCTCCCGAAAACACCTTAGAAATGGAAACGATCCTCATGTGTGCTACCCACAGGTTAAAAAGAAAAAAAGAAATCATTGAAATTGCCTCATAAATCTAGAGAAATGTGTCCCTTCCCAGAAAAAAGGACCCATCCCGGCAGCCATCCTCCTGACTTTCCTCCTCCCAGGGAGGCCCAGAGGGAGCATTTACTTCTCCCAAGCCCGGCTCGCTCTGGTGGGGCGATGGCCTCTTCGCACCGGATGGCCGGCCCGCGCGCACCCGCGGCTCTGCCACTCACTGTGCTAACCAGCACATTAGCTACCCAGGCTAATTGGTTTATGGATAACATTAATTACCATGTTGCTCATTAATGGATGAAATCTTTATTGGTTCCATTGATCAGCGGGACTTGTTAGCCGGCCTCCTAACCAATGGCGGATGTAACAAGCTCTCTTATTGGCATATCAATTAATGCAATCAATTTCTGGCCAGCGGCTGCCATTCGCTTCCCTGCTTGTTAGACTGTGGAAGACAGAGTCATGTCAAGTAAGCATTTATTTAAACGGTTTCTAATTCTTCTTGAGCTGACTTCCCAGCAGGCTTTCTGCCACACAAGGGTTTTCTGCCTCCAGAGACCTTCCCCTTTCCTCCCCTTGCAGAATCAGATCTGTAACAGTCACTGCAAACGACATCATTTCTGTAAAAATATTTATCGAGTTACGCAAGTAGGACAGCTAGAGGTGTCAGATTAAGAAGTCAGACTGTACAACTACCCCAGTTTACCACATCGGAGAGATGGGCAGGAGTACAAACCCACTCCCAAAGGACAGGCAGGGGCTCAAGAGCCATGCCAGAAAGCCTCCCTGCACACGGATTAATTTTAATTACAGGGTCAGTTCCCTGCAATTAGCACGGTTTTGTCAGAGAACCGTAAGCCCTTAATATTTCTGCCCCACCGCACCTTCCAGAGTGAACCTGGACGATTCGGCATCTTTATGCAGCACTGTCCGGTGGGTCTGCAGGCAGCCACATCCCGGCCGCTGCCTGCATTGTTCCACCAACCTCGACCTGGAAGAGGAGAGCAAGACTTGTGCTGCTCATGTGCAGAATTAGCTGATGCTGGGAAGTAGATGGGGAACATTACATGGTCCTGCAGAAGCCTGGCAGGCTCGGCTGCAACGCTCCTCCCAGTACTGGGGGTAACACAACATGCCCCTTGCCCAGATCTTTCAGGGAAGAACACAGAACCTAAACCTCCCTGAACAGGAACTGAGGAGATGGGCCCTGCTTTCCTGGGGAAAGGGGGCAAAGGGGACAACCCAACAAAAGAGCACAGAACTGGTAGTGGTCTGAAGAAGACTGAGAGCGATTTTCTGAGCTGTTTCTCCCATGAGCAAGAAGGGACTTTCAGTTAACTAACAGGAGGCAAATAACGTTCACAAGGAGTAAGAGCCCCTATTCTGACTTACAGAGGCTTCGTCCTCTCTGTTTTCCATTGATCTGTTGGCCAAACAGATTTCAACAGCAGCATGCTCAGAAAGAGCTCCAACCCCATCCTGCTTGGGTTTAGTTTTTCTCTGCCCGTGAGGCCATGCTTGGTAGTGATCACACCCGATTTCAGCATCCAGCGGCTGAATTCCCAGCTGGCATGACTGAGGGGCCGGGGGTTACCCTCTACGCCCACCCCACGCTGGGACCCTGCAGCTCGGGAGGACAACTGTGCTGTCGGACATCAGCTCTCTGCCAGAGAGGATAACGAGGGGCTCAGAGATGTGCCACATCAACCACCTTGACGCCGCAGGTTTTGTTTTCCTTCGGAGCAGCATTTGCACTGTAGCCCTAAGCCTGGTAAACGTTTCTGCAGCCACAGAGACAGATGGAAATATCAGCATGCCGCTCAGTGCTCCTGACCTCCGTCCCTCTCCCCAGCTGACCTCCTCAGTTCTGCCTGGGCAGCTGTGTAAGTGCAGGAAACCCAGCGGCTAATGGATCCGTGGGACCTCGCAGGTGAAACAAACACTTTTTCCTATAGAATTAGACTTGGTAATTAGATTGTGGAAATCACTGTCACAGGATGTTGCTGCGGCCAAGAATTCAGCAATATTCACAAAAGGGATTAGATAATTAAGGTTAATGAGAGTATCTAGAGATATAATTGCTAAATCTAACAAAAGAATTTGGAAAAAATATAAACCTACAAGCTTTAGGGCAACATGAACTGCCTTCTCGCTGCTAGGCCTTAGGCGGGTGCTCGCCCTGGCAGCAGGCGAGCTTGCAGCCGATGGCTCCTCTCTCCCCACGGCTCTCCAGCCATCGCCCCCCCGTCCCTCTCAGGCCACCCCGCGCCTGCTCCGTGCGCCCTGGGGACCCTGCAGCCCGGGGGACAGCTCGCAGCCTCAGGGCCCGCGGCAGGACGCACGCCGTGCAGGCAGGACGGCGGGGAGAGCGGCACGGGGCCATGTGAGACAGGGCTGCCACACGGGGAAGCACAAGGACGAGGCCTGACGGGCGGCCGCGGAGGAGAGGCGGCAAGGCGCGGCACAAAACCTGAGCAGGCAGCTGTGCGGGAGGCGCGGGAGCTGCTCGCTGCAGGCACGGCGCCCTTCTGCTGCGCAAACCCCGTCTGGCCGCCGCAGCACCCTGGGGCAGCGCCGGCAGGGCGTGAGGGGCACCAGCAGCGTGCCAGGGTGGCAGCTCCCCCGAACGCCGGGGCCACCCGCCAGCACCCGCCGGCACGCGGCAGCCCCGTGTGCCCACAGCGATGCTCCCGGCACCAATCCCCGCTCCGGCTCTTCGCCCAGGTGATTATGTAGGAAGGATCTTCTCCGCCAAACACAATAATAAATCAAATCTTATCAGAGCTGAACTATAAATCTGTGAAGACTCCAATAATTTCTAGCCATGGGAATAACACCACAAAAGTACTTTTTAAACTAATTACTCAGATTCCGAAGTGCTGCCCTAATGAGCCTTCCTTCTGCCCAGAACTTACTAAGAGAAAAAAAATCCACCTTCAGTGTAGTAATTACTGCTTTCCCCTTCAAACTTCTAACTGGAGATCAATGCTGCATTTTAAGACTCATTGATTTACAATTAGCCTGGCTTTCCTGCTAAAGTGTTTTTAAAGCAGAGTTTACTTTTATTTTATTTTGAAATCTCAAAGATCTGGTTCTTGGATTTTACATCCCCATGAGAGGTGTGCTGGAAACCGAAAGAGGAAGGCAGGCACACATCTAAACGGAAAAAGGAAAATGGGATTTTTGTTAGGCTGAGACTAGAAATAAGAGACTTAAATATTTAAGGGATAAACGTGAAAAAAATTAAAGGTGGAGGAAGAGAACCAAAGCTAAAAGAAAGGAAGAGAAAGTGGAAAAAAGGAAATGTAAATGCCAAGAGAAGGGAAAATGAATTGCAAGCTAAGAAAGCAGAGTCACTGTCAGGCGGATCGGAAAGCTCTTACTGCCTCTGTTGTTTATTAGCATCTTTGGGAATAAAAAGCAGCAGCTTTGTGCATCTTTGCAAAACAAAGCGCTAGTTAAAAATAGTGTGTACAGGAGGGACAGTGCGCTAACATGAGGGTCCTGGCAGCTCTTGCATTTGTACAATCTGTCCCATGAGGAGAGCAGAAGTAAGTGAAGCAATTAAGAATTCCATGCTGATTGCTTCAAACATGTTTTTCTATGCCATAAAGATAATGGCATCATGGATACATCCGCCTTCTTCCTCCTGCCTCTTCCCATCCCAACATCATCTACTTCACATTCCTTCCCCAGACGCCCAGCTCCCGAGGAGCTGGAACCCTGGCACAGGCCCAACCGCACCCGGGAGCCTCCGTCCTCGGGGGATGCTTCAGGCCCCAGTGGAGACGGTCCCAGCCGAGCGCCAGAGCTGGCCTGACTCGGAGCCGGGCACGGGGCTAGGTGACCTCCAGAGCTCCTTTGCCAACCTCCGCTGCGCTGGGAGTCTCTGGCTGTTCCAGAGCTTCACAGCACCGCTCCCTTCTGCATCGTTTTTGTGTCATTTCTGCAGGAAATGAGCTACGCTGGACAAGCCACCTCAGCGCTCCTCGACCCTCCTTCGCCTCCTACTTCTTCCTCCAAAATAAACATTTGGAAGGTCTTCTAGGATTAGTATAAGCAGTGACACGACAGGAGGCAGACTGAGGAGCAGGGAGGCAAAGAAAATTGCCTGCAAGGGTTTACAATTTTGGAGCCGCCATAGCAGTCTAGCCTGCCATTTCTTTTGCTGCTCTCATAAATTTTGTTCTTTACTGCTGTTGGGTCCCAGGAGTCAGTGGCAGATGATGATCCTAGAGTGATGAAAGCAAAGCAAGAAAATAGAAAAGCCAGTAACATCTCTCCTTCTTTATATTTTATTTTACAGAAAGCTGCTTAGCCCCATTTCAAAGACTAATATGAAAAAAGTGCAATTAAATCCTCGAAAAACTGACAGATCAGCAAAACAAAACCACCCGGAGGAGAGCACGATTGAGCCTCATTAAGAAAGAGTTCAGTCTGTTTTTAAAACCTTTCTTAACACTTAGCTGGGTACCTCTCAGCAGCAACCGCTCCCAATGCGCCTGGCATAATTAGTGTCAGAACGGAAAGGAAAAAATCAACCTAGGAAACAGAAATTAAAACACCAGATTCAAGTGAGAGAAAAAGGTTCAGCTGTAGTGAAACCATCTAAATTCTAACAATAACCCCTCCTCTCAGTCTGCGGCAAAGAGCTACAGTTCCACTCCATGCATAGACAAATACATGCCAATTAAAGAGAAAAGTGGCTGGGGCAAATTTGTGCTGTAAAATTTCTATCACTAACCACTCCCCGTCCCCAAACAATATCTGCATGGCAGTCACATCCACCCGCGAGGTCAGGTTAATGACAGATGGACAGTAAATTACACTGACCTCGACAGCAATTATAACTATCACAGTTTACAATAAGGAAATGGAGATACAGGGACAAATCCTGTGCACTTTCAGTGCCGGACCCTTCTGCAGGCTGTGCATGCAGACGCCCGCACACGTACCCTACATGTTAAATTGCAGCCTCCAACAGGACGCTACGCAGCCGAGATCTATTATTTTGCAGTGGGGGTGGGGATGAAACGCATGGGAGATAGAAAAGATGGCAGAGAGATGAAGCCATTTTATTAAATCAGGCAAATTCTAATTTATTCTGGGGAGATGGAGGAGAGAAAATGGATTCACTCTCAGCATGCTCACTCTGTATCGTCTGATCCAATCCCTACCGCCTCGCCAGAGGGGGAGGGGGCCTCGGCGTTCTGCAATTCTCCCACAATCTGAGAAAAAGATTAAAAAATAAGATGCTTCTCCTTTTGGGTTTTGCAGCAGCCATGGGGAAAAATCTTTTCCTGGGAACGTGAGGTGCCGAGCCCCGCTGTCAGCCGAGCGGGGCGGCACGCGGGGGTTCGAAGGGTTCCCTCCTGGGGCTGTTAAACCAGCAGCTCTGGGCCCGGGGCTCACCACAGCACTCACACCATGCAAGAAACATGCAGACAGAGACACGTGTGCAGGAAGAACATCCCGTGGTGGTCCTGCTCCACCCTTTCTGGTGTACGCCACCCCCAGCACGCACCCTTGGCCGTTAGTAGGATTATCACCGTCATTCTTCTTCCCTGGGTAGAGATGTTGAAATAAAAGCATCACGTGGGCAGCGCTGCGGAGGTTGGTGGTACCTCAGTCACCCCCAGGCTCGCACGTGGGTGCAGAGCTCCACCGTAACACCCCCACCGAGCACCACCGCCCCTGGCCAGCCGGTGCTGCTGCCCTTCCGCAGCCCTCGGCGGAAACGGCTCTAACACAACCGCAAACCCGAGCGCTGAGCTCCTCGGGCCAGCGCCTCGGCAGCTTGAGGCTGCCACCAGCATGAAGGGGCGGCTGAGCTGAAGCCACGGGCTGCGGCACTGCTTGGGGCCGAGTGGCTCAGGTTATCTGAAACGCACAGAGGAGCTGGGGGCCATGTGAGCTCATGCGCTGGGGACACTGTGATGACAGCCAGGTGGGGACAGCTCACGCAGGGACACTCCCAAACGAAGCTGACACCTGAGCTTTGTGTTCTGTGGACGGGGGTGACGTGCGCCGCTGCCCGAGATGCAGAGCAAAGCCAAGGAACTCCCTGCTCAAGAGAAGAAATGTCACCAAATGGCCCTTCGTGGGTCTTGGAACAGGGACTGAGTGGAAACATAGAAGTTTTAGAGCTTAACACCACTACCACAGCAACACAGCTCCTGCTGCAGAGAACAGCAATCCCTCGGACTCACGCTCACCAGCCGGCGTCCCAAAATGAAACCGGCAACTGCAACACCCCCGCTGCATTCTGGGGGGAGGATGGCTTGGGACGGTCAACGCCGACGCACCCGGAGAGAGAAAGGTGAGATAGTGTTGCACAAAGCTCCACAGGCACAAGAGTATCTCCCATTTCAGAATGAACCAGAAGGAAACAAGAACAACACCTAATTAATTACTAGTGGCCAAATAAGTCCAGAAGAACAAACAAGACTTACAGTGAATTAGAGGAATGCTAAAACTAGAGAGGGCAGAACGTCCCGGGTCATCATGAGGCTATCCTTCCACGCAGAAACCATTCTAGTTAAGCTTGCAATGATTAAACCAACACTTTATAGAAAATCCTTCAGAAAACACCCCCGTTGATCCGCTTTCAGAGCAGAGCGAGTGCCACACCGGCCCATCGTGCCATGTCCTGGGGGCAGGACGTGGTCCCAGCCCCCGGCCGGCCTAGGGCCCCCCCGAGCCCCAGCTCGAGCCTGCCCAGCTGAACCCTCGTCCCGGTGCCACAGGGCCCCCTCAGAGCTCCGGGCCCTGTCCCGTGCCAGCGGGCAGCCGGGCGCCGCGGGCCAAGCAGCAGCAGCTCGGAGCTCATCTCTGCGCCCCAGTAAATTCCCACCCTGAGCCAGCCAAGAGGCCGTGGAGGCGCCAGGGGCAGTCCCAGAGCCTGTCCTGTCGCCCCGGGCCGGGGGAGCAGCGGGGCTGCCTGGGGGCTCCAGAGGGAAAGAGCCTGCAGAGCGGGGGAGAGGGGCTGAGCAGCAGCACCTGGAGCACAAATTCCTAACAGAAGAAATTCCTGTTTTGCATCCAACTCCATCCCGGGCAGTGAAGCTGATTTTATGACTTATTTATTTATTTTGTCTTTGATGAACAGAAGGTTAATATAAGAACAACTCCTTGGCAAACCTTTAAGGGTAATTCAAGCGACACTGATGTGAATCAATGTTCCCTTTGTGAACGCATTACTTGGCAGAAACTGGCTTTTTGTAACCCCCTTAAACCTAGCTGGCAAAACAAAAAGAGAAAAAAAAACGTCCTTCAAACAAAAGGATGAGGTGAAAATAAAGAGAGAGTCGACTGCACTTTATTCTCTTTCATAGAAGCAAATGGATTTGGTGCTTTTTATACATTAATCAATCAATATCACTGACTGTACATCAGCGGCGCAGCCAAGTTATGAATGACCTTTCTGGCAAAGAGGACACTTTTAATGCTCATAAGACTGCTCATAGCTTAGCAACTTTCCGAATTTATGCCTGCATGATTACCCCTTGGAGGCAGACGCCCGTTAGCGCTGCACTAGATATGACAAGGTTAGTCCTTGCCAATTTGTGCAGAAGAAAGGAAACTGTTGACTGTGCGCGCGCTTCCTTGGTGCAGCTGGCTGCTGCTCCGGAGCACGGGCTCACCCGGCAGCCACCTCGCTGGCCACGCTCGTCTGCACCAGGACGAGACTCGGCCAGGGTCCGAAGCTGGCCAGGGGCCAGAGCTGTCTTGTGCAAAAATCTCAGCAAGGAGAGGAAGCGAGTCGAGCCCAAAGCAGCGGCGGGACCTGGACGGCATTCCTGCCAGCCCAGTGACAGGAGCCCTGAGGCAGCGAGAGGCTCGCGGGCGCGTGCCGGGGCCCGAGGCCAGGTCGTGGAGAGAGAACACCCTCCTTTCATCGCCTCGCTGGCTGCCTCGAGCTGGAACCACCGCTCTGCGCAGAGCCAGGGAAAGCACTGCCTTACACCGTCAGCCACAACAACGGACTTCCAACTCCTCTATTCTTTTTCACGTTATTTAAAAGAAAACAGAAAAGGATGCAGACCTCAGGCCGCAGCGGGGTCACCACTTCCCCATGAGCGGTGGCTGGACTCCAGCAGGAGCATAGTGGACGTTAGCTACTACCACACACGGGACCCTGAGTTCACAAATCTGCCTTCCCCAGGGGCACGTCCCCAGTCAGCTCCCTGAGTTCTCCGGCGAGATCCAAGCTCTCCAGCTTGGGTCCGCTGGCCCCAGCACCACACTCTTGCTCCTCACTGCAGCTCCCCAGGAGCGCGCGGGGCTGTCAGCCCACTCGCTCTAAGGAATGAAACTCATCACCTTGCTCACTTCACAGCCGTGTGCTCTTCCACTTGATTTTAATCTTGCTATTCTTTGTTTTGAGTCTTTCCCTCTGAGACTTGCACCATTTGGAGCAGGATTCAATCTGATGGGAGCTTAACACATCTTTTATTTCGTATTCATTTCTTTTTGGAGCTAGACTTTCTTCCTTGCCCCAGCTCTCAACCCCTCCTTTGCCCAGTTTTGAAGGGCCTGACGCTCTGTGACAGCGAGAGGCACTGCAGAACCCCCCTGCGCCTTTCCTACAGCACATCCTTGACATATGGATGTTTTCTGCCTTTTCAGCATTTTCCTATTTCTGCCATTTTAGGATGATACTGGTGATCGTGGTGAAACCTCTTTTCCTCCCTTCCCTTTCACCAGTGCTGCTCCCTTGTGTGAGACGGCCCAAAACCGGCTCTGTCCCTGGTCCCGTAGCCCCAGGCACCGCACCCTGCGCCACTGCTCCCCTCCCTGCACCCACCCAGCAGCCACGGGGCACGGGGGGGCACGCTGCACCCCTCAGCAACTGGCACAACAGCAGCACAATGCTAAACAGAACCGACCAAAAAACTCCAGGGAGGCGAGTCAGTCACTGCCGAAACCAATTTGCACGGTGGTGGCCAGGGCTGTCACCCGGAGGTTGGGGCTGGCTGGTCGGGATTGCTCCCACCAGGGCACCCCGCTTCACAGGGGCAAAGCGAGGGGTCCCCCGTGCTCCCCAATGCACAGCTGGGAGGGAGAGGATGGCACGGTGGGGAGCAGATGCTCGGTGACTTCGGGGAGCTGCTGCCGCGCTCCTGACCTCGCACACACGTCCTCCCTTGCCATCCATCAGTGGGAAAAGCGAAATCCAGAGCGGAGGCAGCAGCGGCTGCTCGCTGCCGAGTGCCTCCAGGCTCTGGCATATGTGTGTGTGCCCGACACCCGCCTGCCCGACACCCGCCCTGAGTTTAGGCAAAGGCCACCCAGGAGCGGTGCCGGGGGGACGAGGGCCCACAGAGAGGGGCACAGACGGCACCCCTGCCCCACACCCAGCCCACGGACCCCACGGGGACCTCTCTGAGCTCCTGCTGCTTTCAGGGGCACGGCCAAGGGGAGCAGCCAGACTGTCCCCCTCAGCCGCAGCTGACACTGCTGGGGCTGCTGTGTGCTTGGGGTCCCATGAGGGGTCCCCCGTCAGCACCCTTGGCCACTCCTGTCGTTACAGGGTGTCGTTGGCACCCCTCTGCCCTGAACCAGCAGTTCTCCATCCCCCGCACCACTCGAGGCCCTGGGAGAGGGGCTGTGCAGGGAAGGGGTAACCGTGGGGCACAACCCATCTCCCACTCCCCGAATCTCATCAGACCCATGACAGAGGGCGAGGTGCTGGCTCAGGGAACGAGGCTCAGCAGGGAGAGGTCTGCTCGCTCCACATCGCCCACAGGCCTTGCTTCCCTTCGCTCGGCATCCAGGCTGTGACCTCTAACCCCATCCAGACTGGAACAAAATAAACTCCGAGCAATCCTCCACACCACACACACACACACACACACGCACGCACAAAAGGGGAGGGAAAAAAAGAATAGGAGGAGAAAAGTGAGTAGGTGATGTGGAAAGGAGAGGTGGCTGCACAAGTGAAGTGGAACGGACAGGCACTGTGCGCTGCCAGATTGCCTGCCTGCCTGCCTGCAAAGGCCAAAATTAATGCCATTGTTTTGCCACAAAGGAGGCAGCAAAGTAGCAGCGGAGGCCAGAGAACAATCCTAAACACCAAGCCCTAATTCACCCTTCATAACAATAAAAAGGAGGATGGAAAAGGCCAGAACGCTTCAGCTTAATTGGTAACCAAATGAGAGAGTAGTTCCCAGAAAAGGAGCAGAAGCGTCTGCCCTGCATGAATACCAGCAAATAGAAAAGCAAAGAAAAATGCTCACGAGTCACGCTCAGTCCATCCCCACTTTCTGTCCCTTTGAGCCTGGTGAGCGATTGCAGGGGCCGCGCAGGGGTCCCGCCTAAACCCTTCCAGAAGAAAGCCAAGATTGAAGGGCGCGGGGCCCAGCACGGGCCCAGGGAGGGCACTGACTCTGACTGATGTGCGTGGCCCATCGTGCCAGCTCCGGGAGGGCCAGGGCATCCCTCAGGCAAGGGAAATCTGCATCTGACACACTGAACGGGAAAGAAACCACATTAGGACATGTGTGGAGCAGCACAAAAAAATGAAACACTGTAAGTTATTTAATGAAGGGGCCACAGATGAATGAGAAGACTGAAAAGAGGGGCAGGAATCAGTACCTACCCAGAGGAGGAGGAGATGATTAGGGCTGCTTGGTCTGAAAGGAAATAAGGCGGCCTTGACAGGAGCAGCCAAATGAAAGTTGGTTCAAGGGAGCTGGACGAATACTGCTCCTCTCACCCTCCAGTCTCTGGAGGACTGACAATGAACATGGAAAAAATGCAAATTTGAAGCAAATACAGATAATACTTTCTCATAGAGCTCCCAATTAACCTTTGGAACTCGTGGCCTCAAGAAATCATTGAGGTCAAAACAAAATGTATGGCAAGAGCATCAAGATGTGCAAGTCAGAAAAGCAAACTGACTATTTGGAAGAAATAGAAACCCTCTTGCTTAAGGGCATGAACTAAATTTTAGTAGGAATAAGGATAAGACCTTTATTTGAGGTAGGTTATTATTTGTTTATGGGTCCCCAAATTTCCTTCTGAAGCAGCTACAGCAAGAAATTTGCATTGGCAGACACACTATTAAATAATCTCAAGTTTTTAGTGGAAAAATAAATGTGTGTGGTAGCTCTTTCTTAGGCAGTTCTGAGGACTTTAATGTCATCACCAGAGGATCAATAGGCCTTGCAGGAGCAAAAGGAAGCAAGTATATCTGAGAAATAGAGGCAAATATGGGACCACTGGCAAGTACACAGGAGAGTCTTCTCCTGATGCGCACGTCGAAGTACACGCAACAGCAGTGAAAATGCCGAGTGGGTCAGGCCAGGGGTTGCTTCCAGTCCTGTGCCAACTGCTGTAAAACCTTGTTTCACAAATCATCCCATTGATAACACATACAATCTCATTCTGCCTATGGCTCTTAAAGAAAAACAAAATCAATTTCAGAAACCAAGCTCTGTATCTCTTACAATTAAGTCTATACTCCTAACAAATGAGCTGCAGGATGAGAATACTTTCCATTTTCATAATGCCTCCTCTGAACAAAGATCTCAAAGCACTTTTTCATTTAGGTCAGACCCTCCTCTTCGCCAGCCCTGCCAGTTAGATAAAGACCACGAGACATGTGCTGCTGCCGCAGAATAAAGTACGAGAGAATCAGGACAGGGAAAGACAGAAACAAACAGGAAAGGAATTGATGCTCTGCAGGGATGTGCCCTGAAGGGAGGAAAGGTGCAGGACGTTCTCTTCCAGTGCTGAGCGTGACCCTGCGGACTTGCATCATGTTTCATAAACAAATGGAGCCCTTGTACAGAGCAACGGAGCCTATGCTGTGACCCAAATCAGCATGTTCAGTGGCAACAAGCTTCCAATTCACCTTCCAGACAGGATGGCATGTTAGCGTGCTGGTGCCATGGGGCCAAGTGCGCGAGCTCCGGAGCAGCTCTCCCACACTCGCTTTCTCTCTTTGGCACTGCTCTGGCTGACCGGTTGTGAGAGAAGCCTGCCCTGGTCGCAGAAGGAGTGGTACGGCAGAGAGTACCCTCCTTGCACGTCTGGCACTTGGAAGGACAACTTGCTGTCTCTGAAGACCTGAAAGAAAGGCCATGAGAAGGGACTCTACCTCTCCCTTCCAAGGATTGAAAAGCACATGGCAAACATCAAGGAATTCAGTTCCACAACCACCTTGAGGAGTAAGCAGATATTCTTCTTGTTCAACGGATGAAGCCCTAAATTGAGAAGTAACTTATTTTTATTGATCCATGTCAGAACTGTGAAGTTGTCCAGACTTCTGGAGTTTCAGTCCCATCTTTTAACATCTCTGAGAACTGCTGAAAAAAATTAGGCATATTTTTATAGTCTGTAAGTCAAAAATGTTGAAAACATCAAGGGAAAAGCTGAAGTGGGCTCATTGTCTTTGCTAATCCAAGGCCCAGAGGTTTCTTCTGGACCCTGACTTACACCCTCCGTAGACCCATGCAGTGCATTTCCGTTACTGTTTTCATTAAACACCTGTACACAAGTTCTCAGGGACAGCAAGAAGCAAAGGTAACTTTGTCCATCTCAGAAAACACACAGGCAGGTTCTGCTAGACCCAGCGGTGCAGAAGCACCACAGGAGGAGGTAGGAAGGGATCTTGTCCTGCAATTTTCCCTCCAATGAAAAGATGGAGCTGGAGACCAGAAATCCGGTGTGAATGTTGTGTGTGAGGAAACAATTCCATAAAAGCATCCTTTGCATCCATCCGAGCTGGGTAGTTTCCTCTTTGGCAGAATGCGTGGATTCGCTTTCTCCAGGACACACCGTCACAGCCCAGGACACCTGGTCCTGCCTCAGCCAGGCTCAGGGAGAGCTCTATGTTTAGACTGGCCCAGATACCCATTAAAAAAACCTTTTATGTATAAAAAGTGCAACATTTTCAGGAGAAAGGGAAAAATACAGAGTTACAGCTACACTGAGGGACACTCCATCCAGTCTGTGTCTATACCTCTCAAGAAACACAAACCGTCCCACATCCTCTTTCCCTGTTCTTCTTACACTGCAATGGAACTGCAGAAGGAAAATAAACTTGACATTTCTGCCTCGGAGCATCCTGCCAAACTGGGCTGTACGAGCGATCAGTTACAGGGTGAGACCTTCTGAGGCAGGTTTGGGCCCCCTCAAGCTGGCAAAGTCTTGCCCACCATCTCCTGACCCCCTGGGATGCCTCCTCCAGAATGGAAACCGCAGTCCTTGTCCAGGAGCGGTGGCATCGCAACACCCCTCTGGTGTCAGTGTCAGAGGGGAGTCAACCCTGAAGAGCAGTAGTCAGGAACATGGTCACAAGAGATGCCTGGCTTCAAGCACAACTTTCATTTTTATCTCCCATCACAGAAATCAGCCAGAAAGCTTCAGGTTCACTACGGACGACACATAGACAGGAAGCAGCCGAGCGGAAGGGACCCCTGGAGCTGCCACCTCACCGAGGGGCCGCCGGGACACAGAGCCGTGTGCGGCCAAGGCAAACCCCCGCCCCAGGGAGATGCTCTCAGCCTCCGGCGCTCCTTAAGGATGATCCCGTTTGACCAAGCGGCAACTCTCCAGCAGAGCAGCACACTCCCAAGCCTACCCGCGCTCTTCAGGAGTCGTTAGGCGAAGCTCTGGGCTGCCCACCACAGAGATACCAAAATTAAATGTGAGTGGAACTGCAGCAAACTCTGAAGCAAACCCACCTGGCAGACTGGGGTCCTGCTTACATCTCCTACCTCCTCTCCTCCTGGCATGGGCCCAGCACTCCTCTGCGCTGGGGCTGCCCCGCCAGGCAGCGGCATTGGGCCTAGGGTCTGTCTGGTCGCCGTATCCCGCAGGACAGCGGCACGCTGCAGCACGGCACAGCGGCACCTCCACACCAGGAGCAGAGCAAAGCCCAGGCAGCACGAGCAGTGGTCTGCTCTGCTTCACAGCCCGTCCAGAGAGGCAGCTGGTTTGAAGCAGAGTTCTCGTTCTGTATCACTAATTACGCCCAGGAATCGGCAAGTGCCAAGCCCACGGCTGGACCCTGCTGTACAGCAGCTCTTCGGCCAGAGCGCGAGCACGGAGCCCGGCAGGTGCTGTCCCTCATGGCCCCTCCGCACCCCACTCCGCTGTTTGCTTGCAAACAAGTTAAATATCCTCCTTGCATTTGAACACAAAGCCCGGGCCCAGTTGAACATGACTGAACTTTTCTTTCTGCCACTGTCCTCACCTAACGTGTTATTGGGCAAACAAGTAGGACAGACGCTATCAAGGTATCAGCAATTCTCCGTGCTGGAGCTCCAGCCCCTTTCAGTTCAGGTCAAGACCAGAACAGGGAAAGAGAGTCCAAGCTTACACACCACAAAAGCATGCAGGTGAGGCAACTCTCTGAACTCATTAACCTGTTAACACAGAAGGCAGCACGTTCATTCCAGATACATTCAATTTGAAGCCCAGTAGCACAGAAAGGGAGAAAACAGCAGTGCAGCAATAGCTAGAACAGTCAAACCTGTAGGAAAGACACTGGAGATGAGCTGCTACAGTGCAATACTATGGAGAGGAACATCACAAATGAGGATTGACAGCAGAGGTACAGTCGCAGGAGCACGTGTGCTCTTTTTGGAAGGTTTCTTTTTCCCCTTACCACCAGAACATCAAAGCAGGGGGCTCAGTCAGACACGGCACCTGAGCAAGCGCGAGGTTTGGACAGAAGCAGCACGGTTGTGCCGATGAGACTTTAAACATGAACTGAGTTTGCTGCTAATATGAATTCTGTGTCGCTCTCACTGACACCAAACCCTTCTCCAACACAGCTTGAGACAGGGCCGCAGCATCTACCGCTGTTCAATCTGCCTTCAAAGCTTTACAGATTCACCCCAAAAAGGGAGAGCCCCGCAGTCTTGAATCTAATCTGCACCATTGCAACAACCACCTTGAAGTCCTCAAGAGAGGAGTTCCCTGTTCTAAAACTGGAAGGGAAAGGGCAGAAAAGAGAAACAGGGAAGAGAAGCAGAAGGTGCAGGTGGCACCGGCAGCAGAGCTTCTGGTACCCAAACTCAGTACCAAGGGCGAGACCGCAGGGACAGGGACTCAACTCCTCTGCCCCAAAGGAAACAGCAGCTGCTTGTGCTCAGGAGAGACGCTGCGCTCTGACAATCTGGCTTCGGTCTGGCTCCAGAGTTTGTTTTGATGGGGAGAAAAAAACAGAGTAGGAGAGGGACCAGGAGCTTCCCAGCGTTTTACTACAGCATCTGGTGATGTTTTCCCCTTTACTTTTCTTAAGTGGAAAGGGCTTTAAGATCCAGCCGAACAAGAAAAACATTCTGGAACAAGTCAGCCGTCAGAGCTTCCTCTCTTTCTGCTTAATGAAAGCCATGAGCTCCCAGTGACAAGTGTCTGCTGGAGCTCGATGGGGAGTTTATGAGATTCCTGCCACGTTTCAGTGATATTACAGCGTGCCTTTGGTCTGCCTTCCCCAGCCCAGCTATCTAACCACTTCCTTCCCGCCAGGCGCCTCCCATTAGAGAGTTTCATTAAGCGAATGCTTGGGGGTTTGTGTAGATTTCTGCTACCCCCCCGCTTTACCAGGGGCACATGAAAAAAGTCATGATAAACTTTAATAAAAACAAAATTAAAACGATTAAACCTTTCATATCCTTTAGAGATTATCTATTCACTGCTGATTGGTCAAAACAGAGCTAAGGCACAACTGCTTTTTACTTTAAACTCAACAGCAACCCAAAAAAATAAATAACAAAGGAAATCTGCCTCTGCCAGATATTAAAGTGGAACCAACTTTATCCCTGCATTCTGCAAAGCCAGACCTCAGCAGTCCCGTGGTGTCCTCTATGCACAAAGACAGAAAGATGCTACTGGGACGTGAATAGTGTTCTCCAAAATTTGGGTGGGGAAAGGACGCAAGGAGGGAACAGTCAGAAATTATGCTGCAGGATAACATTGGGACAGAGAAGTCCTGTTATGTGGGCTTAGAAGTCCCCTAAAGGGACTAACTTTCTTAAAGCATGTGGCTCTCCTCACATCTTCAGACCTTCCAAAGGAGCTGTGTACAGCAACCACGGCCGCAAGAGGTACGTTTGATGGATTTTGATAACCATTAAAGCAATATGAAACTAAAGCAGAACCGAAAGTTTCCACCCGCCTCTCTGTCCAGCCGTGGAGGAGAGAGTTTGCATCCTCCAGAGCAGAGACCCTCTGCACAAATACCGCGACTCCCATCAGGAACTTGCTGGAAAGGTAGAAGGTCCTTAAGCTATTCAATCCACAAAAAAAAAAAAGAAAAAATTCCAAGGTTCAGCAGAACAACAAAGGGGAACGCAACAAGCTGTCCTCCTGCTTTAAACGAACACACATGACATGAGATCTTGGAAAACAACACGATAATCCTGCATGTGGGGGTATTTGGTGGGGTTGGCACAGAGATCAGAAATGCTGCAGTAAAGGGGAACTGCGAGTTTAATCAGCTTAACATACATATCGCCAAGAGCTGTTTTCCTCTTCGCTGCTATTTCACGTATGTTATTGCACCGTGGGTGAATGTTTTCTCAAAACAGGACAATAGCTGCTCTTACTCCCTCTTCTGAGGATGAGATGACAGAGATGGATTTCCTCTTCAGACAACAAAGCTGCTGCGTGCCCCCAGCTGCAGGAAGCAGCCCCCGGCAGAAAGCTGGGTGCCTGCGCCAGGCACCCAAGGGGGGACCCGCTGCGGCTGGGCCGTGCCGCACGCCGGGCACCTCCAACCACTCGCCTGTCGATGATGCGGTGGGAGTTACAGGCGACACCGCGGAAACAAAGACTGAGCAGGCTGCTGCCTTCGGGGCCCTGCGGACAACATATTGGGAAAAGACAATATTGGGTTGTGCGGAGCGAGAGAGAGGTAAGAAGCCTGTGAGAAGCTAATGAAGCTGGGCAGCGTCTGATGTTTGCTCACAGGAGCTCAGATTGTCATTCGGGTTGGCAGATTATTAAATGTGTCAATCAAGGACAAGCCTGGAAGTGGCGAGGGGAAGCATGTGAAACGAGGTTAGCAGCTAAACACCAGAGGAAGGAATCTGGATTTGAGGAGGAGAGGGTGACTGGCAGCAGCATGAGACCAGCGGAGCTTCTCCAGCTGTAAGAGGCAGAGGCAGTGGGAGGAGATGGCATGCAGAACATCATTTTGGAACTCCTGCCCACACCGGCTGGGGAATTTTACACCAAATCTCTCAGCATGCACCTCGCACATTGCTCTTCCCCAGCCCCCTGCAAGGGCCACACGTTCCAGACAGAGAAGTCTGTGCATCACCAGCAGAGCCAGAGCTGCAGCGTGCTCGGGGTTGGGACTCGCTGTAGTATAAACCCTGAGCGCTGTTCTCCTGCAGACTCTGTGCAAGTAATCTGCTTTGGGAAGTTTTTAATTGTTGTGTGCAATTAAGTCCCACAGAAAAGTGGAGAGAGGCTTACAAAAGCAAACTAATTATTCCTTTCTGAAACCCTCCATTACCTCTATCAGATGTAGGAGAGCAACAGGCATGTTTCTCCAGCATTAGCAATGACCACATTTTCTTTAATGAGACCAAGTGGAGGCGGCCATCAGATCTTAATAAATTTGAGTTATTTCAAGCAGGGAGAAATATCATTGGGCATTACCCATTTTCATTTCAGAAGTCTTAAAACTGGAACTTGAAGTTCCACTGGAAGTACAGAGCCTGCAATCATGAAAAGTCCACTCCAAAGGAGCGTCTCATGTCCCTGTTGCAACAAATTACATGAATAATTACTCCATGCTTGATGACTGTGAATGAGGAATGCCTTGCATGGCTGCCCACTCTTCAAGGTGGGAAAAATAACAGGACAGTTCCCCTCATGGGAGGCTTCTGTGGAAGATCCCCTTCCCCTTTCTCCACCGCCTGTTCCACTCCATTTTACAGCTGGGCCGACCCCAATTCCCAAGTCCAGGGCACGGCCACAGAGAGAGGGGAGGAACTGGAAAGCCTGGATAGGAGAGAACGGAATTCAGAGAGCAACGCCTCTGCCTCGAGGAAGAAGGTAACGCACGCTGCGGGACTTCCAAGTCACAAATTTAAACTGATAAATGTGGCTGACATCAAACCTCCCTCCTGCTAAATAGAAACTTTTTGTCTAAGAGAAACCTTTTCATACTGCAAACCACATCCTGAGTGTTTCATGAACAAATCTGCTCCCGATCACACGGGAACTTGCTTCCGTTCCCATTTACCATCACCTCTCTCCTGACGGCGATGCCTTTGCATCCCTGGTGCAGCTACAAAACTGCTTTTAAGAAAGAGGAACATTAGCAAAGTGTTTCATATGACTCAGAGTGAAAACAGAGGTGCAAGCACCATATGAGCATCCAGCTGTCTGCAAGAACCACAGGCAGAGCCAAGCGGAGTTTGGTAACTACTATTTTTAAACCACATGGGGTTTTCTCATCTGGCAACTGCTCCAGCTATACCTCAGTTCTGTTTACATGCTTGGTTTCATTAAAAATTCACATCCTGATTTCAGCCTGCAGTTTGCAGCCCTTCAGAAGGTCGAATACTGAAATACAAGGAAGACGCGGATGGATGGTGCACCCGCCTCTGCCCAGGGGACAGAGAGGGGAAAAGGGGGAGTCGTGGGGTATCCCCTCCTCCTCCTCCTCCCAGGGACCTCTGGGAGCCAGCGGCTTTCAAGCGGTAACCAGAACAGAGCTTTCCAGTAAAGGTATTCCTCTAAATAATTGTAATCAACCTGCCTGGAGCAGGGCGAGAGGCGGGTCCCTCACTGGCCGAGCCAGCAGCACGGATGCCCCAGCAAGGCCGGGCAGGGGCAGATGGGCAGGCAGCGATGCTGCTGACGCCTGCTCCAGCCCCTTTCCTGCCCAAACAAAGGGGCTTTTGACTGCGCTTGGCCGAGTTCAGCAACGGCTTCCAGGAAGCCTGCCCTCACCCTTCACATGCGAGGGCCCCAACAATGACTTTGTGTGCTGGAAGAAGATGGCTGCTAAGGATCTGGCAGAGACCAGCAGGATTGCTGAAACACTATGTCCACCACAGGGGACTGGATCTCTGCAGTGAGATGGGGAGACCGCGGCATCCCCTTGCAGTATGTGTCCAGCAAAGTAATTCTTCAAAAACTACGAGAGGTATCTCTGGCTGACTTAGCGTGATCTTAGGGGAACATTCCCATCTCCACAAGGACAAGGACGTCCTCCAGACGTATACAGTGCTAAGAAGAAAAATCTAGAGCTGCACTGAATAGAAGATACTCTTTTACTTTATTTTTAGCCTTCCTATGGATTTACACAGTAAGGAAACAAAGCTTTGTAAAATAGTCTACAGGATGACTCACAGAGTTGAGAAATGGTCAGCATTTCCCACTAAATATTACATGACTTTTCCACAAGTCATCTTATTCGTCCCAAAAAGCTCTATAATGGCCTCCAGCACAACAGTAAAGATAACAAATTTTACTTTTTTGGGCTCACTTGCCACATTTTTTGTTGTTTTTTCAAAAGCATTCCCCACAGTCGCGCAGACTGTGTCCAGACTGCAGTACTCAAACTGCCTCGGAGAGGGAGTGGGGGGAAGGCACATGCCTTTCCTTGCTGTGCTCTGCCCCTCCTTGGACAACGCGGGGTGGTCTCCGCAGGGACCCTGGCACAGCTTGCTTGTACCAACACAACTCCTCGGCCATGCAAATTGTCCTCTGCATTTACACGTGCCAAAATCCCTGTTTCCCTCCGAAGACGCCAACAAATTCAGGACTCACGCGAGAGGATGATCAAAATGAAAATCCCGGGCATCATAAAACTCCAGGCGGTCTCCTGCCTCAGCTCCACCCAACCCTCTGGATCTCCTGCGGACACCAAGCACCAAGAGCTTCTGTCTGAGTGCGGGGGGCGAGCAGGGGCTGCACACACCCCCGGGCAACATCCCACCCCGGAGCTGCTGCTCCAGGCATGGCCGTTGGCGTTACACGGGGCTGCCTGCGCTTGATGCCTTCTAGAAGGAAACGCTTTCAAAGCCAGAATGAGAATTTGGTGCAGGTTGTTTCACTCTTATTTCTATCATTATCTAATGAGTCATAAGTGCATCCATCCCTACATCTTGAGAACGTTTTGTTTTTTATTATGTTTTTTTTTTTTCTTCTCAAAACCCCCATCATTAAAAATCAATTAGCTTATGGGTAACGTTATACAGATGCTTCTGCAGCAAGGGGCTGACATCTGCAGTGGCAGCAGCCCAGATACTACAGCAATAGATGTCCAAAAATACCCCATAGAGGAAAGCAACCCCCCCCCGCCCCGTCAAGCCGTATTCTTTCTGATCAACAAAACAGCTGAACGTCCAGCCTGGGCCCACTTCCCTGTCTCCTGCATAATTAGCACACTTCTCAGAGCAAGCAGAAAAGTTTAATTGTCTTTAATTATCCAGTTCAAGAAGGATTGGGTTTCTTGCCTGATGTCCATATAATTTCCCTGCCAACAACTTCATCATCCCTTTACTGGAAGTGCAGTGCAGCTCCTCGAGCTCTCTTCCATAACAGACACAAAAGTTTCAGTGAAGGCTGCGCTGCTGGCACAAGCAGAAACAAAGGTCCTTGTGTCTACAAGGCTGTTGCTCAGGCTGCTGCATGTGTTTTCTGCGGGGTGGGAGGGAATGAGTTGCAACTAATGTGCAATCAAGAACCATCACAATTACAAATGTAAATGAACAGGCAATTGGCACTGACCTTTGCAGATTGTTAGAGGACTAATTAAGGTATGATCAGGCACTCTTTTCCAACAGATTGAGATGCATCTACACAAGCAAATATCTACACACCGCCCCAGAGACAGCAATGCTTCTTCCTACATGCTTGCACACACCAGTGAGTACCTACACACTGGCAGACACGGCGTTTAACCCTGGCACCTGCTCCCTGCAACAGGATGGAGCGGGAAGGGGCACGAGGCAACTCCTCTCCCTCGTCTACTCAGTCCCACTTCACCCAAGGCTGCAGTACAAGGGCTGATCTATCTCTCAGCCCTGTGACCAGCAGTTTTACGGAAAGCTGGGGTTGAGGAGATTGGCACAAGCTGGATGAAGTTAGGGAAAGAAAAAAGCAATAAAGAATCTCCCCGCATTTCTAGCAAAGCCACAAACGTCTCCACCAGCAGCAGAAGCGATGGTGGCTGCCGTCACGGCTGGCCCAGGGGTCTGCCTGGGAAGTAGCAGCACCTGGCTGTGCCCCTGCAACCCCTGGGAACCCCTTACGACACGATCCCTCCTGCCTGCTTGCTCTCGGTCACAGCACACCAGACCCAAGAGCGAAGAGAGGGACGATGTTTCACGCTACTGCCGAGGCAAACCGGGAGCTGGCCGCTCAGACCAGCAAGAGGATGGACCAGCACACGGAGGGAATGTTTTCTGCCAGCTCGGCCCTGCCTTGAGCACTTGCAGTTCTGCAGGGAGAGAGGACAGGCGCTAGTCAAGGTCCTGCTCAGGGCCCTGGCCTTGCCCGTCACTGGGTTTTGAGCATCTCCCAGGACAGGGACAACCTCCCCGGGCAGCCAGCCCAGGGCTGGGCCACCCTCCCAGGGAGGAGTTTTGCAGAAGGTACAAAAGCTGGGAGGACTGAAATGTTTTAAGAGTCCTCAGAAAGAGCAGTGATAACAAAGGGGGACTCACTCTGGAAAAAAATGCAAGCTGATACTGCACTTGTAGGGAAACTGAATTCACAACATTAACTAGATTAGATTAACTAGAAGGGGAAAGAGAATCACAGCGATGATTACCAGGGAGTAACAGCAGCATCAAAACCAATCACCGCGCTTGCAATGCAGCAAACCAGCAAGAAAGTCACTATCCCTTTGGGCCCCCTGACGGAGACGTGTCACAGATCAGAAAAGCACTTTCTGCTCAAGGTGTCTGAAACACAGGGAAGACTTTCTCGTGTTACCTGTTACCTCCAGAGACTCCTCATCAAAAGGCAGTGAGACAAGTCCACCCAGCTCTCAGAAAAGAACAATAAAAACAGGGACAGAGCTGAGACACCATTGTATTATAGAGGAGGGGGAAACGCAGCGAGCCAGCTGCAAAGCCCAAGAGCAGCCCTGCCTCGAAGGAAGAGCGTTTCCACGCCAGCAGCGTTGTGCTGGGAAGACCCGTGGGTGCAGCCTCACCGAGCAGCACGTGCTGCTCTCCTGAACAGTGTAACAGCCAAACATACTGGAAAAGTTTAAAACCAATAAAACTCAAACACATCAGAAGAGTGAATTTAAGCCTAGGTATATGTGTATTCCTGCTACACATTGCTGACACACAGAGCTACAGAAAAATAACAACAGCCAGCTAAATAATGAGTAACAGCAGCTTTTTATAATGCTGGAAGTTTAAACATCACAGAAAAAAAGGGAAGGATCAGCCTGTTTGAGGAAGGTCTTTTTACACATGAAGAAATTACACTGCATCAATCAAAGCTGAGATACAAATCGCTGTTGTGCCCTGAAAGAGGCTGAGCCTGTCCGTCACGAGGAGCACCCCGGGGTGCTGGGCAGCGCCCCCTCCTGCACCTGACGTGCCTTCCCTCGGGATACGGCCTCAGCCCAGCCGCTGGCCTGGGGCGACATGGCCACCCTGCTTTAGAGCAGAGTTCATGTTCTGATCCCGTAACGGGATCAGGATAAATGTGAGCCGGAAGCTCCTGTTCCCCACACGGGGGTACCACAGTTTCCCACCCAAACCTGACCCCGTCACTGCAGGGACAACTGGACCAGTGCCTCGTGCCCGTGGCCGGCGCGGTGTGCCTGCTCAGTCTTGCTCAACAATGGGCTGGAAGAGTGGCTGAAATTAAATATCCCAGGTCAAAGCGACCTGCAAAACAGATCAGAGGTCCCGTTCCCCACCCCCCACCCCCCCCTTTGTATTCTACAGTCTTATCCTTGCTTGTATTTTTTAACCCTTGCAATAAAATAGGATAAAGAAATTCTTAGTGTCTTGTTTGCTGTCAGTTTTTGTTGAAGAACCAACAAGCTTAAAGGAAATTATCTCAAGCCATTTTAAAAAAGTCTAATATTTTTAAACCGAGATTTCCTTTCCGTGACTTGTCAAGACTTTTAGTTAAAAAAAAAATTACATTTTTTTTAAATGGTCAGTGAACCATTTTCCCTCTCAGCTAGTCAGCTTTTGCACTCTCAGTACCTGCAATGTCATAATCCTGGTGGACTACAGGGAAAGATAAGGTTTCTAAAGTAAAAGACAAGGTAAACAAAAAATTCTAAAGTAAACAAAGACTTTCAAGATTGTTCCATACATCACAAAAGGGCACAGACGGTTTCTTCTCTCTGTTCATTTCGCTTTTAAGAAAACTCACAAACCATACAACACCGGCCAGCATGTCCTTTCGAAATCCGACTGTTTTCCTACAGTGGAGCATGGCAGAGCAGCAGAACGCTGTAAGAGCTGCTGTCCCCTCTGGGATGGTGTGGCAGCCACAGCACGCTTCCACTGTCACCGTGACCTTTGGGAAAGCATGTTCCATGCCCTCGACTCCACTGGGCCTCTGAGTTCACGGATCGGTCACTCTTTTCCATGAGACTGAATTTAACTCTTAATGAAAAATTTCCCGTTTCACTTTTTGTCTGTTTTGCAAGTATTTCAGTTGCTTGTTACTAACACGCATAACAGCAATGCAACCCAGGTCTTAACTCAAGAGACATTTCTAAGACCCACACATATTCTCCTCCAGCTGGTGCTGCTTGCCTTCCTCTACGCCTTTAAGCTAAGATCACTTTCCACGTCTCTAATTGCAGAATGCTGGTTCCTCAGAGCACTTTTCTATAAGATTTAGCCATTTCAACAGCAGTCATGGAACAAAGTCCTGCTTGAAGCTGAGTGGAGGGTTGTGAAGGTTTTTGCTGGCATCCCCCCAGCTCCAGCATCTTCCCATTCCTGACAGCACATGCACCAGCTGACTCGGGCAGGCTCTCCTCCTCCTCCCTCCAAGAGGGCTTCATGAGATCTTGCTTTCTCCTAACATAAAAAAGTTCTTAACCCTTTAAATGATTAAACAAAGTACAATTCCTGTTCTGCCCAGCCTAGCTGTCCCCTTTCAGGCACATTTTCTCTTGCTAGATTCACAGCCGCAATCCCTTTCCTATTATCTGTCCTTCCTGTATTGAGTAAGCTCCATCCAAACCTATCTGCCTTGTCAAGAGGAGACACGGAAAACAGATGAACACTCGCCCCCTCTCCTGCCCACCCCTTTCAACCAGCTTCTCCTCCCGATCCGGTGTAGCTGAAATATTAGAAATCAGTAACAAGCTGGGACAGGTTTGCACCGGTACTCAAGACATCACTTGACACATTGCAAAGTACCTACAAGAAGTACAGTACACTGGTTTGTTAGAGTTATCCGAATGTGATGGTCTCTGCAGACACTCATACAATATTCCACTGTTTCAGACACTAACCTGAACAAACATACCCACTTCTACGTGTCCAACCTGCGTTTAGCCCCACTGGAACAGAGGGGGCCACTTACAAGCACGACATGAAGCACGTGTAAGGACTTGGTGCTTCAGAGCCACCACCCCCCAGCCCCATGAGGCGGAGCCGTGCTGGACGCTGCCCTGCCGGTACTACGGGGTCTTGTCCCGCCTCAGGGCAGCCAGGACTTCCTTAACACGTTAGGGATCAGCAATCAGCGTCATCCCCACAGCAGGGAAGAGAAACAAGAAAGTCACCGAGCTTGCCAGGGAACGGCACAGGGGGTCTGATGCTGCTCGTCACATCCTGGGACACAGAGGAGTCAAGAGCCCGACCCCATGCACGCGAGGGCGGCCGCACTCACCCGCCTCAGCAGCTGGACACTTGCGGATGGTGAAGATCTGTCCCAGGTCTTCCTCTTCTTCAGGGAGACCCTTCTGGAGGCGCTGCAGCTTCCGTAGGCTTTCACTCCGCTGGTGTTTCATGGAGCGCACGTGCTGGATGAGGTTCAGCTTGGCCTTGGTGGAGTAGTTACAGAGGACACAGTGGTAATAGCAGCTTTCGCCCTCAACCCCGCTCTCGTGATGCTGAAGGTGCTGTGAAGAACAAAGTAGAGAGATGTGAATTCCCTTTATCATCTCCAGTCTCCCCGGGTTAGTCCACTGTGAACTGCTAAAAGCCACCTGGGAATTAAGTAAGAAACCACATTTTGACAAAGACACAGTAAGATCAAGCCTGTTTATTCTCAAGGTAGCACACACTCTCCTGCTTAGAAGCAGGAAAAACATAACACGCTGAAATGAGCACAGAAGCGAAATCGAGATAGGCAAGATCATCTCCTTCAGTGAAAGAAAATACCAGATCCAACATTAACAACTATTCACGACCTACGCATGGCTAATTCTTTCATATTTAAAGCTTATCCTGGGAGGGGATCCAACTTCATGTCAAACAGATAAAATTAAATTTGATAAATTCTCACTGAAAACTAAGAAGAATAAAACCAAAGCAATCCTAGAACACAACGAACCCGTCAGATCAAGAGGACCTGGAACAGCGTATGGAAGCGGAGCGCAGAGCGTGTGCCACCCTATCCATCACCCAGCACTCCGTTCCCTGGCATCTCGGGTTTACTCCCTTGGAACTGGAAGAAAGCCACAGCCTGGCCTGAAAGATGGCCATGACAGCGATCCAGACTGAAAAGCCAACAGGGAGCGTGCAGCTGGGTATCACCGCAAGAGGTTAGCGCTTGGGAAAAAAAATCTTGTCACCCTCTGAAGCTGCGCTACCGCTGTATTAGCTAATTCAAGAGCATTATACCTTGATTATTTGACAAAAATCTATCAACCATCTGGCACAGAGGTCCATGCAGCTAGGGAAACGAATAGCTATTTTATGTCATGGATCCCAAGGATGCCGCAATTATTTCTCAAAACCAGAGGGAAGAACTCACTGCTTGCAGCTATGTTGGCTGCCACGGCACAGCCACTCTCCGTTCAGTTTGGGCAGCGCCAGGGCTGAGAGCTCATGGTAACCTTCCCAATTCCCACAGTAAGTGAGGAAAAATGGATACCAAAGTCAAATGACATGAAAGACTCCTCAGTGAATGCCACTTAGTGTCTCCACCACACGCCTACGGTTCAGCTAAGCAATAATCCCTGCCAGCTCCTGCCGTCCAACCTCAAGACCTCTTTTTCTCTTCTGGGTCATCTCACGAGACTCTTTCCTCACCACGCACTTCGCCCAAGGCACACGATTTGGACAGGATCTCAAGGTTTGTCAATCAAAATATTGCCTACGTGCAGCCAGGACCTTCTGGTAAAAATTCTGATGTGTATTATCTCAGTTACAGCTAAGATAAGATTAAAGACACATATTACCCAGCACTGTGTGCTTAGCTAACACGGAGGAAGGAGAGCCCTCCGAGTCTAGGAATGATTAAAAATAGGATAGGAGCTGATGCTGAGGCTTCTGATTGGAAGGGCAAGGGAAGAGAATAAATGTATTCTAGATCTGGCTAATTAGACTAGCCTCTTTTGGGATCGCGATGTATTTAATTAAATTCACTGTAATATTTGAAGAATCCACTAGGGCACTAATCCCACTGGTGCCCTCAAAAGATTTTTTGCTGTTTTCCCTCATAAGAACTTCTTCTTCCTCTCATTTCTATTGTTTGCATGCATTACCCTCTTCCTGAGCCAGAAAAAGAGAAATGGCTTAAGACATAAAAAGCTAAGGTTAGCGAGCCAGTCACAGGAGCCATGCGACTGGCTTGCATGGCCTGGCTTAGCCAGCCTTGCCCTGCCCTGCTTAGACCTGATCTCGGCAACAAAACCTCCCTGCCGCCCCGCCTTGCCGCAGGCCGGGGGTCTGGCTCCAGGAGACGTACAGCAAACCCCGTCTTCCACCCACAGAGAGGGGTGTCGGGGAAGCCCCCAGCCTACAGACACCGCGGCCAAGCTCGGGAAGTGCCAACAGGCTCAGCAGCAGCTTCTGCGAGAAGGCAGAGCAAACCCCTAGTGAGCAATTAGAGAAAAATCTGGTCACAGGTTCAAGGAAATATTAAGGACATGGTCTCTGTGGGAACCAGAGGCACAGTCTGTACAACTCTCATTTAAAAGGGGATTTTAGGAAAACATCGGCTTTAAACAGTTTTAATAAACGTGTCTCATTTTCTGCTCTTCTTTTGCTCCCACTCCAGAAGCGTCGTTCAGCTTCACCTGCCTGTCGTGCAGGAGGAGTCAAGACCTGAGAGTGCCAACACCACCAAATCTGCCCTGGACACGGTGCGACATCGCCTGCCTACCTCCGATTGCCGTCAGTCCTCCGACAGAGGAGAGGAGCAGGCCAGAAGAAGACAATGTGATGGATGAGCAAGCACTAGCTGTGAGTTGCTGGGAGTGATGAAATGCTGGACAAGCACGTGTAGTTATTGTCCATCATACTGCTAAGCTTTCCCCTTGTGAGAATTTACCCGTATCACAGAAAACAAATTCAAAATATTAAACCAGAACCTTGTTAGAAGACAAATCAACTTGAAAATCAAAGGAATATATTGTTCCTAGGAAAACCAACCAACTTCTGTCAGAGAACATTGATTTCTGCAAGTCTGGGGGGGTGTTCGCTCCCTCCCTCTCAACGATAGGAAACTTCCAACATCTGGTTCTTCACGCATGGCATGCAAAATATTGATCAGGTTTAGTCAAAGCTCCACTTTAAATCAGAAACAGACAGAGGAACGCTCTGATGGAAACCATACGGCTCAGGAGTGCAGCTTCCCGGGGGATGTGGGCTGTTCCTGTATGTACACTAACCGCAGCACAACACCTATTCCTACGCACAAATCAAACCAAATCCAGCCCATTCCATCCAGGAAGCGCTGGGGTCTCCGGGCAAAGCTGCGCTCTCACTCTGCGGCACAGGGATTAGCGCGGGAGGATCCTGAGCAGAGGCCTCATCGCCTCCATGTGCTGTAAGCAGGGGTGCAGCCCCTGCCCCGACCTTCCCCACAGCCCTGCCCCGTGGAACACCAGTCCCTCACCAGGTTTGGCAATTTTGTCTCAACACCCAGAGCTGTCCACTGCCCCGCGCGTCCCAGGGCGGCCTCCCCAGGCACAGCCACGCGGGAGCAGGACGGTGAACAAACCCCCTGGGCCAGGGAACAGCCGCTGGGGAGCGCAGCCGGCCTGGCCCCACGAAGCCCACGCTGCCAACCACTGCCCCACCGGCGGCCGGAGCCTCTCCTTCAGCTTCTTGCAAGGGAAATGCCATTTCAGGGGGATTCCGTACCAAACCGCACTCGCGCCAGCAGCCAGGACAGCTTCAGCCCTGCCCACACGATCTGCCCGATGAGTGTTTTGGGCCGGTTTAGGGAGTATTGCCTAACGACCTCCCCCTTCCCCTGGGTTCGGCTCCAAGAAGTTGGCACGTTCAGAGGGTCTGAACACGAAGACAGTTTAAACAAGCAAGACAAAAATCACACCTTGCGCTTACACACTGTGCAGGGTGCGGGGGGCTAGCTGACAGCAGCCAGTCCCTTGGGGGATCGCACCGTGCACTGCCCCCGGCCCCCAAACGTGAGAGGAGGGCGAGGGAGGCGACCGCACACGGCTGTGCTCAGGCCAGCGCTGCCCCCAGCCCCCCAGCGTGGCCACCGTGAGGGCAGGGCAAGGGCAGGGGCAAGGGCAGGGGAGGCACCTGCGCGAGCACCAGCGACGCATGCGCTGAGATGAGGTGGCCCACACTGGGCCGATGGACCAGCTTTCCAGCCCTCGCTCTCTGACATCTGGCTTGGAATTGTTTTCTTCTAATAAACAATAGCATAATAAACGTTCACAGTGTATGACTATGGAAATCTAATTTTTAAACACAGCGAGGAATGACACTATATTCAGTTTTTCTTTCTCTCCACCTCCATCCTTCACATACCACGAACTTTGTTTATTTTACCACCTATCTTTTCCCCATGTAGCACTGCCTCACCCACAGTATTTTTCAATAATCACGGAATTTAATGCGAGAGCTGTATTCATCTGTCTGACTGCAGGCAGTCCTCCTCGCCCCCATGCCACGCACTCAGACCACGTTCTTGGGTGATGAGACTGCTGTAACCAGGACTGCGGATCCGTGTTGCTGCCTTTGCACAAGTGATGAACTCTCAAGCTGAATAACTGTAGGTGTTCCTGTAGCTAATGCTCACCATTTAATCTGATTTCTAAAATCTTTTGTATGTCTTAAATTTTAAAAGCTGTTAAATCTGTATCTGCTCAAAACCTCTTCTGAATTAAGTTTATCACAGACACCATGTAGAGCCAGATTCCTACAGTAACACGAGCATATAACCCTCCCTATGGTGTTCTGCTGCCAGAAGGCACAATGTTATTTTCCAAACCCCATTTGCCATGTTTAGTGGGTCAGATGCTGTTCTGGGGGATGTATGAACTGTAACCCTAGCTCACTAGGGAGACGCAGTAACCACTTTAAACTATCTCGTGCTTTTGATGTTTATTATTCATTAGAAAAAAAGCCCAATTTCTATGCAATCTTAACTTCACCTTGTACAAAGCTTCCCCTCTGGAGGGCCCTAAAAGCTGCTCAGGATGAGCCCACACCAACAACTGTGGGAATCTCACAAGCCCTTGATCTGCAAGCCATGAGATCCCACCTCCACCCATCCTCAGACAGTCTTGGTACAAAAAGCAGTAGAACACGTGAGAAAACTCTCTGCAGGCTCAAGGATGGACCCCTTCTTCTGCAGGCCTCAAAAAGACAACAAGCAGTAGAAAGAAACTCCACAACTGCCCCCAACGACAAGCAGCCTGAGCTCTCCTGCTCTTCGCTGGCACACAAGGATCTCCTGCGCATACCAGGGTGTCCGTAGGCAGGAAAGGCAGGTGAAGTAACAGGCCTGCAGGCCAAAACCTAAGGGGGGAAATAATCTCATGAACTCTATGCAGTAAGCAGAGAACCAGCACTAAGGAAAAGAAGCCCCTTCTTCCGCAGCAGCAGGACCACCAGCCGCAGCAGTGACCCCGGCCTCAAACAGGGCTAACGGGGACAGGCAAAGCCAGCCCACCACTCCCTTCTTCACACAAACACCCTTCTTGCTTACACGGGTAACTGACAAAACAATCCAGAGAAATCTCTTCCAAATCACTTTTGATCACTTTCTCCAGCTCTCACAAACAATCCTGCCACAAAATCAGAGGCCACTCAACTACCAAGAGCTTTTATCAGAAGTTTTCAGTCCTGAACATCTTTGGAGGAAGTTTTTTCCACATGTAACACTCTTCTTACCACTGAGCTCAGCACGATGTCTGCTCTGTTAGAATGGGTAAAATGAGTAGTGATTTTAAAGAACTGACAGGTGCAGCTGAGGAAGGGGCCAAAAAGCTGCTGGAGGGCTACAAAACATGCAAGGGAGCACCACTGCAGACTCGCACCACTGCTCCTCCTGCAAGCACCTACAGCTGCCCAGGCCCAGCACCCAGACCCAGAGGCAGTGGGAGCCCTGTTCAGCCCCTGGAACCCGGGGAGCACCACAGAGGTTAGGCGGGACTCTGAACCACACACGGTAACTGTGAAAGCCAACACCAGCACACCCTCCCGCCTTCAGGAGGAGGTGTTGGAGGCATGCCAGCCCTAGGAGCACATCCTCAGCACAGAAGGATGCCCAGGGATTGACTCTTCCTCAGGGTGAAGCCAGACACGGGTAATTAGTAACAGGCTTGGTAGGAAACATTCCACACGCCAGCAAGAACGGTGCCTGTGACAAGGCACTCCCGGAGTGCTGATGAGCCGCGACCCTTACACCAGAGCTGGAGAGGAGGCCACAGGTCGTCGTGGAAAGGGACCAGACCCCGCAGCAGGCCTCAGAGGCGTCTCCTGGCCCCTGTGTGCCTCTGATCTGCTGCACGAGATAAATCACACAATCCTGGAAGAGAGTTTTAATGAAAGTCATGTGGATGCAGCTGTCTGATCCTGGTCTGTTCCAAGTACTCCATAAAAGTCAGAGCTGGCCCATCCGTCTTGCTCTCCTTTCACACCTGCAGCCCTGGCTGGAATTTCCTGGAGCTGAGGGAGACGGCGGAGGCGGCCCGCAGCGAGAACACATGCTGGCTACGCGCTGGAAAGGCTGGTGTGCCTGCAGACCCCCCGGCCCAGATGTTCTGAAAGGAGGAAAAAATTGATTCTCCATACAGCAGGTTCAAAAGATGAACTTACGCTCTTTTGTATTCCACCAACGTCCTGCAACTGTTTACTGCTTCTGAAGAGGCAGCGTTACAAAACCCTTCCCTCCTCCCAGCCTCCCTGGCTCCTTGCACAACAGCTCCTTCCTGCAGCTCGCTGACTGTGGAGTTCAGACGCGTGTGCCCACAAGCTTTTGTTGTTTAGTTTGTGGTAACTGGAACGGCCCAATGGTGAGCATCACTCTCGCTTCCAGCTCAAGCTTCCTCACTATCACCCAAGCCCTTAAAAATACCACCACAAGATGAGGACAAGGAGACTTTCACAGACTTACAGAATGGCTGGGGCTGGAAAGCAGCTTAAAGCCCATCCAGTCCCACCCCCCTGCCCTGGGCAGAGACACCTTCCACTAGCCCAGGTTGTCCAAAGCCCCATCCAACCTGGCCTTGAACCCTTCCAGGGAGGGGGCAGCCACAGCTTCTCTGGGCAACCTGTGCCAGGGCCTCACCACCCTCACAGGGAAGAATTTCTTCCACGGTTGGCTTTCTGGGCTGCCAGCGCATGTTGCTGGCTCAGGTTGAGCTTCTTGTCAGCTAACACCCCTTAAGTCTTTCTCTTGGGGCTGCTCTCCATCCACTCCTCGCCCAGCCTGGATTTGTGCTTGGGATTGCCCTGACCCATGGGCAGGACCTTGCCCTTGGCCTTGTTGAACTCCATGAGGTTTGCACGTCCCCCCTCTCCAGACTGTCCAGGTCCCTCTGGATGGCACATCCCTTCCCTCCAGTGCGTCACCGCACCTCACAGCTTGGTGTCAGTGGGGAACTTGCTGAAGGTGCCTCGATCCCACTGTTCATGTCCCCAAAGATGTTAAACAGCACCAGTCCCAACCCTGACCCCTGAAGACGCCGCTCGTCACTGCTCTCTGCTTGGACATGGAGCCGTTGACCACAACTCTTTGAGTGCCACCATCCAGCCAATTCCTTATCCACCATCATCCGTCTGTCCATCTGTCAAATCCATCTCTCTCCAGTTTAGAGACAAGGATGCGGTGCAGGACAGAGTCAGATGCTTTGCACAAGTCCAGGTAGATGACGTCAGTTGCTCTTCCCTGATCCACCAGCGCTGTGACCCCACTGTTGAAGGCCACCAGATTTGTCAGGCAGGATTTGCCCTTAGTGAAGCCATGTTGGCTGTCTCCAGTCACCTCCTTATTTTCCACGTACCTTAGCACAGTTGGAGGATCTGCTCCACGATCCTGCCAGGCACAGAGGTGAGACTGACTGGCCTGTAGTTGACCTTTGCAAAACAAACCTGGATTCTGATTTACTTTTTGGTTTCTGATCTTTATTTTTCTTTCCAAAAGGCTGGAAATGTAGCACGCCGTACTTGATGCAAGTCCCACGGAAAGGCTTAAGAATAGCACCAACTGCCCCCATTAACAGCCAGTCCCTTCACTCCCTGTTCCAAATCTGTATTTTCTGTGCTCTCCAACCCTGCCTGGCGTGAAGCGGACGCTGCCAGTATCACCATGGGGCCAGCGCAGACACTGTGAGCCGCAGGCAGGCAGGCGTGGAGCTGCTGAGCGGAACATGGCTGCGCAGAGCCCCGACCGTCACACAAGTCCCTGACCACAACGCTGCGAAGTGGGAGGGAAGCAAGAGCAAGGACTTTCCTCAAAGAGGAGCCCAGCAGCAACACACAGAGCAGCCAAGCAGAGACCTGCCATACCAGGGGAAGGGTCAGTAATAATGTACAAGGCACAGAAATTCTAGGCAGCTCCAAGAACAGCTGATCACCCTGGTGCGTGGGACGGGAGGTGTCCCCAAGGGCTCCCACCCAGGTAGAGGCTGGGGGCTACAGATACTCTCCCTGCTGGCCATGAGGCTGCTGTGTGCTGAAACGCTTTTGGATTTCCCCATAAATGACCCCAAGAGCCACCCAGCAAACTGGTTTTGCTCCACCAGCCCTTGAAGTCTCATTAAAAGCCAAATATTGCTCAGCCTAAAGATGGAGAGCTCAGCATGGATTTTACTGAACGTTAAATCAACCAGCAAGCGTAGCCAGCAAACTCTGTGGCACTTTAACTTTAAATAATGCAATAATTATTGAATTTCCTTTTTATAACCGAAGTGCTGGAATGTAAACAATGGGGCTGTAATTGCAGGAAGGGGGGATCAATAGAGGCAATCGTTTTCAGCCATGTTAATTGTAAATACAATTGCTCCAAGATGTCAGCCTCGTTCTTCTCGCTCCCAGAATCATCCTAACGGATGACAGAGTCCAACTTTCCCATTACAGCTGTTCGTTCCTTTAAGAGGTTCTCAATCAGGTCTGATCAATCTGTCAAGATAATGCATGGAGTAAGTAAGACTCTTCCAAACACAAGCTCCCAATCAATAGCCCGGACCTGCTTAATGAGGAGGGGCTAAAGCCCAGAGGGAGGCAACAGTCCCAGCTTCTGCTCAGCTCTGGCAGCTAACTTCTTCATGGGGCCTTGCTAAGCTGATCAGCTCTTAACGAGGACATTGTTTATGCAGACTGTGATGAGCAGCATCCCCGCATATTCAGAGTCCCCCAGGGTCAGTGGGCAAAAACTGACAGAGATTAACAGGAAACAAGAGCCAAGAAAGGTTGAACTTGTATTCACACTCCTCACCACCACCTTTTTAATCACGCAATAGACCTGGAAGTACTAATTAATCATCCATTAGAAGAGATCCCCAAAGATGAAAATCTGTGCGGGACCACTGGAAGTCTAAGAGCATCACCAAGATTCCTCCCATGCACTCGAGGAAGGACAAAGGCCGCGGCGAAGCCCGTGCTTGCCCAGCGATGCCAGCCACCCCCTCCCAGAGCCAGAGAGGCACTGACGGGCCACAGGACGCACGACAGCACGGGAGGGAAGGTGGGGATGGCCAAGGAGCCAAGGGAGCCGTCGGGAACGCCATTCTCCACCTGGATTGTTTAATTTTGGTACCCAGGGTACACCCCTTTGTGCAGCGGGACACGATGCAACCGAGCAGCCAAGAAAGGGAGAAGAGAGACAGGTCTGGGTGCACCTGGGGTCCTTCCCAGAGCCCTGAAACTTTCTTTCCTCCCACTGCTGCGTTACAAGAACTGCAGTCACAACAGATCTGTTCTTGGGCAACCGCAACTTCAGAGAATTTTCCAGATCCCTGAAATCTTCACAGCTCTCCCCAGGGAGGCACAGGCGTAAGCGCTGCTATATGTGGAGATGAATTCAGGAGTGTGTGTATTGATCTTGCTAATTATAGTGATAAAAACAAAGCACAATTGAGAGTACATTTCCTATCAGCTGTTCTGAAAAGTGCTGCCCTCAACCTCGCGTGCTCCGGCCACGGCTCCCACTGCGAGACCCACAGCAGCCCTGCGAGCCTGCAAGGGCATCTACTGCTACTCACCAGCGCGCCTCTGCCAAACACAAACCCGATAAACTCCACGGGAAGTGCACTCTGCTGGTACAAACGAGGGACGTGAGGGACGTCAGCCGTGAGCCGAGCTTCACGCAGCAGTTTCTGCAGAGCAGCACAGTGGTTTGGTGTCAGTGGAGCTCGTCCTGCAAGCCTTACAAGTTAACCAAAACTTGTGAGTTAACCAAAACCGGAATTGATGACATTCTGCCCCTCAGGAAAATGTACAGTTTTGTCACTTTGTATTTTCCATGGATGTTGTCATCCCTGGAGAAACACGACAGAAAAGCTGTACTTTGCTTTTAAAAGCAGCGTCTGCAAAGTACTGTATGGACAGCAACAGGATGGAGTTACAAAAACAACAAAATTCTTGCCACCACTAAGCAACACCACTGAGGAGGAGGAGGACAGGTCCTTCAGGCTGCTCCTTCCTCGGTGCTGGTGACAGCCAAGAGCTGAGGAATTTGGGGAGCCTTGTCTTTCTCAGGGTTAGAAAAAGAAATGGGAAAAGAACAGCCGAATGTGAAGACAAGACAGTAACCAAAAGCAGGCTCAACAATCCCACTACCCGGTTGTTTTTCTTTTTTTAACGTATTGTGTACATATAATTGAAATTAATAAGTTCAGTGTGAGTTGTTAAGCTGTGAACACTCAGGTGAACTAGAACAGCCTGCGAATATGGAAAATCACTGGATAAAAGGCAAATTATATAATAAAAAGGGCTGGGGGGAACCTGAAAAGACAGCAGGATAAAAATCTGTTGTCCATATTGTAATTATATGGCTGTTGAGTGATTGAAAAAGGCTTTCCATAACACAGAACAAGACTAGGACTATCCGTACAGGTGATGTATTATTTCCTCCAGCAGCGATAGGAATGATCCATATGTTACGCTGCGAGGGATCTCTGAGGAGGCTCCTCTGCATGTTCGAAGGCACAGCACGTAACACACACTTGGTCTGGTGGCGTGAAGGCCGGCTCAGACATAAAACAACTACCCAAAACCCTCTGTGTATGTGCGGAGTCTGCTTTAAGAATCTAAATTAAAATGGTATTTTTTTTCCCCCCATATTGTGCCTGTTGGAAAAGAAACCACAGGTCTCTGAAGGAAAAGCTTGAGGACCACTTCGCACCCGCTGTGCTCCTCGCCATGGCCCGAAGCCAAGAGGCGTCCACGGGCGCCAGGGAGGGGCACAAGGACACCCCTGCAATGAGGGGTGTCCCCGGTGAGGAGCCGCTGCCTTCACCCTGAGGGCAGCTGGCTCTCAGCATGCAGACAGACAGAGGAGAGGCCGGACGCCCCTCCGGCGAGCCCTCCGCCATTCCCTGCACGTTCTGGCCAGGCCCCTGGAGCCCAGGGCCTGCCGCCGGCCGCAAGCAGCCAGCCCGAGGAAGGCCGCGGGAGTGGGTCCTGCCCCAGGCGCAGTGGGACCAGGCAGGACAGGAGGGTTCTGCCACTGCCGCCCCACGGGCAGCACTCCCCGGACACGCGCAGCGAGGGACCAGTGTAATAACGCTCCGTAAAACCGTGTGGGAAATTGAACCAGCCACAGAAAACCACACTGAGTTCACGTTATTTAATAAAATACTACAGACACAGATTAACTTCCCTTGCCCAGTATTTATTGTTTCATCTATCTCTAGAGAAGTTACAAGCGCTATGATAGACTGAAGATTTCCTTGTTTTCATATAGCTTCTTTATAACTTCCTACAGCAATGTACCACATTGAATCCCAACAGATAACCATACAATAACAACAATACACAAGACAATTTTTTAATCCTCTCCATAAATCGAAGAATATCAATATCGAAGAGATGGATGACACAACCTCCCCTCACAGAAGCCAACAAGGATGCATTCAGGAACAACAGACCAAGCTCATCCTTCGTTCACAGCCCTCACAGAGAAACATTTGTGAGAAATGATTTCCACTTTCTCCAATCAACCAGAGGACTCCATGCAACATGAAGGCCCAAACTCTGTCCTCCTGCCTCACCAGAGCACCCCTGCGACACAGAAACATGTACCCCTGGACACAAAACCATCAGCCCTTCCAAAACTCCACCTGCTGTGGCATACGGTGGCACCTCCTCAGCAGGCAGGTCATCGGGACCACCACCAGGCTCTGCTCTGCTCTGCTCCCTCCTCCAGCAGCCCACAGAGCACCAGCCTTCCCTTCAGCCAACGCTCCTGACCGAGCCCTGCTTACGGGGTCAGCCCAGGACACAGACGAGGCCCCATCTGCGCTCTGGGGCACGGTAAGAGCTGCCACAGCAAAAGGGAAGCTGGACGGCAGCAGTGGTGGCGTAGCTGTGATGGCCTGAGGATGCAGGTGACGCAGGAGTTTTCCAGAGCAGGTGGTACAGGAGGAGGGAGAACCAAAGGAAGGGTCGGTGAATGAATACGACAGAGAAGGAAAGCAGAAAGAGGGAATATATAATATTCCTTGCATCTTAAAGGTGAAATGAAAAGCTGTAGAGCAAGACTAAGCCAGTGAAGCCCTCCCATCAGAGCAGCCCTTCCTCAGAGGTGTAGCCTGCCGGGCTGGACACCAAGCTGGACAGCCGAGGCTGCAACCTCTGATGCAGTTGTTGGGGTTGGGGTGTACTGGTGCACAAGGACAGGAGCACCACCTGATTCCAGGCAGGTGCTGAGAAGGTAAGTTCATTAAGTGTCTGTGAAACACACAAACAGAACACAGAGCACCACAGAAATGCCCACAAGAAAATAAATAATTCTTCATTCAGTGAAAGCTTTGGATTGTGTTAGACAAAGCCTGGGGCACTGTAATGAAAGAGGAAGATAAAAAGAAATGGAATAATTACTCATTCTCAGAATGAGGCAAGAATCCTACTGGAAAAATATGTATGGAAATATTTATAATTGAAAACTATAATAATGCCTGCACACAAAGGGCTGAATTAAGGCAACCTGAAGTCTGGTATTTTCTATGTTTAAGATGATCATGAGGGCTTCCATGAACTCAACGGACACTAATGTGTCTTAAGAATTGTGTCTATGAATTCAGGCAACTGCTCCTTGCCCCACACCACTCAGCAACTGCTCTGTGAGGAAAGCCACCAAGTTCTTGGTGAGGTGAAGCTGCAATTTAACTGGAAGACCTCTTCAGCCCTTGCCCATGCAATGGTTCCTAGCACACATTCGCAGGCCTGGTCTCCACCAGAAAGGACACATCAGTGACCCAGAACAGTCTACAGCAGCAGAACTGCTCATGTATTACACACAGGTCCTGCAAGCAGCTCGCAGCCTATGAATGGATTGGGTTTGCTGCTCTAACTTCACCTGCAACAGGCTCCTGACTTGCAAGACTGCCAGGAATTGGGGCAATAATCCCAACCTCCAAAATCCCAATGGACGCTGTGGTAAAGGCAACGCCCCCCCAGACACCCTGCACGGCTGGGGCTGGCACAGCCTCCCACCCTTGACACAGGCTTTACCAACCGTCTCAGTGGAAAAGGTCAATAGTTTGTACCAGCAGTAGACCTTCTGCTTTTTATTCCATCATCATGAGCTGACACCCACACAAGGCATTGTCCTTACCAGAAGGGCAGAAACTACACCACCTGCGTTTCAATGACACAAAAATACGAGTGGGCAGAGCTGTCCAGGGCTGGGGAGCAGCCAGGGACGCTGACAGACCTGGTGGCACTGGCGTACAACCGCCTACGCACCATGAGAACGGGAAAATGAACCTGAAACAAAAGGGACAGCTGGAGATACCTGCTGGCCCTGGCCTACCTGCCTGTCTGCATGCCTCAGTGGTTTAAGCCCAAGGAAAGGTGCTGAGCCACGCGAGGAGAGCAGGAACCGAGGCCAGGGCTCGGGGTCAGAGCATCCCACTTGCTCTTCTGTGCTCGTTCCCGTGCTGGCTGCAGACCCCACACACCAGCAGGGACTTTGTCCACAGGACAAAACAGCTTTGTGCGGCTCTGAAAATAAACTGAATCTGCAGCTAAAACCTTTAACTAGCCAATAGGCTCCAGTCTTGATGATGAATATAAAACAACCCAAAGTGTTCTTCAAATCATTAGAAATCCCCCACGTGACAGTCTTTTCTTCCCCCCATTCTTTTTCCTTAGCGGTTTGCACCCTGATATGCTGGAAACCTGGGTCTCCAGTTAAACAAACAACACACTTTCATGCGTCATTCCTAGTTTTATGGCCTCGGTATAGGGTAGAGCCAAGTAAACCTCACAGTGAGATTTCAGTTCAATTTCTTTACCTCATCCATGACAAATTAAACAACTAATATCATCGTGGTTGGCAGGCACCTGCACATGGGACCTCCTGTAGTAAAGGTTTCTTTTATCTTTAGGAAAAGCCAAGGCGAAATCCAGTGCTCACAACCTGAAGTTAAATAGATGCAGACATGAAATGGTGCACGTATTTTGGACAAGGTCACTAGTTAACTCTTCAAACAAAAGGATACAGCAAGGTATCCCTTACCTGGGACTTTTTAACATGAGATTTTGTAACTGAAAGCGGAAGTTTGAGACATAATTCAAAGTACAAGGTACGATACCACAGCTTCTCTTAAGGTCAGACTGTGATGGTCCCTCCTGGTTTTTAACAACAAAGACGACCCCCCGCATTGCTTTGCGCAGGGCTCACACAGCACCGAGCACGACACAAAGGGCGAGGAGGGGTTTCAGTGCCTGGACCCATTCAGATTCCTACCCAATGCGAAGCTCTAGTGTCCTGCGTTCATACGGTGCTTCCTGGCGGTGCAAGTGTAACACTGATGGTAACGTTTGTGCAAAATTTCCTGTGCGTACCTAAGATCTAATTCAACTGCAGCGTACTTCTGTAGGGGAGACCAGGATTGCTCTGAATATCAGCCGCAGCTATTCCCTCCTGGACTACAAAAATGGAAGATACGGAGCTTGCAGAAGTACTCTGAAGCAAAGAGAATAAAACCTGAGATGATAAATGTCTCTGCTCTCTAGTGCTCTCTTTGTTCCAGTGTATCTGCATCCACTTGTATTTGCCATATACAGGTACAGAAACTCCTGGGAAAAGCCAGGCATAGTATTTACTGGTTTTAGCAATTCTGGATCTGCAATCCACAGTGTAAAGTCTGTGGAGACATACACAGGGTAAATGATAAACACTATGAAGGCAGTGCTAATCAGCATTAAGAGTACTTACTGACTACTGCAATTCGGAAATAAAATGGAAGCAGCAAAATCTTTTTTGGGGGCAGTGTCCACTCACAGCAGAGAAACGTGAAGAGATGACAGATTTCTAAATCCTATTTATGAAATTGCATGCGTAACTCCATATACTCCAGTAGCCCTAAGACTCTCATTTCTGTGACTGCGTGGGATTAACTTCTTTGCAAAGATACTTGCTCGGGGTTAGTGTATGCTATCAGGAGGCCAGGATGCAGGTTTCGTGTCTTGCTAATCCACTTGCCCAGCCCAGAGTGAGACATTTTAATGGGTCTATCTGGGCATTGCAGTGCCCACACCAGCAAACCCATGTAAGTCAAAAACAAGGAGGTGTGGAAACAATCAAAGCAAGGTTCCTGCTTTGTGGGACTATGGGAAACACACACTGGCAGATGGACAGAAGCTGTCTGTAACACAGACCCCATGACATGAAAACCCCATCTACAGAAGGACTCCAAAATCTTTACACCTCTCCCACCTATGGCCAAAGCACGTTCAAGAACCAGCTCCGGGACAGCCCGTCTTCTCCAAGGGCCTTCTAGCAGGGCGCATGCATCAGCATCAGCTCCATTTCTGGCAACGCAGCTGGTGGTCAGGAGCCAAAACTATCAATGAGCACAGTCCTTCACGCCTCCTCCCCTGGCATCGCTGCCGGGTCCATCAGCAGGTACCGCAGGCACGGGCACTCTGCAGCCACCCCGGGAAGTACAAACACGGCCCCAGCACGACACACCTGTACGCAACGCCCACAGTTACGCAACAGTCCCACCAGTGCTGTGGGCGTCACAATTTGAATCAAACTGGGACACCCTCAGGCTTTCTGCCGGAGAGGAGGCAAGTCGTACCTGAAGGGAGGAAGGCATCAGTCACCCCAGGAGAGCTCCCAGCCACTCCTCCCTCTTCTGCCTACCCTGTCTAAGGATCCTCTGTTCCCTGGCACACAGGTGAAGACCCCAACAACTCTGAGCCAGTTTCAAAAAAGAAAGGATGGCTGATCCAGAAAGTCGGAACCTGCTGAATTAGGTGTTTCTGTGCAGCACAGGCTGAGGGACGGGAGGACAGCCAGACGGGGACAGGGCTGCCAGGAGATCCAGCAGGACCCCAGGCAAGGGGACAGGCCCCACCTGCCTGGAGCATGACCCAGGTGGCACCCATGGGCTTTGCCACAGCAGAAGCCGTCGGCCACAGCCCCGTGCTGTGTGGGTGTTCGATGTGATCCTGTCTTAGCCCCCTCGCCCACATAAGCCCTTCCTTCCACCCCCTTCCTTTTCACTAAATCCACCTCCCAAAACGTTTTTGGCATGACCGTGCAGCTCCTTCCCGACCAGCACCCTCTTCCTCCCCTGACTGAGGAGCTGACCTGCACCCCAGAAGCGATCTCCGGCAAGAGCTCAGTCTTCGCACGGACCCCGCAATGCCCCACGCTCCCCACAGCCGGCCCGGACACACCGACAATGGGGAGTGGAGTAGTCCCCAGCCCTGGCAGACGCAGAGGAGCAGCCCCGTGCAGAGGGTCCCGCACCGAGTGAGGCTGGAGGACGCAGCGGGACCCCCCGTTGGGGGATGTCGGGCTGCCCCCACCTGCAGTGCCCGGGAGCCCCCCCAGACACGGGGGCTCGCAGGCAGCTGCTGCCGCGTGTGCCTCCAGCTCCAGCCGCCGTGCCAGGCACGCTCGCTGCCGAGACAAGCGAGCGCTGTGCTCCTTCCCCACCAAAAACCCTGAGGCCTCCTGCGTGTACGCTAACCACAACCCTTTGAGAGGCTCGTGTATTTACAAACTGAGGCATGTTGAAATCAAAGGGGATACCATATGACATAATTCACATTAAAATGTCAACAGGCTGACAATTTATAGAGTCAATCCACCGAAGGTGGGGAGAACTAAGACGTGGTAATTGTTTAATTCCCGCTTAAACCAACAGCAGCTTTACCTTCCAGCGCGGTACAACGTGCAGGGCCTTTCGGGCCTGCTGTCAGCCAAGTGATGCCAGCGGCTGGCGCGGGGCCAGGGATTAGATAACCACGTTAACTATTTATAGGCACTTCTCACCAGCAGCAAGCGGGCGCGGGGCTGGGGAAGGCAGGATGCTGCTTGGGGGGACGCAGCTCCAGCCCACCCACAGCAGGTATTTGCCTCAGCAGCAGGACAACCTGTTTTTTGGGAAGGCAGAGTCCCTCTCGCTCAGGCCCTCAAGGCCCAGCCCCAGGTCCCCTTCCCGCACCTGACCGAGGCACGGCACCGGGCTGAGCGCTCCGCAGCCCCGGCTAACGGACCCGCTCACACAGCGCCTGGCACCACCGGCCCTGACCCCGCTGGGACCTACAAACGCCACGGCAGCGAAACAATGGGCGAATGAAGTCCCCCAGCCACACGTTACTTCAGGGCACACGTGAACTTTTTACCCCAGGTAGATCACAGCAGCTCTGCCCATATCAAATAAATTGCGTTGTGTTGCGAGTCGTGACACCAGCCTCCTCAGCTCGCTGACATCCCTTGTCCACAGACAGGCTGCTGGCGACACGTCTTGTAGTCTGTAATAACACGCAAGGAAGGCACGAGAGAGAAACGTGCACCACTGGGAAAAATTTTACCTGGATAAACCACAGTCAATAAATTTTCTATAAATGCCAGCTAATGCTGTCCCTTTGAGAGCAATGGGAAGGGACTGCGTGGACTCCAGAGTCCTCTGCACAGACTTGCTGTCTGTACATAAACAGTAACACCTCATTCTCTCTTCTACCTCATTAACTGAAACGCATTAAAACAAGTGTGCATTGGGAGCAGAAAATGAGACTGTTAAACCAAGCTGATATAATCCTCATCAGCTGTGGGAAATGAGAACACATCCATTACGCTGAATCAAGTGCACCAACTGTGATTTACTGATAATGTTAAGACCCCAAGAAACATGCTCTTCCCCCTCAACTGTATCTCTCCTGCCTCTTTCACCCCGGGCAGTTCAATCCCCCGTCTTCAGGACTGCCTTGTGCGTTACACCCACAGCCCTGGGGCCGCGCTCCCTGTTCCAGCAGCCACCCTGCAAGCCCAGCACCGCGGGCCCCGGTCCCGCACTGCAGACAGCGTTGTGCAGCTCTCCTGTCCCAGAAGCTATCTGCTCAGTAAGAAGCAGGGAACCCTCTGACTGTGCTAGTACAGAAGTGGAATAAAAGGCCAGGCCAGCAGAGCACACACCCAGAAAATGGGACATTTCAGCATCCCAATGTCAAACCGGGACACCTGCATGCAGTATGACATCGGCAGGGTTTACCTCAGGGGATGGACACGCTGCCGAGGCGTTCGCACCTTGCCTTAACGTTACCAGCCTGCTGAACAGCACGAAGGGGAGAAAATACTGCAGCACCTACGTATAAAGCCACCAGAGCCAATGCCACCGCGTTGTTATAGGTCCCCTAATCCGCCCGACTGGTGGCCAAAGGCAGCAGGAGAGCGAAATGGGGGACAGGGGCTGTCCTGCCGTGACCACTGACCTTCAGCAGCAAGGGACCAGCTCCACACGAGGATAAGGAACTGCTCCCTTCTCCTGGGGGCAACCAGGACACATCCCCACCCTTACGAGCAAAGACTCACTCAAGATGTTGGCGAAACACTCATTTTTTCTTACCCCAGGGAGCCAGAGCAAGGGGACCCTCTGGATGGCACAGGAGGTGCTGGCTGTGGGAACCAGGCAGACCATGTTCACCTCTGACAGACCAGCAGCCTCAGGCCCTCCACCAGCCCTGGGTTTGAACTGCTGACCTGAGCGCAGCAGCTCAGGTTTCCAAACTCCCTTTTCCTTCAGCCAAGCGGCACTTCTGGTGTGGCAGGACGGGGTCTCCTCTCCCTGACGCCTCTGCCTCGCCTCCGTACTTAGAGCAAGAATGTAAACAACCACTTCAATGCTCACATCTGCTATTTCAGAGTTTTTAAACCAAACTTAACTATTAAACAGCATCTCTGTCCGAGGGCGATCTGTCTGGAGTGCCGTCTAGACTCGGCTCTCTGGGACTCGCTCCTTGATCTGAACCTCAGGGAACGAACGGGACTCACCGGGGTCTAAACCAGCAGCTTCCAGCAGCCTGCACAGGCATTCTGAATGGGGTCTGTGAAGTCTGTTTAACCAGCATGATGTGTGCAACAGAATCACAAAGAAACAGGCATTTAAAGTGACATCTGTTGGATTAATTAGCTGTGTAATTAGCCTCCCCTCTGTGGAGATAGGCTTTGTTACTGCTGCCTGAAACTTCCCCAGGTGATTTTCTTCGTAACCATCGTTCTCCAAGCACAAGAAAGAGAGGAGTGGGTGGGACAGGACTGTAATGCCTGTTCAGAAAGAGAGGCAGGAATAAAGTCTAGAAGCCATTAGGCAGCTGAAGGGAAATAAATGACAGCAGGTCAGAGGACCCAAACCACCGCATAAACGTGATGAGACCCAAACAGGTCACGTGCATCAATCCTGGCAAATGCTGTAACCGCGGGCAGGCCTGCGCCAGGGGTGAGAGGAAGGGATACAATTCAGATTTCCACATTCTCCCCAGTTTGGTCAGAGCATCCCGGCCTCTGCCTCCTGCACCAGCTCCCTGCTCTCCCCACCCCGTGAGCCCCCGAGCTGACCAGGGGACTCGGAGCTGACTCAAGCAGCCGTGCGAGAAGGCAGTGACTGCATTCCTACCCAAGCTGCTGCAGCCTCTTCTGCTGGGCAGAAAAATTCTGAGCTGATACTTAGGACAAAGAGGAAACCAGAATTCCCAGGATTAACTGCACTCCACTGATGATTTGATGGCCAAATACAGGTACCTCCTTAGAAAACCGCCTCCCTGCTCTAAATGCAGAACGAGAGGGGAGGAAGGAATCAGGGCATTCATTTCTGGTGTCAGGAAAAAAGCCGTGCAACAATGGAGCTGTTCGGCAACCCCAACATAAATCAAACTAGTACCTAAGCAAGTATTTGTACTGCATGTTGATCCCTGCAGCTTTTCCATATTGTGCCACAACATCCAGACTGTTAATTCCTCACAGCTCGTGGCAACGGGAAGGTTCAAAATATGGCAGTGGGAAGGCAGTTTTAGAGAATGATGATCCAGCACTGCGAAAAATTAACTGACTCCGATTCCTGCTTGTTCTCTTTACTCTGCACAGACACGCCGAGTCCCTGCCAGAGCCGCGGGAGCCTGCTGCTCCTGCCCCCCCACCAGCACGCTGCCTTACTGCATCCCAGCAGCAGTGCCTGCAAACTCCTGGAAGGCAGTTGGGGCAGACTGGTATCACTAACCTTTTAAATAAATATTCACCTACCATGTTACGTGCTGTGACCACCCCCCAGGCACTGGTGTCCCCAGCAGCCCCTAGCCCAGCGCAGGCGGCCGCACGCCCCAGCCGTGGCACGGGATGGTTCGCTGGTGCTCTGCCCACAGCTCTGCCGTGCCGGCAGCCGTCGCTGCCAGAGAGGCAAAGTAACCTGGAGACAAGTATCTTCAAACAGCTGCAATAAGGTTTACCGGAGCTTGTCCAACTGTACCCAAAGGCACAACTTTCCGAGAACCTGTTGCACAAGTGTAAGTTCTGCAAGTCAAATTAGGCAGTAAGTTGACTGCGCCCATTACACTGCAAGGCCAGGATTTTTAGGACTGGCAAGTAGGACCAGAAGAACATTATGGTATTAAGTTATGTATCATGCATACATTATTTATTGTAATTTAATGAGTTTCCTAGGAGATAGCAAACATAGAACCTCCCATGCTGCTTCCACAGTAATTCTGGGGGCTTTAATTGTTACAAAGTTTTATTCAGAAATAGCTCAGTTCTCTCAGGAGAGAAGATGACAAAGCCCCTTGTAGCCTGGTTGCACTAGCACAGCCTAACAGAAAATTAGCTGCTCACGCCACGTCGCATGGAACAGGTTGGGGAAAGCACCTTATGGCTTCCTTCCCAGCCTGCAGATCAAGCTGCTGCCAGAGATGGATGTCAATGAACGGCCATCCATTATTTAATGAGCTTGCCATCCAGCAGCCTGCAGCTGCGCTGCTGTTACCTGCCCAGGACTGTTACCCACAGTGCTGAAAGCCTGACCTACCCCAACCAGGAACTGGAATTAAGAGCATTTCCCAGGTCTTGGAGGCACACTGCCCAAAGAGAAACGCGACGGCCCAGATGGAGCCCAGGATCATCGGCGGGGGGGAACTGCTCGAGCGCAGGCTGCAGCGGACACCAGCAAGCAGGGGCTGGCGAGCTCCACGCTGCAGCTCCGCTCACCAGCTTCAGCCTCGTACAAAAGTGTCCCCCCATCTCCTCCACCTGCTCGCTCCAGCACTCCCACACCCAGGCTTGCTCCAGTCTGACCCGCTTGTCTTCAGCTACGGGTATTGGGTGTCTGCAGGAACACTGGGACAAGATCCTGACAAACAGATAAACCTCCTTTCAGCTCTCCTGACTGGAGCTCCCCATCACAGCGTGGAATGTGCAGGCAGGAGAGTAAGTGGACACACACATCTGTGCCAGCCTGTGCTCACAGTGGCCAATCACCCAGAAAAAAAATGCAGGTCTTTCGGATCCAGACCAGCATCTCTGACACACATTCTCCCTTCCCGCTCTCCTCTGCAGAGCAGCAACCTCCCACATCAGCACAGGAGGGACAGCAGGTCCCCAACAACTTACACCACCACAGCAAGGTCTGCTGGAGGTTCTGCCAACCACTCTACATCAGAGCAACGACCACAGCCACCGGTCCTCACCCTCACAAGCGAAATGGGAAAAACTCCAGCTTTGAAATTTAAATATTCACCCACATGTTCCAAAATTATTGGGATTAAAAAAATGAACCATAAACACAGACAAAATTGGCATCACGCACTGGGGAAAGGTCATACAAGATTCACACTGATGCCTCATCGGAACGATGACATCTTGTGAGAGAAGAGCCCAGCCCAGGGCAGCTCTGCGAGAGCTTCCTCACTCCCCGGCGCAGCCTCTCCCCGCCAGCCCACACATCCTGGTGACCCGGAGGGAAACCGAGCCCCAGCAGCCATCTGCAGTTCACAAGTACCTGCTACAGAAGCTGTGAAAAACTGTCAATTTATGCAGATTAGGATAAAAGCTTGTCAAGGTGTTTATCGGTTGTTTGCTTTTTTCCTTGGGCTTTGTTTGTTTGGTTGGTTATTTTAACCCACTCTCACAAATATTTTGAATTCTAAATCCTGTTTGACAGACAGCTTTTAGCTATATGTTTTGGCTAACTCCTAGCTCCGGCTGTGGTGATCACTTGCTCCTGTTCCAGTCCCAGTCTCCCTCATTTGTTATTCAAGTTGCTTTTACAGGGTGGTTTCTTCACTAAGCTGTTGGTTGCACATGGCTCAGTACTTAATGGAAAACTGTTGGAAGAAAAATCTAAGTGACTGAAGTCCATAAATAAAACACACAGCAAGCAGTGCTGTGTATTCTCAACAGTTTCGATTTCAACCCTTTCAAACAGCAGTACAGAGAAAGTGTAAGTTTTGTGATCCTGTACTAACATATTTTATTATTAAATACCTCAAGGAAGGTAAAAACCTACTTTAATGCCAGGATGATGTGATGGAGCAACCTGTCACTCAGAGAAAAGTGCAGTCCCAGGATTCTGAAAGGGTTATACGGATCGTGAGTGTTTTTTTGTATTAAAATACTTGTCAATCCCAACAGGACACGAAAGTAGAACCAGATCGTAGGGGTTCGCTCCTCCTGGAGTTGGCTGTACTGTGGAAAACAGCTTTGCGGAGAAGCAAGGTACTGTCTGAACTCCTCCAAGCCCAGAAGGCAGAGAGCTCACCAGAGGTGCTGCTGGGGCTGGGACGGCCGATCCCCCGCCGGGAGCTGGGCCGAAGCCCTGCTGCCAGGCCCAGGGTCCAGCCCCGAACCCCTCTCAACTGGGAGCCATGGCGCGGGCAGACCAGGGCGTAGTTCACAGAGTTCCTCCAGCTGTGGGCTCAGCAAGGCTCAAAGTTCATTCCACATTTAAGCTCGCTCTAGTCCTCAGAACCGCTTCAAGTTCATACTCATCTTTCATTATGAGTTTATCCAAGACTAAAGGATGGCAGATTTGAATGAAAGGTTTTGAAGACCAGCTTTAAAAACAGCTTTGTGGGAAGGCTTAAATGGGTATTCATTTGTGAAGCTGCCGTTGGAATCTTAAGACCTTGTAGGAAATCAGCTAGAAGTCCCTTATACTCTATAATTTAAACAGGCTTCTGGCACAATTCATGCTACTGATGAGTGTAATTCAGAGCTCTGATGGTGCATCTGTAGTTCAAAAGATAAACTTGCAAAAATAAACCCAAAACACACAGAAGGCACACAGTGAGTAAATCAAAGGTTAATACAGCTCTAAATCCTCTGTAACAAGCACGACAGACTCTTTGTGGGCAACTTTACCCCAAGAACCTTAAAAGGCAGAGATCGAAGGAAGTTTTTGATAAAAATCAAAATCCAAACATGTTTCCTTTTGCCTACGCTAAATCATTTGGGTATTTCAAAGCTGAAACACAGCTGCTACTCGCAGCTCGGGCAGCACCAAGCCGAGCTCTCGCACCCCGCTGGGCCCGGAGGCTGATGCTGGGCCAGCTCCCGGGGCTGCTCCCGAGCCAGCGCTCACCAGCCATGGCCGGGGCAGAGCTTTCTGGCGTCCTGGCGCAACAAGGCAGACTCTACACCAGCAGCTGCCGAAGGATGGACCATGCAGAGAGGCTGCCAAACTCCTGGTATGCTGATTAAAATGCGCTGAGGAGAGAAAAATCAAAAAACTTTCTACTTTAGTCTCTTGTATCTTGGAGCCAAAAGCCAAGAACTCCTTTTATTTGCTTCTCACTGATGCCATTAATTTTCTGGTTTTTTCTTTTTAAAGCTTGAAAACCCAAGATATTTCTTTAAAACTCTTGACCTGACAAAACACTGAGCTTTTATACAGTGAAGTCCTACAGGAAACATCTACTGTCAGCCAAGTGGTGGGATGAGATGACTCTCAGCTCTACCCTACTGCAGAATTATGGCACACTTAACTCACACCAACCCAAAAAGGAACAGTAACCAGATTAATAAACTAGCAATTGCAACTAGCAGTGAAATTTGTGAAAGGAAACAGGGCAGATCTAAACCAATCCTCTTCTAGCATGTCATCAGAGCTTCCAGCCACCAGCTATTTGAGAACTTCCTGAGCTGGAGCTCGTGTCTCCAGGACCATCCAGTGAGCACTGGTGTGCCAGCTCCTCACCCATCTGCCCCGCTCCTTCTTCAGTCCACCCGTGTGTCTGCTCTCTGCAACACCCTGGGGCAATGAGGTTCACAGATAAATGATACACTGTACAGAAAATGGTGTTTTTTCCATTTTAAACCTGTTGCTAATTGTACCAGATGCTCCTTATTTTTTGTGCTAGGAGGAAAAGATGAGCAACTGCTGCCTATTCACCTCCTCTGCTCCACTCTGGATTCAAGCTAACTCCAAAGTCTATTTATTGTCTTCACATAAGTCATTCCAGTCAATCACCCCGACACTTTCACTGGGCTGCTTCTAGTTTTTTTTAATCCTTCCTAAAATGAGCTAAATTGAACACAATATTCAACGATCAGGCAAATCAAGGATTTACACAGTTCCCATGTTTTACCCTTCCCTTTCTGCTTGCCACTGATCACTGAGTTAATGTTTTCAAAGAGATCGGGAATGATTCCACATCTCGCTTGCAGGAAGAACAATTTTAACACTCTTTTGCTTTTTTTTTTTTTTTGCATGACAGGGGGAGTGGGGAAGAGAAGCCTATACATCCACGTTAGGGCTGTCTGCCCTCCATTCCTCTAACACTCTGTGACACCAGATTTCATCTATCATTTCCTGTGAAAGCACTTAGTGTTGTAAAGTTCTTCTGCAACTGTCATCCAGCTTTACATCTAAGTGGTCTACATATTTTTACCTTAGAGCAGATTTTCAAGCTTGCTTTTTGCTCCATTTTTGGATCACTTAGGAACACAGTAAAAACCACGTATCTTTCTAATCTTTTTTCTCCATTGTTAAAGTTAGTTTTTATTTTACTTTTTATTTCTCATCCTTCACCTTGCTATCAATTCACAGACCTCTTCCCACAGTGACAATAAGCACATCTTTGCTTAAGAGCTGCTCACGACGAATCCTGACAAAGACTCTGGGAAACCCACTGCCCATATGAACAACCCCTGCCCTGCCTGGAGGCTGGCCAGCTCCTTCAAATAACTGGCAGTGCCAGTTCCAAAAGTCTGCTTTTCCCCCTTTCTAATCCATATGTCTACTAAGACTCTTCTTAATACACTTTCTATCAATTTGCTGACAATGCTCTGTGGTTCCTGGCACACATCATAGTGCCAGGAGTCTGCCATTTCGTGCGCAGGTTCCTGCAGGACTCTAGCGAAGAGCCCTGGCAACCCCAGCAGCTCTTCCTTCCCTGGTACCTCCGCCTGAGACCACCTCTTGGATTCGTCCCACGTAAAGAGGCACCCTTCAATTCTTCTCTGAAACGTGAGTGAGAAGAATTCACTCCTCCTTCCCGTCCCCACACTACGGCCCTTCTTCTCTCTTCCTTCTTCTACCTCCCCTGGAAATACTTTCCTATTTAATCACATTGGACTTTCTGTGGGCTTTGGCAGGGTTTCCCCCCCACTCCATTTTCAACTTTTTCTCATGGGTAGCGTACATTTAACACAAGTACCTAATGTGGTTTTACGCAAATCCTGTGTGACCTGCACACATCACACCCTTTTAATTTCCTGACAGTAGCTCACCCATTCTCATGTAGTTTTAACTTCAAAGCTAGATACTATTATGGTAAACGCTCTTCTTGTCTGTTTCTATTATGGAAGCTATTGAATTTGAATGCATTATCATTACCATTTAGTAACTACACCTCGTACAATATTCCATGCATCGTCTGGGATTAAAACCTTTTTGGGATTTTCCAACAAGTTTCTTCAAGTTGACACTTTGAGCATCTAGAAGTTTAGTCACTGTGTCACACACTGCCGTGATGCTGCATCCATCCACAGAGTGGTAAAGAACTGTCTCCTACTGCCCCTCCGACACCGCAGGCTGTCGAATTCCCCCGGCGAGTCGCAGCCACCGTCCTGATCCGGCAGCAGGTGATACACAGCCTTGTATATCCTTCTGAACTGTGTGATGTAAGTCACTGCTGGGGATTCTATGGCATTCTCCTGGAGTCGAGTCAATGCCCACTGTCACCCCAGCTCCTCTGTCAGCCCCACAGGTCCTGTACCCTCACACTGCAGCATCCTTGGGGTCAGCTTCCTTCCACCCACCTTCTCAACTGCCTGTTTGATGAGTATCTTCACTGAAGACTAACGGCCCCACCACAGCTCTGATGAACACCACACAGAACACTGGCTTTTGGGTTCAGCCTGTCTGATGTCTTGCACTTGGCTGAAGGGTGCAGCAGGGCTCCCGCACCCCAGCTGGGGGGTGCAGCACAGCCCCTCCGCTCCCACTGCACCCGCCCAACAGCCATGGTGAGACACGCTGCTCTGAAGCGGAGCTGGGAACTCCCACCACCTCCTGCTGGGGCTGCACCTGCCCCCCCCCGCTTTTCCTTTTCGCAGGTCATTTCTTTCCAGGTCAGCACAGATCCACAAAGTTTCATCACCACTAGTATCCTGAGTACTGATATTAAGGAGTTGTTTTCCTGCACGCTCTGCATCTCCTAGTTAACAAAGAACCTCTATGCAGGGCATCATGTAACCCAAACCCTCTCCTCCAGACTCCCTATTCCCTAAAAAAGTTAACTCAGCACTTGGAAAGCCTGAAAAGGAAGACACTGAATGCACTCATTGAATGCACTCATTTGGCAGTCTGGCCAGCAATGTGTTTCTTCAGTAGTTCTTTGTTTAAACTTCTTCTGAGTTGCAGGTTTTGAACTGCAGATTTTCAGGAAGTTGTAGGAAACGTCCAAACTTGGCTCTTGCTCGAGCAGATCAATTCCTTCTGGAAATTCCACCTGTGCAATAGATGCCGGGAACTTGTGCCCGACCTCTTCCAGATGTGGGGAACGCTGCTCTGCTTCAAGTCTGGTCTAGTCTCTGCAGTCATGAGGAGACAAGACTTGGCTTCTGTTTGCACAGCCTCTGCCTCTCTGCTTACCACCACTGGTGTAACCCCACCCCGGTCCCCTGTATTCATCAGGCTGTCCTAGCCAGGAGATGAAGGATCTTCACACCTGTCATCTACCTCAAGCCAGTACGCTCACCTCAAAAATTTAAGCACACGCATTTACAACAGTACCTTTGCTTTCCAGGTAGTTTCTCAGAACATAAAACCCACCAACAACACCAAGGAGGTAAGCAGTCACGGTGAGAGGCACAAGTACCGACCACACTGCCCCAGCAAGTGCAAGATTAACAACAGGACTCCAGTTTAGTCAGAGGATTTTAGGGGGACAGTAGGGATTCAGGGAGAAGACAAGAATAAAGTAAGATTACCAGACCCTTCCAGTTTGACGTCGTAAGCAGGGACCCCACTGCGGCATCCCTACCACCACCCCCCCCCCCCCGCCCCCCCCGGCTGACAGGGGAAGAGGTCTGATCCCAGCTATTGCAACGTGCAGGACGAAGATGGCAGCAGAAGACCAGACCTTCTCCTCTGGCACTGGAAGCATTGCAGGAGAAGACTAAAAGGTTCACCAGACTATGGGCTAACAGTGTCTCCTGATCACATTTTTTGGCAGCAAGTAGCACTAACAGAAGTGGCTCTTGGGCAATGCAAGCAGCCAATAACGTGTGATTTAAGAGAAAAATGGCAAAAAAGCAGAATAAGGAGGATTGTGTGTGATAAGCCTAGTATGCGCTCTCACCCAGCAGCATCTGGAGAGGATTTTCTCCAGCAGGCAGGGAAGAACTCGATTACATCCAGTTAACTGTGCTCTAAACTGATTATGCATGTGCCAGGCTAATGGATTACATTAGCAAGAGGAAAAATAACATCCAATCAATCTCAATTTACTGCAGACCACACCAAGGCCTGAGAGAAGAGAAACCATTCTGTGAACTACCCCCACTCCTGCTGCATCTTTTCAGCTATCAAGAGAGACGTGGCATTACAACCACCCTGCAGACTGGAAGAATTGCACTGCCGCTTGCTCGGTCCGTAGACACGTTTTTCCATGAAGCCAAACAGATTCCAGCTATGCTGGAGCAAGATGCCGTGGGCCCGCTGTCCCCTGCTGCAGGCTTTACCCAGGCACACGTACCACGGAGCTAACACGGGCCGTGCAACAGCCTGCACCACTCGGAAGCGGGTTATTTATTCCCCGCCCGGTGTTTCACTGCTTTCAACCAGAAGCGGCGCAGGGCTGTAACAGCTCTGAGAACTGCCCAGGCCTCTTACGAACCTGAAAACTGACAATTCCTCTTCGCCTGTCTGAGGAAAGCATTTCAGGAATCTTTATTACAAGCATCTACAGCTGCCTCCCAGTCTGACTTTGGTGGGTTTTTTTTCTTCCTTCTCCCCTCACCCCTGAGTGACAGAATTCTAGTGCCGTGATTGCTTCTTCCCCAGTACAAACCACTGCAGATGGTCTAGATAAAGAATTTTTAAACTTTTGCAATGTATATGTAAGAGAACAATATTATGTGTTAAAACTCATAATAGAGCTTTCAAACAACTCTTTTGTACCCCAAACTGAATTCCACAGACAGAGGAATTACTCAGCTGTTTTTATAAAGTCTCACTGGGACTCTCCCGCCCCCAGTTTCCAAGCCGATTTTACTCTCTCGGGTCTTCTGCACATCTGAGAGGAGAGGCATACGCGTAGACCTGACCGTTTTTAGAGCCAGACTGCTGTGCTGGCTCCCAGCTGATGATGGTAACAGCAGTCCTCACAGCAGTCTCGGCCTCAACAGCGAGCTCAGCAGAAACATATTCCTCCTCTGAGCAGCTCCCCACCAACTCCAGGCAGGCCCAACAATCATAGTTCAAAGCAAACCTTCTATGATGCTCCTGGTTGTCTCCTTCCTCTCTGAATTTGCTGGAATTGCTCACTTCTAGGGAAAATCCAGGAGTTTTGAAATCTAATGTGGCTGCACCATGGCATGGGTGGGCTACTGTACAGTTCAACGCCAAGTTTTAAATTCCCATTACATAAAGGAAAATATTCAAAGAAATAATTAAGAAGCACAAAATACAGTCTGTGGTATATATACTTATACATAAAAAAAAATCTCACCACATTTGGGGGAAAGCAGAAAGAAAAGGATGAGGACAGAAAGAATATAAAAAAACCTGAGAGAAATGAGAAGACAATGAGTGGGATAGCACGTGTGAAGGGAAGGTATGCGGCTGCTTAGATTTATGGCAATTCGTACCTGATTGTTCATACTAAAGCCATTATGGGATGATTAGAGAAAAAGGTGAAGCTTTAAGTCCAGTGAAAATCAATAGAAACGTCTGGAGCAATTCTGCTGCACGAGTGAAAGGACTATTTACTGTATCCGGAGCTCCTCTTGGGTTACAGCCCACAGGGTTCAGGCCAGTGAGGGGAGGGGGTTGTGAACGAGAGAAACAAGTCAGGAAAGAGAAGACAGTTATAAAGAAGACACAAAATGAGAAAGAAAAAAAAAAAAGTAAAGAAAACAAGGTGGCAGTCACAGAGCAAATACCGTGGAGGAGAACCCACACTGCCTCCACACACTGCATGGGCGGGTGCCTGCAGACGGACACGGCTCCTCGCCCCGCCTGCTCCCCTCTCCAGCAACGCTCTGCCCACAGCTCCCTGCCCACAGCTCCCCCCTGCCCACAGCCCCCCACGTTCAGGTGTGCAGAGCAACACCGCAGCCAGAGCACTGCCCTCCTCCTCCACCCCCAGCCGCTTCGAGGCCGGGAGGAACAAACACGCTTCTGCCAACAGCCAAAGCCTTCAAGTGCTCAGGAAGAACCTCGCATGGGTTAACAAACCACCTGAGAGAAAAGAGCCAACCAGAGTGGGGCAAATACCACCTCGCACAATGTTCTCAACAGCAACTGCTGGATTTTTGTGCAGAAGGATCATTTATATGCAGTGCTGGAAGACACAGCAGCCCCCGTTAAAGCCCCCTGACGCGAACAGCCAGCACCCCACGGCTCTAACAGCCACAGCCGCGACCAGAATGCAGGTCCAAAAGCTGCACCGTGCCAGCGAGGCTGGGTCCTGCTGGAGACACCCAAGTGGCTTGTCTCCAAGCGATCACCACAATCCACTGTGGTTCAGAATAGATTTTCCTTTGTTCCAGCACTTGGGCAATGAAGCAAAAAGCCAACCCTTACCTTATAGAGCTTCAGGCTGGCCTCATGCCTCGAGTTCACTGTGTGAAGACGCAGCTTCTCTAGACTGTTGGTGTAGTAGTCGCAAGCGTTGCATTTCAGATGTACCGGATTCCCAATAGCCACACACTTCAGCCGCCACTCGTTGGCCTTCCCACCCTCCTTGATATGTGCTACCAGCTGGTATTTCTGCACGTGCTTGTCTGTCTTACAGTGGAGTTGGAAGTTTGCCTTGAGCTGCGTGTTGTAGCGGCACAACTTGCACTGGTACGAGTCCCCCATCACTGCCTTCCACTCGTCCTCAGGGAGGCTGCGTTCCACGTTCATGTGGAGGCCCAGCATGTCCAGATTATCTGTAGTGAACTTGTTGCACACAGCGCACTGGAAGAGCTTCAGTGATGGGTCATTTGTCTGCGTGAAACTCTCACCCAAGTTCATTAGCTCCTCAGACACCAGCTGTCCACCGCCTAACCGCATGTCCAGGGGGATCTCTCCACCCACTGCACGAAGGAAAAAGGGGAGAAAGAGGTCAGAAAAGCTGAATTCTTTACTTGCCAGAAGAGAAGCACAGAGCAGAGCACACGCTGCTCTCCATGCAACTCTTGCACCCACCAAACACACAGCGAAAGCCAAGCACGGCTGCCCCTTCGCTATTCCTCTGTGCTGCTGGTCAGTACCACGTCTAAAGAAAAAACAGCAAATTGCAGCCAGCGTGTAAGGCTGGGAAAGGACCACAGCAGCCCTTGCTACCCACTGCCAAAGGACAAACATCCAACCCTCTGTGCATGAAAGGTGGCAAGCAAAACTCTACAAAGTTTCAGAGGATGAAGAATTCCTTAGTACCGCACTGACAGTCTCCGTGGACGTTTCAAGAACAGTGTAACACTTTATCCTGGTTTTCCTGGCCTACCTGGAGAAGCAAGAAATGTTACCTCATGCAGTATGCAAGCACTATCCCTGCCAAATTAAAAAGAAGTCAACAGCCACAAGACCAAGTGATGGGAGTATTGCAGTTCAGTCACCGCACTGCCGTCGGAAGCAGGCAACTGCAGAATGTGGCAAGTATAAAAAACTATCTGAAAAGTGCCACTCCTGCCCTATGAGATCTCATCTCTTGTTCGAGAGCTCAAAACGGCAGTCTTCTAAAAACAGTGTTGACAGACACTTTGCATGCCCAAGGAAAAGACAACCACTATTAATAATGAGAGTGCAAGAGCACCAAGGAAAGCCAGCAGGACACTTACTGTCTTTAAGTGTCAGATCTACTCCTCAAACCAAGAGCTGAACTCTATCCACGTGCAGTAAATGAATGCACCAAGCTCTTATTTACACCAGAACACTGAAGATGCGGAAGAGACACTTTCCTTTTCTAACATTAACTTTTTATGTGAAAGCACAGAGACCAACCAACCTCTTCCAAGGACCTTTGCTCCACCTCGCTCTCCTTTTCCATTTTTAAGACATTTAGGCTCCTCCTGCAGCTTTTTTGTATTTTACCTTGATCTTACGTCATAACACAGCTTAACAATCTTATTAAAGGAAGTCTCAGGTCAACAGTCACTGAGTCAATCAAAAAGAGAGATTTTATTTCCTTAACTTTCAGTTTCTTACGTTTCAATCCTTTTGCTGAGCAGCAGCCAACACTGGGAGGACACTCAAAGTTCAGGCAGAGCCATACTGACCTTTCTAAAAGCATATAATCACTGTTAGTGCAGACCTCAGCTCTGGGCAGCGTACGTGCCACTGTCTTCCCTGCAGAAATGCAATACCACGATGTTCATTGCAGTCCTGAGCAGGATGAACTACAGCCTATGAGACAACCCGAATGCTGAGTTTGTTAGAGGAACAGCACCTCATTTTCATCAAGCAGACCTCATGCTCACACAAAGAACTGGTTGGAGGGGCAAAGTCCCACCTGCATGCACTGACAGGAACCTGTCTCCTCATCAAAGCAGCTGATGATCTTTTTTCTTGATCCACTCCCTCCCTCCCTGCCACGGCAGAGTGATCCCCTCTATACAGCTACTCCTGAACACCTGCTCGCTAAAGAGGTGGAGAGCAGGGAACCCATCGCTTGCCTTCGGTGGTCCGTATCTCCTTATCGTGGTGATTATTCTAAGCACCCCTTTTAGGATATATCCTTAAATCCTCTCTTTAAACCAGTCTCTGCTGAATACATCATGCAGTAAAAACCCAAAAGCAAACTCTTCTGAATTATTAATATTCTACTCAAATCCAGTTTTGGACTGAAGTGTAAAAATGGGAAAAATCTGCTTCACTTCCAGCAAAGTTCACAGTGTGTGTATATGAGTCTAACGAGCTGAGCTTGTGTCAAGTGCTTATTGACATGGGAAGGGCCTCCCTCCATAATCCTCAGCTTGAGATTTGCAACCATCAAGTGCACAATTCACAAATCACTCTCCAGGCAAGCTCACACACATTCAGGGCCTTGTCATGCACTTTAGGAGGCTTCAGCTAAAATACTCCCAACTTCTCACTGCCAACTGCCCTGGCTTCAGCAAGGAGGGGCTACGAGCTGCCAAAGGGCACGCGCAGACCAAGAAACTCACCACAGACACACCAACTTTACGCACTACAAGCTGTATCACAGACAACTGTCTTACGTCTGTCAGCAACTTGGAGCTATTGAAAACACACTAGAAAAGTTGTGACCTTGACCTCCCAAAGATGCAAGCTGGGACACCACGGGGCGGGGGGGGTGGGTGGAAGATAATTAATTTATAGACACTTGAGTTCCACCATTTTTTTAGTATCTTGTGGTGTTGTTCTCAAATATGACTTTCATGTCCTTCTGGACTAATAATAAACTGCACTATGAATAGCTGAAGGAAAGGAGAACATGCATGAGAGCAACGAACCAGGAACGGAGCGCATCAGCAATAACAGCATCGATGGATGGACAAGGTGAGGAAGGGCAGAGCGCAGCGCCGAGAAATTAGTTTGGAGGAAAGCAGGTGGCAGATTTCTTTTCACACACTTTCTCAAGGTATTGTGAAAAATGCTCAGCAGCAGCACACCAACGTGGAGCGCGCAGCAATTTCAGCGAGCGTCTGGCATGCCTGGTGCAGGGGGTCCGTTCCGCCCCAGCTCTCGTCCCGGAGCGCCGCAGCTCCCACGCGCACAATGCCGGCGGCTGCGCCCGGCCCGGGGCCACGGAAGCACATGGGGGGGAACCTAACAGGACCTGACCACCACACTCCCACAATAAGTCCAATTCTTGGGCTAAATTGTGTGGGGATAGGGTGTGCCCCCCCCAGTGCCAAGCACAGTGCCAACGTGAACATGACGAATGCTCACTGTCAGGAAAAATGCATTTGGTAGCTCATTTTTAAGTGCTTTTGTCATCTGGTGAGAGAAATAATCTTCCCTCTCTAGCCATTCCCCTCCAGTTTAATAATTCCCATCTGGTCAAGACTCGAATCTTGTATCTCAAGCTGGCACCAGAGGAACGGTTTCAGCTCCATTTCCTCAGAGGAACACCATCCCCTGCACCAGATTCATCACGACTCTCAGAACGTGCTTACCTCTGCTCCTCAGGGCAACACAACAGGTAACAAACCCACTCAACATCTGCCTTTGAGAGCACCAGCAGCTGATCGGACCCTCTCACAGAGCCACCCGCCGAACTACTCACATCCCTTACCAAACCACGGAAAAAACTTTTTGGAACACTGGAGCATGTGTGCTTTCCGCAACGAGGAGGAACACGCAATACACGTCAGCAATAACCCGTATCTGCTGCTTTATTAGCTCCCCACTAAAACTCTTAGAGAATGTACCAGAAAAGTAATGTATTTTCCCAGGATGAGAAAAGCTTTTCTGGGGGCATGCAGGAGAGGTCTCCACTGTGCAGCCTCCATCCTTGACCACCACACAAAGGCAACTTGCCACACTGCGGCCGCACTACACGGGGCCGCAGAGACAGAACAGCAGGATCTGGCACGCAGCGCCCAGCCCGCACACGAGGGTTCTGCGGTGACGCAAACACAATCCCTCCCTCGCACGTGGACACGGTGGAAAACCCTTCAGCCTCACCTAGAGATGGAGCCATCGTCGCCATGGGGTTGGTGGGATCGAGCTGGAAGCCGCCCATCATGAACTGTGCGTCCGAGGAAGCGCTGTCCATCTTCAAGTTGGGAAGGTTCATGTTCTGCGCCAGGTAGTACTGGTAGAGCTCAGCCTCAGCGGGGGACGGCAGGCTGCCGAGGCCCAGGTGCCGGTTGTGTTGGATTTGGGACATATTTTGCTGAAGCAGCATCATATTGTGCATATGCTTCTCACTGGTCATGTGAATCCGCAGGTTCCTAGCTACGTTGGTCTCGTAGTCGCACACCTCGCACCGCCACGTGGGTTTGGTTTTTGGTTTGGTGGGGGAGGGGGCCCCACAGGTGCTACCAATGTTGGCGGCCGCAGCCGCCGCGGCTGCTGCCGCCGCCGCCGCCGCCCCGGCGGTGTGGCTGAAGACTTGCTCTCCCCCTCCGTTCTGCAGGTTTTGCATGTTGTTGAGATGCTTGTCGGACTGCATATGAATACTGAGGTTGCCTTTGGTAGTAGTGGAGTAGTTACAGACCTCGCAGCGGAAGGGCTTGTAACCACAGGTGTAGCTCTCACCCCGTGCCAGCCGCGGGTGTGGCTGTCCACTTTTGCAGTAGACGCAAGAGCCCCCCGGCTCGGGATGTTTCTCCTTCATGTGCGCCTCAAGCGTCTGCTGGTACTTGTAGTGCCAATTGCACTTGGGACACTTGAGCGTCTTACACGAGTTGCGAGAATGCATCATAGTCATGTGGCCACCCAGCGACCGCGAGGAGCCCAGGACCGTGTCGCACTTTGGGCACTCCACGCCGCTCCCCGAGGGGCACTCCCCACCCCCAAGTTCACAGAGGGGGCCAGCATGCTGGTGATGGGAGATGTAGCTCCCGTCCTCGCCCTCCGCGCTCTCATTTGGTTCTGGTGCTGTGGCATTGTCTTTATTGGCACTTTCATCGATAAAGTCCAGCCTCCTGCTGCCCTCTGCCACGCTGGCTCCGCCGCCCTCATTGTTAAAGCTTAAGTGATTCCTCCTGTTTGCACCATCAAAGACAAAGGAAGAAGCAGAATTAGAACTAGTAGAAGCTGTGCCCCGCGACAGGGTCTGGAGCACGTTAGGCATTAAGGGAGAGTTAGAAATGCTTTGGTTTGAGAGAGCAAGGTCCTTTTTGCTGCTGCTGCCGCCACCTGCCACAGCCCCAGCGTCTTCCTGGGGCCGGTCCTCCAGTTCATCCTCCAATTCACTTGGAAACAGTCCTTTGCAACCCTCATCATCCTCGTCTTCTTCCTCTTCCTCCTCCTCCTCTTCCTCCTCCTCCTCCTCAACGTCCTCCTCCTCCTCCTCCACCTCCTCGACCGGCTCCGCCTTTTCCGAGAGGCTGTCCTGGTCGCCCCCCTCTGGCTTCTCCCCCTCTGCCACCCCAGGGTCCTTCCCCTCCGAGGATTTGGTGGGGCTGGAAGCCAGCGGGCCCAGGGGGACTGAGGTAATGGGAGTCTTCAGAGCCGAGCTGGTCAGCCCGCCCAGGTTGAGGAGCGTGCCGGGGGCCAGGACGCTTGCTGGCGGCGGCTCCGCTCCGCCAGCTGCCCCGGCCTGGAGGGCCTGCTCGCCTTCCATGCAAATGCCACTGAATTTACCATAAAAACTGTGTCCAGGGCCTATGAGGTTAGCTGCGGAAACGAGAGGGTGCTGAAAGGTTTTGTTTTTTGGTTCCAGAAAGCTGACAAGGGGTTCCTTGTCTTTGCCTATCCCTTGGATGATAGCGGAGATGTTCTTATTGCTAAGAATTTTCCGCTCCTCCTCACTCAGAGTCATTCGGTGGTCGTGCACCGCGTGGGTCACAAACGAGCGGACATACCCAAAGGACAGCTTGCACAAGAAACACATCAGGATGGGCTTCCTCTTCCCGTAGAGCACAAAGCCATCGAATTTGGACAGGTCCACATTGTTGGGAACATCTTTGGATACGCAGGAGCTTTTGGCAGAACCGTCGCTGTTCAGGTAATCCTTGTTGCTTTTGTGTCGCACATCGAAGACGCGGAAGCTGTGCAGGACGGGGCTGATGCCCGCCAGGGCTGAGGTATTCGGGAAGGCCTGGTCTGAGCCCTCAAACCACTTCCCGAAGGATGAGGCTATGTGGAAGGTGTTGATGATCTGTGGGTAGACGGGAGCGGTGGCGGAGGGCTCTCCCTGCTTGGGCAGAGAGTTCGGGAGCAGTGAGGGGAGAGCCCCGCTGCCACAGGCGCCCCCGCTCTGCACCAGCTGGCTGAGGCTCTCCACGATGTAGGCCGAGCCGTCCGGCTGGTAGACGATCTCGCCGGCCAGGTTCTCCACGTCGCTCTCCTCCTCCCCGTCCTCGCTGCTCTCGCTCCCGCTCTCCCCCCGCAGCGGCGGGGGCGGGCGGGCGCCGGCGCAGCGGTGCTCCATGTAGCTCTGCAGGCCGGCGAAGGAGGCGGCGCACTGGCCGCAGCTCACCTCCTTGCCGGCGGGCTCGGCGCCGGGGCCGGCCGCGGCGCTGCTCTCGGGGACGCGCTCGGGGAAAGGGACCCTCAGGCTGTCCAGGGGGCCGCGGCTCTCGGCCGCGGGCTGCTCCATGCTGCCGGCCGTGTCGGGGAGGTGGGCACTGTTGAGATCAGTCCATTGCTGGTGCTGAGGGATGCCGCACCCATTGTCCTTCCCGGGGATGACGGGCGAGTCACAGCCTTCCATGGCAGGGCCGGCACGGAGCGCTCATTGCACCCGGTACGGCTCGGACCTGCAGGCGGGGAGAGAAGGAGAAAGGCTGGTGAGTCAGGGCGGAGAGACGGTTCCCGTAAAGACCCACCACCACCGAGACCCCCCACCCTGCTTGCTGGGACCAAACGGGAGGCTGCGAGAGCTGGTGCCCCAAGACGGGCTTCACGACGGGCGGCCTGGCCTCGGGAAATGCACCACTGGAAACCAGCAATGGGAAGGCAACGGCAGCAGGAACCCAAGAGGCAAATCGAAGGGACCTGGAACGTGGTGAAAACCTCCCCCTTCCCTGAAGTGGGGCAGAAAGATTGTAAGACTTCCACTGCCGCCCTCAAAGCCTTAGGATCTTCAGAAAATAAACAAAAATGTAACAGAAAAGCTTTTGACAGAAACAGAGTTAAGACACTACGATGAAACACTGCTGGAGCTTTAAAACTTCATAAAAACTGTACTCTGCAGCTCCCTAAACCAGATGCTGTTATTCTTGGGCAATTCCCTTCTGTCAGTGGTTCGGGGAGTGCAGGACTGGAGCTGCCACACGTGCACCTCTGTGGCAGAGCATGCGACCCAAAGCAACCAACAGAGATTTCGGAGTAATGGCGTTTGGTAAGCACAGGAGATTTAATTGCTGTGTTCTGGACAGAGTTTAAAGGGAGAGACGTCAGGACAGAAACCAAACAGGAAATTCCAGATCTGACAAGGGTCCATCCTGGGGATCGGGAAGCGGTCAGCCCACCACACTCCAGGAAGCTCCCAGAGACCCTGCAGGACAGAGCCTCCGCGCACAGACGGCTTCCTCCCACCCCAGAGGAATGGCCGGCGCAGGTCCTGGAGGAGGAGGAGGAGGGACACCCTTCCCGCTATTTCTATTCCACCAAACACGACGAGACGCAGAGAACTCCCACTGAGCATGGGCTGCTGAGCGTGGCCGACAGCCCGGGCTCCGGCCACCTCTGCTCCGTCTGCTGCATCCTGCCGAGACGCCTCGTACGCCGTGACCCCACCAGAGCCCCTTCAGTGGGACGCGCCCTTCCAGACCTATGAGATCAGGTGGTGCTGCCGTTGGGAGCTGGAGCACGGTAATGCAGCCCAGAGAGCAGCAGGAGATTGCCAGTTCAGCTGCAACCCTACCAAGAGTCCTGTCTGCAAAGAAGCATTTCTATAGTCTGCTTCCTATAGAGAGCTCCTGCGCAAGCCGCATGGGAGGAAACACCAGCAGAAATTAAAGCGCTATTACCTCATCTGTAAAAGTGATTTTTAACTTGTGGGCCACATATTTCCTCGGGTATACAAAGCATCCGTAGAAAACAAATGAGGAAAAACTGCACAAGCAGAGGCCACCTTCACCACATTTCTACAAGCTGTGAAGCAAGAGACAACAAAAGACTCCTGCTCTAGATCCATCATCATCGATGGCACACAGGAATTTTTCCACAGCATTTTATCTTCTACCAACTAAGCACAAGCGCCACTTTGCTCGTCAGACTATTCCAAAACTGAATACACGCCTGGGGAGAGTTTTTGCTGATACTCAGTATAAGGGTTTGGGGGGCAGGAGAGGTTTTGATTTAACAATATGCTGTTATTCTTAAACTGACTCAGTGGGCTTTACTCTAAATAATACATTTAAAGTTATACAAATTCTTTTAAGTCTTTCTTTAAACCTCTCTCATTTACTACAGCCTCCTCAAAGCTGCCCTTACCTGAGCACCCTCCAAGCAGTTGCTGCTTCAGTGCGCGAGATGCTCCATGCGGTGCCGGAGCTCTGGCTGGACTGGGCAGCTACTGAGGACCCCGCACCCCCGTCTCACAGACTCGGGCACCCACCAGCTGACACTGCGCGGGTCTAAGGACTCTCCCTGAAAAGCCTCCAGTCACATCAGCAGCCTGCTGCCGCCCTTGGTCTCCTCCAACAGAGACTATTAGAGTTTTGGAAACCTACGCTTCTATCTAAACGCTAAATATTAAAATCATGGTTGAAAGTGTTTCCAGTCTGGCTCGATCCGAGGCCGTGGCACACGGAAGACCCTTGCAGTGCCAGTTAGAGCCAAGAGCCCTCTCCCCCGCGCGTCCCCCGCTGTGCCAGCGCCTGGGCACTCGCTGCTGCACACACACAACTGGCACTTCAACAACTGGGGAAAGAGAAGAAAAAGTATGAAGAGAACTGAAAATCTGCCGGGGAAGACAGGCAGGTGACGTGCCACAGCAGCACTGAAGGAATTAGCGGAATTGGTTCAAGCAAAAGAAAACGGAGCAACATTCAATGTTATTTTTTTTCCCTGGCTTCATTATCTACCAATTTATTCTCTTGTACTAGATGAAGCCATCCATACTTTTTCTGATTTGCCTTCATGTGTTCCTGTTTTCCCTTTATACAGTTTCCTACGTAACTATGTGTATATAATGACGGATGAAGGCACTTATACGCATGTCAGATGCACGTACATTTACACGCCTTCACTTTTTTCCGAGCCCCTCTTCACCCACCACAATGGACATTTATAATTTCCGTGATATTATAGATTAACATTAATAACCGTGTGTTAGAATAGATGTGATCCCCCCAGGTGAGAAGAGGATTTATCTCCCCTGTTCTCCAAATACTGCAGCTCCTTTTGGGGGGGTCACTCCTGCACTCTCTTTGCGAATACAACCCCTAAATGCTTTTGCCTCGTAGTTATTTCACAGCTTCTGATGCCCTTTCCCCTGCCATGGCGAGGCTCCTGCTGTGAAGGAAAGCAGCAGCTCTCCCCACGAGCACAGGACACACTCCGGCAGTCCAAGGGAGCAGGGGGATGTGCCTCTGCCTGTCCTCACCCCTGCGCCAGCAGCTCCCCTGCACCCAAACACTCCGGGGCCGCGGGAAGCAGAAGTGGAACAGGACGAACGCAAGTCAAAGCTCTCACACCACTGACCACCAGGTTGGGGTCCCGGGCATGCCTGCTTGAGGGCATCTGGGCAGGGGTTTGCCCTATTTTACTCCTACCTGTGGAGGGAGAAAGTAACATTTCCCAAAGCAAGTGTGGCGAGGCTGCCTACGGAGGGACGTGGAGGCAGAGTGGTGCGATGATCCAGAGCATTCACACACAATGTAACCCCACAGCATCTCCAGCCCCCACCTCCCCTGGATTCTGTGCCATACACAGCTGTCTTTGCGGTTGCACTGGGAATGAATAGTGATTTGATCTGCAATAAAAATAACCTGGTGCACTGAGTGGAATAAGAAAGAAGAGTACCATAATCCTGTTGCCAAAAGGCTCAGTTTTAATCAGCCGGGTTTGCTTACCTTAGCTAAAACAACACTTCAACACTGCAGTGTAGCAGCTCTTACGTGCACCAGCTCTCTCCCACTGAACATTTGTCCTTAGCTACGTGTTTTCTTTAAACTGATCCCAGATCCTTCTGTGTTGAGGCTGCATATTCACCTTCCCACGACATGACATACTCTCTCCCTCTCACTGCTACCTTTTGCATTGACAACTGCAATCCAAATTAAACCAGAACAAATTCGTATCGGGTGAAAAAAATGAGTAAAATAAAAAACTCCATAAGCCTCGTACTTCTGCCAAGAAAAGTTTTGGGAATATCTATGCAGACTCCAGAATCCAATGTGGAACAACAGCACCCCACAAATGCTCTGAGACAAAAAGCATTCAGCTTGCCAGCGCAGCTCTCCAGGAAACACGCCTAGAGGAGATACAACGCGAATCCCAGCATCTTCATTACCAAGAACTCTTGACTGGCAGGAAGATGCCTGACTGACAGTTGGGCCAAAAGGGTTAGCAGGGCTGATGGGGCGGGAGGGTTAACAGCCTGATTGTAAAATCAATGTAATAAATGCTTGGTAAGTTACAGGAACATGCGGGAAGAGGAGGCCGCGATTGATAAAGGACTGCGGCTTTGATGCTGCACTGGGGACTTGTTTATTGACAAGAAAGCCAATCTCTTCTCCCGACCAGGCCAGGCCAGGCAAACCTGCAAGCGCTTACCAATTAATTGGTGGGCTTTTCTGCCTTGGGTGGCTTTAACAGCTCTCCCCCCACTCACTCCAAGTTAACCAGCTCAGGAGGTGCTACTCCAAAGGAATCTTCTCTCCTCTCCCTTTCCTTGACATGGAGGAGCCCTTCTAGGGCAGGTGGAAAAACCCACAAGCCAAAACATGGCCAGCCAGAGCCACTGGGCACAGGCCAAGCACCTACGCAAACAGAAGCTTCTCTTGCCTGTTCGGTTCATCACCAGAGCTATTCCCGAAGAGCGATGCTGAGGGAGGAAGAGGCATAGAAATATTGTTTCTATTCACACAGGAATGGTAGATATCATCCCTTTAAACTGAAAAGAGCAATTTCCTCATTAAAGCAAACCAGGCTCTAGGCAGGAGCACAATGTAGTTACTAGTCCGCTATTACAGGCCCTGCCTCTTCCTCCATCCCCTGAGTGACCCGCGTGGGACAAGGAGAGCTTATGAGGACAGGCCGACCCCCGCGCGCTCCACACCTCCCGTCCTCTCCTACCCCCCGCCCTCTCCGCTCTGTTTATCAGCCAGTCAATAAGAAAAGGTAGTTCTTACTTAAGGAGGCAGAAGTCAACTCGTCAGGTCGATCAGCACTCTGTCTGTAAACATGGTTTCCCGTAAAATCAATGAACTCCAGTTACAGAGAGAACGGCCTGAGCGCTGGAGACTCCCTGCGCTCCCACCGCCCCAAGCCTCGGGGAAGGGCTCTCCCCAGTCTCTTCCCCGGCCTCACGTCCCACCTCTGCGTGTCCCCGCGGCTCCTGCTGCTCCCACGGCCCTGCTCCGTGCCCCCGCGCCTTCCCTGCAGTGTCACGGCACCTCGCAGCCCCTCCAAGCAGATTTGGGGTCTGGCTGGAGGAACGCAGACAGGGACCCCCCCGCCGGGGCAGGAGGGGCAGACACGGCCGGCCAGGGCTGAGCTGTGCCTGGACGGCATGGCGCATCGTATGCCCCTCGCTCTCATCGAGAGCTTCCACTAACCACGGCTGGCGGTTCACGGCCATGCTCTGTCCAGAGCACCGGTGGAGTCCATCCCCACGCCTCCCCCCGTCACCTCCTTCCAGGCCCCATCCTCAGAGGGACAGACGTGCCATCCTACAGCGACGCTTCTGCCGCCTTCTGCCGCCAAGGAGCGGCTGGTGCTAAAGCAACACCCTCCGCTCCCCGGGCAAGCTGGGGGCTCCGGGGCAGCCCCCGGCCCCCGGCACCAGGCTGCTTCCTCCCCCCGGGGACGCGCGGCGGCAGCAGGGACGGCAGCGGCAGGGAGGAGGGGGTTCCTGCTGTTGCCCAGGCTTCCCGAGAATTAAATATGAACAGCCGTGCTGTGTAATTTTAAATTGTTAATTAGCACAGGGTTAATTAGGCGGCCCTTTCACAAGAGGCTGTTTGGCAGTAAACCAAGACTGGAAGCAATGAGGAAGGAGGAAAACAAAAGGAGAAAGAGACAGTGAGAAACTGTTCCCTCAGCTAATGACCCACATGGCACCACGAAAAAAAGGGTGCTGAGGACGGGGAAAAGATACAAGCAGATGCATTCCATCCATGGCCATTACCCTAGAAGATACTCAGCGAGGCTCCCCCCGGCCTGTTCCCAGCGTGGCACGCGGGGCAGCGCTCAGCCCCGAGAGGAGCAGGGTCTGCTCCCCCAGAGCACCCCCGGCACGCGGTGCAGGCTCCCACGCCAGCCACCCCTTCACTTTTGCCGTGGCTCCACAAAGGACCCGGCTTCCGCGAATGCTCAGTCAGCAGCCGAACCGGAGCGGTTCCTGTCGGAGAAAACTGCGCAACGACCTCTCAGCTTTGTCAACATGCACCTACCTGTTGTGCCAACGGGTGCTCTATAAATCAGCACCATAAACGCCAGCTGAGCGCCCGCCCGCCGCTGGCTCCAGCACAGGTGCTGCCGCTTCGCAGGGGAGGCAGGAAGGGACAGAGGCAGGAGGACACAGCACAAGGACTAAGGTGGGCTCCCTCAGACGCTCAGCTCGGCCTTTGCAGCATCCTCAGAAGGATGGGGCCTGGCAAATGCTCATGTTCTGGCCAGCCAAGAAGCCCCTGTCCCAAGGACGGCACTCGATGACGCTTGGTCCAGCCAAAAAACTAGGGACGGATGAATCAGAGGTGACCGAGCAGCCGAGTAAACTTCATGATCCCCAGGCCCAGGTAGGTCCAAAGCTCCCGAGAGCAAGAAGTCCGGGAGGGGGGAAGCGAGGCAATTACCGCGTCCGTCTGGAGCGGTGACACAACGAACCCGAAGCATCAAAGCTTTCTGTGTCGCTTCCCCGCACCTGGCGTACAAGCACTCTTGTAACACTTAGAAAATTGCTTATGGAAAGACACGATAAAAATCATTACCTAGGATCAAGAATTCAAAAATTAAGGAAGAACAGAATGTATGTTGCCAAAGCAACTTTAATTTTGCTCCTTTATGCATATGCATTATGATACTGTCTTTAATTACATGATCACACACTGCCTTAGTAAGCAGGATGGTCACATAAGAGGGTAAAATAAGGTTGCATGAGCATGTTGTCACTTTATGAGATTTATACAGCAGCTGTTATCACACAAATATGTGGAAAGTCACTTCCTAGAATAGAAAGATCTTTTTAAATTTCCTAAGCAACAAGGGCTGGATATTCAAGCTTGGTAGCAATACAGAGATAGCTTCAACTCCCAGTTTCATAAAATGCTTTTTATCTTCTAACTTAAACAGAAGATACAGGTTCCAGCTCTCTCCCATTCATTAAGGTGCCAGAAAGTACTAAGAATACCTGCCAGCCTAAGGGAAGTGTTGAGGATTCTACAACAGGATTTGAAATATTAGGATAAAATGGTACTTACGAGCCAAAATCTAAGCATAATAGTGAGTGCAGATGCATGGCTTGAAGAATGAGTTCTAGTTGGGGGTTTCCATCAACATTTTACGATGTCAGTGCCTTGGGATTCCTCTTATGCAATTCCTATCAAAAAAACCCCAAACCTAAAAATACTGATATTTATTTGCCAAGTTCAACATTTTAGAAGAAGAAATTATAAACTAATTTTCCTCTTTCACATAGCAAGTCACATCTTGCACCTTCCCAAGCAAACCCAAGTTGTGTTTTGGCACACACCTGATCGCAATAGAGTTGCCTCACCAACAAATGTGGTTTGCTGAGTATTCATAATGAGATACCAGTCTTGCCAAATCCTGAACAAGCTCCACATCTAGCCTTCTTCTTCTTCTGCAGTTAGTTGGCTTTACCAACCAAAAACCTAAACTCAGTTTTGACTTCCAGAGTTTCTCTGCAGACACCACCCAATGCCAGACTGTTGTTTCTGTTCGGACACATGGCCATGTCCAATGCGATTGCACTTGGAGTGGCATTGGCAAGCCAGACCTTGGCCAGACCAGGCTGCTGGTGGAAGAAGGATCCAACCGACATTGACCCCTGGGTTCCAACACCTCTTGAAAAGAGTCTTGGGGCTGCAAGTCCTTGTGCAAAACAGAAGTTTGCTATCCTGGCAAAGCTAAGGATTCATAGAGTCATAGAATCATTTAGGTCAGAAACACCCTTAAGATCATTGAGTCCAACCATTAACCCAGCACTGCAGGGTCCACCACTAAATCATGTCCCTAAGTGCCACGTCTATATGTCTTTTAAATACCTCCAGGGATGGGGACTCCACCCCTTCCCTGTTCCAATGCTCCACAACCCTTCTGTTGAATTCATGTGCCTCTGTGAGCACTGTGCGTTTTCCTTTGAGGGATTCTAGCCAATGGGTCTTGAAGGGCACGAGGTCCCAGAAGAGGATGAGGTAGCACACAGTGGTCTACAGAAAGGAAAGATCCATCAGGCACCTCAAAAGGACAGGACGGTCTTCTCCCAGCAGGAAGCCAGCCACATGGAGGGCTTGCCTTTGGCAGCCGACTGTGCTCCAGAACTGGCACGCTGACAACACAAACAAGCGCTGCACTGCGCACGCTCATTAGCAGGACAGAAAATGCAAGCACGCTCTTACACACAGGCTCACATGCATAGGCACAGCCAGTTCCTCAGATCTTCCCAGGGTCATTAGCATAAACAGCTTTTCAAGCAGCAGGAAGCAAAGGAAACGCTGAACAAAACAGGACTGAAAGCTGTAGGGCTCAAGCACTTGGCATGAAACTCAGAGAAAGGGTCTCCTTGAAAAGGTGAACCTTCTACATTATCCACATTTTTTCCTCTGTCCTTCACACTGGCTCAATTTTAGCTGATGAGAGTAATACAAGATTCAGGCAGCTTTTCAGAAAACATTTTGTTATGAACTATTATTCCAAGTTTGCTGATCCCTTTGAGCCAGCTACTGTACTACACACAAAAATATTTATATAATCATCAACCCACTGCCATTGAGAGCAGAGTAATCCAGAGGAGTGCCAGAGGGTTTTAAGTGAGCAGCTGGGGAAAAGAGCGTTTATTTCTCCAGAGAGACTCTTTGCACTGCAAGTATTCTGTGGGAGAGATAAACTAGCTTAAGCCGCGTTTCTCTCTACAAAACAAAGTAAAGCACTTGCTTAGTTCATAAGGGACATGGCAGTTACACGCTCCCAGGACGCGGAGCTTATTTTCAGGTCCTGCACGAGCCTCTCCTCTTGTGTTGGACACCACAGAAGTTTCAGATTTATTTCCACACTGGTTTGTTTCAAAACATCACACATTCCACTATTCTGCAGTTGCGCAATTCACCCCTTCACTCTAAAAACCCAACATTTCTTGTCAAACGCTCTTTCAGCCTATGTTGCTGAATAAATAACTACACCTGCATCTGGTTCGCATTTTCAGTGCACTGTTGTTGACCTAACTCCAAAAGTAACCAAAGAGCTCTCGAGGACAAACTGCCTCGCTCTGTCACACGGACTCTGCAGTCCTGCAAGTGCCCCCAACACCTTAGTGCCTCGGGAAGAGGGCCCTACTGTCCTTTGTCTTGCCACAGCCCAAAGCTTGCCCTTTTCCCCTCCTTCATTTGGAGCCCAGCAGCTTGTACCAGCAAGAGTTACCTCAGCTCTGTCTGGGGCACCTGGTTCCTGCTACAAAGGCAGTTGCATCCCTAAGACCTTGTGCTAGACAACACCCATCCAACCCACAGGGATGCTTATTAAGAGAGAAGCCCTGAATTGTTACGATTTTAAACACCATAAAGACACATATAAACAAGTCCATGACGGTATTTAAAAGGCCAGAGCGCTGTTCCTGAATCCAGGAAGAAAGTGCAGCCTTCACAGCAAGACTACAGGGCGCGAACCGCAGCAGCGATTCCTGGAAGTGAGGGATTCCGGCTGGCTTCTGCGGCTCAGCTGACGGCCCATCCACCTCCCATCTTCCAGTTACTGGATGCGCTGAGCAGCCCCACCCTGTCAGAAACACTTGGGGCTGCTGCTCCCAGAGCCTGCTCTTACAAACCACCACTGCCGACCCCCCGGCAGCCCCGCAACACCACTGCAGGAGCAGGCACAGCCAAGCTCGGACGGCCCAGCCCGACAAGCTAACGCTCCCCACATGCAGACTCACATGCCTTGAGAAGAAGCCCTGCCAACGCTCCTTCCCTCTCCTGATTTACCCAAACAACATGTGCGTTCCAGACTGGTGTCAAGGGCCAAGCAGAGGGTAAGAGTTAGATTCATAAGTCATGCAAACCTCCTCTGCCAGGGCTCCGATCCAGTCCTTGTTAGGAAACAGACACTGTCTGGTCCGGCACTGCCGCTCTTTCCCACCCTTCGGGAAAGCCGACGCTTTGGACACAGAGCGCGGGCTCGGCAGCATTAGGTCATCCAGGAACCATTCTGCTTGCTGCTCTGACAAACACCACGGCTCCCCGATACATCAGTTCTGAATTACACGCTGCTGCTGCAAAGCCCACCAGGATGTGTGCTCAGATGGGCTATTAATGTTTTGGTAAGGAGTAGATGTTACCGGTCACAGCTGCGTCACTGGCAGATACCCTGACCAACCCAGGACCCTAAAGTCGGTGAAGAAACCTGACAGTATGGCTGGGAAACCTTCCCATCTGGAACGCCGTTTAGGCAAACCTTTAGCAGCTCCAAGCAGTCCCACGCTCCTGTAAACAGAGCACCTGCACACTCATCTGCTACCAAAACAATGCCCTGCTCCAGACTTCAGGTACAGCCTAAGCATCTTTATCTGGTCAAAATAAACCCTCCTGATTGCAGCAACCAACAGGAGTCAATAACTACAGGCCGCTTGATGGCTCAAAGTCTCAAGTTCATGCTCTCCTAGTCCACAGTGTGCAGCCACTCTATCAGCTGCTGCATCCCTGACACTCTTCAGAACAAACACATCTCTTGTGAAAGTTTAACCATCTCACAAGGGAGAGCTGACACAGACTCAGATAAATACGGGTTTCAAAGCACGTGCCCGGCGGACCCGTACAGACTCCCAAGCTCGGCGACGACTGCTTCACAGCACACTTGCGAGGGATGCAGGCACCCTTGGAGATGGGGAAGGAAGTTGCTCCACGGGCTTCTCCAGACCTCCAGGACTGAAAGCGTTACTCTGCTGCTTGGCCTCTTGCTAATTGTGGGTTTTATTTTTATTTCCTATTACCCTCTTGCACGCCTGATGAGATTATCTTACCGGAACTGACACAGCTGGAGGCTGTAGCCATACATGGAGCCTCTCAGGAGGCAATGCAATTTTATTTTCATTGATCAGAAATCAGCAGGGCAGTAAATGATGGGAAATTCCATTAGGAGAAATACTGGGCCACGAGACCCAACTACCTAGGTACACCCAAATCCCACAAAGTCCCATCTTTCCTTAAAGTCCCACCTGGATGCTGACAGAGTCCCCTTTCTTCCTCCCACAATGGAGGAAGCTACTAACCTGATACTTGTAACTGCCGACTGCTCTGCTGGAGGGGAGGCAGCGCTGTCAGAACACCCCCGAGGGCTCACCGTGCCGAGACAAGGCCCTTGGTGGAGGCAGCAGCGTGGGGCTGGCTGCGGGGGGCTCAGCCGGGTTTCTGCCAGCCGCAGCCTTTGCTCCCAGGGGCCAGGCACGCGTGCGAGGCGCCGGCACAGCACCCGGCCAGTGCCTGGGTGGTCCCAGCAGAGCCAGAACCGCCGAGGGGACATCCCCCACACGGTCCCAATCCAGTGCCGCTCAGAGCCCAGCTCTCTAGGAAAGTATCACAACTTCGGTGCAGAGGGAGCAGCCTTCTTTCTGCAAGGGCAGGGGCTGGGGGCACGCACTGCTCGGGGGAAACCCCTCCCGACAAAGCACTACACAACGCTGTTACAAACCCAAACTGAGAATTGCTTTTCAATCCTTCTATTTTAAAATACCACGTATGCAGAATATGCACTCAGCTCCACACTCCTGGATCCAAATCCCACCATCACGCCCCTCTGGTTAAAAGCTGGGCTTGACCTGTCCCGCCGTTAAGTGCTGCACATGCCCAGGTCAAAAGCCGAGTCCTTTGCCTCTGGCTGGACGGAGGAGCCCCGCCAGTGCAGCAGGGGTTAACAGAAGCTGACCGCAGCACAGTTGTTAAGGTAATCAATACCAGTGAGATACTAAAGCAGCATAAGCCACATTATTGATTGCCAAGCAGATGATAAAACTGTTTATTATGATAATTGCAGGGTGCCTGCAAGATGCTCCTAGTGCTGTCTTGAGCTTTTTACAAAAATAAGAATTGCCAGAGCATAATCTTCTGTCTGAAGCCCTTCTGAGCCTCGGTGAGAGTCCTCCACACTCTGCTGGGCCAAAGCAGTAACCCCCAGCTGCCTTCACCTCCAAGCTGCTGCTTGGATGGAGGAAGCCAATTACCAGACATAGTCCTTGAGCTATTTATCACGCAAACACCCCATATCGTGGTCTCACTCTTACACACACCCCTGCGCTCGCTGGAGCACCCCCTTCCAGGGAAGCTAGAGCTCAAATACCAAAACTTGTAACTTTGGTTCTGGACCCTCTTTCTGAATAGCTGAAAATCAAAACTCAACATCCCACTCCAAAACATTTTTCTTCACTATTTCAATTGCTTTTTCCTCTACTCCAGACTTTCTACAGTTTTCTATATCCTTTTAAGAAGGTTCAACAGAATTTTTCCCTTCAGGACTTAAACTATTGAGCAATATGTTAAGAATTTTTTTTTAGAAGACTGAACTGCAGATAGACTTAGTTTGGGAGATCCACCTCTGCGTACCACTGGGTGTATGTGCACACAGCCAGGCCCTGAAGCAGGTGACGCTCCGCAGCTTGTCACCCTGACACCCGGAGCCTGCAAGATCAGCAAGATCTACCAGCGTAAAGCAGGTCGTTCTGATACTGATGTCGCTTCAAATACCAAAAAGTTTCTCTTGAATTAAACACAGTAACAGGCACCAACTGGCCTTCAGAAGATAAGCAACACACAAATGGCCAGATTGTATCTGCTCTGGCAAAAGCATCTATTACTTCTCCATCAGCAGGAGCAGGAATAGAAACCATAACATCACTGGGCTCCGCGGTGCCACCGCTGCCAAATGACAGCTGAAAATGAGTTTAACAAGGGCTGAAGCTCCAGGGTTCTGTCAGCAGCTCTATGGGCACTAATTATGGAGTATAGGTCCCATTATCTCCCAGTACGGACAAGGCTCTGACAGCTTCATCTCGGTACTAACCTGAACGACCATATGCTACGGACTGCAGGCAGTACTTGGTGCAAGCGCCACCGTTCTGCCTGACTGCTTTTGTGCAATCTGGGTCACTTTCTCTAAGTAATCACAATCAACATTTGCAAAATAAACTTTACACCACTCAGAGCAGTCTCACTATGGGCTGGCCTCAACCCGGATTAGACCACAGATGGTGCTTCTGGCTAATGCTCTAGCCCTTCCTCCTCCTCCTAATGCCTTCTCTTATCAGCATTGCAATGACCTCCCTACTCCCTGGTGCCTCCCCCGGCTTTAAAAGGCTGCCACCTCCTCCACAAGCATAGTCAGCAAAGGATTCTCAAGCCAAGCTCTTCAGGGTGAAAGACAAAACCTTACACGCCCTCACAACTCCTTCATCCTTCCACTGCTGAACCAACCCTTTCTTTCTAGGCTGCTCTTCCCCAGGCACATCCATCGCAGGAGACGGGTGAGGAGGGCAGTCTGCCTCTCCAGCTCGCTGGCCGAGTAGTTAGAAAGTCAGTGATGGCACTGACAGTGTGATCGAAGCCAACACTCCAATAAGCGACCAAACACATCACACCACACAGCCGCTGCCTCAGAGGCTGGAGATCTGGGCATGAGCTTCTACAACTTGTCCCCTCTCAGCCCAAACACTGGTGATGGGCTGCAGAGCCTCACAAAACTCATCACAGAAGTCTCAGAGGGCTGGGGCTGCTCTTTCAGACTCTCATCAGTAATTCTGAATATAATCAAGGTGAAAACAATCCTTTCTTATTAAAATCTAGACAGGGGAGGGGACCTCTCTTCCTATCACCCTTGAAGGGGCCAGCCTCCACCCTTCCTTTCCCAGCAGGGCCAGAAGGAGCAGAAGAGCCAACCACAGCCAGCGCCAAGCACCGGCGCGTCGGGTTCTCCGAGACAAGGGACCCTTTGTTGTTCCTAGAAAATCCACTATCGTTTACAGCCAACCCCAGCTCCACATCTGCAACCCTTCTGAAAGCTGACTTCTCCATCTGAAGCACTAACATATGCCCCTCAACTCCCTATGTGAGGCTTCTTGTTCTATGCAGGCTCCTCGGCCACGTTATGCCAGCTCGCTGCAAGACGTGCTCCACGGAGCAGGGTCCCCCCAGGAGAGGGACCGAGCACCCCTGACCACGCTCGCTAGGACACAGGGTGGAAGCACTTCCCCAAAGTCTTACTGGGATTTTTTCCTGCCGCCCCTCCTGTTCCAGAACAATATTCTAGAAAATGATTCAGAGTCTTAAACAATTTTATTCTACTCCTCCATAAAATGGGAGAAAATAGGGGACACTTCAACAACGGACAGAGCACCTGAACAGCTTAAGTAGCCAAGGAGGGACAAATAACAAACACAAGGCGGTAAATCCTCTGGTCACCTATGGAAAGCTCCACAGAATATATCAACTTTCTAGCAGTGAGAAAGGCTGTTCCTACAGCACAAGAGGACAAGTCGAATAACAGTCCTGAAGATGACTACTAAACAGCCAGCCCGTCCTTCAGACACCCACACTTTCCCACCAAGGCCTGCAAAGGTCACCACTTACAGTAGGCCAGACCAGGCAACGGGAGAGACAGATCAATCTTTTAAACACAAAACAAAAAACCCTAACACAGCAGCCAAAAAGGGTCGATGAAATTTCAAGTGGTCTTCTCTGTCTTCTGCGTTGTTAATACCTCTGTGTGCAGAAAGCTACCACAGAAAGCCTCTTAAGCCAGAGACTAACCTTAGCTGAGTAACTCCAAGCTCCCCATGTAAACTGCTTTAGTACTAGGCATGGTAATTAGTGCCGTAACAGTAACAGCAGTTGCTAGCCAGGCTGGACCTAGATAACAATGGCTCCTCAGCAAAGATTGCTGGGGATTGTAACCTATGGGCATAAGCCTCTGCTTGTATCAAAAAAAACCCCAGACCCAAAAAAAGACAGACTCAAAACCATTTCAGTTAAATAACAGCACCTTCCCGGCTCCTACAGCTGAGAAAAAGGATCAAACAGCTCTACGAGATGGGACTTTTCTCCCAGTGTTGTTTTCTCTCTGCAAAGCCCACTGCCCCCAGGACAGCAGCAGTGGTAGAGTCAAGCTACTGAAAGCCCCTGGGACACACAGGACTGCGAAGCACCCAGCTGGCTCTGCTGCGGATCAAGCGACACTCGCCCCTCACTGCTTCCAGCATTATTTATGGGTCATCCTGTAACAGCGGCCGAAGGCTCCAGCGGTGCTGTGCTACCCCATGGGCAGCAGCTGCCGCCTGCTACTCCACATCCCGGGCTTACGGTGGTCCCAGCCTCGGCGCCCCTGCACCCTCGGCATGGGAAGGCGTTCGGAGGCGGCAGCGCTGCCCAGCCCATGCCAGCCCTGGACAGCACCTCCGCGCTCCAACAAGAACCGTCCCCGTTCGCTGAAGCGGAGCGAGCGCCCAGGACCCAGTTCCCCTCCTCAGCCCTCCTGGAAACGCAGCTGCGAGGCCGCTGGCTTGCTCACCTCCTGCGGAGCAGCCAGGGACAGCAGAGTGGGGCCCCAATACCATCGCTTCTCCTGAAAACATCTGTTTTCATTATCACTATTACTTTTAATTAGCACTTTACAGCAGCCTTAAGCCCTCCCAGCTGGAGGAAAGTTCTGCTCCTAAATGAACAATTAGAAGGTGCACTAAGGGAATTTTTTTCTCATCTTCAGAAACCACTTTCTCAGCAGAGCTGGAAGGCAAGCCACCTGGTTATGTGAAACTCCCTTGAAGGGATATCTTCAGGCACTGCTCAAAGCCCGCAGGTCACCCCGGGATTCCCACTGCGTGAGCGGGCTACTGAAGTCAGGAACTTGAAATACTGAACTTCAGCATGGCTAATGAAGGGGTCTTAATGCTTCTGCCCTGCATCACTGACGGAACAGCCTCCTCTTCCTCACCTGGTCACAATAATTGCCCTGAAAAACATCACAGATTTTAATGCCCATCTCACTTGTGGAAGGCCCCTGACATAATTTGGTCAAGAGTTCAGGCCAAGTACAAGCTGAGAAGACAGAGCCCTATTAAATGCATAAGAAAATATGTCCATACGAAGATATGACTAGAAACAGGGTCTCCTGATCAAGTGCTTCTCTGAAAAAACGGCAATCAGAAACATCCACAAAAGAGCCCTAAGAGGCAGCCTTGGCCATTTTCAAGAAAGCGAAAAGACAGAGGTGAAATGTCAGAAGGACACTGTGGGAAAGGGCTGTCCCACAGGCCACCACCACCGGCATCAACAGATTCAAGGCTTTAATTAGAAACAAGCCATGAAGCTCCAGAAGTTTTCAGTCAACACTGATCAAACCCACATCTATCATCCCCCCTCTCCAGTTCCATCAGGGCTGACATCCCACCGTCACACTGCTCCCAAAGACCTGGGCAGCCCTTTGGGGACCCACATCCCCAGCACCCCACTCCTGCCCCGGGAGGGCAGAACCCCTCAGGAAAGGTGACCCAGATGCTACTTTCCCAAATCCAGTTGCTTCCTCAGATTACAGGACCGAAACTTTGCAGGAGTCCACATACACGATAAACTCTGAAAGTCTAATGTGTGTAAAAAGGAACCAGTGAAGAACTAACAAAGTTACCAACACAATTAATAGCTGTCATTGCACCATTACAACTGCACTCTGCTGAATCCGAGACAGTTTTGTTCTTCCCCTCGGTCTCTTCATAGCTTGTTAATCTCCACCAAAGCAGCAGCTACCCAACAACACCTGCATTTATCACAATTTGCATTTGTATTTGGGATACAAGACTTCTGTTAGAGTATTCCAGAACCATTGTGACAATCCTGAAGTTTACAGAATGACAAGGCTTAAAATAACACTAATACCATCATTTCCACTCAAATTTGTAATCCTTTAAGTCACCTGGTTTCCCCTGCTCCCCTTTGTACTTTCCTTCTTCCTCGCTCTTTACAGCAACTTTCTCTTCTTCCCTCACAGCCCTTTTCTAAGCACTGAGTCAAATTCCAGGTCAGGGAAATTCCTTGGTGGATGTGAAATAAACATTATTTATTTAACATTTGCTTACACCTCCCGTCTCAGAAAGTTTACTTAACCTACAAAGGTGGGATATTATCTACAGTTTGTAGCCTGTGTGATGGACAGAAACACCAGCACGAGAAGATCCCTCGGGCTTGTTTTGAAACCAGAGGAGCGCGGGAGCCTGCAGAGCCAGGCCGGGGGGAAGGCGAGCCGGCAGCCGTCAGCGCCATGCCAGGTCCCACAGCCGTGTCCCCCCGCCCCGGCCGGGACCCCCTGGGCAGCACCTCCCCGCTCCAAGCCCCTGCGCCCTCCCTGCCCCCGCCATGGGGCATCAATGCTTGAGAGCGGCATTTTTTTCTGTCCAGCACTTGCAAGCCAGTAAGGAAACCCACGCTGCTATTTTCACGCCCCGAAGCTGCGAAGGACGGTGAGACTGGAATCGCGTGAAGCCCGACCCCGGTCACTCCGGGGGGCTCTGCTGGGGCAGGGGGTGCAGCCGCCGTGCCGAGCACCAGCGTTCTCCAGCGGCAATGCCACGGGACGTCCAGCGAGCATACAAAGGGAAGGATCCCGCCTGGCTCAGCCCATCCCCTCCTTTCACATCCACGCATTTACTCAGCTCTCCAACATCTGCCTCTGGAGAAGGGGAAGCGAATGCTTCCAGTGCCCAACGAGCCCAGATACCGATCAGACCACAATGCAACAAGGGGGAAAAAAAGGAAACACAAAACAATTAATTCTTGGCTCCTCGTTTTAGCTCTAGGCAAGGGAAGGTGCATGGCAGAGCGAGAGGAGACTGGAACAGAGGGAGGCTGGGACTCGCTCCAAGAGCCCCAGGGGCGACAGTGCTGGCTCCCAACCCCAGAAACACGGGGCTGCTCTCCAACAGGTGAGGGCTCCATCAGGCTGCCCGGGCAGAGGGAACCCAGGAAGCTTCTCAGGCAAGACTCCTTTTGACTCTTCCGTGCTCAGGCCAAATGGCGAGAAGCCCCTCAGAGAGGCAACAGGGATAATCTACCAGATAAATCCATCTCCTGCCGGCAGGTCTGAGTGCAGCCTCCTCCACACCTCCCCTCTGAAGGGCAACGCTTGCCCTGCGAGAACTTACAGAAGAGCCCCACAACTGCAGGGGTTTATTCTGTTCTTGGTGGGGTTTGTGATCCACCCAGTCGAATGTTTTCCCCTCTGGTAAGATGACGTGGGCTGTGCACACCAAGACCTGCCTGCGCCATGGGCCACGGGTCAGAACTGCTGCGGCGGCAGCGAGCATCGGTGTTCGTCCAAGGCGACCCACAAGGCCCAGCCCGCCTTCCAAACTAAATCCCAGCAGTAAATCAGCAGGTTAATTGTCCAATACAGACACAGCCTCTCACAGATCTCACAGACTTCTGCCACTGAAAACATTTAAACCGCTGCTTTTACAGCAACAGAGTAATCTCCCAAGATGAGCATTTTAAGGATGAACCACTTGGCAGCTTTCTAAAAGGCACCCGAGGAACACACGCATCGCCAGCAGCAACACATCAGCTGGGAAGGGGGAAGAAAAACTTAAGAAAACAAAAGGAAGGAAAACAAGTAGAGATGTGCACTGAGCCTGAATCTGCAGGAAGTGGAGTCCCAGAGGAAAGCCACCCTACATGTGTGGTAGAAGGGCAAGTGGATTACCTGTGCTCCCTCGTTAAACCCGCCCCAGCGATGGAAACCGGCCCTGGGGGATCTCCAAAGGACCCAGCCCAGAGCAGCTCAGCCTAAAGCCTGACCTGTCCCAGCATGGCGGGCAGCCGCAGGAACAAACCGACGCAACACAGCACACAAACACCCTTTTGGTTGATGAGGTCAACTGAGTAACTGAAGTAGAAGTGTCAAAGTTCAAATAATTTCTTGCTCTTTAAAGATTTTTCTCAAAGAAGAAAAACAAGTAAAACCACAAATAAGTAAGGCGGAAAAGAAACAAACCTGTTCAACAACTGAGCTGATGTATACACTGGTGTCAGCAAAGGAAGGAGATGGAAGAGAATGACATGAGAAATCCCCCACTTCTACATCATAAGCCATCTGAACAGGAGGCTTGAAATCCAGTCTCCACTTCTAAAGGTAGCTTTTTTCTTTCTCTTTGTCAAGGTTCAAAATAGACAAGTGAAACTCTTGCCTAAATCAGACTCAACTGCCAGCCGTGCCGGTGTGCTACAGGGACAATACAAGATCACTATGTGTGTACACTGACCATGGCCAACACTTCTGAAGGTGGCAGAAGTCAGACAGGTCACCTTTACTAAATGGAAAAAAATAAAAATCTTTCAGTCATAAAATAGTCTGCAAAAAACGTGCAGCTTTTTCAAGACTTGTAACTTCATTATCACAAGTCAATGAAGATGCATTTACTCTCCAGCAGTTTCCTCATGAAAACCAAGGGCACAGTGGCCCAACTTTAACCACGTCCTGCCCATGCTGAGAGCAGAATTAGTATTTTACCAGAATTTGCATGCTTAATTTTATTTCCTCAATCCTGAAATCCCATGGATCATCTGTGGGTATTCTGACACAGCTGCTCTATGACAGACAGATGTATCACCAGCAATTACACAAAAAAGCCTAAATTATCCCTTGAGCCTTCTAAACCTGAGGGCTAGCAGAGACTCTGCTTTCTCTCCCAGCCTCTGGCACAGAAGGGAGCTGGAGCAGGGAGGAGAGGGGATCCGGCACCACGCAAGAGGCAGTAACAAAAAAGGGGAAAGAGGAAGGAGAGGCTTCTTCCTCCCACCTGGAAGATGGGAGCCACGTTGCCAGGCAGCTCAGGACCAGAGCTAGCCTCCGACAGAGCCCTCTGCCGGGTACCTGGGCTCACGCTGAGGTTGTCCCATCCCTCTCCTGCTGCTGCAGCCCCGGGGAACTGGAGGGTCTGAGAGCACGGAACAAGCATGGGAGACTTGGGCCAGTTTCACGGAGGGTCTAAAAGAGCCTGACCATCACCCAGGAGAGCTCCTGGGGAATGTGCTGCTCTGCAGTAACTACCCAGGAAAACCTCCCTGCTCAGGCACCTTCCGAGGAGAAGGGGGAAGAAATAAGACTTTTTCCAGAAATCAACAGTTCACTTTTGAAGCATAAAGGCCAAAGAGAAGAACAACTCCAGTACAGAGCCCAGAAGAGCTTTAAGAAGAAAAATCACCATAAAATAACTCATTTAATTTTATCATACAGACAAAATTAGTAGATCCCACCACTTAGGAAACCTGACGAGTCATCACGTAGAAAATCCTGGGTTAGTAACAATACAGAAAGCAGCAATATGGTTCTGCTGTAGAGAAATAAAAGGGGGCAACATGCAAGACAACACAAGCAGAAGTTTAACAGAAAATTCAATAGGGTAAATAGCAAGTGAGTTAAAAAGAATCAGAATAGATGTTAAATAGAAGTTGTTCCTTATTCTTCTTTCAAAATCAAAACCCCAAATGCAAAGCAATTTTTCTTTCAGAAGCAAAATCCTGATTGGGAAAGGCTTAATTAAGTAGGCCTTCTTCAAAGGTTTGTAGAAGAGAGAACATGAAAAGAAGGGGGAAAAGAAAGAGTTTAAGCTACAGGAAGGTATTGCTCCTCGTTACGACACTCCTCCTCGAGTCCCCGACACCCTGCTCCCGGCCTGCACCCACCCAGGGCCGTGCAGAGCCGGTCCGACGTGCCGGGGGATCCAACCCACCGCGGGACGCGCCGCGGTCGCTCCAGGCCAGCCTGGCGGGCTCTGTCCCAGGCAGAAACACCTCCAAACCACCTCAAAACAGACTCATCCCAGAGGAGCTCTGGGCCCATGCTGACCTGTGGCCACCCCTCTGGACCCCGAAAAGCTTTTGTCTGTCGCACCTTGTCCTTCTTTTCCCGTTTTCTCTCCCCCTAAGCAGAGCGGAACTGTTACAGGACTGGATTCAAAGACAAGTGTCCCTCCTGACACAACCACCAAGGGGACGATACTGCAGCGAGACCTTTCAGAGACTAGTGGAAGTGTGAGAACGTTTAGCAATATTCCTTGATCTTGCAGCCGAGCAGGTACAAATCCCTACTGTGGGGAGAAACCTCGCCCGGAAGCTTCATCTCATCACCCAGGCTGCCTCCTTTGCACGACATCCTTCTATGGCTCCTTCCTTTCTCCTGCCCTCCCCTCCGCCTAGCCGCAAGGCAGAGGTACCAGCTTTGCAAGTCAGACAAAGAACAAACTAATTTACAAAACAAGTCTCTAATTTACAAACTCTCTTCCTCACTCCCACATCCCTTCCCTACCAGGCAGGGAGCAGCAGCAGGCACCCTGCCATTTGCTTGCAGGCAAGGTTTTAACTACCTGGGTAAATGAGGATAAGGAGATACCTTCAGGAAGCAGGGCCTAAAGGAATCATTATATCATCCAGCCTGGCCTCCTGTGCATCAAAGGCTGAACGACTGTGGCTCTTTGTCAGCTCTACCCACGAGGATCAGTCCACAAGGGAGGCTGAGAAGCGGTTTGGACACTTTTTCACAAGCTTGCACACTCCATTTATCAATAAAGAAAAAAATACGCTATGTTCAAGTCATAGGCGATTACAGGTGTGGCCCTATTCAAATGCTGAGAAATTTACAGACAGCTTTCCCACAAAAAAATGAAAAAACATCCCCAAAACAACTGCGGGTGCATTTTAATATCCTTTTTACATTAGTATACATTAGTTAAAAACTGACCAAGAGTGCCGAAAGAGCACGCACACGACGTCCAGCGCACACCTCCCCCGGGCGAGCTCCCTGCGTGGCCGTGCCTGCACAGACCCAACTGCGGCACAGCCGAGGAGCAGCAGCGGCCGGCGGGCCCAGACCAGCCCCAGAGGCTTTGCCATCACCGAACGTGCTCCCGACACAGAAGCTCTGCTCCACGCTGGAGAAGTGGGGCAAGGAAAGGCCAGCGGTTTGCTCAAGCCCATTATGAACATGAAGGGCCCGAGTGTCCCACACCAAAACCCCCTGGCAATTTTTCTCTCTCAGCCAAGCTCCTTTCCCCTCCCACACATGTGCTTCGGTAGTAACAACACACCGGCTGTGTCTCGGGAGAGCCAAACCCCATGTGCCCTCTGCGATGCAGACCTGGAGCACTCTCCGACCATCAGGCTCATCCTAGATGTCCTTCCCCTCACCCTCAATTTGATTCAGGTCTCTCCTTCTCAGTGATACCATGAGCCAAACCGTAGCAGGAGGCAGCTGGAGCCCGGCCAGCCTGCATTCGATCTTTCAGCTCCGAGGAGACACAGAACCAGCCGTCAAATCTTTGACAGCCGTCCAACCCACGACAGCAGCATTCAGCAGACTACACAGCTCATCTCTCGCCACAGATGACGCAAGACCCTTCCCCGGGCTCTGCAATATGGACCTACGCACCCATCAATACACCATCTCTTCAGACCTCAACCCAACCTTCTCCTCGCCCCCAACTCTTGAAGGGATGTCATAATTTAAAAACATTTTACAAATAACAATTCTTTAACTCTGTTGCCTAAATAATTTCCTGATGTGGGCCACACATTACCATAGATAATCTTATGGATGACTCTCCATCCTATTAAAAATATTTCTGGTGGCAACAGCAAACGCTAACATTAAAAGATACATCTGGGAACATGATATTCAATTAAAATCCAATTTTAACACACCACAGAAAGTGGGAATGAGAAGGAAGATGAAAACTAACCCTGCGTGACTACATTTTTTCCAAGGGCTACAGTTCTAGAAAACAAATCAGCTTATTGGTGTTTTGCACTGAGGTGCTCGTTATCCAGAAGATACACGCACCCCTTGGGCCTTTGGGGAGCTCCGACCGAGTTATCTGGGTAAAGCAGCACATCCCGCTCCCCCTGCTCCCCCCACGCACAGGCACGTGTCCTCCTGCTGCCGGGGCTTGCATGAGCTCGCATGGCGAGAAGCAGTGAGCATCATCGGCAGACTTGGGCAACCATGGAGGGCGAACAGCAGCACGAGATGCAAAGTTCGATGCTCTGGAAGCAGAGTTACAAAGCAGTTCTTTTTTCTAAAGGGGGAAGATGATCTCAGCTCCAGCCACTGTCCTGCACCTGAACTGCGAGACTCAAGGCCGGGGCAGGCAGCCCTAGCCCTGCCCGAAAGCTGATGGGATGGCTCCGAATTCCCCGAAGGACCAAGGACATGAGGGAATTTCCTGCGTGTGATCACGTGGCAGCGGTAATTGCAGTTCTTATCCTCTGGTCGAAGCCACACACCGAGGCCCTGAAGACCTGACCAAAAATTGGAGTTCGAGGGTCCCCTGGGTCTCACTGCGGCCTCATCAGGCAGGGAAATGGTGTGGCTGGCTGTGCTAGTCATAAAATGAGATGAGCTTTCTGATAGCAGCCTGAGTCAGAGGACAACCCTTGGGGCAGTCCTGAGTCTAAGATCCTCTGATGAGGAAGAAGCTGATGTATTGTGGACTGTCAAATCACTGGTGCTGGGGTCCAAGATGACAGTAACTGATTTTCTTTTTAATCATAAGCTGCACTTGCCAGAATGACCTGTCACAGCCACAGCTCAGACTACATATCAAGCACAGCTGGCGTGCGAGCTTCTTGCAGAAACGAGATGTGGTGCAAGTCAGAAGCTGGCATGCGTGCACTGCAAGCAACACAAGGAATAGCAACCAGCTCTGAAAGATCAAGGAGGTCCAGACACAAGGAAGCTGCTGAAGAACCACCTCAGAAAGACACAAGGCAGAAGGCACCAGAACACACAGCGGGACAAGCACCTGGTGACTCTGAATACCAGAGACTGAACCAGAAATGCAACAAAATTTTAGAAAAGTAGTAATAAAAGTTGAAAACAAAGCTAAAAAAGAAGAGCAAGAAAATCTGTCAGAGTAAACCCAGCACCGCTGGCTGTGCAGAGGAGCTCCCCACCACCCATCCCCGTTACTCGTACACGTGGCAGGGTGGAACGTGCCTAAAGGAACCCTTGGGGTAAAGGTATTTTTGGTCCTGACCTCCTGCTGCCTTCCAGCCACCTCCGGCAGCATGTCTGGGAGACGCCTACAGAGAAGGACGGCTTTAGGACGATTTGTGTTCTTGAAAATGTTTCAATTATAATCTATTTAATTTCAGTTTCCATTATTCATTATAGTAATTTACTTCCTGTTTAAAGTCTCATTCAGATTAAAGCATGGAAAAAAGACAAATCTCACTCTCACTTTCAAGCCCAGGGCGCTCTGCCCCCTTCGTGTCTTACCCCCCGGCTCCCGTGAGCCCTGGATGCGGGAGGAGGGCGGTGGGGTGCAGCATCGCGGTGCTCTGCCCACATCCCCCCTGCTCCCACATGGATCCCACGGCTGGGGACGGGGATACAGCTCCACCCTGGGGTGCCGGCCGCGCAGCTGGTGCTTCCCAAACCTGCTCCTTGGCAAAGCTTCCCAAAACAGCACGGGAGGGAGGCCGGGAGGGAGCGGTGCTCTGCCCACCCCTGCCTGCAGCTGCCCCAGGCCGGCTCCTTCCCGCCGCCCGCAGCAGCGGGGACAGGGGCTGTCCCTCTGTCATCTGGCACCTGGTGTGCATTCATCAGCATCACGCACTTCTGCATTTTTAGGGCCGTATCCAGCCTACGCGTGTGACTCCAGCAAGTCCACAACCCTTGGCTAGTAAGTAATCCCCAACGACTTCGGTTTAACTGCTTCCTCAGAAACATCAGCTGAGTATGAGCCTTTCCAAAGTGGCACATCCCGGGTCCAGGACGAGCCCACCTTTCCTCAGGGAGACCGAACGGGAAGCAGGAGCACGGTGGCAGCTCTCGGGGATGCAGACACCCCAACCCCGTAACCACACAGCAGGGTTATTCATCACCTTCCCCACTAGCCAACGTGATTCATGGCCCCCTCAAAAGAGCAGCAACTCACCCAATCGAAACATGCCTGCCACTACATCAGGGAACATGTGTGGCTGCGTTCGCTCCAGGGACAGACCTTCTGCTGGTGGGAAGACAGAGAAAGGAGCCACCCCAAAAGCAGCAGCACTCAGCACCAGGGAGCTACGGCTCAGAGAACTGAAAACCACCTCAGAATCGAGACAAAAAAACTCCTTCCAAATTCACTGGCCTTGCAGCAAGGCCCACAGTGAAACATGTATTTCATCTGGAAGTTTGACTGTAAAGGGAGGGAAGACCTCCCATCCCATCAGGTGACGATTAATAATGAGAACCTGGTATTTAGCAAGGGAGGCGTTAAAGATCATAAAGGATCTTCGGCCTCTTCTCCCAAGCGACAGAGAAGCTCCCATGCTCAGATCCCGCTGCTCAAACCAGACCACGTACGGGGTTTATCACAGACTCAGAGGAGCGTCTGGCTCCTGCTGTAGCTTGCCAGGAAAGAACAGAGGCCTAGGACAGACTGGAAGGTTTTACAGAAGGGTATGAGGAACCACACCTGAACTACCCACCCACTGGCACTCCTGGGCTCCTGAGTTCCCAAAGGCTTTATCTTCCAGGAGACTCCAGGAAATTCAGAAGTAATGAAATGTAGGCATAGACAAAACCTGAAAACTTGCAAGAGATCTCAAAAACGTCCTTTCCTAGCACACACCGCAGAGTAACACCAGCACACCAAGCAGCTCTACTTCTGCTGGGTAAGAACAACTCAGTTAACTCCAGCTGGCACCTCAGCAAAGCACGCGAAGAAATAAATACTCACCTAAATCACAGGATGAATTATCTCCCTGTACTTGACCTCGGGTCACTCGGCTCCACAGCGCATGAATCTCATTGAAGATGTCCCTGCTTGCTGCAGGAGGGTGGGACTAGACCTTTCAAGGTCCCCTCCCACCCAAACCATTCTGAGATGCCATGAATGTACAACCAGAGACTCGCCCCGCTCCCGCGCAGATCTCCCTTTCCAGAGGGCCAGAACCTGCTGACACAGGCCCCCGCTGCTCGCAGGGAGCGTTTCTTTTCAAAGCAGACTGTGCCACACCTGGCACCAATGAAACCCTTTTCCAGATGTCAGACACGGCCCTTCTCAAGGCACTTACGCTGCCCTTGCACTGGGTCGAGGGGGGTCCCCCCCTTCCCAGCGCTTGTGCTGGAGCATCTCCCCAGCGCCAACCATCGCCCCTCTTCTCAGCCAGATCCTTCCCCGCACAATCCCACGCCAGTATTGAAACCAGGGAAAAGGGACCCTGCGTTAACCCGCTCCTGCCTGCCTTCCCATGGCAGGTGATATGCCTTCCCTCCTCTCCTGTCCCGACAAAGTGATCAGATCCACAGTGGCAAAACAAATATTCTGTATTTGACAAATATATTTCATGACTGGGGCTACAGCTACTTCGTCAATGAACAGTGCAAAATTTTCCAAATTACACCAAAATAATTTGTTCTCAGAAGATGACAAGCTGTACAAACGGCAGAGCCTGGCAACCTGTTAACCATGAAGAGCTGGGCTTGCTCTGTTCACCAAAATCCTGTGAAAACCTGACCTTCCCCTCCCTGCCCCACACTCCCAGGTAGACACCATTCACCTCAACTTTCAAGATCCCTTCCTCCTTCGTATTTTCTCTTAATGTTTCATGATTTGAGCTAGTAATTACAGCTGTCATCACCTCCCTGAGGAACTGGAGCAAGACAATTAGGCTCAGACTTCCCAGAGTTCACAGATGCATCTGGAGCTATACATCCAGGCTTCTCCTGTTCAAGCATATGGTGTGTGTAAACAAAAAACCAAGACTAAAGACCTCAATTTTCATCTAAGATACAGATGCTAGGGGGGAAAAAAAAAAAAAAAGGCCAGGACAACTAAGAAAGAGGTACAGTAATGGAGCTGGCATAGCTAAGGAGGAAGCAAAACTTGAAAATTTAATGCCCGAATATAAAAGAAATAGCATTTAGTTCACAATTAAGAATAGCCAAGTACATCTTAGACAGGTTCAACATCAGATACTCCTAACCACCCATCAGTTGATGACTGTGTTGTGTACAGAACAGCAAATACAGTACCTGTATTTAAAAAGGGCTGGGGAAACACTGCTGTGGGTTTTATTAGCTTTATCTCATTACAAACAAAGCTGTAAGTATTGTGAAGGGAGGAATAATTAAAGAGACAACAATAAACGGAAACCAGGATAAAACATAAGGCAGGCTTATTGAAGACACATTGTGCAAACTAACCCAGTATCTTTCTTTACTAAAATAACTGCCCCTTCTTCAACACCGCAGCATGGGGAATTCAGCTGGTGAAGATGGGTACTAGCTAAGATTTTTAAAAAGGCAGAAAACTAGGCCAAGAGAAGATGACACCAAAATGATTTAAAGTAAACACTGCCCTGACAGAGGTTATTTGCAAAGGCCTTGGGAGTCATCTTGCTAACTAACTTCACTGATGGCCCTGCTGCAAATCAGCACAGACCACCGATACCTGATGAAATTAAATTGGGAAGCACATCCAACGCAGTGGAAGACCAGAATATTACACAAGAAAAAGTTATGAGTTGAGGCCTAGAATAACAAGAAAGGAACTAAATCCAAGAACATAACAGGAAGACTCTGAGTTTCTGCAGTAAATTCAGGGTTTACCAATCAGGAATTACAAAGAAGGAGACAGACTGATGTGCCTGTCAGGATGGCAGAACCAAAGGGATGCAGCTGTGAAAGTGGCAAACATGATCTTAATATGTTATTCAGGGTGTTTGGAGAGATAAGGAAGTAATAAACGGCATGCTAATAGCACTGCAACCCTCAGCTGGAACTGCATGTACAACTGCGACCACATTACAGCAAAAGAACTAGGCTGTGAACAGATGGAGGCGGCAGCTAGCAGAGCGACCGCAGGAGCGGATGTTCTCCAGCACAATGCAGCACACTATGAAATGGCTCTCACCGAGTCACCCGTGTCCCGGCTGGAAGCCGGGCTGTGCACACGCGCGTGTGCGGGAGGATGCGTGCACCAGCACAGCGGCACAAGGCAGGAACTCATCCCATGGAAGCAGCCGGGCTGCGGCCCACGTCCTGGTGAGGAAGCCGTTACATCAGTATTTAGGAAGCAACGCCTGCACCAGCAGTAGAGGGGAGGCAGCCTTAATGACCCAGCATTAACGTTTCTAACAAGAGGTAACTCAGACAACTCTAAATATCCATCAGATCTGCTCTGGCAGATTTACATTTCCACTCTGGATACCTTTCAGTAAATGCTGACAGAGCAGCTTTCAACCTCAGACACTTCTGCTCAAGAAAATTACTATGTTCCTGTGGACAGAGCCAAGCAAGGCTTAAAAACTGCTCTGTGAAGTGTTCCGAGGAGAACAGCCCACGAGGAGACTGCACACCACTGGAACCGGCTGCGTGCACGTTACACCATGGCACCTAAAGCAATCATGTTGTCCTGTATATTTAACAAGTCAATACTTCTCTGTTTCCTCCATGTTGAGCTTCTGGGAGACATCAGCCCAGCAGTCACCATGCAAGCCTCAGGCCACGCTAACACAAGTGCAGTAACAGTTTACTGGTTTATAAGTTAACTTCCCTACTTTTCCCTGTTTATTTCTTCCGCTGGAAGATAAGTCAACGGGCCAAAGTGATTGTGCCGTTTATTATGCAACTGTTTGTCAGTTAATATTTGTGTTCCAGTGAGGCAAGGACCAGATAAGGGACACCTCAGCAGCTGCCCTCCCTGCTGGAAACTGGAGCAGAGGGGCTGCAGAGGCTCCCGAGCGTGGCTGGACACCCTCGAGACTCTGCCCGTCTCCACATCTCAGCTAAACCGCCCCGGCCCTGCTTGTACACACTTACTGTTCACGGCAGGTACCTGCCACCCTGTACTTGCCTACGGCTACGGAACAGCACACACGTGTAAACTCAGGCTTTCTAATTTTAGCCCTGCTCCTCCTTGCTCCAACCTCTCCTTCTACAGCCTGAGAATAATGGCGACAATCTCTTCTGGCAGCCAGCAGAACTAAAAGGATTAATCTGCTACATCTCTGTAAAAGTACTTCAATAATTAAGAGGAGCAACTGCTGAACAAGATTAGCAACAGACTAGAACAAAATATAATAAGCAATAGGGACCTGTACAGAAGCATGTGCCGAGGTGTCACACCTGCCATCCCGGCCATTCAGCATCCCAAAGCACTCGACAGCTGCTTCGCCCTCCTCTGACGTTCCAAAGGCATTGGATGTTGGTATTTCTTACTCCTCCTGCTCTCAGCCATCCCGTACCACTGCTGCCCTTCCTTACACTCTCACCAAACCCATTCTCGTCTTGCCTTTTGCTAGAGTTTTTGAAATGCCTGAAGGAAGCTGGTGTTGCTGAGAGGCTTCTCTGATGCCGAGCGGTGCGATCCCCAGCAGTCGGTCCCCAGCAGTCCCCGGCCCCATCGTGTCCCAGCTCTGGTTCCAGCCACCGCACAGGGCCACGAGTCTCCACAACGGGCTCCTGCCGCTTGTTCTGGCTCGGGGCGTGGCAGGAACATCTGCCCGGGGCCGAGAGCTGGGCTGGGCAGGGGGAACGGGCACACCGTGTCCGGAGCTGCTGGCAGGGGAGGCACATCCAGCAACGACCACAGGTCGATGTCTGAGCGGCAGCCAGCGAAGCCGCACGATCCACCGTGCGCTGGGCCCACAGGACAGGCACAGGGCACCGGAGACCTTACCTACCCCCGCCCCAATTTGAGGACGGTGCGACACATCCCCACGGCATCCCATCATGTCCCAGCAGCTGCCCACACCCCTCTCTTGGGGAGCTACGGGACAGCCAACCACCCACCGCCTGCGGTTTCCCAAGCGTTCGGGCACGGCTTGGCCCGGCTGCGCGCGGGGCCCTGGGCAGCACTGTGCCTCCCGCACCGCTGCTCTGCAAACAGACACTGCCCCGGGGCCAGGGCACAACGGCTCCTCTGCTCTGCGCCCCGCAGAGCCCAGACAGCTGCGCACAGGCTGCACAAACTGCAAGCACAAAGCAACAGATATATTTAAAACACAACCTGCAACATGACCTAAATTTTACTTCTGCAAAATGAAAACAGTAGCTCCAAGTGTCTTCCTTATGCATCACAGTTTCTTTGTTTCCTCCTATATTTAGGACACAGGTTTTCTACCCCTCCCAGGAGGTCCAGGCACACAAGGGAACACAAAGGGAACAGTGCACCAAAAAGGAATGCCACGGTTAGAACGTTGAAAATTGTTTGCCAGGCAACATATTAAACCAGCAAGAGCCACAATTAAAAACCTGTGGGAGTTTCACTGCCCCACCACATTAGGGGCTGAGAAGACTGGCTGCTTGGGTCTTCCGACCCTCTTGACAGAGCTGTAGCACCAGCACCTGATGCTCCTGGCCAAGCAGGTCACTGGGACACAGACTCCTGCTTTCTCCTCTCTTGTCAGCTCACATCAGCCCTCCAGCTCTGTGCTCACTCCATCCTTTCTTCTTTATGTGGTAATCCCCATTTTAGGGAGTTAGGTCTTCAAAGAAATATCCTGGATGTTCTTTTTCTCAAAAGCATTTGGCAGCAGGTGATCCCAAGTTTTTCTTAAAGGGTATGTGTGGATGCAAGAAGGGCCATCAGACCTCAGCTGTGCTCGAAGAGCAGGACAGGAGGAATCCAGCTGCTCTGGCCCAGAGGTGCTTCAAGCTTTCAGGATGCAGGACGGAAGGACCGAGCACCCACAGTCCCTCTTCGACACTGAATATGTGCAAGAAAAGGAAATGTGTCTGCACAAAGTTCATCCCACGGGAGAGCACCTCTCTGGAGCGAAGGCTCCCCGCCGCCCCGCAGGAGCTGGTCCCTGCCTGCCCGTGCCCACAGAGCTGGGCCTGGCGCGGGTTCCCCCTTTCACGGCGCGGCGGGTGCCGGCAGAGGAGCATCAGCACCAGCACACCTGCAGCTTGGCGGCCGAGGGAAGGCGCAGGTGTGAGGGAGAGCCCAGCGGTGGTTCAGCAGGAGCTGCACCTCTGGGAATGGATTCGATGTCAAGTGTCAGCAAGTAAATTGCTATTGGCTTCTCAATAAGCAGCAGTAGCGAGCTAAGTGTTTCCCTGTGTTGTGCAGCCTCTCTCCGACTCAATACAGCAGTATTGACAGCACAATCACAGGGTAATCCAGGCTCCACTAATATCTCAGCACTTCCTCATTGAAAATACACTTTCCACTTGGACACCAGCCCATTAGTGCAGGCTCGTGTCGCAAGTGTCCCCCAACCCGCCGGGACAGGCCGCGGCACAGCCCCCAGCTGCTCATCGGGGCACGGCCCAGGGGATCACAGGGAAGGGGCTCCTTTTGCAGTGAGAAATCACCGCTGGAAAAAAGATGAAAGGTAATCAGAAAGTCTTTATAACTCAAGTCTCTGTAGGTTCTGGAAAAAAAATAGCATTTCCCTGCTAGACAACAGAAGTTCATTCAGGGAATTAACTCTCCCCTCGCCCCCTACCCTGTCTGTCATCCTTCCTGGCTATCTTATCTCTGAACTGGGACCGCAGATCCCTCCAGGCAGAAGCCTCTCCTTTCATTCACTGAAAACCAGAGACCTGCTCCGCGCAGCACCAACACCCACATCCTACTGCGGTACCGGGGGGCACGGGTGCTCTGCGGGCAAGGCCACCCTGACAGACACAGGGCCGGGAGTCCCCAGCACCCGCAGGAAGCCTCCGAGCTGCCGGGCAGCCCCCACGCAGCACGATGCCCCTCCTGATAGCCACCTCCACCGCCGGCACACGCTGCTCTTGTGCGCAGCTCCGAGGTGAACGCTGATCTTGGCTGCAACGACTGCATGAAGGGCTCTCACTGAAAATTAGGACAGTTGTTTGTTTTGGATCATGTAATAAAAATCAACAAGTCCCAAATACACGGGAGTATTTCTTTTTGTCCTAATCTACCATTCTCACCCATAAACCTCAAAGCAGCAAGAAAATGGACAAACATCCCTCTTTTAAATGTAACCGTGTTCCAAGTTCAAAGTTGTTAATAAGGTAGGGCTGAAAGTGCCACAAGATCTTGGTCAAGGCGACATCATCAATCACCTGCAACATCTGGACATCTTGCATCACAGCTCCCAGACTGAAACATCACATCACACAGACCATTTCCAAAGAGGTTACGCTCTTTTTTCTAAGAATACAAGCCATAACAGGAACTGGTAATTGGACACAAGCAGAGGCTGGTTGCATGGCAGGAGTCTTAAGGAGCAGCATCAGGAAATATGAATTTTCCCTAAAACAGCTGCTCTAGAGCCATAAGCAACAGAGGGGGCCCTGGAGGTTTGCCGGGAAGCTTTTAGGACACCCTGGCGTAAGCAGCCATGGCCACCCTGATGCTCTCACCAGGGAACAAGAGCCTTCATGTCACCTCAAACCTGCTGGCAGTGAGAAAAGCCATCCCTGCCAGCTGGAGACTGGGAAGAGTGGGAGGTAGAAGGTGATAGACCAAGTGAAGTTTAAAACCAGCAGGCTTTAATACAGCTGAACACCTGTAAGTCAAGAACACACAAAACACCTTAACAATTCATGTTTTAGCTTCTTGCTTAACTTATTACAAAAGCACTGTTTAGTTTAGCAACGCAGAGCACGTTGCATTAAATAACAAAAATGACAGTTTGCTCATCTGCAGTATCTAATGTTACCAGCAATGTGAAAAGCAATAAAGTGTACTGGAGGCTCCTCTTGGGTCAGACCAACCACCTCGTGTGCTGCCAGGGCGGGTTCCAGAGGCCCGCGGAGCCGCTCCCGCCAGCAGCGCTCAGGAGTCACCCACAACTCCCTGCTCTAAATTTATCCGGCACAGGCACACGGCTCCACGTTCTCCACATTCAGAAGCTGCATTCATGTGGAAAGCTGGTGCCTCACAGCATGCAGCAAAGAAACGGGACTGCAGAATGGGCTGATACATTCAATTTAGCTTTAATCTATTTTGGTAACAATAACAGCAAAACCAGGAGGACAGACGCGTCGAGGAAGGCCGGCCACCCAGCAGCGCACCCAGGGCCTCCTGCCACCCCGTACAACTTTTCCCACAGACAGTGCTGCAGTGATTTCACCGCCACTGCTGCGCAGAACACAAGTTAATCTAAGGATGGCTTTTACGTTTTGCAACCACATCCACAATGCCAGACCTTTAAGCAAAATGACAAACTTCTGTTGTGCCCCAGCACTGACGAGGAGCATCTTCCACCTCCCCAGGGCCGTAACAGCATCAGGTAAGAGGGGAGCAGCCGACATGCACCGAGATGGGAAGCGCTTCCCAGGGCCACCCCGCTCCCGGCTGGCACCGTGCGCTGCCGTGAAGAGCCGAGCGGAGGCATTGGGAGGAGAATGCTCCTGCACAGCCACGCTGGCGTTACAGCCCCAGGATTACAAAGACGAGGTCAGGGAGCCTTCTGTCGCAGACAGGGAAGGTTATTCGGTCTGGAGCCAGAGAGGAACAGACACCCAGTTAGGAAGAGGTTAACGCTGCTTCAGCCTGCAATCTGATAAATGGCTCTGCAGAAAGCAGGTTCTCTCACTTTGAGATATGATGTCACTAACCTTTATTGATCCACAATCAGAGAACTTTGCTTATCTCTCTCCTGTGATATGCTGCCCTCCTGTACTCAACTAGTGTTTAATACACTGCTGGGCATCTCGCACTCTTTATAGCTCACACCACACCTCCGCCAGGCCGCCGGGGACAATATTTTACAGGCTGCACCAGCCCAGATAACTCGAGGGATAAGACACAGGCATGCATCCCCCCCACTTCCTGCACTGGGAACCTGCATTTCAGAGAAACAGGATACACGTATATTGGAATCCCTCATGAAAAGAGGGGGCAAGCAGTGCAGATGTGCCTCGTGTATGGTGGCAGGTCTTCAGTCTGACCCCAAAGTGAGCACATGCTCTCTGAAGTTACTGTACCTGCAAGCCAACTTTTACTACTTTACAAAAGCGGCACAGCACTTTTAGCCTCAACTTCCTTTTTAATATTTGAGGTAAAACATGAAGTTAGGTGACTAATTCAAGAACTATAAATTAACCATTTATTCCTATGTGGCAGCAAAGCATTTGCTGTAGACTACATGCATCAAATCCAGTGTTTTTAGTTTCCAACATACTAGTGGGGCCAGAAAACAGCTGAATAGCCAGGTAGCAAAACCTGTAACTTAAACAATTAGATCAGCCATGTGTAGAGACAACCAGAGAGGAGCTTCAGAGAGTCTCAACACCAGCAGGCAATCCTATACGCTGTTTTTCTGCTAGGTAATACACAAAGAAGTTGCCTATGAACTATTCACGGGCATTTCTGGGTTTTTAATTAGCAGCCTGTGCATCAGTGGGGGCAGGCCCATGAAAAGCACCCTCCGCACAGCCGACCGTTTCAATGGATGATCAATCTTGTAAAGCTTTGGAAAAGAAGAGAGAGAGTGGTAAGTTTTCCAGCATACAGATAATTGTTTTAAAATAGCTGTGACCTATTTTACTCATTATAGGTTTTCCCTCTGTTAACTATGAGGGACGAAGCACCTGCACAGGCTGCCTCAAGCAAGGACAGTCAGCCACAGTCCCAGCAGCATCACTCCCTCGGTACAGCAAGAGTCCCCTTCCAGACCTGTGCTCCTGTGGCTCTATAAATATACTGCTATGCAGACAGGTCAGAGAAGAAGAAAATTAGGAACAAATGTCCACTTTGCACCAAATTACTACAAGTTACTGTTCTTGCAGTCTAGTGATTCTTATAGCTTCAGACATGCACTGAACTTTCTTTTTTTAATTAAAGGTCTTTTGAACCACGTGCTTCTTAAAATAGTAAATTACAGCCTTCTCCAATTTGTGGAAATAAATTAGGAACACTGTCCGAATTACCAACCTTGGCAGAGAGCATAAAAATCCCAAACTTAGATTTCCTGCAAGTCAAGAGACATTTGAATTAGAGGGTTTGGACTGTAACCTGTTAATGTTCCTGCTCAGTCATTAACTTCACGTACAGAGTGCTGAATATTTCAGGATCCAAAGAAGGAGAAATGCAAGGGCCAGTGGCCGAGTCACGCTCTGTCTCTCTGACAGCTGGAGAGAAATTGCCACCGACCCACCAGAAATACGCTTCAGCTGATCCTGATCCTAAAAGCAAACCTGGATAGACACAGAGATGCTGCTAATGAATGGTTTTCATCCTGGTGCTGCCTCTCCCTGTCGAATGCCCTGCAATATTTATGATGGAAGTCACCCTGGGTGACTCCCCACTCTGCTGAGAGCTGCAGGCAGCAGCTCCAGCCCCGGCCAACAGAAACACGTGGAAAAACAAGCTGAATCCCTGGTCCGTTATCTGCACCCGCTGAAAGGAGCCAGGAATGCTCTGCCATCCACAAAGTTTCACAAAGCCTGCAGTCCAACCCTGGGCCGTGGGGCCCCGAGCTGCGGCCCGGAGGGAGCGCGGGGAAGTGGGTCCCTGGGAAGCAGCAGCAGCAGGTTGGGGGATGCCCCCACCCAGGTCGGGGCCCAGGCACAGGCCCGCAGGAGCACAGCCCAAGGCCAGACCCAGCCTGGGTGTCCCTGGGCACCCTGCGCCCCGGGGATCAGTACTGCCGAGGCAGGGCTGGCGTGCACCACCTCCAGTTACATCCAGCAATTACCTTAAAGCGATTACATCAGCACTCGGGGTGCTGAAATGCCCTTTCCCGTACTGACCACAACACAGTCAGCAGCATCCCGCTTCCAGAGCAACCCTTCGCTGCTTCAGGCCATCTGCTATGGGGGCAACTGGATGGCCACAAGCTGCTGGAAAAAAGTTTGCACCTTTCGTTGGAGACAGAGCAAAAAACCCCAAGCAAACCCTGAAAACTTGTTTAGAAGCAGTAGAGAAACCTTGTTCCAACCTGCCCTTGCCTCAAGCATTGGCATCACCAGGACTGAAATCCTGATAATTGAACAGTATTCAAATACCTCAATACATAAAGGATTGAGTCAGCTTCAACCTTTTTAACATCATCTTTCTTGAGGATCTGGTCAACACTGAAGATTTTCTTCAGCTTTCCCACTGCCACTATTTCAGTAATGCTGACATCTCTTCTAACCAGGGGAAGCAACCTGGTGCCCGAGAGGCTGCTCCTCTACCCTCCCCATGGCTGCTGGCACTGTGTGTTGAGCTACCAGAAATTTAAAGAAAGCATTCAGACAGTTCGACTGCTCAGATGTTTCCTCCACGAAAAAGCTTTTGGTGTAAATATATCCTGCTGCATCTCAGCATCTCCACTCCATTACAGATGGATCATGAGACTCAGCAAATCCCTGCCAAAACAGCAGTACTTGGAATAGTTACAACTTTTAATGTACATCCTATACGATAACTTCACAACATCAGGGAAAATACAATTCAATACAGATAGCACAGAGGTGGCCAGATAAATAACTTAATTTCTGGAGGATACATCTTTTAGACATAAGCATGTTCCAGGGCAGTCTGAAGGAGCTGTCTCATACCAGTCTCAACCACTAATTCCTACCAAAGTATTTCTGGAAACTGGATCTGCCTCGAAGCAGAGGCTGCCGGATGCCCGGCAGAAGAGACGTCACTGCCCAGAGCATTCTGCAGAAGCTTAGGATAAAAAAATTCTAATACTATGGGCACATCTTGTACCTGCTCGGCAGTTTTATAACAGCAAGTACCTTCACTCCAGTGGATTTAACAGAAGAACGGTTTTTTTTTTAAATCCCTTCACCACGGTATTGCTCTACCACCAACTTCAAGACCTGGGCCCTCCGCTCCAGTGACCAGACCGCTCTGCACAGGAATGCCCAGGAACATTTCTACTCCAAGCCCTGCGAATGCAGCCACACGCTGTGCTTGCAGCTGCTCCCCCGCCCCAGTAAAAGCCCAAACTGAACCAACTGGGCTGGTGGAAACCCCCTGACTGACCATCCCGCTCTGCCCCTCCAGTGATTCTGCAGGAGCCCAGGCTCTGCCCCAAGAGGCAGAGTAGGAAGGGGAGGGCTTTTTCTTTTCTTTATTTAAAAGGTGCTGCTGGAGGTAGAAACACATGAAAGTCTGTGTAGGACAAGGGAAGGAATTATCCCTCCCATTGATTTTCGCTCTGGGGTATTAGAAAGAACACAGCATTTATCTGGAGATTTCTTCCCAAAGCTAACTACAGACTTTCAAACGTAAATGAGACTTGAAAGGGGCTTATCGGGGGAGGATCTGCTGAAACCTCGCCAGGACGTGGGAGCCCAGGCGGGAGCTCTCTGATCCATCCATCGTCCCTCTCAGAGAGCCGAAAACCCCACTCCCGTCCCCGACCGGCAGCCGAGGGGGCTCAGCCGGGGGGAGGCAGCAGGGCCGCAGGGCGCCGGGGTCCCCCCATCCCTCCTCTGCCAGCAAGTGTCCCTCCAGACCCACCCGCCTCTGCTGCAGGGACCTGCCAGTCCCCCTCCACAGGGCCACCACCCTGGCGGTGCTGGGACCTTCCAGCATCGTGAAGGCAGAGGGCTGGGGGCAGAGCATCCCAGCTCCGGGAGCTGGGCGCAGCCTGGGCCGCAGGCTCACGGCCCCTCCAAACCATCCCGGTCCTCCAGCAACCTAGGCTACGCCCTGGGAACCACAGCAGGATAAACCCTGACCCGGAGAAACCCTTCTGCAGCGTTCCGGAAGGCACAACCGGCCTACTGCCACCCCAAAAGCTGCTCCCGGAGCCCGCGTGGGCGCTGGCTGCCACGCCGAGCCTGGCTCGCTGGGAAAAGCCTCTGAAGTCCCGTCTCCCATCCACTGTCTTTCCAGGTAGCTGGGAGGTTGTAATTGGTGAGGCAGGAGATTAGAAATATCGGCAGCCTCTAAGTAAGACTTTAATTTACTGGCAGATCAATAGCGCTAGGGTTATATTGGCAAAGTGTCTACAACTCTATTGACTCACGCAATTCCTCTTATCAATTTATCAGAAATCTGGAAGCCAGAAGATATTGTTTGAAGAAAAAAGGCAGCAGGAGTTTGAACACTTAGCATGGGCTGCCCAATCAGGCTCTCAGCACTAAGCATTTTACAGCAGATGTATCTACTGCAAAGGAGGCTAATATATGATATGATTAAGAGCTAACTTGCTTCCTCACATGCCACGCAGCCTTTTCAAGTTGCTTCTTACCTTAGACATTTGCACTGAGAAAGCCACTACGACAGACACAGTCCCACCGGCTCAGACGGAACAAGAAAAACCCATATTTCACACCCCATGATCCTGAATTAAGACCCCACCTGGACACACCCAGGCTGACCTCAGTTTCCTACAAAACCTTGGCTTTATGAAGTTAAAAGCCCACCACAGTGCTGGGAATCTGCTCACGAGGATTTTAGAAAAATCAGCATTTCTGTACTTACACAGAACATGAGAAAGGGTGAGGGTTGTCTCCCAAACCTTATTTCCCCTCCTCGCACAAATAGTTCAAAGCACATGGACCAGCTCCTTCCCTTCCCTGCGGCCGGAGCAGGGGTGCAGCAAACCCGCTGGGTCTGACAGCAGGATGGGGCCGTTCTGGGGGGAGCCCAGCTCCCTCCGCTGCGGCCACACTGCCATGAGACACCCCGCTGGAAAAGCTCTCGATAGTGGCGACCCTCGAACAGCTCAAACATGAGACTGCACCTGCGCTGCCCTCGAAAAGGAACCCACATTACACCGTGGGACTCTGTGAGCAGCGGGGGGGACTAGAGCCCACCCATCGCCGCACAGAAGCACTAAAGCAGACGAAGCGAGCACAGGAATACCCCGGCTGACCCCCGGCCTCGCCTCCACCAAAGGCCACCCGCTGCCCGGCAGCACACCCGGGCTCGGCTCCCTCTTGGGAAGAGACCAGCTTCGCTGTAAAAAAAAAAAGTTTCAGCTAGATTGGAGACATCCCAACCACTTAATGGCTCTCCTCTTTTTAAATGCAGATTTAAACTTTTCACCCAGGGTCGGGCAGCTGGAGCCCAGCCCGGCCCCAGCGGGGACCAGGCGCCAGAGTCTGCTCCACTCTGTGCACAGGCCACGCAGTGTCCACAGTTTCCCCTGTCCCCTACACCCCAACACACCGTGTCCCTGGCCCGCAAGGTGCAGCAAAGCCCCAAAAAGCTGCCGACGCCGCCTGGCTGCTCAGACTCCCCTCTGCCCCCGACTTTGCCAAGGGGAACCCGCCTTTCCAGAGCACGAGTGACTCAGCCTGCCCATCCCAACTTCAGCTTAGCTGGGAGGCCCTGAGCATAAGTCAAAAGTTAAAGGAAACCTCACTGGAGTCCTGCCCTGGAGGAAAAACTGGATCTGTTGCTGCAGGCTGTCACGACTGAGTTAAACAAGACCAGTGCAACCCAGAGCATGAGCTTTATGCTTCCAGCCAATGCTGACAGAGGCCATCCCCAGACTGCTGATGTTCACAGCTGCTGCCCAGGGAAGCACATTACCTGCTCCTCTGGGGAGAAGGTCAAGATGTTCAGCTGCTCATTAAGGTAAACAGGTATTTAGGTCTTTCCTCCAACAGAAAAGTGTTTTGGAAAGGAAAAATAAGAGAGCAATCTGGTTATAGTGACAGAATCTAAACTCTGCTCCCCGGGGTGACATCAGGCAAGTCACTACCCACAGCGGCAGGGTGCGAGCACTGCTCAGACCAAAGCCCCTGCGGGAAGCAGCACTGACAGCGCTCAGCCCCTCTCCCACCGGCACAGGAGCCTCTGTCCCCACCCCATCTCCAAAATGTCACCTTCCAAGCAGAGCTCGGGTGGCGCTGGGGCACTCTCCGGGAGAACCCCACAGCAAGACCCTGACCTCACACGGAACACGCCAATGGGTGTCCCCCTGGTATGGCTTCCATTGCCCACATCCAAACCAAGCACCCTGGGGGAGTCCTGAGTCCCAACCAAACACCCCGAGGGAGTCCTGAGCAAGTCAACCAGAAAGGAGAGATCAAAGAAGGGAAAGCAAGCCCTGGGAAGGCAGGCAGGTGGGGAGTGGCAGGCAGCACCAGTAACCTCTGGAATAAGCACCTTCAGCATTTGTTATGGATGCTTGGAGGGAGAAAATATCTCTCTGAACTTTTAAGGGAAAACCTGTCATGACCTAGGTTAAAGGACACCTTCACCACCATTGTGGAAACCCCCCTGAGGCCACAGGATGCCCAGGCCGGGCCAGCAACCCCCACCTGGCACTCGGCACATCCCACTCACAAACCACCACCGGCACGGAGGGGCTGTGCCACACCATGCCGAGCCAGTCTCTCACCGAAACCCCGAGGGCAAGAGGATGCCAATAAAAAGTTTCTGCTTTCATTATTCCACATCCAAGACACGTCCACGCAGGGTCCCTCGAGTACCCAAGCCAGTGCAGGGGGATGACAGAGGCACAGGCTGGGGTGGTGGGAGTGGGGGGGGCCGAGCTCTCCCTGCAGAGCTTGGGTCAGCGGGCGCTGCCCCGTCCCCCTCCCGCAAACCCTGCCCAAAGCGGGGCTGCCTGCAGGACGGGAGGCTGCCAGCTCCCCACCGCCCGGCCCAGGCTGCATCCTGGAGCACAGCACTTGCGCCATCGCGTCCTCGTGCTGATCATCCCGCGGGAGAACCGTCTCCTGTGCAGAAAAGTCTAGAAGCAGAAAGGTGGGGGTGGGGGGGGGCAGGGGAAGGCATCTGCCTGTCAACCCCCCCTGAGCACCTCTACGAACAGCAGCAGCAACTTGCCACAGTGGATGAGCTTTAGAAAACCACCCGTGACAAGTGTGGTGGGAGAGTTTTGTGCACCAGGAATAATTGTCTCTCCCGGAGCTTTAATCATCGGGGTTGCTATGAGAAACTGACTTTTCTCCCCTTGGATTAATCAAAACCATGTTATTCAGCGTGGCAGCAGGACAGGTCTGCAATTCCATGTCCCTTTGTCTTGCAGGATGTGAAATGGAAGAGTAAAAGTAAGAGCAGGGGAAAAACACTTCTCCCAGGTCTGAAATCCAACAATGACAAACACCTCTGAGTTTCTTCAAGTCAGAGGGGTGCTGGAGCAGGAAACTGAAATAAAATACTCCTAACGCCCTCCATTTCACTAGCCATCAGGTGATAGTGAAAATATGCAGCAATGAGGGCTCTAGAAGCCGGTAAAAGCCTCTTGACCGGCTAGCTACCACTTGCAGCAGCTTTTGTATCAGGACGTGGAGCTCTGCGCTAACCTGGGCACATCCCCTCTCACAGCCGGCCGCAACGCTGCAGAAGTTAGTCCGTTCCACCTCGAATTCACTCCTCTGCCACCATGCAATAGGGCACCAAGGCTCTAAAAATGAGTAGACTGGAGCGGGGTGACGCGAGTCAGTCCAGGGGCAAAGGGTTGCCACTTTCCACCTGCGACTTGTCCCTCCCTGGCCTCAGAGTGTAAGCTGCTTCCTTCCTATGAGCTAGGTAGTACCTCAACATCTCATGTTCCATTTAAGGCATTTTACTGCCCAAAGAACTTGCAAGCTAAATAGTGTGCAAGTAAAATCTATGGAAGTAAATAAAGGTAAGAGCCCAAAATACAAACTTTTGAAGTACCTGGCCCAAGGGGAGAGAGAATGGCCTCTCCTGGGAAGACCCCCCACCCCAAACGCTTGCTGGCACTTCAGATGAGCGCTGCTCTTGCCCAGGACGCTCTGTCCCCACCTCGAGCCACCCCAAGGACTTGTATGCAGGGTCCCTAGCACAGACCCCACGGAGACCGTCCCCGGCCCTGAGGGAGGGCTGCAGGGCGCAGGTCCCTTATTCCAGGCAGGGCAAGCAGTGGCCCCAGAGGCTCCTCTGCCCTGCCCCTGCTGCCCAGGAGCCATGGCCTTACCTTCCAGGCTGAAAACAAAGGCTTAGAAGCAAAACAAAAAGTTCTGACTCAGTAACTGTGAAAAAGCCTTGGCCCGAGGGCAGAAAGGAGGAAGGGTGGGACGAGCAGGCAGAGCAGCGATAGTGCGAGAGCTGGCAGAGCCGCCTGGGCTCCCAACGCCAGCCAGGAACTGCGGCCCTGGCACCACCGCGGCACCAGGGCTGCTCCTGCCCGTGCTCCTGCTCCAGCCCCCGCCGTCCACCTCTGCCCCAGAGCAAGGCAAGGAACTCATCCACGCTGTGATGGCAAAAGCAAACACCTACAGGGACCACAAAACCAAGACGGAATGGAAGATTAAAATGGGTAAAATCCCTGAGCCCAAGCGAGGGCACAAAGATGCTGTTCCCAGGAGGGGAGGAAATGCCTGCCTTCCCCTCCGCAAAAGCAAAAATCAAACTCCCAGCTGATGTCAAAGGCCAGCAATTCCCACTCCATCCTTGTCATGTCCAGGTCACCCGACAGGCCCTCGGAGCCTCTCATCTGGTGAGAATCACTCATCTGATTGCATCTAGCGTGCTCAGTCCTGACATTACAAAGCAAACACTGCATTTCCAGGACATAAAAAGTTTGTTTGGTTCTCCTCCTCCACAAAGCAACCAACTCCAGAGCCAGGCAGCAAAACACTCACCCGGACTCCCGAAGCATCCAGCTATGGCAATTACCCTGTGTGTCTGCCTCCAGGGGAGATGCAGAACAGCCACCTCCCCCCGAGGGCCACAGTGGGCTCCAGCCAGTTCATCCAACCGGGTCTGAAACCCCAAAGGGAACCTGGAGCAGAGCAAGGCCCATCTGCACGTGTGCTGCTCCCGCAGAGTGCCCGGTGACTGTCCTTCCCATGCCTCGGCATCACCCCGGCACAGGCAGTGGGGACGTGGGGACCCAACACTCTCGGCGCAGGCAGCGGGGACGTGGGGACCCCCAGCGCAGGCAGCGGGATGCTGGCATGGGGGAGTGGGTGGGGCAGGTCAGACAACTGAAATGGGGAGAATAAAGACCTTTTGCTAAAGCTCCAGGAAGCAAAGAGAAAAAACGCTAATTAACTCCGTAGCAAGTTGTTAGTATTTGCATATAAATGCAGCCACAAATCATTACAAACAAGCCGGGACAAGCCAGGCCCATTAGCATGGGCAGCCCCGGCCCGGCGCTGCTCGTGGGTCAGGGGCAGGCTGCCAGCCGCTCCTGGGGGGAGGGCAGGGGGAAAGGGCCCTTATCTCCCCAAACACTCCTGCCACCAGCAGCGGCAGAAGCCACAGGGATAAGGTTTCTTTCCATGTTAAAAAACAAAAGAATGGGACAAATCCTTCAGCCTCACTCAACAGCAAAATAAGAGCCGGCAACAGAAAACCCAAAGCGGCGACTGCACGCCACGGCAGCTGCACTCCTCCTCGCGTGGGGCGAGGGCAGAGCAATGCCCCACCCAGCACCGGCGGGTCATGGCAGCTGCCCAGCACCCCCGGGCTCCCCTCTGGCCACAGCGGCCATCCTAGGTCCCCGGGCACCCACTGCCCACGTCCAGGCCACGGGCGAAGCACCTGGCCCACATCTGCGGGTTCAGCAGCCGCAACCCTGCTTGGTGGGGCACAAAGGCAAGGGGGTTTCGGAGCACCTGGGGGCTCGGAGGTTCGCCTCCTCCAGACACCATGCAGCCACAGGAGCCTTCACCTCCAAGCTCTCCCTCCCGGGAGGATGCAGGAGGCCGCAGGCATCCTAAATAACAACCCACAACCTGATGCGCCAAAGGAACAGGCCCAAACTCCAGAAACGGTAAAAACGACCTGAACAGAACAAAATCCAGGGCTGTTACTGCAGTTCAACAAGTTTACCCTTTCAAAAGCCAGAACAAGAGCAGTCTGCTTTATCACCCTGCATTTCATCTGAGCTTGCCTCCTCGCCCCTGAGGCTTTTGGCACTTTCCCCAGGGTCATCAGAGGCTGCAGGTGGGCTCAGCAGCGCAGCCCAACCCGCTCCGGCCCTCCCCAGCGCACGGGGCAAGGGCAGAACCGGACCTCTCTGCATTCGCACACTTGGCACGTGCCTAAGAGTCACTTACTACCAGAGAGAGCTCAACATCACACAAAATTTACTATTCTTCCTCTCACAAAAAGCCAAAATCTGCAATTCCACTGTTTTGGGGTTCTGCTTGTTCCCCCCACCCCAGCATTTTAGGATTTAAAAGAAAACTCTAGCAATTACCAGCTTACATCAAGGCTTTAAAAAAAAAAAAATCCAATTTCTAATTTTAAACAGGAAACTCTCCCTGGCAAGATCCCAAGAACCCTTCCACGGTGACTTTTATTAAATGCAAGTTTCTCGTCACTGCAACTCTGAGCACAGGCTGTCAGCCCCGCAGCAGCGAACCGACACAGCCCTGCCTGCAGAGCGTCCTGGGGCTGCTGCTTCCCCACCACCACAGGCATGAAGCCCCTCTGGAAATGGGAAACATTCATTAAACTACACCCAGGCAGGCATGTTCAAAACAATGTTTAGAAATACATTACCTCCTTATCTTCAGTCAGTGAGCACGCCTGGGTTCTTAGAGAGGCCGCAGCATGACACATCTAAACAGGAGCCAAGTTTGAACGATCAAGCAAGATAGAAAGGATGAGCTTCCCCACCACAACAGATAATACATACCTAAACTGTTTTGAGAAAGTATTAAGTTTAAACATTCTAGACTAGATTTTTTTCCTCTAAACGCAAAGTTTCAAAACAGACATTATCAAAGAAATCACAACAACTTCTAACAGCAATTCCCTTTCTCATGTCCTGCATCATCTGATTTAGAAACCATCCTTCTTGCTCAAGCTCTCAAGCGTGTGTTTCTAGGAGTAATCACTTTTATTTGTCCTGACTTGGAGGCCAGTTGCTAAGCCCACGTTTTCACTCTGGGGTATTAAGTTTTTCTTCATTAATGACTTTGTACAGAATAAACCACCAAGAAATCATCAGTCTGTAGAAAGAGTCAGAATCTGGGGAGCTTTATAGAGGAACCACCTTTAACGACGAGGAAATGGGCACCCACTCAAAGATGTCCACAACCACTGGAGGACAAGGCTGAAGCGATGGGAAACTGAGCTAAAGGCTGTACTAATGCAGCTGAATCACTACAGCAACCGACGGGCGAGTGCAACCCCCCACCCAGACAGCGACAGCAGCCCAAGGAGGTGCCATGGCGCACACGGGTACACGTGCCTGCGCAGCCGAGCGCTTCATCCCCACCGACATGTTCCAGCAAACCTGGCCAAGTTCTCCCACTTGGGCTGGCCTTGTCACACAAGCTCAGCTTTGAGCCAACTAAGACCCAACCCTCGGCGACAGACAGCGGGGACGGGGCAGCGGTCCCACAGTCTCACCCCCGCTGCCACCGGCGGGGAGTCACGGGGCCGAGCGTGCGGGACCATGCTGGCTGGAGGCTGGGCACGGGCCTCGAGCAGAGCCCCTGCTGCCCTGGCACTCAGACGGGGACACACGGGCTGAGCGTTCCCCGCCGGAGTCTAAACGTGCTTGACTTACAAGGAGAATACTGTGCACACACAGCTGACATCCAGGAGCAAAACCCAACCCCGGTATCACCTGCGTCAGGGAAAAGCACCTCGCGTGTGCTCAGGCAGCCCTCCCCTTCGTTGCGCGGCTCCTCGCCACCCCTCCATCACTTACATTCCAGACCTTTACAATCTTAGTAGGGATGTGAAAGAGGCTCCTAAATCTTATTTTGCAATTGCTCAAATAAAAACAAAATCAGTTTTAAAACCTGCAGCAAATATTTGGTTTAGAACTGCAAAGAACGCTAAATACAGGACAGGAGAGAGGAGATGGAGATACCCAGGGTACGTCCCAACCTCCCGGAGAACAGGAGGCAGCTCCTTCACAGTAACACCAGCTGGTGCTGCTGCAGAGGACCAGGGGGAAGCAAATATATGTATTTATTTATTTAAGCAGGTGAAAACACAAACAGAAGCAATCCAAGCTAAACAGTCACTCCGTGGGCCTGCCCGGGCTGGGAGGCACGGCGGCCGATCGCTCCAGGGCACCAAACCCGCGGCGGAGGCTGGAGCTGGAGCAGCCATGCCCAGGGACCAGGCCCTGGGCCGCAAACACCCCGGCTGCCTGGCCAGCAGCCCACGGGCAGAGTTCAGCAATTCCCACCTTCGGCCCCGTGCCGGGGCTCCCGAAAAGAGAAGGGTGCTCAGAGGGAGCCCAGGGCGCTGCGGGGACCAGTTCCTCCTTCCAAAGCAGGACAGAGCTGCTGCACAGCCAGTCCTGGAAGGCTACACAGGGATCCTTCCAGTTTAACCATACTGGACGCCCAAAAGGAGAAACTACTAATAAATTAAAAAAAAAAAAAAAATCTCTAAAAGCAGTGCCTTCCTCTACAGCAGCCCTACAGCCAAAGTACACTCAGGCCCTGATGCCCCCCACGCTTTATGCTAGCATGGCAGCGAGCAAGCGGCTCTCCTGCCATTGCTCCTTGGGGAAGGGCATTTCTTCCTCCCTCTGCGCTCCCCCCCTCTGCCTCAGCACAGCAATTTCTGCAGCAACACACCATATCACACGATTAGTTCAAATTAAAGGGAAGATGGCAAAACAACAACCGAAAAAAAAGACTTTGAGGAAGCTTCTTCCCCCCTTGCCTTTGGCAGAGTTTTTCTAACCCAGGTCCCTTCCCTAAACTACTTCCCCATGCCACTGCACCAAAGCTCTGTACCAGCAAAATGAAAAAAGCATCCAAGACAAGACTGTCCTTAGCAGCAGTATTGGCTTCAAATAAACGTAAAATGACGGCCTCTGCCACCCCCTTCCTGCTTCTGCCCCCTCTCAGCCCTGCACAGCACCACGGGCAGTGCTGAGCCCTCCCCAAGATTTACTTGCCACGAGCCTGTAAACATGAGCAAACAACAGAAATTCCATGTACGGCGCGTGAATGCAGCACAATTTGCTCACCACGGTGTAAACCTGCTTGTGGACATTCTTGTTTCGGTTTGAAATCAACTAGCTTTGGTACAGCGTGTAACTGTTTCCAATTCAATTAAGCCAAACTAAAATAAACCATTCTTGAACTGAAAATAATGTCCACAGGGCATTCTAATGTGTAAGTAAATCCTTTGAAAAAATAATAATAAATCAATGCAAACTTTTCTAAGTAGGAAGGGTTGCTGGTAAGCGGAAGGTATTTATGAAAATCTTTGAAACAGTCAGAATTAGAAACCAAGCACAGCTTTTTACAAGACACTTTTCAGAGCTGAATTGCATTGTTTACTCAAGACAGTTAAAAGGATATCACCAGCGTGAAATGAAGTCAACTTCAAAGTCACACAGTTTCAAGTCCTAAACATGCCACAGCAATCTCATTTTAGGAAAACACATGCTCTATTTTTGTTAAGTGTTTCTCTTCCTCTGCTGTGCAAGAGGCTCATACAAGGAAGAAGGAACCTTAAAAAAAAAAAAAAAACCCACCAAAAAAACTTTTACACTCAACGCACAATGAAAACATTAAAGAACAAACCCTGCAGCCTTTCTGTATCCAAAGTAGCTGTTCCTACCAAAAGGAGCCTTGTTTTATCATTATCTTCTCCTTTTGTAAATGATCTGTACCGTAAGACTCTGGGTCCTCTTATTTGGAGTTGTCAGGAAGGCAGGAGCAGTCCCCGGAAGCAGTTACAGGCACCATCCTGGCAGCTAAGGCTGCCCTAGGCTCCTCAGGCTGTGCCAGCGCGGCAGCAGGGCAGCTCCTGCCCCGGTCACCCTGGCCCTTGCCCCTTCTGCCAGCGGGAGACCGACCCCAGGCCCCTTCCTCTCCCCTCCCGAGAGCCAAGAGCATCGCTCCGAGCATCTGCAGGGGCTGAACAGTTCAACATCCAGATAACAGAGGGAGTGGGAGTCTTAATGCAGGTAAATTAAAATAGAAGTTGAGAAAGCACCCATTCCTGCTCCGTAATCCAGCAAGGCCTCCAACAAGACACAGAACAGCTTCTAATATCTCCAATATTTTGAACGGGGACATTTGTGACAAAAATACCATCTTTCACCTCCTGGCACGCTCTGTGTAAATGGAAGGCCAGAGCTTTTTTCGTTTCCCCATCTCAATTTTAAAGCACAGAAGACCCCCTGGGCACCCTCAGTAGTAAAATACCCGGGACTCTGTCTGACACCTCCCCACCCGCATCCTCCTGCTTCCAGCGCTGGAGAACTGTCGGGGGGGCCCCAGCAGCGGAGCACCAGCAGCCCCCCGCCCTGCACCCACCACCCTCGCCAGCTCCAGCTGAAGGCAGCCCAACAAGAGTCCAGCAGGCCAGAACCTTGCTCCGACACATCCTGCTGGCCAGTTCATTTCTACTTAGGTGGCCCCTAAACCTCAGAAGATCCAAATCCTCTGCAGAGCCCTGCAAGGCGCCCAGTTCCTCCTGCACGGGCCGAGGCGGGTGGGAAGGGGCAAGCTGGTTCACTCGGGCTCTTTGTTGTCTGTGATCAACCGCACTTGGGTATTTCTCGTCTGGCCTCAGCAGCTCAGCAGCCTGTGCCCCTGCGCTGCCCTGCCTCGGCACACTGGGACAGGCCTAGCCACGCTCTCCACAGAGACGGAGCTCAGCAGGCAGCTCTCTTGTGCTGAAGAGCAGTGATGGGGACAGCATGTAATCCACGATCTCCAGAGGATGGCCAGTGCTTCTTGCAGAATCTCACCAAAACTATCTCGCTAATTGTTGCTACTGCTTCACGCCCAGAAGCAAGAAGGGGCTGAGAAAAGGATGGCTGAAGGAAGGAAAACCAGAGTCCCACCATTCAGCTCCCACCTGAAGTAACCAGTTTCATAGCCCAGTGGCCACTTGGACTAAATGGAAGGAACCCTCAACTCCGAAGAGCACCTACACTTCAGAGACACAGAGCCATGCTACTCAGAGAAGCATCGGTGGAGGAGCAGTTGGTCGGACCCTTCCAGTCGCACGGCCGACAGCAGCAGGACCTTGCAGGGGGCTTCTGGCAGCCAGGCCTGCAGCCCTGGGCACGGCTGGGGGCTGCAAGCGAGGAGCAGCCAGTTGTGCCACCCCCGCTGCCAGGCCGACCCCAGCCAGTGCTGAGCTGAGCAGAGCTCAACCCTCCTCCTCCTCTGAGCAACGCCCCCGGCGGTTCCAGCGCTTGGCTCTGTTGCTCAAACATTCAACCATCTGCAGTTCCAGGTGAAACCGCTGCAAGCCCGCTGTGAAGGGAGCTTTTCACACTGGGCTGCGCTGGCACTGGACCCACCACCTGGGGAATTTCCAGGATCTCACGCAAACCTCCAAGACTTCCACGCCGCTCAAAATAAAGAGGAAACAGTGGAGAGGCTAGTTAAAATAAGGCAACCAAGGAAAAAATCTGTGGCAGCTCCTTCAGACAGACGCCACTATTGGCCAAGTGACCGGTTTCTGAAATAGCAGAGGGACGCGAGGTGCTGACTGCCCTCCCAGGGGCTGGGCAGCCCACGCCAGCACGCAGCACACGTCCTGCTCCGCACACAGCAGCGCGGCAAGCAAAGGGCACAGGCTGGCAGCAACACCCGGCACGGCATCGCCTCTCCCCTCTGCCAGCCACAGAACTCATCCCGCCCAACCTCTTCCAGCATCAGCCTCTCGTGAGGCAGCCATGCTTCTCTTCCACCATCCTTACTCCTTGGCCAGTAATGCAACCCCGACGCTGGCACACTCCCCCACGCCGCCTCTCCATCCAGCTGCGCTGGGGGACCAACGCGACGCCAACAGGAGCTCACCCTGAGGAACAGGGTGGAGTTCAAACCTACACCTTGCCTACACCTTCACACGCAGCTCTGCTTAGACTGGGACTAAGGCTACAAACCCCGGCCGACAGGACCAGTGTTCCGTGCTCCAGAAAGCAGCAAAACCAGGAAGGATGAAAAGGTGTTACGAAAGGAAGACCAGACAGCCCTGTCTCTCCAGTACCAGAGCACTGGCCTCCAGCACAACCCACCTGCCAGGGGGTGCCAGGCCACTCTGGGCCAGCCCTCAGCTCCCGGGTGCCCCCAGTGGGGCAGGTACCCCATCCCCAGCCCGCAAGCAGGGCTGGCACTCCTCACACACGTTACCCCAGTGACAAACCTGGCTCAGACGAGGAGATTCACCTCTCCCCTCCTCCCCCACCCTAATAAAGGCCAAGAGAGGCAGGACTGGCAGCGATCCCGCAGAACAAGGCCTGCGACCAACACAAGTGGTAACTGCGGCGAGGAGGAGGAGGAGCAGGACCCTTCTGCGCCAGCTGGAAGCGCCGTCGCTCGCGTGACACACAGGTACCGCAGGATGCTCGGCCCCGCTGGGTTCAGACCTGCCACGTTACTACAAACACGTTACCCCAGCTGCCTCCCTCCTCTCCGAGGTGCCAGAACAAAACCCCCTGGTACATGCCAAGCACTGGGAAAACAAGGCAGGAATTACTTCATCCATGAGGCGGACAGAGGAGGAGAGGACATCCTTCTCTAAGGACTCCAGCGCAAGTATGGCTGGAGCACTGCAGCCCCGGGGAGGAAGGTATTTGTGTACCAGAGAGCAGTGGGAACAAAGCAGAACAGCTTGCGAGTTATCTGGAAGGGGCTTGAAAAAAACTGAGAAAGTAACAAAGAACAAAATTTAAGGATGTAACAATGCTCTGGGAATTTAAGAAACGTTATGATTTTTCATAATTAACCCCCACTTACAGTCTCGGCATGTGAACTACGTATTATCCCATTTCATACTCCAGCTGAGGCAAACATTTGGTGGCTTGCCCAAAGTCAGCGTCAGAGCTAAAACGGATCTTTTGACTTCCAAACAAGCTCACAGTGTTAAGCTGCTTTTAACTGTCTCTATGGAAGATGAAAAACAGCAAGAAGAAAGGAATTGGGGAAGGAAGTATGTAAGACTGAAAGGGACAAAATTAACAGGAGAAAATTAAAGAGGAGAAATTTAGGCTCTGTCATCTGAAGGAGCTTTCGAGGAGCAAACACCTGGGTGCTGCGGACCCGTCACCCCGAGGAAAGGCCGGAGCTCCTGTTCCTCAAAGCCAGAGGTGAAAGCGCTGACCGCGGCATGCTGGGGGACATGGCGAGCCCTGGTGGGACCCTCCGGGCACCTTCGCCTCCAGCGGCCGTCCCCAGCGCCCTGGGGAGGGCAGCCCCACTCCTGGCTCAGCCCCGCGTTACGCTGGGGGGCCGGGGGCACCCCGCCTCAGACACCAACAAAGCAGAAGGTTAATTTGAAACTCACAGCCCCGCTGCTGCGCGGTTGCCTCTCTCTCGCCCTCCCTCCGCGCTCTCCTTTCTGTGCAAAGCCTGACATCTACAGTTCTCTCCGGCAGAGTCAGGGGCTGCCGGGGAACCGCGCAAGGACGCGGGGGCCAGCCGCGCCGCGCTCCCCCGGGCACCCCGCACCGCTCGGCGGGGTTTGCTCGCTCACAAAGCGCCCTCGGCCCGGCCGAGGGACACCCGCTGGGGGCAAAGGCCAGCCCGGCAGCTCTGCCCAGGGGCACCGCTCCTTGGCGGGCGCCGAAACGCCAGCGGCCACTGCACGCTGCTCGAGCTCCTCTGAGAGCTGCTCCTGCCGCTGCGTGTTGACATCGAGCGCCGCCAAACAGAGCAGACCTAGGGAGAGCTACGGCCTCGTGCCATCACCTCCGCAGCCGTACGGCAGGACCTCCCTGCACCCCAGGGGCTGCCTTCCTGCTCTGCTTCTGGAGGCGTCCGAGGGTCTGCGCGCCAGCTTCTGCAACACAAGAGGTACAGGTGAAACGCACAAGCTGGTGTGCACAGCCTGAACACATGACACCTTCACGCCGCAGGGGCAGCTCCGGTTGGCAGATCCTGCAACTGTCAAACATGTGCCTGAGAAGCCGAGTAGCTCTGTGCACTCCCCTGCTCAGCCTTGTGGGCCAGCCTCCAGGCCTGCTAGTGTGTCCTCCCATTGCACGGTATCTCACCAAAGTACCTTGATGAAGAATCCCCAGATTCTGCATCATCCCAAACAATGTACACCTGACTGCAACTCATCCCAAACAAAACAATGTACACCTGACTGCAACTCATCCCAAACAAAACAATGTACACCTGACTGCAACTCATCCCAAATATTGTGCACCTGACTCCAACTCTCATCCCAAACAACACACACCTGACTGCAACTCATCCAGCTGTGCCTCTGCACTCCCCTCGCCTCCCCCTTCTTCGCTCAGCTCTGTTACAACAAGAAGGGAAGACCAAAACCCTCCGAGCCCGTCACCAGACGTCACAGACATTCAGGAAACCCAGCAACCCAGCCTAGCAGGATCAAGCACATCATCGCGATGTTACTATCAACATTTAAGTACGTGCTCTGAATTCTGCGGTGAGCATCAGTCTGTTTGCACAAGGCAGTCGGTGGCAGCATGGCAGTAGGAGGGTTAAAGCTCCTGCTACCGAACCAAGCCAACCAGCCATTTTGGAACCAGGCTACCACCAGCCAGGGGAGCGCGGCCGTGAGCCCGAGGCAAACGCGGGGTGGGACACAGGGTGCTTTGGTGCCGGGGACCCAAGGGGTCAGGAGCAGCTCCCTGAGCACATCTGCTCCCACCCTCCCCAAGGAGGGACCGACTCTCCAGCAGGCACACTTGGGCCCTCAAAATAAACATTTACTAAGAGCTAACGTGTTACAGGCCCTGCAGGCTCCACTTTCCCAGATACCGGGGCGGGGGGAGGACGGGAGAAAACCTTTTACCAGAACTGCCACACACATCTCCTGCTCCAGCACCGCCGCTGAGCAAAGGAACCCGCGCGGCTCAGCCCTCACCAGATTTAAGACCCGAAAGCCCGGGCGCCGCAGGGCCAGCACCCTCCTGGTCCCCAGTAACGTGCACCGCGCAATCGAAAACACAGGGAAATGTTTGTTTTCGGGGGTGGGGGGGGAAGAAATATTGCTGCTCTGCTTTACCTTTTATTAACAAGAGGCATGTTTGGCACTTGTGACATAATGAAATTACAATCAACAGCTAAGTGTCTTTTCTCCCAGCAGCAAACTCAAGGGCAAAGCGGGGTGGCTGCAGCCTGCCCGCGGCAGGGCTCCTCGGCACCCAGGCCCCCAGCAGCCCCACGCCTCGCCGCTCGCCCGCAGCCTGGGGCAGCCTCCACGCCCAACACCCCCAACCCAGACATCGTGTCAGATGGGAATGAACTTTACGCTGTATTTACAGTCCGCCCCTGGAAACACACGCAGCACACACCTGGCGCAGAATACCACTGCTCGCCAGCCAGCGTTGCTGTGGAGATGAACACCCACCTCCCGCACCCACAGATGGACACGGCCGGCCGGCCCAGCCGACGAGGAAGCGCCGCAAAGCGCGGGCCCCGCGCCGGTGTGGCGAGACCCGCAACGTCCACGGGGGGAAGGAGAAACACCGACACAGCTCCCCGATGCGGCGGGATCCCTGACCCGGCTGTGCCCCGGCTGCCGGCACCCAGGGAAGCCCGACTCATCCACCCTGTTGTTGTTGGTGTTTTTTTTTTTTTAAAAAACTAGCTGGAATTTATCTATTTCTCCAATCCCTGCCTACACGCAAACCCAACCTCGGGAGCAAACAAAAATGCATGAAACGCACATCAGAGACAAAGCAGGAGGCGGGACGGGCGGCCCTGCTGCCTCCTGCCCTCACCTCACCCCACGGCGCGAGGCGGTTATATTTAGGTACCGCCACGGTCTGCGGTGCCGCGGCCCCCCTCGGGCACGGCGCAGAATGCAGATTTTCCAGACAACAGACCACAACAGCTCCGTCAAAACCATTAGAGGCTGCGGCGCCCAGGCCTGCGCACAGATGTTTTGATTCCCACTCTCCTGCCACGACAGCCCTCGCGCTGCCGCACGGGACACCCGGCCCCCGTTTTGGAGGGAGGGAGGAGGGAAGGGCAGCCCCGCTCCCTGCCGCAAGAGTTCCCCTCTCCGGTCTCCCCTTGCCCCCTCCCCAAGGACAGCAGGGCCAGGCTCCCCCAAGGGCTCCTGGAGGGGTGTGGGGGGACGCCCCGCCACCCGAAAACAGAAGTAGCACAGAGGGGGGCAGCCCCCACAGGCACCCCGCTCCGGCCCCGGGGGCCTCTCCCAGGCCGAAACCCCACGGACGGTTGGCAGTGAGAGCGCATGGGATGGGTCTGGGGGTCCCGCATGTGGCCAGGCCGGGGGGAGCAGGCGGGACCCGGCTTTGTTCGTAGCCCACCTTGCCCGCCGGCACGTGGCCCCCGAAGCCACACAAAGGCCAGACCTCGGCCATACTCTGGCGAAGGGAAGCGGGGAGCCGCAAAACGCTCGGCCTCTTGGAGCCCGTCCCTCCCCAACCGCGCCGATCTCTCCTACACAAGCACAGCTCTGGCTCCGGCATCCACCACCACTGCGGCGCCCACAAGAAGGTGGTTGCCGAGGTCCCTCCCGCCGCAGATCAGCAGGTCTGACGCCGGTGGGGAAACGCTCACGCAAGGGAGTCAAGCCCCAGCAAAATGCAGCGTGTGAATAAAGTTGATGTAAAAGCCCGCAAGTCGTTTTTCAGCTTCTCCGTGCAATGGTTTTTTTTTATTCGTGGTATTATTGTTATTACTGTTATTCTTTTGGAAAGCGGAAGGGAGCGTTAACGGGGAGGCTGGAGGCAGCCAGCCATATGTCCGTCGGTCTGGGATTTAGCGATCCCCACTGAAGCCGTTCAACTGCTGGCCAGGCCCAAAGCAAATCCGCTCCTCCGCGCTGCTCCCGGCCTCCGGCACGACACCGACGGGAACTGGGGCGGGGGGTCAAAACAGCGAGATGAAAGAGGGACACGCGCCTCCGCTTTTGTCGACGCAGCCGCCGCCAGGCCCTGGTCCGACAGCGGCCGTGACAAGGCCAGGTGAAGGTGCCAGGCGTGCGGGGCCGCCCGAGCAGCACCTTGGCTCGGTCCTGCGGGAACAAAAGGCAGCGGCCGGGCGGGAGGGAGGGTCCGGGGGCGCCCGCAGCCGAGCAGCACCACTGTCGCGCGGGAGAGGGGCCGGAGCGAACTTCCTGCTGCCCACTCCTCCCAAAACGACCGCGTTTGAACAGAAAAGGGCGGGGGGGGGGGGGGTGTAGAAAAAAAAATACAAATACAGCAAAGCAACCCCTGCGTCCAGACGCAGAGTTTTTCCCCTCGGCTGCGCCTCGGCTTGGCTTTTGTTTCTGGCCGAAGACGGCCGGGGGAGCGGGACCGGGTGGGAGAGCGGCTCGGGAAGCCGCGTCCCTGCACCGAGGCCGGTGCGGGCGCAAAGCCCTCGGCCGGGAGGCAGCGCGGGAGCCCCGGCGAGCCCTGGGCCTGGCCGCGGGGCTGAGGCTGCGCGGCGGCGGGGAGTCCGGCATGGCCCCTGCGGGGGGCTGCGGGGGGCCGGGGGCCCGGGACGCCCCACTCGGCAGCCACCCCCCAAGCCCCCGCCGGGGCCGCGGCCGAAAAGCCACGCTCTGTCTTGCGCTTAATGCCGGACCAGACAGTGCTCCCTAATGAGGGAGCATTACAATCAGCTTGTAATGCTGAATTTTTAATGCTGCCGAGGGCTCTGTTACATAATAAAGGGGGAAGCGGGAGCGGAGCGCGGCTGGCGGGGTGGCCGGCGGGGCGGCCCGCTCCCCCCGGCCCGCTGCAGGTGGCCACCCCGGCCCGCCGGCCGCCCCTCGCACCCCCTGACCCCCGCCGCTTACCGCCAGCGCCGCGGGCCGGGCCGCGCACAGCACCCATCGGAGCTCCTGCCCTGCCGGGAGGGTCGCACAAACTTTCCTCAAGTGCGTGGAGGGGTGATGCTGAAACGCTCGCTCTCCTCTGCGCCAGAGCTTGGCCGGGAAATGATTGAAAAGCAAAGTTCACGAGCATGTTCGCCGCATGCTCTCGTATGTTCCCGCACATACAGGCTGCACTGCTCCTCTCGGTAATACCCTAAGACTGTAAATCTATAACCGCTGCAATGATTTAGTGATTAAAAACATGATAACATATTGTGTAACTGCAAACCACAGAATCCCTGCCAACTCTCCTCCAAGATACAGGAACAAAAATACAGAAAATGTGTTGCTCGCAGCAGTCTTCCTAAACTCAACGGAAAGATTTTAATAATAATAATAATAATGAAAAAAACCCTAGACATCAGAAAAAGGCTGGATACAATGCAAAGCTGGAAAAAAATTTAAAAGACAGAGTTTTAAATACGATTCTTGCTCTAACAAATTACAACCTAAACATGCCTCTCTTTTTTCTCTTTTTAAGTTTGTCGTAACTGGAATAACTGGTCTTGTGTGATGTCTTGCATATTCAAAGTGCTTTGTAATAGGATACGGAGACCAAACCTTATTTGCCTAAACTCAATGGGTTTTATTTTTTCCCCTCTCCCCCCCCCCCCCATTTCTTTTCCTTTTATTTTCCCTCCCCCCCCCCTTCTCCCCTAACGGGGGGGGAGCGGGGGGGGGGGGGGGGGGGAAGGCAAAAGGGAGAGAGGGCTTTAAGCTGTAAAGAAAATACCTGAAAGGGGAGGCTGCAGTTTGTAATACGGTGAGGAAAGCCAAATATTATATATATTTTTAAAGGCAGCTGTGGGAGTTTTAGCCTCTAAGCAGCCAACTTGACCCCATTCTCTCTATTCTCTTATTTCCCCCGTCGCAGGATTCCTGCACCTTCAGTCGGATTCGAACTCAATGTGACCCTAAGGAGGGAGTCACCGAGCCTCCAGAAAATTGCTCCATATTAACCAGGAGCGAGGAGAGGAGAAAGACAGACAGACGGCCGAGGAGGGGACACGATACGCTACACATCCACACAAAGTACAGGACATACCCGAGAGGAGCTCGAAAGAGAAACAGACCTTTCTCGAAATCAAAAATAAATATTTTTTTTTTTTGTTAAAAAAAAAAAAAAAGAGCGGGGGGAGGGAGTTTAACAATTTCAAAAAAACCCCCAAAAAGCCACACCAAAACCCCGCGACCCAAATGGTAAATAATTCCCGGCAGGAACCCCGCGTGTGCGTGCCACACACCCGGACAGACAGACAGACGTACGTGTCCCCACGCAAACACACGCGCTGCTCCCGAGGGCCGGCGCCGGGCGCGCGAACCGCCGTCGCTCCGCGGGCGAGGAGCGGAGTTTATTCAGCGGAATCAATAGGAAAGAGCATTTGCAAATATTTAGATAAGCGCCGTGCGATTCGGCATTAAGTAATTAAAAACTGAAACTGAGACGGGGGGGGATCGGCCTACAGCGGCGTTGGCTGCCTCCACCTCTCCCATCCCCCTAAGCCGCATTCTTCCCCAAACCGAGCCTGCCCGCGGAAAACAAAAATCGCAATTACTGGGGCTCGCCAGGCCGCTGCGGGGCCGCTCCCGGCGCCGCGGCCGGGGCACTTTTCGGCACTTCTTCGCCCCTTTGTTTTCCAGCGCGTCACCGGCGCGGAGCGCCCGCGGGGCACCGCCGGGGCCCGCCCGCCCCCGCCGCGTCCCGGGAGGCGCCGGCTCCGCCGCTCCGCGCCCGCTCCGCGGGGCCGCCGGCTGCCCGCGCCCCGCCGCGGCACAAAGCCGGGCAGCTCCGCGCCCGCTCCGCGCCCATGGCCGGCCGGCGGGCGGGGCGGGGGGGGGGGGAAGGCGGTGGTGGTGATAGGGAGGAGGTTGGGGGGGAGGTTGGGGGGGGGTGGGGGTGGGGGGGGCACTCCGCGGGCGCGCAGCGGCCCCCGCGGCGCCGGCACCTGCGCGTCCCCGGCGGCGGCGGCGGCTCCGGGACGGCGAAGCGGCACAAAGTTTGCTGGGGGATCCAGGGCGGTGGGTGGGAGCGGGCGGGGGGGGGGGGCCGGACCAGCCCCATGCAAAGCAGCCCGGGCGCCCCGAGCAGGAGGAGCCCGAGCGGGGGGACAGGGCAGAAAAGTTGCCACTTACGCGGTCGCTGCTCCGGCGGCGCTTTTAATCCCGGGCGGCGGCGCGGGGGCTACAGATCCCATGCAGGCTGCGGCGGCTGCGGCGGCAGGAGCGCGCTCCGCGGAGGGGCCCGGGGCAGCAGCAGCGGGAGCCGGGGGCAGCGGCCGGAGCCGAGCGGGAGCCGCCGCCGCCGCCGCCGCTGCCCAGCAGCAGCATCGTTGTCGGGGAGTTTGCAGCCCCCCGGAGAGAGGGGGCCGCGGGCGGCGGCAGCAGCGGCGGCGGCGGCGGTCGGGTCGGGGCGGAGCGGCGCGGAGCGGCGCGGAGCGGAGCGGGCGGCGGGGCTGGCGGTCGCCGGAGCAGGAAGCGCCCGGACTCAGATCTGATGATTGGGAAGAAAAAAAACTCTTTGGATCTTTATTCTGCTAATTAGTTTCCTGCAAAAAATGGCTGATTAGTGCAGTGCGCATGTGCCTCATTACCCAGGCACGACGGGAAGGGCTAATTAGCCACCTTCTGGATCAATAAGATTCAGCCCAGGCGGCGGGGGAGGGAGCGAGCGAGCAGGAGCGGGCGGGGGGAGCGCGGCGGCGGCGCCGCACCGAAACTTGGGGCAAGCGGCCGGCCCCCAGCCCGCGGCGGGGGGGGGCCGCTCCGCGCCGCTCCGCGCAGCGCCGCGCCGGGGAGGGGGCGCGCGGGCCGGGCGGCGGGCGGGCGGCTCCGCACCGCACCGCTCCGCGGCGGCGGGGCGCTCCGCGGGGTCCACCTGCCCCCCGCGCCCCGGGCGGGGCCGCGCCGCCCCGCGCAGGGCAGGGCAGGGCAGGGCGAGGACGACCCCCCCCCCCCCCCTCCGCAACCACACCCCCCCCCCGAAGTTTCCCCGGGAGGAGCCGGGAAAGTTGCGGCCGGCAGCAGCGAGCGCAACTTTGTGCGGCAGCGGCCCCGGCGCGGGGCGGTCCGCGGGCGCGGAGGGCGGCGGGGCGGCATCTCCGCGGCCCGGCCCGCGCTGCCGGTGGGGCTCGGCGGCCGCCTCCGCCCGCGGGACGGCGGATCCGCGCGGCCGCGGCCGGCCTCGCTGGGAGCTGGGCTACAGGTTTCACCAGCCATCGCTGGCAACAGCTTTGTCATTTTCTAAAAATAAGAAGCTAAAAGTTATTGTAGAAGAAGGGGCTTTTTTTGTCCCCTGCACAATATGCCTTTTGTGAGTTTAATGCCATTCTGGGGCTCTCTATAGCCCCGGACAATGGGGAACTCCAGGAGGCGGCTGTGCCTCTGCCTTTTTTCTTTCTTGCTTTCTCTTTTCTCCCCCCACCCCCTCCTCTTTTTTTCCCCCCTTTTTTTTCTTTTTTAGGAAAGGATGCAACATTCCTCCAGTCCCAACAGAACCTCTGGTTTGATTAAATAAATATTTCTCTAGCCTTACGGTAACGTTTTTCACTTTCTGTTCGGGTCCATCTGCGATTATTATTTAAATTTTTATTTCCAGCAGCTTTTCCCTCCCCATTCCAGCCCTGGCGAAAAATGTAGATGATCGCTGGGAACGTGGGATTTGAATTTTAGGAGGAGGTGAACCAGTAAAGAGCCTCTATCCAGGCTTGAGGAATATGTTTTCTTCATCTTTCTGTAAGAGACTATTTTATTGCTGGCAGAAATGCAGCTGAATTAAACCATCTCTCTTGAAAATCTAAAGAAGCTTTTCAAATTGCCTTTTTTTGCTGTTGTTTTTTTTTTTTTTTAATTTTTGTTTTTAATACTAACCCAAATAATTAACTTCCCGGTTTGTTTCATAGCATTGAACAAGGAATGCAGTTGCGGTCAGTTTTTTCCATTTGGGAGAACCTTAATGTAGATGTATTTTATACTGAAAGGTAATAAACTGCATGTTTGTTAGTAAGTATTTCTACTGAAATGTATCAAGCTTTCCATATTTCTTAAGGTGGGGGCAGTCATTTGAAATTTTGACAAGTCCCTTTAAGTGGGATGGGGGGGTGAAAGAAGAGGACAGATTATTAGAAGATTATTTGAAGAAGGGCTGTGCTAGTTGATACGTTACTGGAAGCGTCTTGCATTGGGAAGATAGTCACAGGTTTTAAGAATTGAGGTTTAATACGTACCATAGTTATTTGAATATTATAAATGCAGTGTACTGTTACAATGCGCATGCTGTGTGTCAGTTCTTACGGTCTGTTAAATGGAGAGACTCCAGTACGGTACCAGTCTGCCTTTAAAAGCTGCCCTTAAAAATTTGTCAGTCCCTGCTCAAAATACGTTTGTCTAGCTTACAGAAGAATAATTGTTAACATTACTTGCCCTTCAAAAAAAAAAAACCCGAACCAACCCACCACCCAACAAAAACAACCCCAAACAAAAAAATTAAAAAAAACCCAATCAACAAATCCAAACCAACAAGCCCTGGGGCAAGTAGAATTTTTCAGGGCTGCTTGGTGCGCTATCTGCAAAGGTGCGTGTAATTTGGAACTGTTGTTCTTGCTGAATATGAAACAAACGTGTTTTGATGGTGAAGTTGAGGCGAGAATAAAGTAACCCTTGTCTTTTAGTACTTGGTGTAACTTAGAAGAGGTGCATATTTTCACCAGAGGCTGTAGATCCGGTGGACGGGTCTGAGAAGGGGTGCTGCCTGTGTACACGCTTTTTGCAGAGCAAAGAAAAAGTAAACATGCGGAGAAGGTGGCGAGCAAATGTAGTGACTCTGTCGATGCTCCAGAAATAGGCACCTTTGCAGGAACATGTGCAATCGCGGTCTGGTAGCCACGTACGCTCTCTCTGCGTTTGCACTGCAAGTTCTAGTTGTGTGTTGCTGTCCTTTAATTTCCCATGACAACATATGGATTCCATAAATGCAAACATGCCGAAGTGCATCTGTCTGGGTAGTTAACACAAACCAAACATCCCCCTTTTTTAGCGACTGCTGCTGCTCTGGCCGTGCTGCGCCGTGCCCTCCTGTGACAGCCTCTCACTGCTCCTGCATTCTTGTCCCTTCACGCTCCCGGGGTGATGCCCCGAAAGGCAGGAGGGCAGCGGGTGCCGGGGTCAGGGGCGGCCGTGCTTGGGAGCCAACGGGTTAAGCGGGGAGAGGGGAGCGCGCCCTGTGGCCCCCCACCCTCCTGGGAGCTGGGTCCGGCCGAGCAGGCTCTGTGCGGGGGTCAAGTCCTAGGACACCCCCCTCCCCTCCTGGCAGGGGCAGGCGGCGAGGCTGTGAAGGGGCCGGCTGGGGCGAGCGGTGGCAGAGGTTCACCCCCCATCCTGGCCGCAGGCTGGAGGACAGAAGGGTTCCCATTTCTACCAGGGTGCAAAAAGAGGGGAGGGTGTGAGAAGAAGGGACCGAACAAGTGATGACTGCAGGACCAGCCAGATAAACCGCTGCGTAAATACCAAAATAAATCTGAGGAATCAAGGAATAATTTGTACAGCAATCGTTAGGTACAATTACACATACGTGCATGCATTTCTCCTCCAGAAAATTTACTTCCCTTAAGATTTCTTTGTTCTTGGCAAAAAGACAATCCAGTTGCTAAAATGTGAGAAGGGACTACCCTTGCTTTAATTAGAAATCATGATACAGCCTCATCTGTAACGCTACGGATACCTCTTGTTTCTGTCTATGTATCTCTACACGTGCACAGATAGGATTTTTGGTTCAAATAGCTTTTAATGTGCTTAGTAGAAGGAAGCTCTCAGTATCAGATCTGCAGGGAAAATAAGGCTGATTTTTCCCATAGGAAACTTGTTAAAGACGCAGTTGAATTATTAGATTAACCCTATTATTTTGTCTTGCAGCATATCTGATATATTTGTGCAGAGAATGGTATAGCTTCATTTATATGTTATTTTGAACAGATGGAACTAATACCAGCGCTTTAAAGGAAAGTTATTATTTGTAAAAATGTATACAGATTAAGAGGAACAACTTGTAGCAAAATGTTTTTCTGCGGCAGTGCGTATGGCTCTCTGGACATAACTTTCAGAAGAGATGGTTGTTACCTTTGACATGTAAAATAGGGGTGAGCGGCGTCGGTTCCCTGGGTTCTGCAAGGACACCGAGTCCTCCCCTGGAAATCCGGCCGGGCTGCCGAGCGGCTTAGGAGCAGCTCTGTCCGAGGCAGGAGTGGGCCAGGCTGGCGGAGGGCTGTGGTGAAAGTAGTTGACTACGGTGAATTTTTAGGGAGTCGCAACCACGTTGCCTCGCTCAGGCACCGGGCTGGCTGCACCCTGCCTCCCTCCGCCCGGCACTGGGGGAACTGGGCTAAAGCTCGGAGGTGGAGAGGCCGACTGGGCACGAGGGACTAATGTGTGGATATAGTAAGAAAAAAGTTCTGGGCTATCTTTTTTAATTCAGGCTTTAAAAATTATTGGGGGGGGGGGGGGAAATCCCACTTAGAAAAAGAATCTCCATAATATCATCCTCTTATGTAGCTTTGTGCTTCTTGGAAATATGTCTGAAGAATTAGAACAAAGCGTAGAAGGCCAGAGTCCTTGAAGGAGCTCCAAATGATAAAGTCTGCCATTCATTTTAAACACAGCGTGCATTGTGAAAACACAGGTCAATTTGAAGGCATTTGTCAGATTTCCAGTTCCCTCTACTCCTTTGCAATGGAAATTTGCAATCAAATCCCTGTACTAGAGTTGGGATGCCTGGCTTTATCAGTTTGTATTACTTTATGCTCAAAGCATTGTCCAGGTGAGCTATCTTTTCATTTAGAAAGTTTGTTTGCATGAAGTTGCATACAAGAAGGGGGGGAGGCTGACGTGAATTAGGCTGGAGCAGATGCATTTATTTAGGGGTTTGGAAAGGGGGGAAAGGGCAGACGATCAGCAGCGACTGATTGCAAGGGGCTGTCTAAGCTGCAGAAGCGATCTGATACCGTTTAAAGACGCCCAGCAAGAGGCATGGAAAGGGATATTCCAACAGCAGCGCGTTCATTGTTGGGATGCAGAAGTGCAGCAGGGCTCAGAAGGAGAGACGCGCTGCTGAGCAATTCCAGTCAGATAACGGGAATTTCTTCTGGGGGCACGTACGTGTCGTTGAGTGGGCAGGGGGCTGCCCCCCCTTATTGCTGAGAGGTGTGGGTACACTCGAGGAGGGGTCCGTCTTTCTCTAGAAGGAATACATACTGCAGGCTTTGGGAGAGGTGTGGGCTGGGGGGGATATTCAGAGGAATGTTCATCCTCCTCTTTTGTCTTCAATATATTTTTGTTTTTTTACCCGATTTATTAAAAGAAATCTGTCCATCTGTTTTGTCATCACTGGACTCACTATAGCGACTGGGCGCGCTGGGACAACCACGGGCTGTTCCAGCTGCCTCCAGACCTCTGGCCAGGCTGCTGTAGTCAGCCTGACTAAATACCCCTTAAGTCAGCCAGCACATTTTTAATGCGAATTTGCTGGTTTTGCAGGCCTTAACACAAGATGAGTAGATGTGTTTGTGATGGAAATAAACACTTGGAATGCATCTATATGTTTCTTGGCTTTTTTTGGAGAAATGAAGAAAAAAGTCTTGGCATTTAATTAGGACTCACTAACCTGATAAATATTGAACATCATTTCTTTGTGAGCTGTTCTCTGTGCTCAGAGCACTCTATGTATGTATTCCTCAATTGCACTTGTTTAATGCCTATATCACCTCATGCCTATTGTATTTATGTTGTCATCAATGTCAGATTTTAATTAAACAATTAAATCACTGTCACAGTAATTTCCCTAGAAAACTATTTTAAATGAAAAATCCCACAATAAATGTTTGGGAACCATCTTAAAAGGAAGGAAGAGGGAAATAAGTTACAAAATAAAATTACAGTTCCTACAGAATTAGAAAGGGAAAAAAATATATCTTTTCAGCACTGAGAAGAATTCTGGTTTACAGGGTAGTTTCCACAGAATTTGGACTGTGTCAATACAGTGACCAAAACAACCTGGCTTGTCTTGGCGCTAGTCTGGGTCTTTTGGGCTGAGCCGGCGGTGGAGGGACCCTGGCCCAGGGCTGCTGCAGTCCCATAGTTGTCCCCCACTGTGGGCCAGGAGCAAGCAACAGCCCTGCAAAGCCTTCATCTTTCAGTGCAAGTCAGGTACCAAATGCTCCTTGGAAAATAGTCCATCTGCCTTCTTCCCATCCGAATTATTTTAGAATTAAGACGGAGATTTGCAGAAAAGGCTGCATCGAATTATTCAGTAAGTGAAGCACCAGTACCAGCTGTACTTACTATATAGCAACCACATACTCAGAACCCAAGTTGTAAGCAGTGAGAAATCTGATCTGACATAGCGTCTTTGCTACAGTTAATCAAATAGCTCATCTTTACCTCTTCATAAATATATGCTCTTACTCCTCTAAAACCTGTACTTCCTTGCATGGAAAAATCGCAAACACAAGATGCAAAATTCATCAGACAAGGTATCTGAAAGAATCATGCTCTCAAACGTACGCTCGCAATATTACCTGTATTTAACATAAGCACATTTGACATTTGCAGCGCAGCCTCCGACGCGAGGCGTGCTTATTGAAATTCGGATTCCAGCCTGTGATTTCAGCCGGGGACGTACCCTGCAGCTAACCCCGACCCTCCCCTATTAGCCGCCGCAGCCGCTTTGATTTGTGTCCTGGGAGGGCTGGCCCGGGAGCCGAGCGCCGGGGAGCCGCCGCGATGGCTGGGGGGGCCGCGGCTCCCCCCGCGCCCCGGCCAGCACCCAGCCCTGCGCCCGGGGGACGGGGGGTGCCTCCCCAAAGCACCCAGCCCCGGGCGGGGATCCTAGGCAGTATTTCTTTTCGGTCCGTGCTGCATTTTTATTGGAATGCAGCTTCGCAGATTGGGTTGTGCCTGGGATGCGTGTGGTTTCTATCAGCCCTGAAGTGTTTTACAGCTGGAGATGATTTGGGGGGGCACATCTAGCCTGTCCATTTGCAGCCAGGTCTGATGTTTGTCTGCTGCTGTCTCTCTAATTTTTTTCTACGTTGCCTCCATCAAAAGGTGAGATTAGCGGGGGGGGAGGGGGGGGGGGGGGGCGATGACGACGACGACAACACCAGGCCCATCCCTCCCTCCTCCTCATTTTAGTTTGCTTCTCGCAGAAGCAATTCGCCAGCAGATCCTCCTTCCTCCCGCGGCCGAAGCAAGCCGGCAGGAACGGCCGAGCAAGCCGGGGCCGCTGCCCCGAGCCGGGCAGCCCGAGGCCTTGGCCCAGAGGTGGCTGCCTGGGGGGAGCGAGCCCATGCCCCAGCCCGCTGCCTCCACTTGCGAGTCCGGGGCACAAAACCTTTGACCGCAATCCAGCCAGTGACCCCAGTCTGGCCAAGCCCTGGCTTTAGCAGGCCGGAGCTGCAGCAGACACCTCCACGGCACTGCCAGGCCGGGGCAGCCCTCCCGCGGGCACCCCCGGGGCAGCCTTGCTGCGCCAAGGCAGCCGCTGCGGGGAACTTTGCTGAGCGTACGCAGACAGAAATACGTGGTTTTATGCGTGGTAAAGGAAAGGGGAAAACTGATGAGGTTGCACTGAACCCTCCTCCAGGCAGGAGAGGCTGTGCTGGAGGAAAGTATTGCTCATAATGACACTTAAGCCCAGACACTTGAATGCTAAAGGTTAAACTTACATTCTTCAAGAAAGGGCTCCTTGCCAGCTTGAACTGTGTTGTGTGTTCACTATTGCCTCCTCCTCCTCTTCATCCACTCTCAATCCACTTTTGGTATTTGTTGAAATAACTGAGGTTGTGGGGTAGGCTTTTTTTTTCCCCCCTAACGTATGTTCTCTGTGCCAATCCTCAGCCTTATGTCTGTCACAGGGTTAAAAAAAAAAAAAAAAATCAGTCTAATGCCAGCACAAAAGCGAAGATTTTTTTTTTCTTAGCTGCAAACTACTACAGCCTCACTCCAGAAAAGACCAGCCTAAGCACACCTTCTGTCCACCAGTGACACACAGTCCATTGAACGCCAGCCTCTAATTCCTGTCCTTAGCTGAATAACTGGAACGTACATTCTGACAATAAGGCTAAAAAGTTACTATAGAATTAAAACACAAATTGAAAGACTGATATAAATACAGTAAACAATAGGGTGGAGAAGTAATTTTTGGAGACAATCATCACAAGGCCTGGAGATGAAACTGGTGGCAATGCTTCCAAATGTTCAAGCCAAGGAAGGAGAAACGGGAAGATGCCCACCCAGGAGCAGCATTTTCAGATGAATTTCAGCATAATATTAAGAACCAGACACGCTGTTTGGATGCTGCATTTAGATCTTAATGATCAAAGAGCACCTTCTCCATATACTTTCATGCTTCTCCCCAGAGATATTTCCCATTAAAAAAAGAATGGCAATAACATTACGGTTGTGCATGCCTTCTAAAGCAGCCCCTTTCACACAGTGTCACGTAGGCTTTCCGTGGAGAATCAGTCTTACGTGGAAGCAAGAAACAAGGATCCCTACGTCTCAGCGGCACCAGGTAGAGGAGACCCAGACTGGAAGGCTGGATCAAACGCTTTGAGGAGAGGAGCGTGGAAAAGAGCCAGAGTGAGCTTCAGAAGTCAAACGCAATTTTTATTCGGGTTCAGAGATGATAAAAGGCTAGTGATGTTAATTTTTCCTACTTCCTGCAGCAAGGGAACGGGGGGTTGCAGTGCTCTGCATCCCTTTAAACAGCAGCTCGCTGCAGTGTGTTTCTTGGCACAGTCCTAATTGTATCTTCTGGTCCCAGTGGTAGTTCACACTTTTTAATATCTCTTATTGCTTCTGCAACTGCTGCCACTAGTCAGTAATCACAAACAGGAAGCCGTGACTCAGCAGAGCCATAACCCGTGGGCTGATGGTGGCCGGAGGAGAGGGAAGATCCTGCAAAACACCCATGAAGGGCTGGGCCCGGCCGGGCACCGCTGCAGGCTGCGTGGCGGGTCTGGTGTGCGCTCTGACCGGGGAAAGTGTCTGGAGACTCGGGTCCTGATTCAGCACTTCAGCTTACACCGAAACCTGGGAGACAACGGCCCCGGTGCCACTCCGGGCCTGAGCGCCACAGGAGAGGTTTCCCAAAGCCAGTCCCCGAAGCATGGGGCTGTCACGGCAGGGCAAGAGAGGACAGGGACACCGGGACCAGCCCCAGCTTCGGTTGCCCGTCTGTGCTCCAAAAAGCAGGATTTTTTCCCGTTAGAGAGAGGCATGGCAGAGGAGGCAGCCGGCGACCCCTCAGCTGGGGGATGCCAGCACGACCCTGTTTTCACACCAGGGCTCGGCTGCACCACGTCTCGTGTAGCACAGGGAGGGGGTGATCTATTCCGAGCCCAGTTTCATCTGTTTTCTAACTGTATTTAGCAGTGAGTTTACTCCAGACTGAGCCTGCGTGAGTAAGTGTGTATGTAAGGGTTGAGGATTGGCTGCGGCAGGCAGAGGGCTTGCTGAAAGGCTTGTTAAGGAAGCACTACTGACCATGCAATCCAATTACATAATGCTTCAAAAAATAACCGTGCTGGGAGTCGTGTCTGGGCAGCGCGTTTCGGCAACAGAAAGAGGTATCGAATGTCTGTCTTCCAACCCAAAGGCTGATAGTATATTTGTGCCACAATCTGACACTGCGCCTCGGCCGTAAACTGCTCTAAAGAGGAAACTTGCTTCCAGGGGAAATGTCTGCTGTTCCCTTTCAAGGCAGTGCTGCACCCTGCAGACCAACGTTATTTGAGTCCTTGTAAAATTACCACTAATCTCTGCACTCAGGATGCCTTGCATTTTATGGGTACTTGCTATGACGGCAGCTTTGTTTTCTGGGGGTAAACGAAAGTGCTGAGCAGGGAGAAGCCAGCACCTGGCCATCAGCAGCGGCTGGGAGGGCGTTTTCCCCAGATTTCTATCCTTGCAGTTTCTCTCTGCTGCTCCAGACAGGACAGACATATGGACGATGTACAGTATCATACTATCATGCCTGGAAAATGCCTGAAAAAAATACCTTGTCCTGCTCCTGCCTGGAAGAGATTAGGTGTCTGTCCCAGGCAGGAGCCTGCACGGTGCTGCGATGGGTGGCGAGGGAGGGGACGGGAGGGCCAGGCTCCCAGCCGCAGCTTGGGATGACTGGGGATTTAGAAAACCCCATCTCCTCGCAGCGCAGGTAGTTTTTATCGTAGTTACTAATTTAACTGCGAGGCTGCTGTGAAAGGCGTCACAGAAAAAGCACATTTCTAGTGAATGAGGAAAGAGCAAGCTAAGAATATTCTTGGCACGTTGCAGAGCTTTCTGTACCTGAACTTGTGTTGTTCAGTTGCTGGGAACGCTTCACGCGACATAAGCCAGTTCCTAGGCTTGCAACAGACGCCTGGATTTTAACCTGTTCCCAGCCCGGGGCGCAGCAGAGCTCCCCATGCAGCCGGCCTGGCTGGGAGCTGGGGGCCCTTCTCCAGAGAGACCCCTCGGTGCCTCCCGCCCAGGGCTCTCACCGGCCTCTCCTGGGCTTTTCCAGCAAGGGAGGGGACCAAGCGGGTCTGCTGCAACCACCGCCCGTTAAATCAACAGACTCTACCTCCTTCGATCTGCCAGAACTGTCCTCCAGAGCGGGCACTGCGCTCTAAGCTGTGGCCCAGGAGAGCCGTGGGTTTGCTTCACTCCTCTGCCTTCGCCACCCGCTCCCGGGACCCCGCTGAAGGCCGGGGAAGCCACCTGCGAGGACGGCAGCGGGGAGGAAAGGGTGAAGGCAGAGCTCCTCCAGCCTGGCTGCACGCTCCATCCGCTGCCTTCCTCCCATCTATTTCTAGACTGTTTACCTGGCAAGCACACATGACCGATCCAGAGGAAACGCTGACATCACCCGCCGCCGTGCCCCCTCCTGCTGCCCGCCGCCCTCGCCGTGCTCGGCCCCTCTCCCCTGCCGCCCTCGGCTGGCCAGCCCATGCCGGCAAAGCCTCTCCCGCACCGCGGGGCCGCCACAGCGCTGCTGCTTCCTGAGCAGCTCGGAGACATGTTGTCCTGTCCACCGCAACAACGCGGCCTGGCACACCGCTTCCCTCCACGCCCAAGGCGTGGGGCCGGTGGCCACCGCGCCGGCTGCGACACGACCCGCGCTCGACGGCCGGCAACCGCACTGCCGACAGCGGGTGAAGCCCACGTCCTTTAACGCCAGCGTATCGTTCGTCTGGTGCGTCGGGCTTAAACGTACCGTTGCGTTTGCTTCCCAGCCGAAGCGCCTTCCCAACCCCCTTCGCATCTGCGACTCAAACCCTCTCGGCCCATGGCGCTGGACGAACTTTGCCGCCGTAGACCAGCTGCCTCCCCACCCACCTCACTGCCACGTCGCGTCTGTGTGCCGGAGAGTGGAGCCAGGCAAACCGCGCTGCCGGTTCCTCGCCTCCTTCGCTCTCCTCCCCAGGGCTGCTCCCGGATGCTGTCGGTGCGGGGAGCCCAGCCAGCTGCATCGGCCTCTCGTGGCAGGCCCAGGGGAGCCGGCAGCCCCGGGGACGGCTTGGGCCACAGCCGGTGGTGCAGGTGCTCGCTCCTCCGGGGGTTATTTATCCCGGGAACCCTGCAGCGGAGCTCCGGACTCGGGCTGCTCTGTGGAAGCTTTCTTGGTGCATTTGGGCAGCGAGCCAAAGTATGCAGTTTAAAGGAAATGTTTAATAAAGACACAGGAGCCTCAAACTGTTTATTTTTCCTCGCAGAAAGGTGGAGAGACGATGTCCCTGGAAACTGGCTGCCGGGCCAGGCGCAGGCCGGGAGGCCAGAGGCCGGAGCGGGGCGTGGGCTGTGGCGGCTGCGGGGCTGAGTACGGCCTCTCGCCTCTCCCTCCCCTGACAGCTCCGGCCCGCGGGGTCATAAACCGTGGGGGGAAAAGGCAGCCTATTAGTAACTCTATTAAGTCTCCATTAGTTAGGTGTGAACTCATTACCCTAATATACTTGGAGGTAGGATTCCACTTGCAGGACATTAGCACTGTAATAAGCACGTTTACCACCACCAAAGCTGGAGGGAGCGAGGGAGAGGAGCCCCCGACGCCTGGGGCAGCCCCGCACCCCTGCAGCGCGGCCACCAAGAGGCCTTTTGCCCCCACTGCTCCTGCACGGGCTCCCCAGCTGCCCTGTGACCAGCCCCCCGACACCCCCCGAGACCCTCTCTTCCTGCAGCAGCGACAGGGGAGTCACCAAAAACACTCTGCTCGTCCATTCATCCCGCGGGTGGCTGTCCACATGGGCTGGATGTGACCACAGATGCGTGGGGTGAAACGGGGGACAGAGGGCGCACAGCAACAGCTGTCGGGATCTCGGGGCACGTAACCAAGAGCAGGATAACCCGGGGGAGCGTGCCGCGGGCTGGCCGCTCGCCGCTTTGCTGCTGGTGCTGCTCTCCCGCCTTTGCCTGGCTTGGCATGTGCCATGTTTTTGCGCTTTGCGACGGGAACTGTCTTCCGCTGTCTGCAAAGCTGGGCACACTGTGAGGAAGTCACAGCGAACTAAACAACGAGCTTATAGGAAATCAATTAATTAATAATAGATTGGGTGCGGGAGCAGGGCTTCAACTGGGTTTGCTGAGTTAGCGCAATAAAAATACGACTGTAGCAATCTCTGTATTTCTCTACACGTTTTCACTCAGCTTTAACGTGCCAGGGTGAGCTGCCCGAGCCCGGGCAGCACCTCTGCGGCTGGAGAAGCTCCAGCACATTGTGGTCCTGCTGTCCCCAGGGCCTCTGGGTGCCCCGTGTGTACTAGCATCGTCTGAATCAAAATACTGGTGAACAATGGTCTTGTGTTTGACAGCAGGAAGTTGAAACCAAAATAAAGAGGATACGGAAGCACAGAATGTTGCCTTTCAGAGACAGCAAAAGAGGAACCTGAAGCGTACGGCCACTAAACGAAGCCCTCCCTTGCCCTCTGCCAAAGCCCCTCTCAAACAGGTACTGCCTGCCCTGCAGAAGACAAAGACTCGGCACCATCTCCTCTGTATTCTTAGGCATACTTTGACAGTGCACAAAAGCACAGTCCACGCAAAACTCTCCCCAAAACTAATTTTGAAGCCCATTTGTTCCTAAATAGGGCTAAACTGTACACAATCCCTGAACAAAGCTGTCCAAGAGCACATACGTATGATTTTAAAAATTATTTCAGGAGGAAGCATGATCTTGTATCTAAGATCCTTGGCCAAAAAGAGTATGAAATTAATGGCATTAAGTGCCTAAAAATACTCTTGAGGATCTGGGACTTGGAACAAGGGCCTGGCTTCTATTCCTAGCTCTGCCACAGACTGGCTGTCTGCGCTGAAGGACCAGCCAGAGCAGTAGACAGGGTATGCTAGAAGTGCCCCAAAATGAAGGCAAATGGGAATGGACTTCAAAACTCACTCCTCCATTTTTTGTCCTATTTTCCCGGCCTGTAGAATGGGAATAATACTAATTCTCCGCGAGGGAGCAGAGCACGTAAGGCGTGATGTTGGTGTAAATTCTCCTGCTGTGTTTCCAGATGCACGACGCCAGCTGCACAAGTACCACGACACCACGTCCATTTACAGCGCACCACTGATCACGCTCACCTGCCCTTTTCTTGCTTTCCTATTTCCAGGGAATTAACTCTTACAATTTGAAACATCAGCAAGTCCAAACAACTATGATTAAAAAATAAATGAACTGCTAGAAAAGTGCTTTCTCCCTCCCAGCAAATGCAGCACCTCCTTGCACTGGCCTCCTGGTCAGTGGCAACATTTCGAATGTAAGGATGTTAAATATCCTGCTAAATTCAGTATTAAATATGTATCTTTATCTCATTGAACAGGAGAGATAGGCATCCTTAAAATGCAATACTTGCTTTTAGCCCTGGAAAATCCTGAAATATTCACCTTTCATACATTATACTTTATCTAGGAAAATGATTTTGTCATTTAAAGCTGATTTTATGGGTCTTTTTCACCCTGTTTTACTGTTATCCTACTAACTACAGTACCTGTTTCTATGTTAAATGCAATACAAAAATGGATTTAAAAAATTGTGAAAGTTTCTAAAATTTGAACAACTTCCTAGTTGTAGGACGCACAATGATAAAATAAGAGCCCATCAGCAAAACCTGAGCTGAACTTACTGGTGGGTTTTCTACTTACAAAAAAGGGACATCCCAAAGTTAATTTGATGGGATCTCAAATCCCTGTAATTCCCCGTGTGTCTCAGCCATGAAATAACCTTTGGCATAGTAATTTAAACTGTTAAACAGAAGATTCAAAATAGCACACTTCAGTGATAAATGGGAAAGTTTATGCCCCAGAGTCGCTCTTAAGACAGCACGGCGCAATGCGATGGGACAAAATCCTGCAGAATGAGTTCTGTACAGATCCCAGACCCTGCCAGACTTTTTCATCAGTAACGATACTCCAAGAGAAATGAAAAGACAGGCAGTGAAAACCTCTGCTCACTCCGCAAAAGGGAAAGAAAGATACTGACGTTTCCATGTGTGACTCTGTCTGATGAAATCAAGTATTCAAATGACTTCTGTTTACATAGTATTTTGAGAAATAATGCTAATTTGCAGAATTGGCATCTGGGGTACAAGTATACATACCCTGGGAGAGCACTTACAGAGCCTTTGTGAAGCTAAGTAATAAACGCTTTGTCTTCACCACACTATTTATGGGTTGCTTGGGGGCATCCTGCTTTCTTTCTGCCCCTACCTGGGCATAAAATTATTGCTGAACTAGGTTTTAATAAGACCAACAGTAAATCTGAATGACCACACATGCACAGCTATTCCTGCTCCCCTGATCTCCAGCATTAATTATAAAGTGGAACTGTTTATACAGTACATACCACTTTCCTGACTTCTTTCTTGTTTATGTCTAAACCTTTATGGACATAAAACTTTGGAATTTGCTTTTGGAATAAAACTGCAATTGAAGTGCAGTAACTGTGCTAGAAAACAACTTTGCTATTGCTCCCCTGGTTCTGTGGTCACGGCAGCTTTGAGTCTGCGCTGGAACCCTCTCCCATCCCAGCGTGTTGTTTCAGGTCACCTCCTCGCTGTCCCGTCTGGACGGCTCGTTAGAAACTCCAGCTCTAGATGGCTCAGAGCAAACGCTCCAGCTTTCCCTCCCGAGCCCTCTTCTTTCCTCTCTACTCTCCACTGTGTCTCTGCCCGCTGCGGGCAGCCCCGCGCCCCTGCCAGGCGGATCTGCAGCGCTGGCTCCTGCCTCTGCTGCCGGGCTGGAGCTCAGGGTGTCGCCCCGCTCGCAGTGGGGTGCAGTGGCGGCCGCTCTGCTCCTCCAGATAAAACACTCGCCCGTGTCCTCACACCCCCCCCCCCCCCGAACTTTCCTGAAAGAGTTTCTCCTCTACGGTAAGTTATTACAAAACCAAGAGACTTCCATCTGATGGCATACACATGTGCAGATACCAAAGTAACGTAACTCATGCTCCACAAGCACTAAATTATTCCTCGTCGCACTGACCTGACTGCTTGTTTCGTCAGGCTGTCACACTGTAAATTAATATGTTGGCTGTTTGGGGCTGAGAACTCTTTTTTCTATTTGTTCAGTAAAACAGATACTGTACACCCTGGGCACCATATAAAAATAATAAATTACTGTAGTACAGAGGCAAGGTATTATTCTTGTCTTTCCTTCCCTTTATTTTATCCCCTCCATCCTTTGCCTTCCCTCTGATCAATTCATCTTCCATTTACTTTCTATTTCTGTCCACAGGTTTTACTCTAATACATATTGCTCCAACATTCCAACCACGCCACCTGCTCCAGAATTACAAGTACAGAGGCTTTACTGAGGTGAGAAGAGGGAATCAGCAAAAACTCGAGGAGGGGAGGAGAAGAAATAATTACTGTAAGAAAATTAAGAAAAAGGAAATGAGGCTCTACCTGGTGTTGTCTCTTACGCTGACTTGGATGCCTTCGAATTTCTGCCAGACTCTTTCTTTACTCTTCACATCCAACACAGAAACGTGGGGACTTGATAGCCAGAAGAATCCAATGGGCCCCTTTATGCAGACAGGTTGGGGTGGATTAGTGTGTGTTTGACCCAATCTCCCTTGTAGGTTAAAATGTCCTTTAATTCTGTTGGGCTGTGTCGGGGTAGGAGGAATGAATAAACTCTCTCTTCATTTTAGTGTCCAGCTAGTGGAAGCTGCACAGGCTGTGTGTTAAGTCTGTCCAAATTCCCTTCCTCCTTGGCAAGGTTAGCCTACCTAGAAAAAGAAGAATTAAAAATAAGACTGTGTTTGGCTTCTTACAACTTCGGTTCTTCCCCCGTGGTTGTACATTCCACTTTCCAGTGCACGCTTCTGACTGGAGTTTTAACACATAGCCCCCCAAACGCTCCCTCATCATAATGGTGAATAATTACTTACAGTAATACTTAGTGCACCATATTTTAAAAGTATCACATAAGATTAACTAATAAAAAAATCAACAGAATTTACTGCTTGTTCTTTTAAAAAACCAAATAAGCAGAGAAGTAAAATTTAAATATTTATTGAAAAACTAAATATTGTAGCCTTGTGCAGTTATTGGCAAGAGGTGCTCTGCAAACAAAACCACCACGAGCTGTTGCTTCCTACACGTCCGAGCGTGGGGCTGCAGGAGGCCCGGCTGCCCCAGAGCCAGCGCTGCCCACGCCGCTCACTGCCGCTCCACACCTCTCCCCGGGAAAGCTCCTCTCTTTCTGGCATGTTTGCTGCTCAGGTACGTGTGGGGCCCTGACCCTTCGTTCTCCTCTCGTGGTAAGGTCAGTGATGTAACCAGGACGCAACTCGAGTGAGAATTTACACACACTGATCAAATGCTTTGGCGGGCAACGGGCCCCCAGGACTCAACAAGGCGCTTTCCTCGTCCTCCTGAGCGCTCCGCAAGGCTCGGTGTGGTCTGTGTGTCAGGCAGCGCCTTGCCGGGCTCTGGGGATCCGCCTGGTTGTTCCCAAGGAACCAGACGTCACCAGAGCCGGGCCTGCAGATGAGCCTTTCGGCCTACGATGGGTTTCGGAGCGTCGGCATCCCGGGCAGGCTCAGCAGCGAGGGGAGGCTGCGCCCACGGGGAAGGGCTCTGGCTTCTGGCGTCTGATTTCCAGCCCTCCTATTCCACATGGCCGTGCATTAGGGATGGGCAGCGCTAGCAGATGGCAAAGTTCGAGCCGGGCTAATTAAACATACTGAGCTAATAACCTTCCATTTTGGGACTGGCATAATTCATAATTTAATGTATTGCTGCTGAGACATTAACCTTTCAACAACTGGCACGGTGCCCACAGCAGCCTGAGTGCTGACCATCTTTCAGGAAAATGAGTATTATTGTTAAAACAGGTATAAATCATTCATGGCTTCAGCTTTTGTGTCAAACCGTACATGAAAATAAGTAGTAGGCTGGGTAATTTATTTACCTTTTGGTGGTTATTCTTATGATTTCATGATCATATTCTGTGATTCATAAACATTGGCCAAATGCCATTTTGTTCTCATTTTACCTTTTCAATATTGCAGTGGTTATTCTGATTTTCATCTTTAACAAGTTCAAGACTGGTGCTGAATTGCTTGATCCAGGCACAAATATAATCTCATTTCAAGGAGGAAAAACTTATTTTAAGCTAATTCCACAATATTCAACACAAGTATTGAGACTATCAACGTGTTACATTTTTGTATTTTGCTAAAAGACATGTTTCTTTGAAAATTGGTGTATAAACACAGATTCAAAGACTTTTTAAAAATAAAGCATACAGTATATACAACTATATGAATAGTTTCTGGTTGAAAATGACATGGGATACTGGAAAGAGGAGACTGTAAAAAGTTGGAAATTTCTCAACAGTCCTGCAAAGCAAGAAGTCTAACTCCGAACACCTGGTTGCTGGAATGATATTACAGACCTGGGAGACCCTTACATTGACTTCTGGGATGCTGCTGGCCGATCCCATCATATTTCGTATCCCAAACCAGCTCTACATTGAATTTGCTTTTCCAGTGAAAAGACAATCAGAGCCAAGGGGTCATGAGACCCCTCTACCACAAAGCCCGCCTGTTGATACACTAGTGTGAAATGCCTTTCGCAAAGCTCCATCAATTCTAGCTCTTGCTAGTATGGTCCGTGAGTGCTGAGATAACTGTTATGAACTCATTATCTGCACCCTATATGGCAAAAGTTTTCAGACATTTTGGACTAAAAGACGACTGTCAGTTCTCAATATTTATCACATACTGACACGTACGCAATCAAACGCTAACTGAAAACATTACAAAGCTAAAGTAAATTAAAAGCCAAAGTAAGTGAGAATAATATCCTAAACTCTGTATCTCCGATGCAGATTGACCACAAATTGGGATGAAAAGAGCACAAGTGAGACCAACTCACTTTTAGCCAGTAATACATCTGAAGAGGTCCCAAACGTACAGCCTGTTCCAGCCACCACCACCAGACAGACCCACTGGAAACAAATCCAGTCTAATTTACACAGCAAACTTCATCATAGTACAGAACTACAGCACAGGGAAGATCAGGTACAGAATAACACAACTGTTACTGTGTACTCTGATTGCAGCGACCCCCCCACATATCTCTGGGAAATTATCATTTACCTCTTGAAGGTATGAAACAGCAACCTGAAAGCTAAAACCCAACAGCATTTGCCTGCCCTCGGATATCAAATATAGCACTGAGTTGGCGGGAAAAAAAAATTACTTTCCTTCATCCTTTCTAACTGTAATTGGAGGAGGGAGTACTTAGCACTTTTTGAAAGGAAACTTTCTGAAAATGACCAGGCTGGGGATGATTTTCAGAAAAACACGCTTCCAGAGACGCTTCACCAACTTTCTGGGTTTTTGGTTAGGGGTTTCTTTTCTTTTCTTTTTTTTTTTTTTTCTTCCTAGCTAAAATTTATCTCGTTTGCAGTGTCATGTAACCACCACCACCACAATCTCAGTGTAACAACCCACATTATGCCTGTCAGTCACATTTGCACAGCAGGTTCAAAGTCACACTTGGGGAAATCTTCCGGCACACTCAAACTGGAACTTCCCACTGGACAGACAACAGCACGTGAAGCCTCCTCCCTGCGTAAAATGAAGTGAATCCCCTTGCTCTGCCCTCAAACTCCTTTGATGGTTCACAGAAGTGTCCCTGTTTCCCACGTTTGATGTGACGGTTTGCTCAGCGCCACCGGCGGCTCGGCCGGTGATCCCCACTGCTCCTGCTGTGCAGTAGCCGGCACCGTGCGGGCACCGCGGGCAGCAGCCAGGCAGCAAACCCACGCTCAGGGCTGGGCATAGAGCTGCAAAACACACACCACCCGTCCTAGGGCAAAGAGCACAGGCCTTTGGGGAATCCATGGCTGTAGAATCTACATTTTATGATCTTACTGGTCGGAAATTTCAGCTTGAGTAAAAATTAATAATACAACCACTTTTTGGTGTTATTCTTTACAGCTACAGATACAACCTTGATTATATCAGCAGTGCATTAACAGATGTCTGCTGGAGTCTGCAGGGGCCCTGGAAGAATAACTCTAAAATGAGTGTGTTGTGCCTCTCAGTCCAAGTCCCAGAGTGGTCTCTGACCACTAAAGTTGGCATTTTCCTGCCAGTTCTCCTTCAGAAGTAGTGAGAAGGAAGCTCACGCATTGTAAACGGTTTAATAAAGATCACTTCCTATCTCTTCTAATCAAACGGTGAACAAAGATGGTCAACACTCAATCAAAAGAGCAAGGTGTATTTCTGTCTTTGAAGACACATTAAAGATCAGTCTAAAAAAAATCCTAAGTGGATGCTGAAGAACTAATCCATTTGCAAAATTCCTATTTTTCAAGACGTTAACTAAGAAATCAGCAAGAAGCTATTTGTAAGCATATATGTCCACACTTAGTGCTCAAGATAACACCAAGACCAGGACATTTAGGAGGCATAAGAGAATAAGGGAGAACATCAGCATGCTTAGTTTTACATGGTCACTCACAGGACCAGGTGAACAGTGCCAGAACAACTGAAACATAAAGCACTTGAACCTTCTTACGGGGACAGCACTTAGAACCCCTTCAGAACAGGAATGATTTGAGAAGTTAAGGTCCCTCTGGATACCTTCTTCATACTGGAAACACACAGTGTTAACCCCCAAAATGTCTGTTTTTACACTGATAATGATACAGTAGACAACCTCTCACTCCTACAAGTGATAACCTGCCTCTGTTAACCCATACTCCCACCACCCGTGGCCCTGGCCGCAGCCGCTGCACCCACACGATGGGTTTTGAGAAGTGCCACTGAACCAGCCGTGCCTGGATCAAAACCCCAGCAGCTCCTTGTTCCACCAACAGTAGAGTGGCCCTGCATTTCGCTCCCTCTGCTGGCTCCATTTTATACATCAAATGAAGTTTTTCAAGACCTTAAATTTGTTTAAGGCTGGGATATTTAGAAGTTCACCTCGATCTCCAGGCTCCTGGCTCTGCCCAGCTCTCCTCTCCTCACAGGCACTGTGGCTGGCGGGGACAGAGCCCTCCCGGCCCCTGCGCCGGGCCGTGGCACCCCGGGCTTGCTACAGGAACATACAGGCACCACCAGCACCCCCAGTTGCAAGTTCTGAGTGGGAAGTGTGCAGCTCTGGTCTAGGTTTGGTGCTCCCACCTCCAGAAGAGAGCAGGACCTCACTGTGACAGCTCCGTAACTGTTGGCTGCAAAACCCTTGTGCACCTACACATAGCTGCAGTCCCAGCCAAGGGCCATGACAAGCCATATGCGAGCTGCCAGCGCCTCTTGGCTTTATGTACCTGCCAGAGAGAATGGGAGTATATTAAAGTGTCTCCCCTGGACACTGTTCTACAGCGAGCTCCCGCAGTTTTATCCCATTTCCAGGCGATATTGATCATTCCCAATAGCATGACGCTCACTGCAGTGAGGGGATATACCTACTCCCTCTCCTAGGAACAATTAAGCAGGACTTCTGCTTCATCCTTACAGAAGTACCTCTCCTGGTTCTCACTGTTTACTCAGTATTATATTTACTCCTGCACTGACAACTGCACAACAGGAAAAATACTAGTTCTGAGTTGGTCAGAAGAGGCGGTGTTGGAAGACGAGCGCTGTCCTCGCCGGTGGCACAGTGGCCACCGCAAGCTGCTTCAGCTGCTCCTCCTGGCCGGCCAGCATCAGTTTCATCCCGCCTGGATTAATCCTCAGCCAAGCAGGGGCAGTTCTGGTGGACACACAATGGAGATGCATGCTGTGGGCTTGCTGAGGATGCTCCCTGCAGCATGCTTAGTTCCCCTAACCCCCCCTTCTCTGGAAAGGAAGGACTTGCAATAGCCAATAATGTAAAAAAAATTACACACTTTATACTCATTTCACAAGGCACTGACTACCACTACACAGAGGTCAGCCTGCTGATCCTGCCATGGCCTGGAAACCCACTAAGGCTGCTGAAGAGTCATGGAACTGAAAATGGACAACCAAGCTTACAGGTGCGTGAGAAATTTTTGTCTTCTTGTCTCGCAATATTATTTGCTTTCTCTCTATAGTTCCCGTTGAAAAGGAAATGTAAAACAATCAGAGCTCTCTTCCCTACATACAGACACATGTTCTACCAGGGGAAATGGCCTTCAGATATGGTATTTGGAAAAAACACCCAAAACCCCAAAAATCCTTTAACATTTTTTAGAAACACACCTCTTGAGTTTCAAATAACAGGAACGTTGACAATCTGTGGGCGCATGTTAGCGTTGCCATGGCTCTGCGTAAAGACCTGCAAAGTGCTTCCTCCACACTCTCAGGCAGGCAGTAAGGAGTATCAGCCCTCTTGGGCAACACTCACGGAAACACTCAGGGATGCAGCCGTGCTGTGCAGCCCTATTCTTATGCAATTTTTTGCTTTCCAGTAGCCACGTGACTTTCTATGGCAAGAATTACTCAATGTGTAGTTCCTGTCCGAAATGTCCTATCCAAAGTATTCAAAACAAGTTTCACACACACCACACATCTCAAGCTTCTGCGTTTAGGTAGATATTATTGTTATTTTACAAGTGGGAAAACTGATGTAGTGGTTTTTTTTTTTAAAGAGGGAAAGATGCTGCAAATATACAGGCACTGAACATCCTCTGTGATTGCCTAAATCTAGGAAGAACCATTCAAAATATCAGATATAGTAGAGGCTGTATATTGGGCGTGAACCCCCCAACCATTAGAGCTTTTCGCCAGGCACACATTCATTCACCTTGCCAGAGAAACTAGTCCTGTACCCCACTGTTCAAATTCAAATACTCATCTGCAGTTATTTTAGATTTCAGACTTCCAGTATTTCTTCCTCGGTAACATACCAGGCTGCATACCCCACACCAAAGCAAAAGTTGCTTTCTACACTGTGGTTATAAGGGAGTTAAAGTTCAGGTTTCTAATTGCTCTCCTGAGGCCTTATTACTTGTTGATTAGGTCCTTTTGGGAACGGCATCAAACCTGTAATAATAAACACTCATTTCACTGGAAAGTTTGTAGCTGCCGTAGCAGCCCTGCAGCCCTTCCGCCTCTGTAACCGGCACAGGTATAAACCAGCCACAAGAGGTGTTTGTGACTTCTGCGAGAGGCAGCCCGGGCTGGACGTGTCTGATCTACTGGCTTTTTAGCGATCGGGTTAAGAACCACGTCTTCACCTTCGGCAAAGGCGCTGGCTCCTGTGGGCTCCTCTGCTCTCCAAGCCCACAGATCAAAGCTGCAGAGCAGGGTCTGGCTCGGGAGTGTGCATGTGGAGAGAGCGTGTCTGTGCACAGACATCTGTTAGGATTCCTTCTAAACGGTTGCTAGTTTCCTAAATGCTGGCAGTTTTGGGGAGAGCAGCAAGTCTAGGAGAAGTAAGACTGCCAGCGTACTGTTGTCTGACAATCAGTTTTGCGGAGATTCCTCCTACTGATGTTCACAGCACTTCATCTCCATGTCACGTTATGGCACCTAAACAGGACAGAGGGGCTGAAGGTGCCATCCTGAAGCCTGGGTGCTTTATGCTTCAGCAAAATAATCTGATGTATGCGGATGCTGAACATTTGCTGGTATTGATATAGTTTTCAGACCGTACCCCTTCGCACAGCGAGCCTCCTCCCGCAGGGCCCCGGGCTCCCAGCCAGCCCACGGGAGCTGCAGGCCGGTGCCGGGTCCTGGGCTCGTGTCAGGGGTGCTGTGTCCCATTGGGGCTTGCGGGGCCACAGCCCCGGACACCAGACTCCAACAGAAGAGGATCGGCCAGTAAGAAGCTCTGACGGGACAGCCATGAGATACCCACTGCCCAGCTGCTCATCCCATCCCCATTTCTAGTCAGCACTCACATTCTCAATTTTCAAAACTACCAAGTTCTCCTAACTAGAATAGTTAGAGGTGTAATTTTCAGTCCTTTGAAAGTATTTGGATAGCATTGTTTTTTACAGGCTGGATTTGAGAAGGGATGGGGAAAATAGCATGGTCTTGTATAACCTCGGGCTGGGGAGAAGCTGCTGTGAGTCTCTGATCTCTGCAAGTCTCTGAAGAAGGGCACCAGGTCTCCTTGAAACCCCTCCGTAATGAATTAGCCTGAAGTAAAAGTAGGTGTTTATCTCAAGTCGTTGCCTCAAATAGCCAGCTACCTGTTGGAAGAAGGGTCTGATCGATGCAAACTAAGGCAGCCATGCGTGAGCTGTTACACAGTGGTTAGTATTGATCAGAGCTAACGGCTGCCGATAGGAATGTGGGGCAGACTGACAGGCGGAGAAGAGGGAAGGAGGAAACGGCCTTCGCTGGTGGCAGACGTACAGAGGAAAACCGATAAAAAGTCAATTCCACTTAACTGAATGGCTGCTAACTAAATATTTTTGGGGCCAGAGCCTTCCCAGATAGCAGCTGGAGTGTCTCTGCTCCGGAACTGAGACATCAAGTGAGCATGGCATCGACGGCTGAGATAAGAGCCGCTGGGGAGGGCTGGCGCAGCAGCAGAGCCTGCCGAGCCCGTGTGCCAGCCCTGCCCGCCAGCGAGCCTGCACGCCCGCCCCGCTGCGCTGCCGTCCACCGCCACCAGCTCTTCCTGATGGAAAATGGGAACGGCATATGAGGACTAGAGGGCTCATGGAGCAAAGACGGCCAGCATTTAAATCCCTGCTTTGCAGAGAGAAAGCCGTGATTTGGCTTCAGCCCCCCTCGGCCGAGATGCCGCTAAGAACCACTGCACGGTGACTCGCTTGGCGTGGGGAAGTGGCACAGATCTTCCAACCCCAGCCTCTGCCAGCTGCAGACACTTCTCATGCCAGTGTGGGACCAGCAACTGCCACGGAGCCTGTTTCAAGTCTTGAATGTATGGGAAGTTTTAAGAGTTATGGATCACCAAAAGCAGTTTCAAAAAGTTAGTGAGATGCTGTGTGGGCTCGTTTGGGTGGCAGCACTATTTCTGCCTGAAACTGCTGGCTGATGCCATCATGTTTATGCTCCCATTTTCCAGTCCAGAGGTGTCTCTGCATCGGGGAGGCCTTCAGAATTCAACATACATACATAACGGTGCTCTAACGATGGGCCACGTTCTGAAATCTTACTGTATGAAAGGTGCTCAGAACCATGGTGGCATCACCCTGTGTCGGGAGGAGATGGAGGAGCTCTCCTGTAGCTGTCTGCTTCCTCCTCAGCACACCAGGACAGCTTCCGGTTGTCTTCCTCTCTGAACTGCTCACATTAGTGCTGCTTTGGGGTCTGTTACACTGTACAGCCATACACTCTAAGGGAACACAAAGCCATCAAGAACTGCCCTTCCCGAGCCCAATACTCGGGATTTAGACTATGTTTCAGGCCAACTTTTAGTGGACTGGATCTGTGCTTAAGGCACCTAATATAAAGTAATTCTCCAACAGTTTGATTAATAGTGTCATACTCATAGCTTCAGTTCAGGTTCAACCTTTTTAATGTTTTATTATTTTACAGAGTAATAAATCAGGACAGCAGGAAAAGACAGATGTAGGAATGTCTCTGTCTACCCATCTGTTCATGAAGACAATGGGTCACAGGGTAATGGTTTCCAGGGTTGGGGCAGCTGATATTAGAAAATCTGCTGGAGGAGTTTGTAACAGAGCCAGCAATGCCCCGAGGAAGGAAGAGGGAGTTGGAAGCCCGTTAGTGTGTCCTACAGAGCTGGAGTGCTGACAAGGGAAGGCACAGGCAGGGGCTATCCGGGAGCTAAGCGGGGTGAGATGTCTCCGAGTTGTGGACTGCGAGAGGAAAGGCAGCCGTGCGACCCTGCCAACCATCCCCGAGCAAGGTGGGATGCTGCCCTTTCGCACAGGGTGAGAGGCCGTTCCCGTCCCCTCAGCACCACATGGGTGCTTCATGAGCTCGGTATTACGGTGATGGGACACAGCTCTGACACCGTCACGGGAGAGCACAGCTTAAAGGGAGAAACACCAAGTCATGCAGGTCCGGCACAGACTTCAAAGAGGAGAAAGCAGAAGCTTTGCAGTTCAGTTTGTGGAAAATGATAGAGATGATACAGATGGGAGAAAGTATGGTGATGTTTTTATGAGATTAAAGGAATAAGAGAGTAAGTGTAGAGGTTCAATCTCTGATGAAGCTGATGGAGAGACTATGGGAACATGAACTTAAACAGGAAGGGGAAGGACCGGAGATGGTGAACTTGAAGCGTGACTTGTTAGGAAGGAGAGATGGAGAAAGGACAAGGGATCCGAAGGGATAAAACAGACAGATCAAATACTAAGGAAGACTGTTATGGTCTTAGTGCATTTCGTATGGACTGAAACGTGTGGGACAACAAGAAGTGGCTGTGGTAATCAGAGCAAGAGATGACGGAGCCTTGGAAAAGAGGCTTTACTGTTTGAACAGAGAATGATCAAACCATTCAGAAATTGTGACAGGTAGGGGAAAAACTGGAATTCTGGTTTGGTCATATTAAGCTAAAAACTTCCTGGAAAAGTAACAAAAATCTAATGAATGTACTTTGCTTCTCATATCAACTGGTTTGTTATGCGCAATGCAAATTTAGGGATAGCACATAGAGATGCAAATAAATTCATGTGTAACGTAGTGAGAACAAGTCAGACTAACGTTTGACATTTTTGCCCTATATTCATAGCTTGCTTCTTATATTGCAGAGCAAAGCAAGTTTTATATAGAACAAACATGTCACTGTTTTCCATCTTACTTTAACAGGATTTAATTTACTTTTAAATTTTAATTAGTTCCATGAAGGGGCCTGGCACTCCTAATGCATAGGCATTACAATTTACAAATTATTTGCCATTATAACTTAAAGACCGTTAAAAGAGGTGTAAGCTACAAATCAGGGACCTTATTATCAAAATATTGTCAGCAGCTGGACTCTTCATAGGAAAGTATTTGTATTGGTGTATGTTGAAATTTTAGGTATTTATAAAACAAAGCTATTGTCCTCATTTCTATTGCTGGCTGATTTACTCTATTAAAGGTATTTGGTTTTCATGCAGCTTTTGCAACCTGAACTGCCTGGGCCACAAACACTAACAGTGCACATTTACATTTAGGAATCCTACTATTTTTACGTACCTGCTTTTTAAAGATAATGCTTTGAAACCTTATACTTACTTTTACAGTAATTTAAATAGAAGTTAAATGTGAGATTTAGGCCACTTTCTGACCGTGAACCTTTAATTACACAGTGAAGGCATCAGCACAGCCAGAAAAGTGTCTTCAGCATGCGTGTACCACTTGCTGGATAATCAGTAGGATGATTTAGTGAAGAAATCAGTTCTGGATTTCAGTATGTTTTCCTGCTAAATACTATGCAATTCAAAACTGGATTGAAATCCACACGTTAAGGCTCAGCCTATTTTATTCTGCTTTCTTACCAGGCTGCATCCCTATACTGTGTTATATTGTTATGTTTTAAAGCTGACACAGTACAGGAAAAACTAATGAAATCTATTAGACTTACAGTACAAAAGAGGAGAGATTTCTAAGAAATACTGCACAAAAAAGCACAGATTAAAAAAATGGAAGCAGCAGAGAACAGCAACTATGTGCCACAAAAAGATAAATACAAAAAGCTCAGCTCTCTTATAAGACACCCACAGCCTCCATCTGTCATCTCAACCCTTCCTCTCCCAACTGTTCTTAAATTAAATGAATGCTTCTAATGGGAGATTTTCTCATGAAAGCTTATGAGAATTCATCCAAAGACAAATTAAAACAATGCAGTGTAATCATGCAATTCACCTCTCTAACAGGTTGCCTGGATTCAATGTTCGCATTTACAAAAGAAAAAAAGCAACAATAAGACACCCAAATAAAGAAAAAACAACTAAAGAGCAAACCTTTCATTGACTGAAGCCGATAGAGATGCAGGTTGCTCTCTGCAGCCATTCTCACCGTTGTAGAGCTGAGACTAAAGGTTATTTTAGTCTTTATAAGAAACTACCATACTGATTTTGTTCTTTGTAGGCCTTGCAGTTTGAACGTGTCCAAAGGGATCAGCAAGGCTAAACCAATACATTATTTTTTATTTCATGTAAATAAAACTAGCTTGGGCTACTGAGTCTAGACTGTTTTTAAAATATATTTTCCTACTTATCAATATCTTAGTCACTTTTAGCATTCTATCCAGCATCCTATTCATGTCTGGACATGAATAACTTTCCATTTGCACTTTTGTTTCTGGTCAGCTTAATTTTAGAGTTGCTGTTCAGTAACAGAATTCTTCAGTGTTTGGGTTGAATGCATTTAATTTCTATCACTTGTAGCCTAGAGAGATGTATTAGCAAAATTATAATAAATATTTCTGTCAAAACCAGGTCTAAAGGAGGACACTTGAAAAGGAAACAGATCTTAAATTCGGACACAGCCACCAGACAGTGCCTCCTTAATAACAGGTCTTAGTTTCCTCTGTATTTCAGCATTTTGCTCTTTGAATTCACAGCAGGTAGTCTGAGCCAAATGGGTTGTTTTCTTAGCTAATAGTTCCACTACATTTAGATCTAGCAGCCCAACGGAACTTAAAAGGAGAGAAGCCCCCCTGACACCCCAGAGAAGTTCCCAGGGACAGGCCGAGGCTGAAGGACACGTGGTTGGGGCGCTGCTCCTCAGTGGCCGTCAGGCCCCCGGCCGCGGCGGGGAGCGGGGCCCTGGCGGGGGCAGCCCTCAGCGACGGCCTGACCTGCCGGGGGGGGCTGCCACCCCAGACGGCCATGAACAGCCGCCGCAACGCTGGGCGGGTAAATCAAGGGCTACGTCTTCAGTCACCTCTGGTCTAGACCTCTGTTTCGCTGCTGCGGCTGCTCCCCTGCCTTTCTCTGGGTCTCAGCACCTGACTGCAGTACTCGCTCAAACGACAAGTCCCCTTGGATTTCCTTCTCTGCTCACTCTTGCTCCCTCCTTGTTCTCTCACTCTCTTTGCATGATTTCTGCACTCACCCTCTTCATTACCAAAGTCACTTGAACTGTTCGAGTTCACAGCGAAAGGTAACTGAAATCCTCCCCAGATTCCCCAGTCTCTGTTATTTTCTGCGTGTGCTCTTTCGCGGTTTCCTTTACTGAAGTCCCTCACTGTTGTACTTAACCACCGTGAGTGACAGAAATCCAATGCTGACCACTTCATTATCTGCCGACCCTGTCCCCCGGCCTCCTGCCCCTCCATCTCTCTTGGGCAGTTTGCCCTACGTCACAAGTCCTTGTTAAAGGTCAGGACCCCAAACCATCAGAATTGGTCGTGTTGTTTTACTGTATCACCAGAGAAATCAGGCCTGTCGGATCTCATTAAAGCCCTATTTATGGGTGGAACGCCACTCCTGGAGCGGGATGAGCTGCTACCTTTGAAACGCAATCTTCACCAGATCCGATCAGCATCGCAGAGGGATTATATTCCACCAGTCAATCTCTCATAATCGCTCCCACCCTTATTGGCACGGCTACTGCTGTCCCTGCACGAGAAAGGAAATCCTCTTAAACAAATACTGTTGGTGGGAGTGAGGCTCTGCTCCCCCAGGACGAGGCGCAGGATCGGGCCCCTCGCAGGACAGGCGGCTGCCCGGGCTCGTGTGGGGGAGCCCAGCGCGTCGCATCGTTACTGGTGTGGCCACTAACCAGAGAGACACTTCATACTTAATATAGTGCCAATGATGGAAAAGTGTTAACTGATCCTCTCAACATGCCTTTGAAATGAGCAGGGAACTGTCACCACCGCGCGGGAGCGGGGAAGTGACGTGACTTCCTGAGCATGACATCGCAAACCGGCAGCAGCACTGGAAGTATAATTATTCCCAGCCTCATAAGAACTTCTATAAATCGTGACTTTTATTAGCTTCTTCTCTGATGGGACTATTAAAATGGAGAGACCCTTTCCCTGTAGGATTACGCCACAGTTTTAAGACACAGTCATGGTAATGCTGGCTTTGCGCTAAGGAATTTCCAGAGAATGTTGTCAGGTGAGTCAGAGGGTAAATAACACTGTGCTCCACATGTCTATCGAGCGTTTTAAAGAAAGTTCCAGTGCGGCTGTGTGTTGAATTGATAATTTCCCCAGTGCACAATGCAGAAAATGATGCAAACCCATTACATGAATTCTGAAGACAATGAGAAATCTCAGCTGCCTAAATGAGAGTAAGTCAAAAAGTAAACACAAAGACTAACAAAAAACAGGAATAATGCTGAGAACCAAATCATATCCAGAAGGAAGCAAAGCGATCTCTGTACAACGAGACAGGAGGCGGAGGCAGCATATTAAATTCACAAAATGTAGATGTTTCATGTAAATGAGAGATTTGTGATGATTGCCTGTTCTGCCACACGAGCTCCAAGTTGTGCACTACAGGGGCACATGTCACGATTCTTCTGTAATGCGTTTATAGTATTTTAGCATTCTTTGCCTGAAACACTCCACCTTGTTAGCTGATGCTCTTCCAGCTCAGGAACAGTTGGCGAAGCTCAGCTGATGTGCAAAGGAAGATGCTGTTGCTGTTAAACCCAACAGAACGTGGATGGAAAGGGAGCGATCGTTTGAGGGAAGACGGGCTAAACCTCTCTGGATTGAGGAACCATGAGGGCAACCAAGCCTGGAGGCAAGGTTTGGGTGAGTTTTTATAACACCTTCTTGGGGTTTTTGTTATTAAACTTAATGCCTAGAAAGAGGATGAACTTAGATGTACGGTGAGAGGATTAACTTTGTATAGCAGGCTGGGAAAGGCATGGCTTGCATGCAGTCCACAGCAGAATTTTAAAAAATCCTTCTTCAAAAAAAGCATAGAAGAGGAAAAACTAAGAAATCCTTATCTAGATGGAAAAAAGAGAAGATCTTAAGAAGTCTAACAGACAGCCCGAAAACCAAAGCATGTCGACACAATATAATTTATGAGAGTGGCAAGAGAAGGCAGTAACTGCACAGGAATGGCAAAGGGAACACTGTGCCTGCTTTGCCCAACTCGGAGCCAGGCAGGTGCACTTGCACTTGCACACAAAAGAATGTGTAAAAGAGGGACACGATATATACGAGAGGTGCAACAGCTAACAGCCTTAACTAAAACAAGCACACATTTTACTCCAGATTCTCAGGCAGGTTCTAGGAACTGAGAGAATGAGCTTACCACATGTGTGAAAAAGCCAGATCTGCTTTCTGGATAGGTCACTAATTCTGATATTTTTGCATCCATTTGGGTCAGCAAGGTCATAAAATATGACCTTTCAATTTTACAAAGTTTCTTCTAAGTCATTCTGCTAAGAGCTTCTTTAATCTGTTCTTAACTAGAAACAGTGGGGCTGTCTCAGTTGGCCTCCTTTTAAATGTTCATGTACATTTACAGACACTGAAAAGGGGTATGATTTTCAACAGGAAAAGAAGAGCTAAATTAGGCTAAAGTGCATTTTAATTTAATTTAATACAATTTTTGCTAATACTGAAAATATATTATATCTGACATTATTTAACATTGCAGTATTTGCTTAATTAGCAGTGCCTTATGAGCACAGGTTACTCCCAACGACGGTGAGCACGTTTCCTTTGGAGGCTACAGAAGAGGCTTCCCCACCCCCGGAGAAGCACGATGTGGCCGTTCACTGCAGCTCCCTTTCTCCGTGGGGCTGCCGTGAATTTGCTGCTTGACTGCAACACTGAAACTATCTGTCAAGTCCAAGGCCGAAAGAGAGTTTGAAAGGCAAACATGATCTGTGATCAATATCCTAACAAATCCAAAGGAAGCCCCAGCTCCCGAAGGGTTAATCCAGAGAAGAAAAGGCATCCGCATGTTTAGTGAGCTAATGTGTTTATTGATGGGGAGGCCTTTAAGTCCTCAACAGGGAAAAGATAAGTGACTGGAAGTTCAAGTCAGACAACCTGGTTTGGGTGGAACGTGGTTTTCCGCCTGGTTTACTTTTTGGACTCCTGGGGTGTCCTCCTGGGGGTGGTGGGGTGGGGCAGGGGGGTGCCCCTGCCTGGGGCCGAGAGAAGCCCACCCTGGAGCAGGGATTGGAGCAGGGATGTTCCCAGAACGGGGCGCGTCCGGGCTGGCCAGTGCGGCCACACCGCAGGCGCCTAGTCCCAGCGAAAAGATGGTGGGCTGGTATCCAGCACCTTCCGGCACGTCCTGAGTGAGTCTGAGGCTAAAGCATGTGGTGACTGTGCCTTCGAATTCTGGGAATTCTGCCCTCGAACCCTGGGCGCGTCCTGATTTCCATAGGGGCATCCTGTAACGTACGACCGAGTCACTGCAGAGAGCACCTCTCTGGTCTGCGCCGTGACTTCCCGGCCTGGAGCTCCCTCTCCACTCGCATGCTGGCGTGTCCTCGCTGGGCCTCGGCACAGCCCCTGCCCAGGCGGCGGGAGGAGCCACACCGGACCACCTGAACTGCCCATGTCCAGCGCCAGGGCCGGGCGGGCCACGCCAGGGTCAGGGGTCGGGTGCCTGCCTGCTGACAGAGCATAAGCCAACACCGTCCTCGCCCGGCTGGCTCAGGAGACAATGCCCACCTCCTGCTGATGGCCCTGCCCTGGGGAGGGGGCATCGGCTTCACTGGGGAACGGCCAGCCTGGGAGGTGATGGAAGCGGCTGAGCGCAGCTACAGACAGTCTGATCACCACTGGAGAGCTGCTGCGGGTTGGAAACCCTCTCAAAGGCAGCTCGCTGACCAGCCCCATGGACCTGAATCTCCCCAGCTCTGCACGGCTCAGCCCCGCTCGCCGGCCAGGAGCCTGCTGGTTCGTGGCCAGCTCTGGGCTGGCCTTTCCAGCCTGACCACAAGCTCCCGGTGACCAAGTCAGGAGCTTCCACGATGGCCTTGACCTCCCACCGCCTGACGGCCGGGGCCTCTGCACTGGCACGAGCATCCTGCCCTCAGAGCAAGTGCGAGGGAACCATGCATTGCTCACCGTGCCTTCTGCCATGGCATCACTTGAAACCACTTTAAAAAAACAGAGAAATTACAAACCAGGAGGTGAGAGACATTAACAGAATTCACAACAACAGTAACAACAGAATGTTGATAAGTGTACAGTTGTTGATCTATCCCAGGCCACAGTATGAACCTAATTCAAGATGTGACTGAAAGGAAGAGTCAGTGGATTTCTCTGCTCTCGTGGTGGCGAACACCTATGACTGCAGGTACCACAGCTGCTGCTATAAAGATGTAATGATGGTTTATTCATTATGCATTTCTAAAACTGGCCGTATTGGGGAAATACTGTAACTGAACTAGATATATTACATTTCTACACTAGTTAAGAGATTATAAGCAGATAAATTAAATTAATGGTCCATCTAGCCAATATCCTGTTATCAACAGTGACCAGTAACAGAGCCCTGTAGGCAAGAGTATGAAATAAGTGAGTGGACAGTGATGCTTCTGCAGAAGCCAACAACAACTTGTGATTACAGGACTTTCTGAACTACAAGGCTGGGTTCCACTTTTTAATAGTCCCCAATGGACTTTTCCCCCATGAAGCTGTTCAGTTGCTTTTTGAACCCCATACTGCCAGCATCTATAGCTGTGCTACGGCAGAGCTGTGCTGCATAATTTTGTCTTCTGTGAAGAAATGGCTTCGTTTCTTGGTCTGCTTGGTTTTAACTTTCTGACTGCAATTTTCATTTGATGCCCCCTCGCCCCTGTACCAGGACAGACAGCAGACAACATTTCTTATTTACCTTGTCCATTAAATTACAATTCTATGATGGTCACCACATCCATGCCAGTTGTCTCTTCCAGGCTTGTGGTACCTTGCCTGCTTCATGCCCTTGTCCCATCCAGAAGCTGTTCCCTACTTTGATCACTTTTCTTGCACTTTTCTGACCTTTCCCCTTCTCTTATACCATTTTTGAGACAGGACCAGAACTGCATAGATTATTTAAGAGGTGGGCACATAAGGAATGTATCCAGTGGCACAATGATCTTCATGTTTTTTCTCTAATTCTTTTCTATTAATTCCTTACATTGATCCTTTGATTACTACTATGCACCAAAATATTTACAGAGAACTATTTACTGTAGCCCCAAGACCTCCCACCCGACTGGTGACAGTTAGCTCCATGCTATACGTTGCCTCATCCTGCCTTGTCATTTTTTTTGAGAGGGGATTCCAGATTTCATGGCTGCTATGGAATTGTACCTTTGATAATTCGCACGTTTCAATTTCACTGTTGTCTTGCAGTTCTGCTCCTGTATGCAGAGATTATCAAGAGATGCCAGTGTCCCAAGTGCCTATTCAGGAAACAAATAAATACCCTGGAAAATTGTTCCCTCTAGGCCTGGCAATCTGGTTTAGAATAGACGTCAGGAGGCATGTGTGGAGCCGAACCACCACAGCCTCAGAGAGGAGAACGGGCAAAATATATACCGCACTGCTACTGATGAAAGGCGTAAATTGGAAATACCTGCATTTGAGAACTATTTACTCAAATATATTAATCTTGCATTAACTTTGTGTCAGCACCAGTTCCTAAAGACACGTGGGATCTTACTACCTATTAGCTGCAGACAGAAGAGAAGTCAGATGGTGTAAGATGCTCAGAATAAACTGAGATAGTAATGACTTCCGATTTCTTATTACTGGCAGCATCCAGAAACCTTGTGGCCCACATACGCGTGGGCTTACGGCGTGCCCAGGCGCCGGGTGGTGGGTTTCCAGAGCGTCACCGGCCTGGCTGGCGGGGACGACGGTGACTCCGGGCAGCCCCCCGGGACAGCTGCGTCCGGTCCCTCTGCCGAGGGCGGCTCTGCGGGACGGCGGGAGCCATTCTCAGCTCCGCAGAGCAGGTGCTTGGCTCTCCCCGTCTCAGTTTTATGGCATTACACGGTAGCTCGGCAGTGCCGTACAATGCTGAGGAGAACAGGGTATCGGATTCAGCAGCTTCAGGTTTGATCTCTCCTACACTGGCTAAAGCAGCGCCGATTCCAGTGAAAATACGGACACCGCACCGTCATACAACGGTTCTAAACAGTTCTGCCACAGATCAAGGCTGAACTGACGGGTGGGAGGGCTTCTAGCCCGGACCCCAACCAGAGGTGGAACAGCGGGCGAGGGCAGATGCCCGGCTGGCACAGGGCTCCCAGATGTGCCGTGGCCACCGGGAAACCAGGTTCTCGACGACTAACGGTGCCCAACAGTCAGAGCTGGTCCTGCTACAGCTTTCTAACAGCCGTGCTGGATGCAAGAAACCTGCAAGCAGCTCTGTGGTGGAAGTCACCAGTCCCGAGCTGCCCACTGTACCCCATGGAGCCCATGGGCATGCTGCCCTCCGCAAAATCCCAGACTGAGAACAGAGTGGAGGTGGCGTCGAGCAGCGAGGTCTGCAGACAGACTTACTGCAGTGGGACTGAGTTTAGTGCCGAGACTTAGCAGCTCAAGATCCCGACTCTTCATACTGTTCATGGGTCGAGATGTTTGATTGACTGGACTATCAAAGCAGATGCCATGGTCGGTTCCTGCTGCTGGGGCTTCTCCTTGCCTCGATTTGCATATTCAAGGATCGCCGATGCCTGGCTGTCAGAGATGGTGACAGTTGGGGGGGTTTTTTAGCTTTATCAAGGGGGATTATTTTTAACCCAAATTATTTTGCATTGTAAATGTTTAAATCCACATCAAATCCAGATTAATGCATAAAATAGTCCAAGAGGGTATTTACTGAAGAAAAAAATAACAATAAATCAAATTATTATGGCTAACTCCCATCTGAAGTGTTTTAAAAAGGGGAAAGTCTGAGATTTTGGCTAAAATATCACTTCAAGGAGAAGATTCTAATAAACCTCTCTGCAAAACGGACGAAGTTTACATACAAACTGGAACCCTTAGTACTTTTTCACAACATGACTGGAATTAATAATGCAGATAAATCCTAAATAAATCAGGATTAGTGTTAACTATGTCTTGAGGTTTAATACGCTCTACGAAAATGAAAGGGGGCCGGCGGGGGAGGAAGGAGCTTTGCCTTAAACCTTGCCCGCGAGCGAGCAGAGCAGTGCCGGGGAGGAGGGCCGGGGCGCGGGGCACCCGGAGCCCGAGGACCAGCCGAGCAGGGCAATCAAAGCGCCTCTAATCGCCGCCGCTCCGGGGGTGGGTTCAAAGGATCTGGGCTGGCCACAGGCTGCCTGAGGTCACAAGTGAAATGCAGTTGCGGGGCAGGGGGAGGGGTGTCTCGGATTTTTGGACAGCCCGGCTGTTTGAATCTGTTTTCAGGAGGTCAGCCGGATTGCAGTATTTTACCGTCTTATCAGCAAAAAGATTAAATTTCCCTTCGTGGTTAAAGAGCTCAGCCCCACTCTGAAGGAAAATATAAATAAAACTGCCAACACAATCGCCCTAAGTAAAAACTGCCGCAGTGTGCCGGCGCTCGCGGCAAAGCCTGGGGAGCCGCTTCCCGGTGACCTCTGCCCCACTGTCCCCGCCGGCCGCGCTGGCGAGATGTCGCTGACATCCTCCTCCTCCTCCTCCTCCCGCTCCGTGGTGTTTCACACACCCCTCCAGGTCCCCGGAGAAGGGTCAAAGCTGGGAGTGGGCGGGTGAAGGCCGAGGGAGGGACGCTTGGGTGCAAAGGCACAGGTCGCTCCCACCGCTGCCCTCGCTGCTCTCGGGGCTGTCACACGTGCGAGCGAGGACCGTCCCCGTCCTCTCCTCCTCCTTGTGCTGGATGGAGCCAGGGCTGATGAAACACTCTCACTGATAAGAAAGTAAATTTTAAATTTTCTTAATTTTACCTTTTTTCAAAGCCACAGAGGAGTAGAAAAATGCTTCCTGTGTTCACTTCATTACCTGGAAATTCACTCTGTCCCTCTCCATTCGTGCTCTCTTCTAGCAGACGGGTGTGAGGACACGGTCTGCTCTGTGCTGTCCTGCCTGCTCAGGTGTGAGACTGGGCTCAAAAGTCTCAGAAGTTTGTGGCGTTTTAAGAAATCTCATCTCCCATCTGTTTCCTGTTCCTTTTGGCAGCCCTTCCCCAGCGCTCACACCCGCTCTTGAGGCTCGAGGGCCAGATTCTCATCTGCCTCGTGCTAATTACTGACACCTGTGCAAAACAGTGATAAATGCAGCCGAACATGTGCCGGCCCCCGGCTCCTGTCACCCCTGCTCGCCCCGCGCAGAGGCCACGGCCAGCGCCTACGACAGTGGGGTCCTTACGGAGCTGGGGGCAGAGCCACAAATGTGCTGCCAGGGTGCCAGCTGAAAAGAAACCCAGAAATGTGACGTTTGCCTGTGATTTTTTTTTACCTTCTGAGGAATCTTTTGCACACAGTAACACAAGGATGAGTTTAAGTGCCGGTTCCTTCCGGCTGCCAGCAGCGTGTCGAATGCGTGAGATTGTTGTGCTAATTTCTGAACAGGTATGAATCTACCTGGCCCCGAGTAAAGGCTTGTTCATTTTGAAATGAAAATGTTGATGCTATGGCAAGGATCTATGCAAAGCTAAAACAAATGTGCCAGCAAAAAGCCTGTACCTAATGATGCTTACAAATCTGAAAAACATCCCAACTCTCTCCATAAAGCAGTCAGTTTGCTAAACTTTAATGATAACTAGTTTTGGATTTTATGTGAAATATTTACATATGATTAAACATTGACCAGTAAACAAACAGAGTAGGTTTTCAATAATTTTTAAACATTTAAAAGCTGGAAACCATCTTATTTTATATTACATATCACAAAGTGCCAGTAGTTAGCAGCTCTGTCACTAATGTTAGTTGTTAGGGCTCTTCAACACCAGATCTACTGGGAGAACAAAGATGTCTTTTCAGTCTCCTCAGGAACGAGCCTGCAGATCTGTGTCCGGAGCTACAGATCTGAAATGATCCTGGCCAGGCTGCTGACACCTCCCGGCAAGTCCCTCTGTATGAGTCACATTTACCTCAGTGGTACTGGAAACTTTAAAAAGTTAAAAAAACCCAAAACCGAGTCTGTCTTTTCTTTAAGGGAGACTTAAGCATAGGTCTAGGAAGATAAAGATGAGATGCGCAAGTATAAAAAATCCTAAGATATCTCTGATTGCTCTAACTCTTGCAGCGTTAACGTTGACATTTTACAAGAAGTAAGAGCATTGCATTCACCCACAGGTTCTCTGCTCCCAGGAACAGCCACTCACAGTGAGCCTGAGGCCACCCACAAACCTCATCTGACCTTCAGGTCGGTTCAGATGGAACAAACCTAAAGGACGCTCTCCAGCAGCCGGAGAACCTGCTGTGGCCCCGAGGCAGGACAAGCGCTTTGCAGGGCTCCCAGCGCTCGGGATGCTGACTCGTGCAGGTATGTGGTACCATGGCGTGATGTGAGAACCCCTGGTCCCACACCGCACCAACCCGCCCACACACCCAAAAACCCCTTCTTTGGGCTGACACAGACATTTAAGCAAACACGTGCAGGCACTGTCGGGTGTCACACCAAAGCGACTCACTCACTGCCCAGTTCCAAGACAACAAGGGTCAGAGCCATGGGACACGGGCAGGGCTCCAGCGCCGCTGACTTCTGACCGACAGACCAGTCCTGCCCAGCCCCGTCCCCGTGCCCTCTGCCTTTTCTTATGGAACCAGAGCTGAGCTGCCGTGTCCAGCCCATGCAACCCACGCCGGGTTTAGCTGCAGCCGACAAATCCTCTGCAGAGTTTCAGGGACCTTTTCTAGGCTGGCTTTGTAGAAAGATGTTTCTGGAGATTTTCCCAGGATTCTCAACATAAATGTTCAGAAACCATGGGATATTAATAGAGAATAGAAGCTATTTTATTCATACTGTGATGTTTAAATGTTTAGGTTCTGCTTTCAGCCATTTCCAGTACCAGAAAAAGGAAAAAAGAAGGGGAGAGGTGGGAGGTCACTAAGAAATCAATGTAATGTGCACTACATCCATTGCCATGATGTGGCAATGGAATATTCGACCCTCATCCTAGTGGGCAAGGCTAGAGGGAATGACATGCACTAGGTGCCTAAGAACAAGCAGCCAAGCCTGGTTATCTTCCTTAAAAAACACATAGTACTATTCAGGGGTGTCTGAAAGGAGTAAAGTTCCCAGCCCCAAAGGCACCCGTGTGGAACAGGGGCTGCAACAAATAACCTGGAAACTTTCTGTGAAAACCAGCCAACATTTAAGAACAATTTACTTGGTGCCCCAAAAGCTGCAAATTTTTGTTCAAAGAAAGTTTATGCATCTTTGCTAAAAGAGGATATGAAAGCAGTTATAAAAAACAGGAATCAAAGTATAACAATTTAAACACAGAAACATCTGTGAAAATTAGTACAAGCCAAAACTAATTTATGTGAAAAACTTGTAAGAAAAGTCAGATGTATTGAGCACTACCAACAGAACGCTCACAGGCAATAAAACAGAGATTTTTGAAGTTCACCTTTGATACAATAAATTCTAAGAATTGATTATTATGTGCAATAATTAACCATTACTAAACAGAGAGGGTAAAAATGTCAATAACTCTGGAATAAAACATTCCTGGTGAACACTTGTAATCAAACTAGTTGATGTAAATATATAATCAAGGTCATATAATAGTAAAGGTATAGGTTAAATAGCATCTGTTAAATATAAAGATTTTTGAATTACCAAGTCTGAACACTTGTATCTAATGATTTTAAAGGAATCATTTGGAAACTCTTCAAAGGCTTCTGACTAATCCTTAATAGGTCTTCAAGAAATAGGAAAATCTCCAGAAGACTTGGAAGTTCGGTTGCAGGTCTTTAAAAAGTACATGGGATTGACCTATATATGTAATAAAAGGTCAGCACTTGACATGTGTCAGCAAAGAGATGAAGGATGGAAATATGCTTAACACTAACTAACATTATTGCACTGGAAGTAATTATTTTTTTAAATTTTCTCAGCAGCGTTCTTTGTGGAGACTCTTTGATCACCAAATCTAACTTACAACAACGTTGTGAACTTGTATCAAGCCCCGATTTCCCAAAGGACGCCTATCAGAAAAGCCTCCAGACCCCCATTCAGAAACTTCACATGACAGCCTTCGTCCATGACACATGGAGGTCTGACAAAAAACATCCAGGAAGGCAAGAGAACGAGGAATGGCTTCCTTGGATATTAAAGCAATTGCAGAGGAAGAGCCCTGTTCCTTACCTCAGGGCTCAGCAGGTTAGAAAATGGTAATACTCTTAAAACTATTTTGATCTGTAGGGAATCACGCTGCTGGTCAAATAAACAAGTAACACCACCGGTCCTGAGCACTGCGAGGTGGGGCAGGTGAGCCCACGGAGCGGCGCTGGAGGAGAGCACAGGGGGGACGAGCAACGCACTGGTGCGAAAGGGAGGTTTGGTGGCAGCTGAACTGAAAGACATTGGAGGACCCGAAGGCACGTATCGAGTGGAGGTTAAAAACAAGAACCCCCCGATTTGCTGCGACTCAACTAGCACTGGGTGTCTGATCTCATGAGCTCATTTAACCGATGTGAGAAAGCACTGCGAAACCCCATCAGGAAGAAAGAGGGAAAACCACGTAACCATGTATTGTGCCAGTTAAAACTCACAAAGTAAAATTTGTGACAGTGACTCAACACCTAAATGATGCATGTGAAACAAGTCTCTATACTGTACAGCAATTCTTCATAAAGTATCTAAAGAAATGTATATTCTGGGAACCACTAATGATGAGGGCTGTAAGTCACACTGACATGAGTAATTTCTAAAGCAGTGTCGGTGAGGTTTGAGGATCTGATACTGGAAAATGCTTCTTACAGCATATCAAAAGAATTTTAGGTTTCTTGGGTACAAATAATAACGAAGGCCTAATTGTAGTTAAGGGCAAGCTAGGCAACAAGGATCATAATTCAGTTAGATTTTTAAATAGTACAAAAATTAACCCTAATAAATGAATAGTAATTATGCTCAATTTCAGCAAGGCAAATAAGGAATGAGAGAAACATGGGCCAGAATTGAGTATAATGAAGCAATAAAAGAAAAGTTTTCAAAGCTAAATGACAATGGACCTATTTCAGCAACCTGATTAATGTTCATGGGATTTCTGTGTATGCTTAATATCTTTCCTGAATGGATATGGATTTTTAATGCAGGTCTGTGTGCTTCAATGAATTGGGGCATCTGTCCTCCACTGGATACTTAGGAAATTAAACAGAAAAATAAACAGAGAAGGAAGGAGAATCTGATTTGTCCAAGGCAAGAAAACAGACAGTCTATAGAAAAAAAAAAATTTTAAAATTAAAATTTTACACAGAACATGTTAAGATTAAATGTTTTAAGTTACATAAAGTAAAAAGATAAATAAGGATTTCTGAAAGCTCTTAATGCAAAATTTGCTAATAGATCAGTTAGGCATTAAAATTACATCTGATTTTTGTTTGACTTTTCATAAGGAACAGTGGGGACAGTTTTCTTTTCTTTGGCAGAAAAGGAATATGAATAATAAAGAGAACAATGATCATGCTTTTATGAGAAAATTGCTTTCTTATTGGAAATTTTGACTTTTCTGAAGAGAGAAGTACACCAAAGACCTAACCTTCTGCTCTTCCTTCTGGGACGCAGATCCAAACTTTTTCCTGCAGGATAAGCTCCCCCTCCACCCCGCCATGCAAAAACCTACAGTCTAGTCATTAAAAAAAACCCTAAAATAACAACTGAAAAACCCCAACCCCACCCCCAGTGCTGGGCCATATAACCAAAGTGGTCATCTGAAACTTCAGTGACTCTTTTCGCTTGGGAATAAGAACTTTTCCCAAGTCCCGGGATAACTCTTCTGCCGTTACTGGGTGGAACAGAGGGAACCGCAGCCGTGGCCCTTGCGCAGTCCCGCCTGCGCTTGTTTCTGCTCGTGCTGTCTCTGATGGGTCGCCTGACCCAGCCAAAGAACCAGTGGCAACGTGAAACCCTGAAACTCGCATCCTCAGCGTAACAGCCCCAGGGCTCTGCAGCACCCGCTGCCTCCACCACCGTCCTCCCTGCCAGCACCGGCCTTCCAGTGCCACTGGCACTGCGTGGACAAACGTCGAGGGCAAAGCTCTTAACACACATTTCGGGGCACTGGAGGCGGCGGGAGCACGTGGGAGCTGTGGGCAGAGCAGGACCCGCCTTGCGCAGCCGGCACCATCCACCCCAGCCGGGCAGTGCCTGCAGCAAGACAGACATGGGGACACCCCCGCTCCATGGCCACGTCCCTCCGAACTCCATCTGCTCCCTGGAGAGGGCGGTGTGGTGAACCAGCCATCCTCACAGCCACCCAGGAATCCACGATGTGTGAACTGAGTTTTACTCGGGTGCAGGACTAGAGCTGGCCAAAAGTTTTGCTACAGGTTACGCATGCAGATACAGGACCGACCCCAAATACCCATCTGCTGGTTCACCTGGCGTGAACTGATGCTATTTCCTCCTTAAATCACTGCCGCAGTTTTGGTGAGAATGCTTTTCTTTGCTTCAGAGAATGAGATCAAATCACACAGAATTATGACCTGTTTCTTATGCTGCGTTAGCAAATCTAAAAACGTGTTTTCTGTGATACGAGGGTATTCAGCTCCTGAAGCCACTGTCTCCTGCCCCAGCAGGCAGCAGCGCTGCTCTGTTCTCACGACAGGACCAGGCTCAGCACCTCTGGGGCAGCAGGACGTGCTCATGCCTGCAGAGTGGCACTCGGTGCCAGACCTCGGTGTGGGAATTTGGCTTTTATGAGTCATCTCAGCAATTTGTTCTTGTGTTGCACAGCATGTCAAAATGTTTGACTTTTTTTAAAAGCAGATTTTGACTTTGTAGATGAATGTTATGGTGCTTTTTGGAGAAAGGGAAAGAACACGGTTTGCATGGTTGCCTTGGCAAAACTCAGGAGATTTATTATGCCTGGACTGATAAAAGTAGTGACCACTCAACCTCTTCACCTGCCGAGCTAGCTTCCCGCTGCCTCTCTTAGGAGACGAGCACTGTTTTATGACGGTCCATGAGCCCGCCCAGGTGTCACGGCTTTTGGGAGGGTAATTGTAAGAGATAAGAATTGCCTGTTTCCTGGGAGCGTTTAGTCTCTAAGACCTTGGTAATGTACCCTCGTGTCTAAAGACCACACAGAAGACAGACTTGGATAGGAAATGGTCTTAGTTCTCTTCCAAATACTCTGGAAATAAGATGTCTCACTGGAAAAAGGTATTGTTTTTTAGAAAAATTAAAATTAATTGCATTTCAATAAAATTTCAGATTTCTGTATGTCTATATTGAACTCGATCTTCCTTAGTTGTTCCCTGAGGATTCTGCAGCCCAGCACTGCTTTGTTTATATACGGTCTCTAAAAAGCAACCCTGTTTATACCAATTAATTTGTGGTGAAAAAAATTGCAGAAAACTGAGTGAGCTCAATTTCCCAATTTGATATGATTAAAGCTTTTTGCATGTAGAAAAATAAGCTATATTTGAGGTTGCTGCTTAATTTAACTGAGCAGCCATTGCTGAATGTTTCAGAAGTACACACCAGAGGAACTGACAGCAGTTGTAAGTCAACGGAGTCTGTTCAGAACTCATATAACTCATAGAATAACCTTAAATTATGTTCTTTGCCACCAGAAGTAGTTCAAGTAGTAAGCTCCTCTGAACACTTACACTTCCAGATTTGTTCCATTTTTTTTGCGCTGTAGAAGTGACATTTCACTGGGTGTCCACTGAACAAGCAGCTACAGAAGATAACGCTTTCTACAACACAGAAGATGCATTAAACCTGTGATTTTTATATTTCTTGGCAGACTTTTCCAGCTTTGACATCTCTTATTTTCCTATTTTCCAGTCAGTACATACATCAGACTATGTTTTTAAGTAAAAAACCCAAAACCAACCAACCAACATTCAGCAATATCAGTACATCAGAGAATGATGAGAGTTATGAAGATCAGTACAATCTTCTGGCTCACCTCTGTCTTTACATCTAGTCCATTTGAAAGATCACTGACAAAGCAATTCCTTGCAAAGCACACTGTTAGAACTGGTGTAACAGAGCCTTCCCCGCACCTCCTCCTATGGGTCTTTCAGCCCTCAGCCAGCTCATGATTCCTCTTTTCTCTCTCCTTTATCTCCTCTGAAAAGAACTGCTTTTCTTCCTTACACACCCCTCCCCAATCTGTAACAGAGCAGCAGATTTCCATGTCAGAAGAGGTAACTGCAGATTCAAGCGCAGTTGCTCGGGGTGAGGGGTCCCTGGACAAGGGCTGACAAACTCAACCCAGAGCTGGGGGCAGTGCAGCCACCCACCTCCGCTGGGTCTACACCGCTGGGGACTGTCGGTCCCCATGTCACTGGGACCTCCCCTGCACCACCGGATCTGCACGCAGAGACACCCCGCACCACAACACCTCGGGTGACAGGGATGTGTTTCATGAGAGCTGCTCGGCCACCCCGCCCGCACAGACGCCGTTGTTCTGCTCACTCCTGTGCCAAGCTCACCCTCTCTGTGAGAGCCGCAGCCCACCCTTTGCGAAGATCTCGTTCAATCTTCAGTTATACGTGCTAAGTGACATAGATTCCTTCATCTCCCTAAAGAACTGGTCCTAACAGACTACTAGTTTCATTGGATAAAATACCTAGATTAAGTTTCTCCAGTTTTTCACTGCAAAGTACATTTTCCCGACCATCAATCCTTGTTGTAGCTCTTCTGTAAACTCTGCACAGTTTTCTCTTTGTGATATATTCACCAATGCTAAACTCACTGACGAGGGCTGGAGCTCTGGCAGTAGCCTTGCGAGGGGTGTAACACACTGTGTGATGCCCATTTGGTACATGGACAAGAACCTCATTAGCTCTCACAAACACATCGCTGTGACGCTCATGTTCAGTTATCCAGCGTGAGTCCAGGTCCTTTTCTAAGACACAGTAGTTTTAGCCACTAGATAACAATGACTGTCTGAAAATCAAGTCCCTTTGAAGCATTTCAAGCTGGACACCCAAAATTATGAACAACTTTGGTCTACTGACCAAAAGGTTGGTTTCAAAACAAAGGGGTGTAAGATGTTGCACCAGATGGCAGAATTCAGGAACTGAAAAAGCTGCTGGAAATGTAGAGAATTAGGAAAAGAAATAGATATTCCATAAATTGATACACAAATAACACCTGACTCTAGAGTCAACTTTCATAGGAAAGGAGGGACACATTAAGGAATGTGGGAAGTTAATGTTTTCCTATGGCATTTAAAATGTAGTATTTCACTTGGAACTATCATTTTCTGTGCCCACTGATCATGAGGATGCGATCTTCATCTTCCTCATCTCCTTACCTCCATGTTTTTTTATTATTGACACTTCTATTTGGCCTTAAACTAGATAGTAATATTTATGGAATAAGTGTCACATTTTCTCATGAGCTTAGTAGCGAGCACTATGACAACCAAACCCTGATGGAGAAGCTATTGACATAAAAGTAGGAGGTAGTAACAATTAACAACAATAATAATAATACAATAAAGGACCTCAACAGAGGTCTCTATCATTGCAAACCATGATTTACACCAAGTGCACGACGATGTTATAAGTAACACCAAAAGGCACAGAATTCTTACTAGGGTTTGACAAAAAAAAATGTGGTCAATCTCCGGAAATCTTCACTGACAATTCAGTAATAATCTATTATTTATTATTATCCAATATATGCTGTCTCTAACACTTCTACCCTAAAAATCATATCTCTCTCTCTCTGTATAGGTATATATACACATATATTTCCTAGAGAGTACACAAAGCAAGCCAGGGTAATGCTTGGTGTTAACTTTCTTCTAAAGTGGTTAAATAAATGCCGATGTTCTTGGCACTAGCTGATTAACCTGTGCAGTTTTAATAGAAGAGACAACACTGAATAACAAAATAAAGAGTAAAGAATTATCTCCCCCCACCTCACACCATTTGGCTGCGTTCTCCACATGGCCAGAAGGAAAAGCCATCTCCCATTTGCCCACCAAACCACATATTTAATCCATGTGCTTATGTCAAACTTAATTACAGCACATTTGGCATAAAATAACAATCCACATCCTTGGAGAGGGGAACTTAAGTAGTTAATACATGTGATTGAATGAAAGTGCTTTGCCGAATGTTTATGAGAAACCCAAGACAAGCGAAATGTGGTTATATTTTAACCGTTTAAACACCAGCTCTCCTGTCCTGCGCTGGAGCCCCACGTCCCCCGCCCAGCCGCCCTGCGCACCAAGAGAAGTGCTCTCGTACACAAATCTGGCCAGCCTCACCCAACAAACACACCGTCCCCTCAGCAATAAAGTCACGTTATTACAAAGGACAGATTTTGAAACCTGCTTGCACCCTGATTTGATGCCCCAGTTTTAGATGGCACAAAACTGCCATGAGAAGCTGGGGCTTTCCCTGTGACCGAGGTAGTGGAGATGCTCTGTGGTGGAGAGCAAGTGGTTTTCTGGACCAGGAGATGGATGGTGCAACCCGAGACCTCTCCCTGAAAGCTCTTGCCCGGGAGCAGGGCAAGGACTGTCCCACCGCCAGCCACCAGACTTCTTCAGGTCGCACTGAACTGCCACAGCTCCGAGAGGCACGACGCAGAAATCTGGGCTCTGGGGTTTAAGACCAGCGGTGACCTTGCAACCTGGCATCCCCTAAGGCGAACGGGAATTCCACAGATACCCTGCGCTGAGCTTCAAAGCTGTGTTAAAGCAGAGACTTTTTCTTACAGAGGAACAAAGACTGATTTAAAGGCTCCAAATAATGTTTTCGTTTTCTTTTTTCCCCACTTCAATGTCCAGTGAGTGGTTTTCCTTCACAACAGGCGCTGCTCAACTGTTGTTTCCTACGACTATATGTGGAAACGACGGCGGCATTACTGGAGCGGAGCTCTGGCTCCTGGCACCTGCGTGCCCGGCCCCAGCGCACTTCTCTGGAGGTTTTTGTCAAACTGTCCTTTAATAACCCACTTACAAATGTTGCTCTGAGAGATAGTATGAGTCTTCCTGCCCTTTTCTCTCATTCTATGCCTTAAAAATATTCTGGTACTTTTTCTTCTTTTCATGCCAGTTTGTAGAAACTACAGACCTCCAAAATGGAAATTTCCTATTTCTGTATTCTCCAGCATCTCTAAAGGAGCACACCTAAAACCTGACAAGCGGCTCTGGATTTACGTTCAAGCACAGATTTACTAGGGGAAGATAAGGACAGAGTAAAGAAAATGCAGAGATGCTTCAACTCCCACATGGGAATCAGCTGGCATGGTACGGAGGCAAATTTGAGGATGAAAAGCCCAACTTCTGAGTGCAAAGATGTGGCTATGATCTCTGGCTGCCAACATCCCTACACCAGAGACCACAGCACAGGGATGCCGGGGAAGGACCATCTTCCCCAAGAGCAGCCAGTGCTGGGTATGGCTGCGAGCAGAGGCTGGGCTGGGGGGTCCTCTCAGCCGACCCCGCACGGCTGTTCCTGAAAGTTTCTGTTCTCCACCCTTCCACGCCCATGGACGTGTCCGCCAACACTGGACAGCAGGTCAGCATCCGTGCTCCTGACAGGAATCTGTTTTATTTCTTTACATAACCCCTTAGGTGTGCATGATGCTCTGCAGGCAGGTGGGAAAGACAAGGCTTTGCCTTGGGGAACCTCGAACCTGAAGTACCCAGAGCCCAGCAGTGGTGGGAGCTGGGGACGGGTGAAGGAACAGCGAGGGAGAGCTGGAGGGAGGTGCGGGTTGTGCAAGCTGTGGGCAGAGGTGACCCCTCGTGCAGGGGTGGGTGTGCTCTGGAACAGGGTCTGAGAGCTCCCGGGGCGCAGGCAAGGGGCTCAAGCTGGCTCCCTGGCCCGTGGCCCTGGGGACCGGGAGATGGAGCCAGCGGAGACTTGGAGCATGCGTCAGAAAGGAGTCGGGAGTCACAGCACCCACCTGGAGCGGCGGGCGCGTTGGAGGAGTTTACACGGACAGGCTGAGAAACAGGGGCTGTGCGATAATGGCGTAAAAGGATGGAGCCAGGCTCTTCCGGGGGTGCGCAGTGAAGGGGTGAGCAGCAGCGGGCAGAAACCTGAACAGGGAAAATTCTGAGCAGATAGATACTCGAAAAAATATTTCATGAAAGTAGTCAAAAAGTGGAACAGGTGTCCGAGAGGTTGCAAAGATTTTTAATGTCTGACTGGAGAAGGCCCTCAGCAACTTGATTTCTGCTGGCCTTGCTTTCAGCAGGGGTTTGGACAAGGTGACCTCCAAAGGTCCCTTCTCACCTAAATTACACCACGATAACCAGGAAGGCAAGAAACGCAGAGGTCACCGCAGTCAGCACCCGAGATCACAGAATGCGGAGTAAAGTTTCTGTATAAGAAATGGTTTCTGTAGATAGTGCAGGGAAAGAATAAAAAGTGTTCAGCAATGACCTTGATACAAGGAGCAGGAACAAAGAGGAAATAGCTGAATGTGGCAAGGAGGTTATGAGCCCTGGTAATGGCCTGCTCCTGCTCTCACACAATGAGAATGGAAAATCTCCTATTAACTTCAGTGACACTGGACCAGGCTCTAAAAGAGCAGACACTAAAGTGGATGACAGTGTCAGAAAAGAGAGGAGGAAAGAAGGAAAAATTTAAGTTTCACTTTCATCATGCTGAGTACGAGTTAACTGCTGAAATTCTATTGTTCCCCATTTCAAAAATGAAAATAAATAGTTTGCAACAAATACGGCAGAGTGACTGCTGCTGGAGTTAATTGGCCCTGTATCTTTAAAAAGATGGCATGACTTTCTTGTTGCAGAGATTAATTCCTGATGATTTATCAGAGTTAGTGTGAGTCCTTCACCCTGCCCTGGTTATAAGAAAGGTGACAATAGCCTAAGAACTGTCAGATCGGGTGCAAAATCCTAAGGAACACATGCTATACAACAGTTTAACCTGAGCACCGTGCGCTGGATTTTACATCACCATCGTTACACTTCCTCTGCTAGTAAAAAATGAGATTAGTTTGCACGCTGAGAAGATATATATATATATAAAATACATATATGGAGAACAGACTGGTTATGGAGCCTTTGATAGGTAAATATATATAATACAAGCATGTATTTCTGTGTCTTATACAAAAGCCCATGCTGTTGAAGAAGCTGCAGAGTTTCTAAAAACCCATGGTTTGAGTGAGTGTGGCTAAAACACTGTCCAGACTAAAACATAAATTGTATTTTTCGGTATGGGGAGGTTATAAGAAAAAAACGCCAAGATTCATCAAAACCCCTTTGGAGCAAAGCCGTTCTGTAGCCTGGGGTTACTGCTCGCTGCTACCACTTGTTCTGTTTGTTGTAGTGGTTTTGGTTATTTATGCCTCCTGAAGAAGCTGTGGCCTTTTCCCTTCGATCCCCAGGACACGGCCCCTGTGCCCATACAAAGCTGACCAGCAAATACCCATGTGTCAGGGTATAGGAGTGACCGAGCACTGCGAAGCCGCAGCAGCTGTCACCCTCCGGCACTGCCCCATGCACCAGCACCAGCACTACTCAAGGAAGGGGCTGTTCAGGCACAGCCTAAGCTCCAAGTCCCACAGAAAGCCCGTGGCTGCTCTGGGAATGGAAGCCTGGGCTGCTGGCTCCCAGGCCCGCGCTATGCCCTGCAGGACGCACTCCCTGTGCTCATCCACAATTATTATTGATTGCAGATAGAAAACGACCCGCCCTGGCATCTCCTGGCCCCCGCGCCGTGACGTTCAGGCGTCTGCCAAGTGTGGTGCCCTCTTCCCCTCGGGGCTGGCGCAAATTCCCCTTCCCACGTCTGCTGGAGAGCCCTGTCTGCTCGGAGGGACCCAGGATTCCAGGCAGAGCTTTCCCATGCCACCATCCCTCAGAATAGCTCTGCTCTCCGTATTTTTAGCAAGGCTCTAATGGGCCAATATGTTTGATTTTCCACTGTTTCCAGCCTAGCTCGAGTCCCGCTCTTCGGCAGTCTCGCTGCATTTCTGCTGGCATGTCTGGCCAGTGGTGGCGGGGATGGGGACACGGGGTGGAGGAGCCTTGGAGATGGTAGCTCTGGCAGCAAGAGCTGCTTTGCATACTTGGAGTTGTACAAAGCTGATTTTCTGAGAGAGAGAAAGACGGAGAAAGGGGTTTCTGTAAGTAGCGGAGACAATGAGAACAAGGCAGGCACTATGCCAAGCACGGGATGGCTGCCAAAACACATATCATTAGCTTGGACCAGCTATAAGCAAGGAAATGAGAAACATATGTTGGAGAGCAAGGTTAGGAGCGAGGGACTATGGGTCAGTGACAGTCGTCCGAAAACTTTTCCCTTGTTCTTCAGCTGTGGCCCGATGGTGTCAGATGTCATTCTGACAGCCTTCATTTCTCATGACGGCCGGGCTTATTTTGGCCTGGTTGTTTTTTGTTGTGTTTTTTTTCCCTCCCCTAATGGGAGTTATTGAGAGGAAGAAGAGAACAGACAAGAAAGCCTTTGCCATTTTTTTTTCCACAGTTATGGGAAAATAACCTTGTTTTCTGTGATGTTCTCTGAAATCCTCACGCTTTATAAAGTAATGGTGTCTCAGGACTGGGATTCTGCCTGGCCCTGGTGAAAAGAAAAGGGTGGGTAGTCTATTCCTAAGTAGTTCTTGCTGTTCTTTCTTAAATATAATTAGATGCACCTCATTACCTCAAACTAAAGACCTTTTGTACTTCTTCAGGGCTGTGTTTCCTGAAAGCCATGGCGTGCCACGGCTTGAAGCATCCAGTCTTATTTTATCACATTAACAGTGTATTTTTAACATTTTTACCCTTTATCCAAGCTGTTTGCAAATTATTTCATTTTTCTCCAAAGACTACACCAGGATGATATGTTACTCACTGACATTTAATGAAGTGTTTGAAGTTCCCGCTCCCCTTCCCAGCACCATTATGTCTCTCTTTCCTTTGATGGAGCTTTCACTAGTTAGCACCTCAAAGATCATTGCTACTTCCCTCCCAAGGCTGAAATATTCCCAGATGGAGAAGAGCCTAATAGGGATCTTAGACAGCATCCCAAGAGACTTTTGTTTGACTCCTGCTCTGCAGCAGACTACATCTGAACTTGATAGGTCCCTCACTTCATCAGCACAGTGCTGAGGGATGAGCACCTTGTAAAATCTCAGATAGCCTCAGGTCTGAAATGTAGAAGAGGTTCATTTTGCTTTGGGGCGTGGAAGACGTGTGGAGCGGAGAGAAATGCGAGGATGCAAGGGGGAAGATCAGGTAGAAAAGACCAAGAACTGCTCCCCACGGGAGACCCTTGCACCAGTGGAGGATGCAAGAGACAGGTGGAAATGGTGGTATCCGACCTGGGCTGCTGCACGGAGAGCAGCACCCAGCCACAGGTACCGGGGCAAGCAGGGAGGTGTCTCCCCCCGCCCAGCCTGTGCCTGCCTGCTCTGGCCAGCAGCCGGGGGGTGTAACTGGGGACCTCTGGTTAGAGCACACACCCCTGGATTCCTTGTCCTGGGAAGTGCGTGTCCTCCTGCTCCCGCAAGGCTATCAGAGATGGGTAACAGGTGCCAAAACAGAACCCGCAACAACGTGTGAAAACTTTTGATAGTTGTGTGTATTATGTCTGACTCACAGGGCCGGAGTCTGTAGCTGCTTAGACCTCAGATTGTTTCTTACTGTCTTTCAGTCACTGGGTGTTGGGTTTTGTTTTGTTTTACTTGGGTTTGGTTTTGCTTTTGAAGTCCAAAGACCAACTACATTTTTTTTTTTTTTTTTAAGTAAAGGTTCTTTTGTACAGATTTGCCACAATGGTTTTCATTTACAGCCAAAAAACACAGACTGACTTGAGATGGCCATGTATTACATTTACATTATTCTATTTTATTTGTTTATTTGCATATACGTGTGGCAGTTTTTTTCCTTCATCATTTGCTTTTGCATTCATCCCATGTAATCCAGCTACTGCTCCTTGTTTACATGCTATTCATTTTGATTCAGAGTAAAAATCTTCATCGCTAATCTGCCGAAAGGTTGTCAGCCATGGTTTGCATACAATAGCAGAAAAAAAATAAACCCGCTAAATATAAACTTCTCTATATCTGCACGTTTGTCTGCACAGGGGCCTCTGAGTTTATGCTGGAGAACTGCTTCAGTGTTAATTTAGAAAGAACGAATTGAATCAAGCACACAGCACCTGGATTTTCTGTGAAGGTTTCCTACCCAAAGTACAGATGCAAAAGGCTCCGTTTTGTTAGTAAGAAACCCATGACATGAGCAGTGGCGGGTGCAGACTGGCTGTGGGGTGCCTGGTGGCCACTGGCCATCGGCTGTGCTGGCAGCAGCCTGACGCTCTCCGTGCCCCTTGCTGGGGCTGCGAGGGCCCTGGTGCAGCGCGGGGCGTGTTCCCTCGCAGGCGCCGCGGGCACGATGGCAGCCAGAAGACGCAGGAGACTGGTTTTACGGTGTCCTCTGCAGCACTGGCCATGGTTTCTCTGAGAGGAAACCATCTGGTCACCTCTGGCCTTACACCTTGGTTACTCTTGCTCTCTGTCTGGACCCTGAAGAGTTTTAGTCTCTTTAGAACTGAAATGATTTAACCCTGGTGTCTGGTCTTGAGCAGGGATATCTTGGTGGAAACTGGAGTCTAATGCACAAGAAGTCAACCCAGAGATCTCATTCTGGACTAAGGTCTAAGAAGCCACAGTAAAACAAAAATGTTTTTACAATATAATTCCCTTTGCAGGATGCAACTATGAAAGTAGTCTAAAAAGAAAAATAAATGCCTCCATGTAAACATGCACAGTAGAAAAAAAAATGCATGTAATAACTGGGGAATAGGCAACTTGAAGACAGGACATTGGATAGTCAAAACTTATAAGTCTTAAATTGCAAATTGCTCCCAGTATGACTTGTTAGCTGGATGACATAAAACCTCAGGTCTAAAAGTCTCATCAGGTTGGCTCAGTGACAGACAGTGCTGCGCTGCTCTCTGGACACCACCACAGAGAAAAGTCCTGAGAAAAGCGCGATGTAATAGATCATGCCTAAATGTTTGTAAGGAATCATTTCATTCTAATGACTTTTAATTGCTTTCCACGCCCTGAAGCCTGCTCCAAGAGCCTGTCCACCCCGCCTGTAGAGCACCTGCCCGCAGCCAGGCAGTCCCTGCGAGACTCCTGGGGGAAGCCAGAGGGAAATAGGTGAGGTCCAAGATCAGGTCTGAAAGGAAAAGGGAGATGAAGCAAAGGTCGTCCATGGACTGACTACAGGTAGAGACCAAGGTCAGATGAGAAACAATGCGGCCAGAGCCAGCCAGGGAGGAAGCCAGGCTCAGGCTGGGGCTGGCTCTTACTGCGCTCCACTCACCACATCACCTGCGCTGGCTCCAGCTGAGGAAGGTTGATGACAGATGTGTCATTTCTGAGCACTTTAACTCACCAACTCTGAGGAAGGGGCTGGCACAGCACACAGGCGCTGACACTCGTTTTCTCTCAGGCAGCAAGTTAAAATGCTTGGAAATAATATTCCTGTCTCCCCATTTCTGGAGCCTGGGCTGGGCAGTCCTTACAAACAGCGCAGAGTCCTCCCCCATAAATCTCTGCTCTGAAGAACTGCAGTACAATTTTTGAAGGATTTGATATTTTAACATACTCTCTGTAAATCTGACATCTTTGATTTTTAAAATACCATTAGAAAGACTTGCTGGAAAATTATTCTTTTTTAACTAAATGGGTGGAAGACATGCTGACTGTCAAATTTTGAATACTTTCTGCTTTTCACAAAGCTTTGACTTGTAATGTAAGATGATCTAAGATGAAATGCAAGGTTTAAATAGAAATCTGTAAGCCATGATACTTCAACTCAGAGTGCCCGACCAACTTCATCAGCACAGACCCCAGCAACTCCCAGTCACCCGAGATTATTGGGAAGACGTGTACCCTTCATTTCAGTAGGTACGTTTAACCAACAGGAAATTTGGCTTAAGAGTCTAGGTTCTTCACAAAAGAGAAATAAACAACGCTCTAACTCTACCACATTTCCAGGAATCCTTGGGAAAGGAGATATTAACCTCTAAGTTAATGGTAAGTTAAATTCAAAGTTGATGATACACATTAGCTGAAAGACACCGCTGAGTTCTGGAGGATCGTTCAACGTGGGGCATATTTCAGCTGATATTTTATCCCCTCCAGGAAAGCACTTTGTGGCAAGCATTGGGTATTTTCAAAAGCTTAATTTTCTCCTCTAAACTTAAAATCACATTAATGTGTTTAATTCAGATTTACAAAGCAGCAGGTCACACAGATCCAATAATATGGATTTGCCAACAATTTTGAACAGGAAATTAGGGGGTTCTAGATGACCATTAATTACATTTAAAGCCAATGACTTCAGCATAACTTCTTCCCAAACTCATAACCACTATTAAGATGTAATGCTATCTTCTCTGCTGCTAGGGCTAGCTTAAGAAGGTCCAGCCCTTTCCATGCACCCCTTTATTTTTGGAGATGGAAGGGAAGCCTTTGTTGGGCTGGGATTTTTTAAACCTTGGACACCTCACTTAACGGTTTACAATGTGGCTGCAGAAACAGCTGAATCAGCACAACTGCAGAGATGGCAAACCACAGCATGGGACTGGGAACTGCCAGGGCATCAGGAAGGGGCAAGGCCCAATGTCAGCCTTGCTGTGCGATGCCTCTTCCACCGAGCAGCGACGAGCCGCACAGGCTCATACGGCTATGGGCATCAGCCACGACTCGATGGCCATTGTTTGCTTAAAAAGAGCTTCCTCAGAGATTCAAGAGAGGTTCAGCCGCTGATTACCTACTCCCAAGGAGAAGGTTGGTGACAGGGTCTTTTCTCCCACCCCTTTAGAGACTCCACCCCTCGTGCGCAGAAGCTTGCCGACCTGTCACCCTGCTCGCCCAAAGAGCCACCAAGGGCCCACGAGTGAACCAGGCTGAGAAAATCAAATGGAAACCAGCCAGGGAGACACAAAATCCAAGGAACCCTTCTCTTCCTTTGACTGTCTGAATTACGATGATGTTAATGCAAGACAATATCTCAAAACAGATACTGCTTGATTAAAATTATAGACTCCAGGTAGAAAACATCTGAGCAGAACCAAGAAGGTGGACTAAGGAGACTAAGTGAAACTGTGCGGCATTAATTACAGTCTCAATCACATATTTCAGTTTTCACTCTGCTCTCAGTGAGGGTTACAAAGAATTCAAGCAGCTTCAGCAAATGTAGATGGATGCACAAGGACATTCACATTTCTTTGGAGTTGTTAAAAGGCAGAGGCACTGTCCACAGAGCTGGAACCACTCAAATCAAACCTCATTTCCTTTTCACCTGTATTTCATGATTTTCACTGTATGGTCACACATAGTTATTTCTCAAATTAATATGGATGTGCAGTAATATTTCATGTATCTTATGCTTATTTCTATCTATTTAATTAGCTTCCCCCAGGCAGAGTTATGATGCATTTGAGGTGATAGTAAAGATGTTTCACTTAGTGTTTGCTATCAGCAGATGAAGTTTCTTGCTATCGTCCATACTGGACAACATATAAGCACAGAAGCACAGGGGAGGGTGTCAGTGTTAGTTCATATTTGCATTGAGCAGAAAGTTGACTAGACTAGTCCCTTGAGCAACCTGATCTGTTTGCAATCGCTTTGAGCAGGGGCTTGGCCCAGATGATCTCCAGAGGTCTCTTCCAGCCTAAATTATTCTACGATTCCCTCATTTTGTTTTCTGCTTTTACATATGTTCCCTCAGCAAAACAAACCAAATTATCTAAAATACCTGTGTGATAGCGTGTAGTCAGCGACATGATTTAACACAAACCTATGGCATACAAATCACTGTAAAACTGCACTGGGTATAGGTGTGTGTGTGCATGCACACACATACATACCTTAGTACCTATCAGAGAATCACAGACTGCTTTGGGTTGGAAGGGACCTTAAAGCTCATCCAGTCCCACACCTCTGCCCCGGGCAGGGACACCTTCCACTAGCCCAGGTTGCCCAAAGCCCCGTCCAACCTGGCCTTGAACCCTTCCAGGGAGGGGGCAGCCACAGCTTCTCTGGGCAACCTGTGCCAGGGCCTCACCACCCTCACAGGGAACAATTTCTGCCTTAGATCTGATCTAAATCTGCCCGCTGTCAGTTTAAAACCATGACCCCTCGTCCTATCCCTCCCCCCTCCCCGATCAAGAGTCCCTCCCCCCTTTCCTGTAGCCCCTTTCAGTCCTGGGAGGCCGCTCTAAGATCTCCCCGGAGCCTTCTCTTCTCCAGCTGAACACCCCCAACTCTCTCAGCCTGTCCTCACAGGGGGGGTGCTCCAGCCCCCCGAGCATCTTCGTGGCCTCCTCTGGCCCCGCTCGAGCAGGTCCGTGTCCTTCTGATGTTGGTGCCCCCAGAGCTGGACCCAGCACTGCAGGGGGGTCTCCCGAGAGTGGAGCAGAGGGGGAGAATCCCCTCCCTGGACCTGCTGCCCACACTGCTCTGGGTGCAGCCCAGGGTACAGGCTGATGTCAGCATTCCTTTTAATTTTGTCTTTTTTGAAGGATCTAGCAGGTATTTTTCCTACTGTGCTGGGCTACTACCCAGGCTGTGTTAGGGAGCCTGTCTGCTTCCCGCTGCCTCTGAGGCTGTCGATGTCCTGGTCACGTGCCATACACCCTCTCTAGTTATAAAAACACTGAGGCTTTTAAAAAGGAAGTTATGCTCAAATCTATAGAAATGACTGTTCCTGCACCCATCTGAGCTTCCTCTGAATTGTTTCCAGTGTATGCATTTGTCTTTGGATAAAAATGCAGTGTTGAAGCAGATACATTCATTACAACTTAGTAAGAGGAGACATAAACTAAAGGGCAGCTTGATCATTTCTTCCTGACTGGGGATCCAGCTTTACTCTGGAATACAACAGCCTAAAGCTTTGTAAAATTTTATTCTTGAGCACAAACAAGAATAAAGAGATGCCAGGGAAGAGATGCCCTGCAACAATGGGCATCTTACACAGAAGGCTGCAACAGCGCTAAATTAGCAGTTCATGGCAAGGAATAGTACCGAAGGGGGCTCCTTTTCCTGGGAGAAGCCCAAGAATAGAAACTCTCACAAGACAAAGTGTTTTGCGTTGGCAAGATGGGCTTCCTTCATTGTGAGATTGGCTTTGATTTAACAGAGACGCCGGTGTGAGCTGCGCAGGATTAATGCTTTGGACAGGACACACACGCTGCCTGGAGACAGTGGGACCTGACGGGCTGTCCGAGGCTCGTCAGCAGAGCTCAGACCGGTGCTTCTGATCCTGCCACTGCCCATTGCGTGGCCCTGGGCGAGCTCGGCCCCATTCATGTCTCTCCTGCCGTTTCTTCCCCTATGTGCCTAACACACGCACAGAAATGGTACAGGCCAGACGCAAAAAAGTGTTTAAACCCTGAGCTGTGGGAGAGGAATTCACAAGGCCAAGTTACTCGAGTCTTGAATGCAGCAATGGGAAAGGATCCTGAAGCAGGCTGAGCCGGGAGGTGCCAAATCCAGGCCCTCGCTGGCACCACAGGCAGGTTCCCCTGCACCCTGTGCGGCTGTGGGACGCGGGCCTGGCTTGGTGCTCCTGAGGAGCTGGTCTGCAGGGCTCCAAACTGCGGGTCACGTTTAGGCTTCCCCTCGCCGCCTCTGACGCGGAAGGGGAGGAGGGTGGCAGTGGCGCTCGCCCTAACAGCCTGGTGGTACGAGTGCTGGAACGGGAGTTCAATCTTCTCTCCCGCCTGAGGCCCCTCCAAAGCTCATCACTTCTGCAGCGTGGGGAGGGAGCTTCCCTGGAGGTGGCAGATATGAGTTGGAATCCCGTGGGGCTGAGGGTGTAATTCCAGCCAGCCTCCTGCCAGGCACGTGCTTGGACTGCTCTCCCCTCGCTCGCTCAGGGAGGTGATGGGCCAGCACCCAGAGGCTCGCAGGGGGACGCTCTCTCTCCCCGGGGCAGCACCTCGTGCCTGCGCTGCTGGGAGGCAGCCAGGGCTGTCGGTGCTATCGCACGGTCACGCTGACAGCCCCGCGCTTTTTAGGAGTCTCCCCGACGCCGGCAAGAGCGAGTCCGATTGCACGTGGGAAGACCACAGCAACAGCACCTCTTGCAGAAACACCCCTTGCCTTGGCAATTCTGCCGTGTGTTGATACGAAACAGCCAGATTACATCAGAGATCTAGTCCCTGGCTCTGAGCATCCTCCACAATCTGGCACTGCCAAAAATCTGCCTTAAGACCAGTCTTTAATCAAATATTGCTGATCTACATACTCTGCTCCACCAGCTTGTGATTAGCAATCACACGACTGAGTTGAGCCCCCCGAAAGCACCACAGCTCACACATTGCAACAATAGTTGTTTAACCAATCCATTTAGATTTTTCCTTTTGATATTGGCATATAAGTCAAGTTCATAACTACTAGAAGATGTAAACGACAGACATGGACTGTAAATCAATATTGAAAATCATTGCAACAAACTATGAAGTCAGGAAGATGAAGGTGTGACTGCCCAGAGCTGAAACAACTCTGATCCTACTGCTGTACACATGAGATGCAAAAATAAAACCTAAGAGCAATCTTAAATTATTATGTACCCAAAATACACGTGCTCCACTAACTATGGGGGCCACCTCTGTCACCAGTTTAAATGTTTATACCCTTACATCAGGGGAGGGGACTAAGGAAGGCAACAGTAAGAGATTACAGAGAGTGTCATTTCTTAAGTACAAACGTTATCAGAAAATGTTAGCCCAAGTCCTGGAGCTACCTAACTGATAAGCACAGCTGAAGAAAGACTATATATAATTTTGATTATTTCAGGGCAATTTAGAGTATATTTACAGACTGACGATGATCCTAAGGGCTCTTTTTGGCAGGCGAGAATCAGATATATATCTATGACAGGAGAAAGTGGGCACAAAGTCTGCTGTGCTGGCCTCTGCATGGTCCAAGTATTCCCTACCTCGGCAGGAATCACAGTGCCCACAGTGTGGCATGTAAAATCCATGGAGAAGCAGCTTAGCAAGACCAAGAATGTGATCCAAATACGTTGGACTTTCTTGGAACAAAAAGTATTTTCTGAGCTGCCCAACCATGGTTCTTTGTGAATGAATCCATTGGGAGATCACTGCATTTAATTTAAATGTAATAAAATGCTTTAAAATGCCTGAAATTAATATGAGCATCTGTATCTTCTAGAATAAAATAATGCATTACAAATATTTAAATTTCGTAACTCCTTCTCTATTCAGCTACCGACATTTTTTGCTCCCTGTTCCATCTTAAAAACTGAGAACCCGCTGATTGTGTTTAGGACTAAAAAGACAGATATTCATCAGGCACATTGCATTTTTGCTTTAAATCTGCTAGACGATATCACAAGGCCATCAGGTATTAAGAAACTTTTAAGTTCCTTGGAAGTTTGAATGCATGACCTAAATTATTTTGATACATCTATGAACTGAGCTTGCTTCCCTTTGCATTTGTATCTCTGATATACTAATAATGTAGAAAAACTATAGTTCAGTATATTCCTTTCTTGACAGGATCTCAAACCAGTTCTAATCTTTTGTTAGGATAGAGGTATTAATGCAAGGAGCATCATAATGGATTCATACAGGCACTGACCTTCTCTGGGCAGAGGGTTATATAGGCTGGGCTATGTTTGGGGAGCTGCTGAGGAACTGAACAGATCAGACACCAGGAGCAGAGGAGCTGCTTCCAGAGAAGAGTGAAGGGAGTCAATCTGTATAAATGTCAGCCTGCAAAGCCAGAAGAGTTGGCTTAAAAGGCCCCCCAAAACACCACGTTTAACTTTGGGAGCACAAGCTTCACTCTGGCAAAAGCTCACGCGCGAAGAGTGTCCAGGTGGGAAACACGGTGCAGATGGCACTGGCAGTGCACAAAAGCCCAAACCCAGCAACCAAAGATCAGAAAAGACGAGATATCGTCAGAAGGACTGAGTTCAGTATTATCTTAGCAAGAGTTTATACAAATGGAGTTGGTTATGAATTGTACTGGACAGTTCTTCTCAAGATAAACAGGGCTCAGAACACTTTGGGTCTGTGTTATCACTTTCTATTCTGCTGGGAAATTTAGCCACTAGAAACCCCCGAATCTATCACTCAGTAGAGAAGCAACTTTCAAGTTAGTTTTACCTTTCCAGGTAAAGGTCTGAGGAAAATAAATTGACAGGGGAGGACACAGACATGTAATCACCGTCCTCGTCCAGGAGGTTAGCCATCAGGGCTCCATTCCCCCTGATTCTCGGGGTGACGTCGCTGCTGCTGAGGCTGGGTTTTCTAAAAGAGCAGGTGCTGTGAGCACCCTCCCACCGCCGGCAGCGATGGGCCGGCAGCTCCGCGAGAGCGGGACCCAGGCCTGGGCTGGCGCTGGCACGTGGGCAGGAAAGAGCGTCACGCTCCGCTCCTGACTGCGACACTGGCTGGAGAAACCTGGTGATCACAGATAAATCCAGTTTGGGATTTTAAAAGTGAGGTCATTAATAGATTTACAAACTGTTCTCACAACAGTTATAACCAGTAGGATCTTAATTTTTTATTGGGATTTAACCAATAAATGGAAAAGCCGAACCCAAGTGAAACGTAACCTTTCTGTACTACCACCAAAGAAACTGCCATGGCCCAGAGACCACAATTTGATGATGTTTGGTACTTTACTGGGTTATAAAAGGAAATTAAATGAAGAGAATTTATTTTGTCTCCCCGTCAGGTTGACCCACAAGTAACTACAAAACTGTGTTGAGAGATGCATTAAAAATCAAGAAATAAAGACTGTTTTACAGAAACCCATGTTCCTCCTTGCCTAATGGCATAACCCATTCTCCAATTTAAAACACAAATATCTTGCATGGCTTTGAAAACGATCATGTCCTTCATAAGCAAAACAACTACGTAGCTGAGAAACCTTAATGGAATATCTTTACAAAGAGAAGATACTAATAAAAGACATATCTTATACAGAAAGAGTATCTTTGTGGGTAGATGAGATTATTTGGATGAAACACTGAACCCAGTATGAATAATATATACAGTAAGTTTTGTCTCCAAATTTATCAAATTTATAATAAGGGCATGGAAACTTAAAAAAAAAATCATTACTAGCACAGTAATTTTTTATAAAGTAGGTATTTAATTTGTGTTCAGAGGTCATCACACTTCAAAAATATTTTCATCTCAATGCTTTGTTTCTGTCCTGTTAGATTAAGTCTGAGAATTCAGACCAAGTTGGTAACTCCAGAGAATGTATAGATAGTTTTGAAAGTGGAAACTATTTTCATGCTTATAAGTAATTCTGTGGGAGTGAATGTATTTGCAGCTTCCAGGCCAGGCAGGATGACCTTTCCAGAACTTGTAAAATCAAATCAAATAAAAATAGATTGAGACTTTCTTAAAATGAAACTGCTTGAAAAAGAGGCCTACGAACTGAAACATTAGAAGAAAACAGAACATGCACTAGCAAATATACTTAAAAATGAAATTTTAAACTTAGAATGACAGTATTTATGACTCTGTCCCTCTTTCTCTCTCACTCTCTGCCATTTCTGTATCATTCTTATCAGAGCTCTGTCAGCCCCTAAACTGACATTTTCCCATCCTGATCATTCCCAGGATAGAGAAGAAGGCTTTTTTTTTTCACTTGGCTGATGCAAACAGCAGATCATCCTACAGAGAAACGTCAAGGACAGTTCGGAGTCCTAATCCCTGACCTGCCTGCCCTTTCCTAACTAGCTATTGACATTGAACTTAAAAAGCTGCAATGCTGAGATGAGATAATGAATTCTGTTTGCTTTTAGTGTGCAAGAGGAAGAGGGCGAGATAGGGGAGGAGGAAGGTCTCTAGATGTAAGGGCTCTGTTAGGGTGCCAGTCTAACTTAAATCTCCTAATATCTGGAACTTGTTTAAGGAAAATAACCAGAGGAATAACCAGTGTTTTTCCCCTGGAGCGCAGTGGGTGGGAAGGACGAGAGAGTCTCAGGGAACATCGTTATCGTTAACTGTTGGCGGCTGTCAGGTCCCTCCCAGGAGAGCTCGGCCTGGCCAGCTCCCCAGAAGCTGGAGGTCGGGCTCGGTGCGTGCAGACCCCTTGTGCTAAGGCCAGGCTTCCTCCTTGGCATTTGTTCTGGCTCTGCTTCTCGCTTTTCTCTTACTGCACAGAATGCCCCGAGCTACGCCCAGGTTAACCGAGCAGGCCCAGCCACCCTGGCTGGCGAGTTCCTGAGCCACAGCAAGCTGCTGCACGCCCGCAGCCCCGGCTCGCCCCGGCACCTGCCCAGAGCATCCCGGCATCTCGCTGCCGGCCTCCCACTCGGGCACAGCCGGCTCCCCGCTGCCCAGGCCCCGAGCGCCTGCTTACACCCCGGCACAGGGACTGGAACCTGCGGAGTGACCGATACGGCTCCACTCACGCGTCCAGGCAGGGCGGGAGTTCCTCACCCGGCCATCAACCGAGACTCCAGAGTCTTCTCTGTTTCCTTCTAGGATCAAGGGCTGTGTCCTGTAACCCTGAATTATGTTCTTTATCCCTTTGTATTCTGAAGCAATTATTTGCTGGTTTGGGAAAATTTCAGGGAGGTACTTAAAATTTGTAGAGTAGCTCATCTTCACAGATGCTTCTGCCCTAATATCACTTACTCCCAAAAAACTCCAAATAGTCTAAAGTGGAAAATGATTAAGTTTTGCCACCATGATCCCAGGAACATTCAACTTCGAACGCCTGCCATCCAACATTTTTAGAATGTTGAGTCATAAAACCTGTAAATCCTACTGTAAGCCACAAGACTTATTATTTTTAAATAGCATTTGCTGCCTGTTCTTATATTGTATATTGATATTTTTACTAAGTTTTCAATTAAGGACTCATTAATCACACCCTGAGGATAATGATTCCTGCTTCTAGAAGGTTAGTTATTTTGTTATTTTGTATTTTTTAGCACTAAGTATTCACAATTAATATTGTAGTAATCCTACGATGCTGAGTGAAAACAACAAAATTACTGCTCCTGTTATCAGAAATATGAACAAAAATATATTTCTAAATCAGTGTTAAAATTCTGAGAATGCCATGAAGATACAGCTCTAATAGATATTGCTAGAGCTAATCGTGGAGAAAAATAATACCAGTTCTGGGATGATTCATTAAGAACAGTGAACGGTTGCACCAAATGATGTAGCCTTGTGTGAATTTGTTTACTTTCTTCTAAGGCACACAGGAAATGCAGTAGAAAAAACATACTAAACTCCACTCTTTCCTCCTGCATATTTTAGTAATTCTGATAAGCAGATATTACAGGAATGGAAAAGGAAATCAGAAAAATGTAGAGTTGGAGAAATCAAATTACTTTTGGCTGTACTTCTAGAAGGATTAGTTTACCAGTTTTTAAAAATTATTACCATTATTAATACTGATTTTTTTTAGCTATTTCTACTAATTACTAGCATAGGAAAGCCAGCTTTTGTCTCACCTCACTCTAATACAAAGTCAGCAGCTGTTTATGAAATGCCAGCTCTTACAAAGTCAATAGGACTTTACAAGCTAAAATTCATCCTAGAAGTTTAAATTTTTGCATTCTACTCACTATATCTATGTAGGAATACCGATCAGCTAGGCATTGAGCTCCACGTAGCAGAGGCATTAACTATAAAGGGTTATCTACTAGTCTACAAATGCATAAACCATATGAAAACTTGACACAAATTTTGAGATGTGGCATTTTATCAGTTCTTCAGCTGACCCTCCTCAACGAGGGAAATTCAAAGTCAAGCTGACAAGTGGGCTTGAAATGGTTATTTGTCAATTTTCTTCAGTCGTTGATATCTCTACCCATTCTTTGCAAAACAAAACAAAAAAAATCCAGCTGCTGAAACAGAGCTTTTTCTCTCATCCCTTCCCAGACATGCTAATCAACATAATTCATGGTAAGAAGGGAGGAAAATGAACATCCTCGTATGGATATTTCATCAAGATTCTGGAGAGCTTCATAAAGCAGCCTCTTTTAGAAACCATAAAATGAAACAAGACATATTTCTGGGGTTGTCAGCAGGTAGATCCACTGGTTTTGTGGTAAGTAATCTCTTTGGGAGGAAGTCTTTGCTCTGATGTCTGTGTTGGATGTTCTGTGGCTCCCCGCAGCCGCACCAGTGCAGGTCTGTTCACTGGAAGAGGAGGCGGTGATGATATTGCTTCTAACAACCAGACTGAAGTATAGCCCGAGGCTATCTTCCAAAGCCCCCTCCAAACAGCCTCTAATTAATTTTAATCCTGCCACTCCAATGAGTCCCAAGAGTGCAACAACCAAAACAAAAAAAACCTTCATCAAGTCATTCAGAAAAGCTTTGACGGCATTGCTTCAAGATTTTAGGGCTCCAAGCAGAAAGCACCATAGAAAGCTTTCAAATGCGATTTTCCCTCAGTTTCTTTATTTTCTGTCCTCAAAACCATAAAAAGCCTATTTCTGATGAACAGTGTAGTTCCCATTCCTCTCCAGGCCCCACAGGTTCACTCTCCACGGTGGGTGGCATGTCTCGGGGAAGCCCACCACGTTCAGCTGGGGAAGGGGCTCTCCCTCACCTGGGCCGAGCGTGGCAGGCCTGTCCCCCTCGGCCTTCTGCTGCGGCCCTCCGGCGCCAGGCACAAAGCGGAAACAAGGAAACCGCAACCAGCCGCCATTCTGACACGGAACGCCCGAAATTGGAACCCAAATACCCAGTGCCATCGCTGGCTTTAACGCCAGTGACCCGTCTGCACGGGGCAGGAAGAACGGCGCCCTGAGCTCCTCAAATGGCTGGCTTATTTTGTCATGTTCTTTAGCATGAAAGTAGAAACACTCGTTCTATTTTTGTCTAGCAGGAGTGTTGATACAATTGCTCACACAGCTAGTTGAATATGAAAATTTTGGGAACGCTCTCAAATTTAGCAGTAAAAACACTCTGCGTGGTACACCTCTCTGCATTTACCTTTCCACCAAATTTTATGCCATTTGATTTTGCCAGAAGAAACGCTCATAGAAAACAAATTTCTAAATTGTTATAGAAGATCTCCCAAACTGAATTTTAGATTTGCTTGTGCGTAAGAATATTAGTAATGGAAAATGTTTATAAATAGAACGGAGGTGTTCATGAAAAGGGAAGCTCAGGAAGACAAGTACTAGCAATTACACTGTGATTTGAAGAGGTGGCAAATATTTCCTTGTGAGTCACCTTTGCAAACAATGTATTCCTCTGTTGGTTTATTCAATTTTAGATGCTTCATGGAAGGAACTAAGTTTTAAGGGTTTCTTGGGAAAAGGACTTCGTTTGGCTGGTGATGTTTGTGTGAGGAGACAGAGATGCTTAAAACAGTCTGTTAATGATGTATCAGAGAAAGGAACATGAAAGAGGGCTGCATCAGAAATGCAGACACACACCCCCCATTAGATAGGTTATAAATTGGGGGCCACACAGCACTTTTCCCCAACATTTCCCCAGTTTTGTTTCAGTATATAGAACAGACATACATATTTCCTCCTCATTGCTCAATGCATGGCCCCCTTTATTTACTTTACACGATTCAAATGCTGTCCTGACATCCAAGTTATTAAATTCCTTGTAAGCTTTTCTTCAAATCCCTTGTCACACAAGGTGCTATTATTACCTCTATTTTACTGACTGCGGAGCTGAGATCTATAGTGATTAAAGGAAATGTATCTTCTAACTGTGGATGCCTAATTAAGAGAGGTCCACAAACTGTTTTCTCAGAACACTCCTTATGTGTCCAAAATGGTCTTCAGTAGCAGTTGTGAGTACAAATTCAGATCCCTGCATCTCAAATGAACCATGAAGAAATTGAAGAATACCCAATTAGTAACAGTCTGTGAAAAGTTAGGTTGAAGTGAATTAACTAGCATTACAAAGGAAAAAAGGTGGCAAAGGAAGGGAAAACAATCAGTTTTCCAAGGCAGCATTCAACCATCTTAACCATCAAATAATCCTTTCTTCTCCTTTTCTTAGGCTGATTTGCTACTTCCAACTTCTGGAGCAGACAAAAGCAGGGTCCTGCAGCCAGTGGCGTCCTCCACCACGACCCCTGGTCCCTCCTCCTCCTCCTCCTCTCTTGCTGGCCCCAGCAGGGGTCACTCGGAGCCCAGGAACGACAGACTGCCCAGCGCGGCTCAGCCTCGGGATGGGCAACCTCGGGATCATCGTCCCTCACCATCATGTGTCACCACAGAACGCCAACAGTATTTGGCATTTGTGTCATCCCCGTGCTTCCGACAGGGACTTTGTGCCCAGCACACGCCACACACCCGGCTTTGGGCAGCACCACCCGCCTCCACCTACATCTGGAGGCAGGTGGTGCTGGCTCAGCCTCCGTTCCTGGAAAAAGGTGGTGTAGCCACATGGTCTCGCTGTTTCAGTACAGAGATGTAAGAGTCTAGATGTGGACGATCCTACCATGTCCCCTCTCCTTAGCTGGCAATGATCCCCTCTCTCCCCAGCAAAGTGCCAGCTGGGGACAGACCCTACGTGCTGTCCTGGAGCCCATGTTATATGGAAATAAGAGGCTCCTCCTTCTCTCACGGAAGGGATGAGAAGCGCCAGACACAATGTCATCCTGTAGCTTCCACCCCGGAGCAAAGATGCCAAATAGGAAACACCAAAACCACGGAAGTTCTCAAGAGCGTCACGTGTCTCTGGGGCAAATGCCGAAGTGTGACAGCATGCGCCAGCTCAGAGCCAAGGGGTGATCATGGCATCTGGATGAGGTGTGCCCGCGGAGAATGGAGCCGCGTGGGCACCTCTTCAGATCTAACCCCATCCTCAACATGTGAGAAATGCAGGACTTGGAGCTGTCCTTAAAGCTTACAGTGTGGGTAAATGTTCACAGAAACTGCAGAGGATGAATACCCGATGCAAAACCCACTCTCTGCCAAATGTAAAGTTTGAAATCTGGGCTGGAGATTTCTGGAAAAAAGGTTGGTAGAATTCCTTAATATAAACAAAACAATGTATCCCTAACTAATTTTTTCTTAAAGGGATCAACTACTTGATTGGTGGAGATCAAAAAGAAAGCCTGTGGAAGGCATGGAGAATTTCCAGTCCGAGTGGTTTATGCCCAACAAGGGTAGAAGCAGCTGAAAACAGCATTTCCTAATGGGGGGCTGTGCTGTGAAACGCTAGCGTGGGATGTCTCAGAGGATGTCCACAGGATGGGGACACGGCCAGACCTCACCAGAGTTCACAGTGGCAGCGGGCGACTCGTCAGGGAAGTCACGTCCTGCGTGGAGCCCCCAGCCTGCGGGGCAGGACGGGCTCTGCAGAGCCTCCTGGAAACAACGGGGTGTCTGCACCGCACGCTGTGTCTGACAGCATGCAAGGCTAAAAAACTGTTCCCTGTCACTAGCTTATAGATATTCCTTCCGAGTTTTTCTAATGAATGCACTGTGGAATATTCTAGATTTGCATCAACAAGATGCTTGTGTGTAAAGAAATGCTTTCAGCTTCCAGGGCCTACATATCCTACTCCATTAAATTCCTTGAGATCTTTTTAGTATTTACATGCTAGCTCCTTGCAGACAACCCTGTAGTATCTGGAACGCTCCAAAGCGTCCGTGCCAAACACAGTGATTCATTGCACTGCTTTAATAATGGGCAAGAAAAGAGGCTTTTGAGTTCTGTAACCCATAACAACTTGGAAAAGAACAAAGGACCCTCTCCAAAGTCACTGAAGTTAATAGAGCTCTTTTCACTAAAGCCTAACCTGAGTTTGTTGAACGACTAAATATAAGCTCCCTGCCACCTCACTCAAGATATTCTCTAGCCGTGGCGATAGTGGCTGTTCATTTTCTGCATACCACCGTAATGAAACGAAATCATGGAAGGTTAAACAAAGACACTGATGGTCTATAGAGGTGATTGGAACCAATGAAATGGAACTAGTATCCTCTGAACTGCCTGCTCTCCCCAGCATAGCCAGCAGCACACCCGGTCTTCCAGAAGGATTTTTCAATCCTGTGTCTGCTTAAACAGTAAGCATTAATCTATATCAAAAAGATCATTCATGCACATTAAGGAAACCATTTTCCCTCCTCCTTTTCCAAGGACCACATCTCTCTGCCCACCTCTGACAGTCGTCTCCCCCAGAAGACAACACAGAACCCACCTTTCTGGGCAGCACACAGAAAGGCAGAGACAAAAGCATCAAGAGAAAACCAGTGAAGGACTATTATTTAAACCTGGCTTTTAGGTCTCTTGGGACCAAACAGCAGCTCACTGTCTTTTAAACCTGTTTCTTTTTACAGGCAGATATATAGAGAGGATAATAGGTTGATTAGCCATAAAAGGCTGAAGTGGGGGGACTCTCCCTTAACAAAAGAACGCAGGCTGGTTTATCTTTCACAGGACACATTTAATTTAGTGGTATTTCAGTCAGTCATTTTGTATAAATACATTTTAACTATTTTACATATCCACGTGGAAAAAACTCATCAACTCTAAGAATACATTCCAGAGAATCTCATAGTTCTGTTTAGATTTAGACAAAAAGGCTCTCATAGTAACACCCAGCTTGTGAAAATTTGTTTCAGTTCAATGCTTTTCTTCTCTTTTTGGAGCCAACTACTCTTTTTGAACCTGATTTTCTACGGACATAATCAGGACACGAGATTGCCTGCCTGGCAGTTCCCACTTCATTCCCAGTTTGGCCAGTTTCAGCCAAACTGAAAGAACAGGAAAAGTCTCAGAGACATTTTCTGTTACTACAGCTGTTGAGAAACTGCATGCCGCTTGGCAGAAAGGGCGTTCTCACGCAGGGAATGGCCAGCGGTTGCACGGCCCGTGTGGCTGCAGCTGGCAGAGCGGCCAGCACAGGTCTGGGCTGCATTAGCCAAAACACACTGTCCCTCGCCCAGCCGAAGTGCCCGAGGGCTGGGCAGAGCTGTTGGTATTGCCAGGGACAGAGAGAGCGGGGACAGGGCTTGGCCGTCACGGAAAGCTGAGCCTTGTGGATTCACCTGCCTACAGAGTGATTTGTTTTGCTGTAGAAGACTGTATCTCGGAAATGTGCAGTCTTAGGTTAGGAGGGACCTTCTGATACAAACACCAAAGACAAAATTCAAGTATGTCATAAAAGCTTTGATCCGTTTCTTTTAGCATACTGTGAAAGCGTTATGAAGTGCTGGGTTTCCGCAGCAAATGTTCTGCTGGTGTTTCCCTGCTTGCCAGTGTGAGATAACCAAGTCAGGGTGGGTAGATGTGAGGATTACTGGGAATTAGCAGGAGGCTTAAATGACACTTGACGGGAACTGACGTGAGTCCGTAGCACGCAAAGGCAGGAAAGCCATAGCCACTGCTTGTTGGGCAAGGGAATGCCTGCCCGATCGCCCCCGCGGCCTCCCCTGCACGCTAATGGAAGGGGAGGGGGACACGGAATTCAGGAGGAAGCGCACCCGCACCTCTACACTGCTCTTTTGTATTTCAATTTTCTTTGGCCAGTGGGGATGATTTTATAGCATCACAGCAGAACATTATCTTTTATACTTTGACAAAATGAAACCGAGTCCTTGGGATTTTTTCACCCATTGCTCTCTTGGCTACTTCACTGCAGTACTATTTCATTACTTATTGATTTTTCAACATGCTGTCTGCATTGCTGTAATTTACACAAGTTCTGATAGCCCTCAGCGATTCTTAACACCTCAGGGTGAGATCATGGAGTTCACTTGAGATACCAAAGGTAGGCAACAAGTTCTTCAGAAAAGACGACAAATTGACAAACTTGATAGTCAAGGAGGAAATTTGAGCAGCTGGAGGTGTATCATACCCTAAATTATCAAGATACTTTTCTTAGCCAAATTGAATTAGAGCAAATTTGTACACCAGAAATTAATCTCACATACAGCTAATAAGGGACTGCAAAGTGTATGGCTAAACCCCCAGAAATTAATAATGCATGTCCCTTACGTGGCAGTTGGACTAATGCTATTTCTGTTGTAACTGGAGATAACCACTGGCCTACAGACAGGCTTGTTATTAGAGAATGCGGCTTCATCATGAACAAGGACAGCGAACCGAAAGAGCTTCTCTTACACTGAGGGAAGCAACTGTTTCTTCTTCAAGCACTTTTCCACGTTTCTGCTGTTTCAGAGGCAGTTGCCTGTGGCGAGGGTGGTGGTCGCGGGGGACCAGGAAGGACGGATGAACCTGGTGTCTCTGATACGATGCGATGCTGTAAGAGCGTATGTGCCCCCCTCCATTCTGCTGCCTCGGAGCCCCAAAAGAGGGATGCTTCGCAGGCAACCGGTCGCTGCTGAGCGAAATGAGCTCGAATCTTATCAGAGGGTCTGATCCTACCGGTATCATGCCCACTGATAGCACTCAAATCACTTTAGGAAATCTGAGTCAATACTGACTGGCCTTTCCTTCTTTATGAGTAAACTACAAAATGTTTCAGACATTTTTTAAATGCCTGTTTCTCTGTGGTTGGAATAATTGCTATGAGCAATCTTTACTTTCTAGCCTGGCTTCCCTCTCACTGAACTGTAATTTAGGAAAAAAAGATTTATATGGAAGTCAAAGATGTCTTTTGGGTAAAGCCTAAAGGTCTCACAAACCCCATGTTACAGACTGATGTATCTACATGTGCGGAAAGTCTTTTACCCTATAGGAAAATAGGAGACTGAGCAGACAAATGGTGAAGTAAACCCAAGAGCTAGCAGCTACTATCAATTCTCTTGATGCGCCAAAATCCCAGGAAAAGTGAGTTTCATTACAAGCAAAAACATACATAAGACTTACAGAATTCATCTAATGATGGATGAGAAGATCTGGTGAGAACCTTTATGGGCAGATATTTAGGATATTTTATCACCAGCTGTTCTGTAAAGAACAGATAAGAGTGATACAAAATAAAATGTGTAAGGACCTTCAGCGGGGTTAACTGATGAGCTGGAAGTATGAATCTTTCTTATAGCAGCATATGTACATATGGCAGAAACGCTTTATGGTATGCAATAGTAAAATCTGAAACCCTGAAGACAATTTCTCTCCAAGGAGGCTAGTTAGCGAGCATCTTCCATGTAAAGTGCAATCAAGTATGACTCGGGTGGATGGGGCACCCTTCTGAAAGGTCTTGTCTGGAGGAGGGAAGTGCCTTGCGGGTGGGTGGAGGAGCTCACAGGCTGCTGGTTCAGGTCGTCTGTCACAACTGTCTGTAGCGGGGGAGATGCGAAAATGATTCTGCAGCACACGCATCAGGATGCCTGACCAATGTTCATAAAACCGTGGGAAGCAGGACCAGGACACCCCTCGGGAGGCCGTCTGGCCCCTTTCCTTGTGCCATGATCTAAACTGACGATCCCCTCCGTCCTCTACATGCCCAAGCAATGCCTTTCACTCCTAGCATTTTTATGTGCAGGTGGATTTCCCGATAATCTCACTGACTTTCAGTTTGGAGATGCTGTAAGAGAGCTCTTTACAGGAGTACAGCAGCATCTGAAATAGCAGATAAAACCCCACATCACCCTGTACACCTTTAAGAGACCTTCCGCAAGCTTCAAGATAAAAGGATTTCTTCCGCAATTGGGTTGTCGTAAGAGTCTGAGGCTCTCACTGCAGCGTGCGTAGGAGGGGCTGGCAGATTCACGGCATGGCTGTATCTCTTTGGGGCAGAGACTGCATTGCCATTCTGTGTTTGTATTTTGTTTTGGAGTTCCTGAGAGTCCTTAGGCACTCTGAGAGTATAAATAAGTAGAATAACAAGCCTGTGCTGTGGTGCAGTCTAGGACTTTCCCTATGAATTCCAGCACCCAAAAGGATGCTAACACCAACTTAAAAAAAATACTAAAAATTAACTCAGGCATACGGTATTGAAAAGCTTGGATAGCTGATGAAAGGGGCATTTTTTCCCCCTAGAAAACATCCCTAATAAGATACAGGTACAGTTAGATTTTATCCTTTCCTGAGCTAGCTCCCATGACAGCAGGCATTATGATGTCATGAAGTGGCAGAAATCTGTGTTAATAGCAAGATCTCCAGATGCTTCTTCAGAATTCCATAGATACTTTTGTGAGAAAAGACATCCTGCATACTGAGAGCTGCAAATCGCCCTGCACACCTGGCAGGAGGCAAGAGGCCGTGAGGGCTCAGAGCTGTGGCTGAGCAAGTGTGGTGGGGCTGGGGGCCCCTCCTCGGCTGGTGCCAGTTGCACACGGACAAACCTTGCAGAAAACCTTATTGTATCAGAAGGTCTGACAGAGAACGGGACACTGAAGAAGACCATCTGTATGACTTCGTATGCTGATTAAAGTGACTCTTTAGGTTTCTCCTGTTCTTATTCTCACTCTTCTGAGCCCCGTGTACTTCTGCATTTGTGCATCCCCCCCGGCAGAACCAAGCTCTAGGCAGCCACCGCCCTCGCCCAGCCACCGGCCTCCAGCTCTCACAGCCTTGTGCTGTGGTGGTGATCACAGCTATAGGTTCTAACTTTTATACCTTACTCCTCAAATCGGAACCAGGGAACACTTACTGGAGGCAAAAATGGATTTGTTGCAACACTGGATAAACAGTACGCAAGGAATGCCAACACCACCACAACCTGGGGAGGGAACACCAATGACGATACGGAGTTCCTCCCAAGGACAAAGACAAAGAAATCACAAACCCATTGGCTCACAGCAAAGGGCTCTCAGCTCTCCACGCCACGCACTGGTCCTCCGAGCCTCCCGCCCTGCCTTTGGCCACACTGCTTTCACAGCGGGGAGAGGGGCTCCAGTATCCCCACCCAAAGAACCACATCCAGGCCAGAGTCAAGCTGGGAAAGACTCTGGATGAATTGGCTTTACTGCATGAAAATGAGTGAGGGAGAAAAGAGACAATGCTAAAAACAGAGCAAAGCTCTGTTTATAAAACTCTGCAAATGTAATGAAAAGCCTGTGAAATTCAACCCAGAGACCGCACAGAACCTGCTGTCAGCTTCACATTGCTCTCATGTTTTGACAGTACTTTAATCTAAAATACTAAGTTTTAAATAAGAACTCCTCTATCTATATAATACTAATTTGTGTGTGGACACTCTAGCAAGCTGCCGCCGTGAGCTGGGCTCTTTTAAACGATATCGCACGGGTCCAGCGGGGCTAATCCCTCAGCCCCACATCGGGAGCCAGGAAAGCAGCCAGAGCCCTGGTGCCCATCAGGCCTTACTCGGGTAGCGGAAAGCTTTCTGCTTCAAGGAAATTGCAGTATTTAGAGTACAAGTAGTTCAGTTTGCTGGAAATCAGATTAAAAATTATGCTTCAGCGTAATGTGGATTTTTCAAAATATTGAAATTCTGCATGCAGCAGAAATCCCACATTTCTAGAAGCTATATTCATTATAAATATTTAGAGTGATTTACTGAATAACTCAGGAAATCAAATTACACATAGTAACTTTTATATCAAGAATACCAGTGTTCCATAAAACTCAGGTCACATCTTCAGAAGAGATTTAATTTTGATGTAAATATTTTAAGTGACAAATAATCTGTTTCTTATAATTTGTCCCAGTGCTTAACTAGCCAACCTGTTACAAATCTACACTGTATCTCTCATATTAATTTACAAACTTTAACTTTCAGCTACTGGGAGTTTGATGCATCTTTCTCTGCTTGGTTAAAAGCTCTCTCATATATGTCCTCCTCTTTGTACCCCAACTGTAAAACTTTAAAAATCTCTCATTATTCAACTGCAAGCATCCTTGCATTTCTCCTCAGAAACCAAAACAAATGAAAAAAACCCCAATTTTTCCCAAAACGGGGGGGAAAAAAAATCAGTGCATAAGGAACTGGTTTCTGTTTTGTGTCAAGGAGAATGAACAACAAAAAAAAGCTTTTTTTTTTTTTTAAAAAAAACCCTGACTATTAATTTGGAGTATAATTCTTAAATACCATCTGCTTCTTCAACAGTGGAAACATCTCAGCCGGCTCTCTGACGCTCTTGCAGAGGTAAGATGGGGATGAGTGGTCGGGCACCCAGAAACCTCCTCTGAAGCTCCACGTGCTTCTTGCAAACTCTTTATGGATTCTGTTAACGAAGGGGTTCAAGAAGGATCACAACAAAAAGCAATCTGATTCTGGGGTGAATAAAGAGAGATGGCTTTTTCATTCTGTTTTTCTTCGGGAAACCCAACCGTTAAGTTAAAGATGGAAAAACCTTTCCTAAGTCATGCCGAAGCTGTGGAGTTAAATACAAAATTTAGCACTTCTGGAACCACAAAGCTGTCAAGTTCCTCCGGTGGCCAGACTGGCCTTGCTTTGCATGTACATCTCTGGTTTTATTTATTTTTTATCGTTTTTAATCAAACTAGTACCTTAAGCTATTGCTTTAAAAAATTGTCAAGTATTTACATAACACTATTTCTGCAAATGAGGCAAAGTTAATGATATTTAGTAACCTACAACAATATATTTTATTCTGTGACTTTAAGGGAAAACATGAATGACCTTATAAGAACCTCAACTGCATCACTTCCTGACTTTGCTTTTTCTTCATTCCCACACTACATTAAAGGCTTTCTCTGTTTCACAGACATGCACTTGTGCACACATATGTGCACACACACTCATACTTATTTACAATTTTGATTGCATGGAACTGTTTATCAACGTTGTGTGAATAATGCCAGGAAAAGATACTCTTCAAAAAAATCAATACGTTGAAAGTGCTGTTTTAGGGTTGCAGTAGTTGTTGGTTGTGTTTCTGAGTTATTCCTATTGACCTGAGTTCAAAAACAAGGTATTGATTTATAAAGTACCTTCAGTAAATAAATGCACATTCTTTCTGCTAACCCTAATAACCTGTAGCATACAGAGCAGGGTGGCAGCTCTGCTCAGGAAAGCGCTGCGCAGCCTGTCAAGAGTTTTCCAAAAGCTGGCTGACTTTTTTGACACAAAGGGTAATGGAGATAACATTACCAAAGCAACGCAATTGACTGGGCTGTGAGCAGAAATTAAAAGAGGGGGAGGAAATGAGAGGGTGATGACTCTTTTTTAAAGGAAGTCCTGCAAATTATTAGGTTTGTTGTGTATTTGCAAGTGACATACAGGAAAAGCTTGGCCAGTTTCATCTGATGGTGTGCACAGAGATTGTCGCCACTTGGGAACAGTTAGGATGTATTTTCAACTTCCACGATAAATGCATCCTTCTCTGCCTGAAGGAGAGAGTCCATACTAATTTGTAGATACGGGTTTTAATTAAAAAGCCAAAACATCCAGCAGGTTTTAGAATAACGCTGCTACATCTAAACTGGCAACAGTTTACAGGCACGAGGGCCTGAAGGAGCGGGTGGTGCCCTGCAGCTTGACCACACCGCTACAAAAGCCGGCCCTGCCAGCCGGCTGTCGGCACGGCCGCGCTGAACCGCATCCCCTGGGCGGCCGCTGCGCCAGTGCCAGCGCCTCGGCGTAAACCTGGGCACCGAAGGGCTGCACCGGGCTCCCAATGGTGCTGCGGCAGCTCCCTCTCATTCGGGATTGCCATCACAAGTACGACTGTCACCAGCGCTGCACTATTTTATCAGGTACCAAGCTTTAGAGAGAAAAATATCCCATATTCTCTCTTCAACTTACAATGTCACATGAAACCAGTCTTATGGGAAATAAGACAAATAGAAATGTTAACAACAAAAATCTGAAGAAAAAGCGTACGCAAAAAAATATTCATGCAAGGTGACCATGTCTGTCTTGATCATCCATGCTTTAAGCCTCTCATGGTATTTACTGTCCACAGAGTCAAAATAAAAATCTAGCTTGCTCAGTATGAGAATCTGGCTGTACTCTGATTATAAGTTTCTATTACACTTGTACTTGGGTGATGAAATGCCGTTGCTCCTCAGGGGTTTTCAGTTTGGGTACCAGCTCACCCGAGCACCCCAGGGGACAGCCAGCAGCAGACTGCAGGGAAATCAGACCCGACCTGGAAAGGCAGTCTCTATCCAAAGTGTGTATTCTGATTTAAAAGAAAATATTTCTGCTGTCACTGTTTTCCAGATCCAGCATTTATCCTGAGAGGATCTTTTCTTCTAACAGTAAGACTGAAAATAAGTTCAAGTTTCCATTGCCTCAAACTGACAATGAGACAACAGTAAAGAAGATGGTTATTAAAATAAGAGAAACAGAATTATCAGCAAAGCTCTGCTCTCACTCTGTTTCAAAGGATAGTTTCTATTTAGCTCTTCCATGGTATCTCTCATCTTATTTCCCACTGCAGACTTGAAGGAATTAGTTCAACGAGCCTAGCAGTAAGAACACAGCCAAACGCTTTGCTCTGGTGCGCCTGCCTTGCTGCTACTTAGAAATCAAGTTGTTTAGAAAGCTCAAAAATTCATCTGAATTTTCATACGTTCAGAAAGATCGTAATGCCCATCTGTTGTCCTCAGTTTTACTGCTGTGGAGTGATCTTGCCAACAACCAATCGTCTTTTTATTGCCAGTCTCTACCTCTCGGTAGCGTGATGTGCACCCGTACCCAGTGCAGAGTCCCAAACTGCGGCTGAGCGCAGCTGTAAAATCCACTGGAAATTTTCCAGTGCAGCATTTTTTTCATGGGATTTCTCAGCCATGAAATGCTTCGTGGGAATGTGTTAGTTTAAGCCCATCTTGTTGGGAGTCCCAGCAGGTTTTCAGCAGACACCGGCCTACGCTCTCCACCCCCACCCCCCCGCACAGCCCCGCGCCGCTCGGCGTGCCGGCACCCAGCCCACTGGGTCTTGTCCCTTCCTAAAGCCGTCAGACAACTGCTGAGAGGAAAGACGACGGCTGTGTTAGTAAGGACATCTCAGCAAGATGTCCTATGCCCTGTGTAAACAATAAATATTTCAGGTATTGATATTGTTTATGAGAATCTATCAATTTAGCTCATTATGAAGGAAAAGACAAATGCATCCAAAATTAATGCAATTTTTCAGACAATAAAATTTTTAGAAGTACTGCATGTTCATTTTAATAGTTTATGAATTTGAAGTGGCCAGTCTCTACCTATTTTTACTATCGTAAACCATTCGGACGACAAATGTTACATGTATTTCCATAATACTGTTATAACTTAAGTTCATTTCATAGTTTTATTTCATACTCCTCAACCCTTCTATTTCAAAATTTATGGTCTTGCTACAAAGGTTATACACGAACAAGTGTAAGTCCTCTAAGATCTGTTATTCAGAAACACTAAGCTGATATTAGTTTAATTGATTCTGTGGAAGCAGCGATGCTTGTAACTCCTGAGAATAAGGGCTTTTCACAAACAGGCGAACTTTCCAGTGGGTAAAATAAATATGCTTATATCCTTACGTTAGAGGGTATATGAACAGCACAGTTATATCCACACACCTCTTTAATGATGCAGACTGGTTTAAATACTGCGTCCTAAAGATCCAAATGGAGCACAAGCCACAAACAAAAGCCAATAACATGCCCCAGCTGTTTCCTCTCTTGGGCACAAGCTGAGTTTAGTGCAGGGCCCAAAGTAAAGCCTAAAGACCGCAATAGCCCAGGTGGCTACCGGAGCCTGGGGTGACCCACGCTGTGCCGCAAGCAGCTAAGCAAGCCCGTGTACCAGCCCGGCTTCCCTGGGGGGCCCCAGCAGCCTCCCCCATCCCAGGCCATGCACCACACACGCTGGCACGATCCCACAGAGCATCAGACACACCTGCTGCAAGACCTCTGAGCATCTGGTCTTTCCAGGACAGATGTAATTAAACAAATTTATTGCTCCTTTTTCCCAACAGGATTCTAGAAAGGTAAACAAAGAAAGTTTGAGTTCTTCAAGGAAAGGCCCCTTGAACTTCTGTATGTGACTTGGAGATTTAAGACTGCTCTTCCTAGAGTAAGTCTCAGAGCAAAACTGTTCTCAGCCCATTTCTGCAGAGCTCTGGAGAAGGTACAAGAGTTCGAGGACTGTTTCACTTTGAGACAGCAAAGATGTAGCTGCAGGACTGCTTGTGAAGTGGGGCGCTGACATCTCCCTATGAGAGGGGGAAATTCAGAGCCTGGCCAGAAACAGGGCCTTAGAAAGCTCAGTCGATGCTGCAGATTAAGGATATGAAACTAATTACGCAAGCCTCATAAAGTGTTATAGAGCAAATCATAATCAAAACAGGGCCAATGACAGCAGATACGTGACGGGAGGAAGACCAACAGCTTGTCAGAAACCTTCTGAACGCCCCACACCTTCCTCCCCTCCCCGGCCCCATCTCTCCCCGTGCCTGCTCTGCTGGACAGGCTCCTGTTCTCCACCTCCTGCCAGGCAGATGTGAACCCAAATCCCGCAGCTGCGCCACAGGCGAGCCCTAAACTGGAACCAGATGGGCAGCAGGCAGGCAGCTGTGGGCAGCGCCGCCCCGGCCAGGGGATGAGGACTGGGACAGGGACTGGGATGCTCCCTGCACGTCCTCCCACATGGTCTCGGCCCAAGAGCCGCCCCGCGGGAGGAAGAAAACAGAGCGCTGTTTTCCCTGGTAGGTTTTCTATGAGTTTTGCTGATAATAACATTATGGTTTTCCTGTGCTGGCAGTCGGATGAGAGGAGCCTGCAGCCTTTGGAGGGATCGATCCGATCGATCCCAGAGGCTCCATGTCATTTCCAGGGGATTTGCTAAAGAAGCTACTTATGTCCCTTTTTCATTTTCACCAACTCATTACCAGCTGCTGCTGCTCCCTGCATTTCAGCAGCACCTGCAGGAATGAAACCGTCCGCTCCGGTCTGCCTGATCCTGATTTAGAAACCTCTCCCACAATTAAACGCCACCGATTGGAGCCGAAGGCTAAAGGCGGGTGACGCCGGCGCGCAGGGTTCATTACCCACCTCTCCCCTCTGCACAGGCACACACAGACACTTTTTTTTTTTTTTTAAAGGGCAGCCCAGCAGCAGACTAAGCAACTGATCCCCTGGCTTAACTTTTAAATTAAGACCATTGTAAATTTGGGAACTTGAGAAGAGATGGAGAGGACACCCATAATCCTTTGCAAATGTCAAGTGGCTCTCGATATTGGTTACTTTTCAAAGGTAGCTAGGCTACAGCGTGCTGCAGTAATGAAAAAGCCCTGCCAGGCCCACTCCATAGGGCTTCAGTCAATATACATAATATTATTGGGCTTTGAAAGGATTAAAGATTGTTTCTTTTGCTTCCTCGTAATACGGTGATCTATTGCGCTTAAAACTCCGAATGTGCGTTTTCCTTCGGGGAGGATGCTGGAGAGCACGGGCTGCCCCAGCGCCCGTCCCGGCACTGCCCGGCGCCCTCAGCACGCCGTCCCCAACGGCCGGCCCAGCTTCCCCAGCATCTCCGTGGTTCATTCAGCCATTGCTGCTGACAAGGGCATTGCACCGTTCTTCCACACCAAGAGACAGAAGGGGAATGGAGAATTTTTAAAAATAGAAGTTAAACAACACTGAAAGTCTCCAATTACCAACTGGACCTGAGGGTGGATGGGAAAATGTTGAAATATCTGGAAAAATACCATTTTTCTCTATGTACTAGTCCAAAAAGTTCATGAATCTGTGTTTTGACTGCAAGAACTCAATTCCTCACAAACACCCATTAAGTATGAGGAATCTTAACAATTAGCACTTATTTGAATCTCCCGGGGCTGCTCCAAGCCGTCACAGCAGGTTTGTCAGAGGAGGCAGCACAGGATGAGACCCCAAAGCGATGTGACTCCTAACGTCAGACCCCCTCCTTGAGGTGGGTGTTTCTGAAAGCATCATCTCTTGCAAAAGGCACACTCAAACCTTGATGTATGGTGTCTGGGACAGAGGACCTCGCAGATTAATTACTGTCAAACCCGTACTTTTTTATCTTTGCACATTTGTATTTTCTTCTTCTGATATTTAATTAATATTATTTCATTGAATATGGTGAATTTTTGTCTCAGCTACCTTGTATATGTTATTATGGCAGGATTCTCTCTGACTCTACAAAGCCAAATGTGAAAGGTGTTGGCAAGCCTCTGCTCTCAGTGATATTCAAGAGGAACGGAGAACTTGCGATTCCTGGGTAGGAGAGAACAGAATTTGGCATCCAGGACGTCAGCAGAGCCTGGCGCTCCCCCTGGTCTGGAGCGAAGCTGCCATGATTTAATGGCAAAGATGGGGGCTTCCAACACCTGAGCTGGTACACTTTATTAGACGTGGACTGATCCCTCACCACTGAATCTTCCCTGATGTCATTAATTCTGAAAAAAGTTGAAAAAAGTACTGGTTTTCCCTTACTACTCTTATGATCTTCAACAAATGAGGTGGGGACCAGAATCTGCAAACCCAAGCAGGTGAAGAAGCACTATCTTAAGCTCAGACCACTGAAACAGGGCTGGGAGAAAGTCTGATTTACTCTGGAAGAGGAAATGAGCAGCTGTGCAGCATCACGCCACTGTAACGCAAGTGACACAGCGTCCCGGCACAGCGGAACGCACAGCAAGGGCTTACGCTCACCCAGCCTGACCCGGTGTGTCCCAGCAGGGCTCCATGGGCACTTCCACACTGAGAATTACCCGGATGAGTAACTATTTCAGCAGAAGACAGGAAGAAGGGAAAGAGGAACCAAAGGAAACGTTAGAAGCATTTTAGCACAGTATCTTAAAAACCTAAATCTCGGGAAAATTTTTAACTGAAAGCCAAACGAAAGTGCTTCTGCAGGTTTCAAGCCATTAATCCTAGGTCAGGCTCCCCCGCTTTAAGGGCTGATCCAATGTCCACTGAATTCAAAGAAAAACCACGTAGCGATGCCAGTGAATAAAGCCTCTGATTTCAGATTTGTTTCAAAAAGAAAAATGTTCTATATTAAACCAGCAATAAATAATACGGAGTGATTACAGACTAGATTACATGTCATTTCAGGCTCTGAAAACAGTTTTTCCGAGGTCAGGTGGGATAACCTGATGAGCGACTTCCCACTGAAGTCGGGCTGCTGGGGCGCGATGCTGCCCTGACCCCCCTGAGGCCGAGCTCCGGCCAGCTCTGCCACAGCCAATTTAGTTGGTTTTGCAGGTTTTGGACGAGTCCTGAGTTATCTGACACTCTGGCCACTGGTTTACAGAAGTGGGATGACCATACACATGTCCGATTTAAGACGGATTTTGGTAATTCTGCCATGTCACCAGAATTAAAGTAATGCTGACAAAAAATTGCATTTTTTTTTTATTATAATACAAATTTCTTTTAGAAGTTCTGGATAAAAGAGTAAGAAAGATATGAGGATCGAAAACCTGAGACAGCCTGAGTTCTCAAGAACTTACGTTAACTTTCCAGGGCAACACATATCCAAAATGGAATAACTGAAAGGTTCCAAATGTCTCTGGGTTGTCTGATGCTCATGGGGACGGGCACAAAGACAGTGACGACAGAACAGTTTAGCAGCTGATATCCTTTATGAGATACCATAAACTTTCTTAGATCTTGTAAGTATTTTATAAATGTCACAAAAATCCCACTCAGACTTCAAAGGCTCTGTAAAACTACTGTACAGCTCTATAACAGAAATCTGCAGGTGAGGAATCACACATGAAATGAGGGAGAAAGAAGAAAGAGAACCAAGAGAGCAGAACAAGGGCACTCCAGAGCCTGGAGACATGGACATTACAGCGAGATAATGGGGAAAAGGGAATAAGGACTGAAAGGGTAGCTATATAATGACCAGGAGATCCTTTCTCAAATAAACTCTCCTTAGGGGTATCTCACTGTCGCTTTCTTCTTCCATGATCACAGAAATCTCCAAATCTTGATGCTTCTTGTCTGGCAACTTAGAGAAACGAGACCTAACCCTGCACTGCCTGCAGGTGCTGTACCCACCTCTACCGGTAAAAGGCTCTTAAATGTGTTTTTCAACACCACAGTACAAATAGCCCAAATCCATTAAAACAAGTGAATTAAAAAAAAATAAAATCAAAATATTCTAGACTGACAGGGTGATAAATTAGAGGTTAAACACCTAACAACTGTTCACGTATCACTTTGGGGATTTTGTTTTCCTTTTAATGGTAATTTTAGTTTGAATTTTCAGGCCAACAGTTGTATTTCTTGGGAAATCTATACCATTCTCCTAGCAGTTTCCTTTAAATAACTGATGGATCTTCACAATCTAAATTCCAATTTAAAAGATTTGTCTGAAAGAAAATCCCAATCTCAATAAAAGGTAATGCGGCTGAAGCTCTTCAAGCCAGGCTGATGGCAATAAAGCAGCAGTGAGTTTCTATTAGCTAGAATAAGTTAAGAGATTCCTAGTAATCCCTCCTATTACCACTAAACACCTGAATACAGATGCCACATTGTAAGTGAAGATGGATTTTTAATTTCTGGAAAAGTAAGGTCCCGTGCACACCTGGTGCTGGGAAGGCGATGAAGGAGGGAGTGGTGTGTGTTAGAACTTTGCCAGGAAAAGGTTTCACGTTGCAGAAGTCCATGGGATGCTACAGAATGGTAAAGTCATTCATCACATGTATTTAAAGTTGAATTTGCTGATATTTTATGGTATTGGATTTTATTTCTATTAACATTTTATGCTGAAATTACAGAATGATTCGTGAGTACTGAATTTTTGATTGCTTTTATACTTGCTGGGACACTATTAACGTTGATTTACGTTAATAGCACTGTAAGAAGATATTAACAATGAAATTTCCAAAAGCACTTAGCATCCCATAATTGGAGTTAAATGACAAAAAAAATGAGGGGATAATAAAGTATGGAGAGAGACGGAATTTTTGACAATACTCCCTCTAAACTGTATTTTTCAAAAGAATTCGTGCAGGACAATTTTATAAAAGAATAAAGTCACCCATCAAGAAAGAGAACACTTTCTGTACTGACTAAGCAACGTGACGGCAAATTGAGATGTAGGTCAAGCACCACCTCCCCAGGCGCTGGAGACAAACCGAGGATCTCAAGGGAATGATACAGATTTTACATCTTCGCACCAGATGGGTGTCGACAGCTCCAAGTCTGTAGAGCACTTTTCTGGACTGAAATCCAGGAAACAGCAGTGGGAGGGTGATACAGGAATGACATTAAACAGGCCAGAAACTAGCCAAGTTTCATCTTCTGAAGCTGAGAGAACGACGCTTCTCAAGAGAAGGCTACAGAAGGAACGCCACACAGGAGGAGTACGCAGAGACACGGGGCTGGGAGCCGCAGAAGGGGGGTGGGCTCGTCTCTGATCCCACACTCGCACGTGCCTGTTCTCCTTGTGCAGCAGCCCTGCCACAAACAACACCAACCCGCACCACCACCAGCTTTCGCCTAGAAAAATCCCTGTACAGCAATTTAGAAGAGCTGTTCCTCAGGAAAAAAAAAAAAAAAATTAAAAAGCTCCAGGTTTAAATAAGTTCTCTTCCTGCTTGATACTCCATGCATGAAGGCAGCGACAAAACCTCACAGCAGCCATCTACCTTCAACACCTTGGGCCCTTCTGACTCGCTGACTCTTGGCAGTGGCTGGACAGCACCGCGTTCTGCCAATGGCAGTCCTCAGCAAGTTCAGGAATTCCCTCTAGATGGCTAAGGTACCCGAAGGCGTAGAAATGGGATTAATGTTTTCAATTTCACTGCATAAAATCTCTCTTAAAACTGAGTAGTTTCTCTGCTTTGTTTCAATCACGTGCATATCTCAGGACATTCAGTAAACTCGCCCTGAAAACCCACAAAATGCCCGGGTAAAAGCTGCTGCCTGCCCCCGCGGGCTGGTTCCCATCCTCAGGCCGGGGCTGTGCAGGCGGCTGTGCCCGTGGCGAGGGGGGGCTGCCGAGAGCGGCTGCTCGCTGCAACGGGCAAGGGGTGACACTAGCCCACGCAGAGCATTCTCATTTCACAGAACACTTAGATTTTCTCTAGTCTCAAATCAGGCTAAAAGAAATTTTCCCACAAATTCTGCTTTGATATCACTCACATATTGTTTTTAAACCTCCTTTTTCCATTAAAAAACCATCAAAGTGCTTTTTGTTAAAAAGTGCTGCAATACACTTCACTGTTTTCAACACATGCAGTTAAATTGCTCATTTAGTCAGTCAAAGAACATATAGGGCAATGTGACAAATTATATGAAAACTTGGAACAAAAAAGTAAACTTGAAACAAAAATCTTAAAATAGACAACATAAAGAAACAAAACACAACACTTGATTTGCTTCAGGTAGATCTGGAAAAAAATACAAAAAGTGTTTGTATAGATGTGTTTTATCAGTTTTGTTTAAATGACATTTTCATGGGGGTAAGAAGAAAGAGGATATGCCAACACATGTTCAGCCAGTTTTAATCAAGAAAATAACTATGAAAATATTTTGCTAGAAGGTGGTCATTTTGCCATTTTACTCTGACCAGGAAGGAGGACTATGTCAGAGTTCTGTTAAAAGGAAATTGCACCAGTGTAATTTTATGGTCCACTAAAAAGTGGAAGAAAGTCATTCTGGAAGTCAAATTACATAGTAATGAATGAAAAGTCTTGGCTGTACATGGGAACATAAACATGTAGCAATAGCAATCTCACCGAAGTGATGACACATCGGGCGTGTGATTCAAAAATGACAAAAGCCAAGAAAATCTGAATGAGGACCAAATCCAGCTCTGTCTGAGATCTACAGATGGGTTGACTCTAAGGTCAGGGGGGATGCTGTGAGCTCACAGTCTAATGATTTCATCCCCAAATTTAGATATGAAGCTGCTGTTTACAGCTTTTTTAATATAAAAATATACATAAAGAGAAGCATAAATATTAATGTAAAGACTTCAGCTGAAGAGGAATCTGCGAGATCGGTTGCAAGTTGGCTAATTACCCCACTGGAGTTTGTCCAGCTGCAGGTTACAGCCATGGGCAAGTGGAGATACCAGCTGGGGCACAAGTTACTTGGACCACAAACAATAAATGTACTGGTCAGGAAATGCAAGAGTTGTTATTATACAAAAGTAAAAATAATTTTTGTTTTGAAACATTAGACAGTATTTCCTTCCAATGGAAGAACAACTGTTTCACAGACAGAGCTCTACTTTGGCTACAGCTACCTTCACCTAGTTAAAAACAAACAAACAAAAACCCAAACCAAAACCCTTTTATCAGCAGGAACCACATTTGCTTACACAGAAGATCTGTCAGCAGACCAGAGTAAATAGATCAAATGGAGCTGACATGCTACTAAATTTAATATGCAGCCTCATGTCTTTAAAATTCCTACCTACCCATGCATTTAAAGGTAGTTCTGGGGACTTCTTAAGTAATTATATTTCAGTAACAGGCAAGAGTATAAACGCATGGAAACTGAACAACAAAACCACTGGTACATACATTAAAAACCAATTGGTAGATTGATAACTTAGACGAATTGTTAAATTGGCACATGATTGGGAAAAAACAACCCATCAGACACTTGTGCAGCGTCCCAGCTCAGCAGACCCCGACAGAGACGGACCCAGCTCCGGAGCTCAGCGGTCGGGGAAGCGCTCAGACGGCCGGGTGAGGAGCTGCCAGGGCCCGGCCCGGCGCCACGAATGGAGGGGCAGCATGGGAGGAGGAGAGGGCCGGAGCAGAGCACCAGAGAAGGGTACGCCGGGGGATGAGGCCACAAACTGTCCCGCACCCCGTCACTCTCCTGGACGCTCTCCCACCGCCTCTCCAACCTGCTCGTGCACCGCGGCAGGAAACACCACCCCCAGTGGGGCCGGCACTGCGCCCAGAACGCTGCCCCAGGAGAGCAGAGCTGACACTAGGGCACCAGAAAATGTCTGGAGCAGAAGGATCAGAAAAAGGCGGGTTGTATGTGTAGGACCAGCAGAGAGGAGGCGGCCGTGTCCCTGAGAGCAAGCACTGATCTCTGCGACGCTGAACCCTCCCGACGGACCAGTGCCTCGCTCGCCTCTCGAAGCTATTGCCACTGGCTAGTGCCTGCGACATCTCAAGTGGAAAAATGTAATTTTATTAAGGCTCTTCTAGCTTCACTTGCAGCATCGGCACTGCAGCAAAGCGTACAAAGAAAGGTTATGAAGAATTTCTCATCATGGCCACGGGCACAGGATTCATAACATCCCCCGGCCAACCTCTGTGCGCTCCCCTCTGTTAATAACGCAGGCGCTGGGTCCGCCCGCCCCTCCCGGCCCTCGCCGCGCCGCCCACAGGTGCCCCAGCCCTGGGCCACCCAGTGCGTCACCCCCTCATCCTTCACGGACGGGAAACTCCTTCTGCTTTGCCTTCTCTAAATTCTTATTTCATGGGCACCTTCATTTGCAAACCTGCTCTTGGAGGCCCAGAGCTGTAATTAATCCATGTCACAGGAAAGATGTAGTGTCGGTAGAATTTATGACTGGCTCTGAGCTGCCGCGATGAGCGGGGGCACCTCAGCCCCTTGTGATATAAATGCCTCTGCTAATTGGATTGCAGGAGCTAATCAGAAGCTGGAGAGAGAATGAACGCGCTCAGGCTCCCCGCTGCTGGCGCGGGCTGATAAAGCCAGCAGCTGCACTCGGGGAGGAGGCGCGGGGATCACAGCCCAGCGCGGAGCCTCGCCCGAGGTGGCTATCACAGGGTGTCCACAGCTGCCACGGCGCGCGGCGCCTGCGCGGGCAGAGGAAGGTTTCACCACCGACCGCGGGCCGCCGCGTGCAGCAGCGTGCAGAGGGTGTGTGCACACACACGGGGTGGGCCCGCGAGTGGCGGGGGGGTGGTGAACGGCCCGCGTGCCCCCAGCAGGCTATACCCAGCCAGACGCCGTCAGGGAAGCCGCAAGCATCCCGAGCGGCTGTACTGGCAGGAGGCACCACGGGCAGCCCTGGGCCAGGGTACGGCGGCGGCACCGCAACAGCCCAGGGCTCGGCTGGGGTGGCAGACACGGCCCTTTGGCTGCCCCCAGGGTCTCCAGTGCTGACCTCAGGCGTTAGAAAGGGGCTGAACACTCAATGACCCCAACACCACGTCTCGCAATCCCTTTGGTACGTGCCTTTCCCCAGAAAGAGAAAACCAGAGGGATGAAGGTGGAAGAAACACGACAAGGACGCTCCTGCAGTAGGAGCAGGGTTGGCCACACCAGGACCAAACTGAGCGAGCGTCACCTGCTGGGTGCCCCGCCCAGCACACGGGGCAGACGGCAGTAGGCGATGGCTCCCGAAGATGGGGTCAGGGTGCTCTGGAGACGGCTCCGAGTCCGGCCTTTACACAGCCTCAAGCTCTGGGATCACCCCAGTTCCCAGCCAGGGTGGGCCTGCCCCAGGGAGAGGGGCAAAGCCCTGGATGCAGAGGTCTGACCCGACTCTGCGCAGGTGCAAACTGGGCACGCACAGGTCCCCACTGGGGAACAGGTCTTTTTTTGTGATCCAAGGCTCTTCCACATTCAAACAGCTTTTCTGTCTTCTCCAAGTCCCTCTTATTGCCCTTTCTCTCCCTCTCTGGCTCCCTTTCTTGCAAATACATGGATTCGAAAGTAAATCCTGAAAAATATGACTAAACCCAGCAATCCCTCCTTACAGAAATACTTTTCCACCTTCTTAAATCTTTTTGGAGGCGCAAGGGAAAATAACCCTTGTATTTATGCAAATTTAAAAGTGGCGTGTGATGATGGAAACAAAACAGTGCTGGACTGCAGCCAAGGCATGGCACCGACGGGGCCTCTCAGCTGCTCGCCTCCCGATTCTTCGGGGGAAGCAGCTGTAGAGAAATGAAAATACAGAAGCCCCCACGCACACCCGCCACCGCCCGCGCACGCATTCCAGCACCCGTCACCTCGGAGGCGGCAGGACGCGGGCTCTGGCCAGGCGCTGCCTGCAGTCGCTGCCCGAAGCACCCTGTCGTCCCCCACAAGCCTCCCTGTCCCGCTGTTCCCGATTCCCCTTTCAGGAATTTACAAACATTTTCCGCAGATCAATATCTGTATTGATTATTCATTGTGAGCGAGTCGTGTGTCTTTGGTGATCCAACCTGGCAGAGTGAGCAGCCAAAGGCTGCTGCAGTTACAGGGGAAAAAAAAAAAAGAAAAAAAAAATCCACAGAAGGCGAGAGGGACCCAGATCTTGCTGGGTTTGCCGCTGCCAGCAACGGAGACGGATGGAGAGGAAGGAAGGAAGAAAATGGGAACGGCATGAAAAGGAATGAAGAGACGAGGGAGCTGAGGAGAGAAAGCAAGAGCAGGAAAAACAAAGTCACCACTGGAGAACTGGTGCCGGGGCACGCCGTCAGCCTGGAGAGATTCCCAGCCTCGCGCTCGCCGTTCTGCACACAGATGCGGTGGACTTATTACTCCGGGAGCGAAAAGTGACTCACGGTTTTGGTATCTGCTACGTAAGAGCTTTGGGGGGATTCCTTGGCTGGCTGACAGAAAGGGAAGAAAGCAGCAGCAGTGAGGTAAAACGCGATCCCTTCCTCCTGCCTTCCTGGGAATACGCGTCGCCCGGGCTGGCTGGAGCAGCTCGCTGCTCGCTTATGATATGCAAAAGGAGAATAATTAAAAGCGCCAGCATCACTTGCAAAGTGAGTAAACACAAAGCCTTTCAAAACATGCTCTTCAGCTAATGAGAAGCTGTAATTTCTTATACTTAAAGGCAAAAAAGACACTGATGAGACTCAGTGGAGTGTGTGTGCATGCGCGCCTGCGTGTGTGTGCATGTGTTTGTAGATATGAGAGAATCAGTTAATTGTTGATGATGTTTAGAAAAGGGATTATGAGAAAAGACACTGAAATGATGACAGGGAACATCTTGGATCAGAGCCAAAGAAATAAAATAATCAAGGACAATCAAGCCTGCAGCTCCGGAGAAAGCGCCGACTGTTCTGCCGGGGACTTGGAAGGAATTTCCCCGCGCTGCCGAGCTGCAGCTGGAATACGTGCTTGGCACCAGGAGGGAGAACTGCAAGGAGCAGTTTGCTTGGAGCATGAAACAACAGAAGAGAGAACTATGGAGCTGTGCTATAATTCAGAGGTTAAACAGCTTTGTCTGCTTATGTGTCAGATGGAGACTCATTTTTGCCCACATCTGACCTGCTCTCTGAAAATGCAACTTCTGAAATCCTCTGAATACAAGCAAAGCTGACGATTCTCCATACGCCTTTCCAGAACTGCTGTGACGTTACGAAAACAAAGAAAAGGGAGCTTGAGGAATTAAGTTCTCCTGTGGCTGCAGGACTTGATGGACCTGACCATGGGAACTGGCTCTGGAATCGATTCCTTCCATAATTCTGGAAATCGGAACCCCCTTCCTCCAGGTGGGGGGTTGCAGCTCACTGCCTCAAGCACACAGGAAAGGTGACAGTCACCGGGAATATCAGGAGCGAGCTTTCCTTCCCACCTGGGCATCTGATTGCTCTCCTGAACGAACGGATTTTAATAAATGTTGGCTTTCTCTTGGGCTGAGGTTGGGTGGGGAGAGAGGATAGAGGGAAATTTAAACCACCTTGTGACTGCTATGTTGTAAGTGAGCTACAAAAATGCCACCTCTTTGTTTTGGATGTTAAACTCCGTCTTACTTCATTGTTGCTGAATTTTGGCACGTTACACTCTGGGCTTCTCCAGCAGCAGAAACACATGGTCTATTAAAGTGGGAATCTTTGGGGACGCGGAGGCAGAGAAACGAGCCAATCATACATGGCTTTTCCACATTTCATGTTTTTCAGCATTTGCAGAAAGCTGCTCGGCTGGTATGTATGTGTGAGTGCACCAGAGAGGGCGGGAGGGGGAGAGGGGTGCGCAAGAGGGGGAGCGAGCGCATGGCAGGCACAGGCACGGTGTTGGGGTATGTCTGCCACGGGCGCTGCGCGGTCCCCGCTGCCAGGCAGACACCCCTTCCCCTGCGCTGGGGCTTGCCGAGCCTGCTCAGACCTGAGCAGAATGTTAAACGCAGAGGACTAGATTAGCATACTAACCAAGTCGTGTCAACCCCCGGCAATCAGCAAATGGCCATCTCCTCGCTACAGCCGGCGTGGCAGAGCCTGCCAGACGCTTAACCGCGTCCTTTGTCAGATTGCTTTTTATGTTTGTATTTAGCTTTTGTTTTCCAATCAGACCCTAGAAATTCATTAACAGGAATGAAAGGCAGAGATGCAAAAACCTATAATGAAAACAAATGATGTATTTAAACGGTGCTCGGGCTGAAAGGAGGGGTCTCACAGTGCTGGGACCAGAAGAGAAGAAAATCCTGCAGCCTGGAAAATGCCTGGACACATGCACGTCCCTTCCCGTGCCAAGGCTCCAAGGAGACAGTTGCTCCAAAGCCGGGGGTCTGCGTGAGGATGCTGTAGCGTTGTCTTTACAGCACCTCAAAGAAATGTCAGCAACCGGCCAAAAAGAGAAGTCTTCATTGTTCCTGCTCCGGCTGCTGTTAATATCGTAATTACTACTACTGCTACTAGACGGGCTTTAATTAGAAACAAGTTTCCGTGCCTGTAAACATAAACTTCCAAAAGCATTTGAGCTCACTGACCCCATTCCTCCTGTCCCGAAAGGGCGGCAGCGGTCCTGCAGCCAAGCAGCCCCGAGGGAGGACACGCTGCAGCGGGTGCCGGGGTGACACGGTGCTGCCGCTGTGTCCGGGAGCCTCGGCCTGCAGCCCAGCCTGCTCGGCCCGGGGCAGCAGGCTGATCAGATGCCTTCAGCTCCTCGGGTATTTCTTAAACAAATTATTTCACAAATGTTAATGTGCCCTAAGCTGTCATATGGCTGTGGAGAATAAAAAGATTTAACCCAAGCACGGCCTTTTTATCAAGATCTATCAAATAAGGGAACACTTGAAATTATCTATGTTGTATGATTTTGATTTTAAAGGTGGGGGGGGGGCTTTAAATATCAGAGAGGCATAGCTTACACATTTGTCAAGAGGATTTTTAGGCAAATATGAACGTGGAGAGGAGGGGTATGTGATCAGCCCCAACGCTGCTGGCACGCTGTGTGTGTGCCAGCGCGTGCGGTCAAACCCAGGAGAGACGCTCCGCTCGCCCTGCTGCTCTCTTCTCAGGGCAGGGGCCTGCATCCAGCGCCCCGAAAACAGGTCACTGCCACAGGAATTTTCTGAGCTCTGAGGCTCTGTGGAATTTATATTTTGGGAAGCAGGAATATTAGCAGGGAAAAAGGAAAATACGTTTCAGCCCCTTTGTCATTTTGTCCCCTGCTCATGTTGCAGGCTGGGTGATGTGGGCAAAGGCTCTTGGGCTCTGTGTGTGTCTAGTAAGGCATCTCCACCAATTCCAGCTGATTTGCACCAGCTAAGAACCTATAGCTTAAGTGCTTTAGAGACAGACAACTTAAAGATTTTATCTGGTGAAGAAATTGGAAGAAAATCTCTCATGCATTTCAACACCTGCCATGTGTCCACATCTTCCAGTAAGGAAAACAAGCAGCGAATCAGCTAATGTTTAAGGCAACCTCTCTCATTTATTTGTGGTAAGACACGCTGGATAAGCTTACCTAGTACAGTTTCATCTACCTCCGCAATTAGATAAACAAACTGAAACCATTAAGAATCTTCAAAATTTATCCTAGACTACAACCAGTCCTTATCATTAAAGTTTTAATTGTAAACACTGCAAATAATGGTGAAATATTTGCTGCTTCCTAGGGATTCCCACTGACCATGGCTGGATTATGATGTGGGACCACAGAGTTTTGGAGCCACTGAAATAAAACCATATTTTCACAGCAGCTTCCGAAGGAGCCTTGTGCCAGTTAAAAAAAAAAAAAAAAAAAAAATTTTGGGAAATCACATGAGAACTATCACATATGCCAGCATATCACCCAGGTGATGAGCTACAAATACATTCCCACTCTTTTTTCAGTATTGAAATAAAATAGAGGAACGTTACTAAAAATACATTATATTCTCATGCCAGAAGATCAAGACGTACTGAAACTGAAGAACAAACCTGAAAAAAACCTTAGCAAACAGAAAGGCTATGGCTTTGGGGAGGGAATCTCTCCTTTGAGATGTTCACCAGTAATTATGGACGTTTCCTATCTGCTCAATGAACAGAACAAACTTTAGGTGGTACCTGCCAACACCAGGAACAACCAAGGATTTGCCAGCCTCTTCCTTGCTGTCAGTAAAACCTGTAATTCTGAGCATGTGCTCCACTGCCTGATTGCAAAAGAAACGTGGCTCCCTCAAGCAGAAAGCTGCAGCACAAAGGTTCTGTGCCCCCTGCCATGGAAGCATGAATTTCTCGGGATGTAGCAGTTACCGTGGCCACAAACCAAACCAGCCTGGCCGAGGTGAATCGGGCCCCGACCACCCCCCTCCTCCCGCTGGACGGGGGACTCCGGGTGCCCTGTGATTTCCCCGGGTGCCTCCACAAGGGCAGCAGCACAGAGGGTTTAGAGTGCAGGATCTGACAGGAACCTCACTGGGCTGAGCTAGCGCCCTGGAAAACAAAAATATTCCTATCAAGCTTTTCCTCTGACCCGGAATCTTTGAAGTCGGGCTCTGTTACTCCTTGTTTGTTCCAGGAGAAGGTGTTAAAAAGAAATCCCAGTGACATGAAAGGATGTGACATGCCAGCTTCAGAAAATGAGAGTTCTGGGTGTTATTAACCAATGCCCCCTTGTACTCTGAAATACAGTGTTAGTCCTACTTTCTCCACTTTTTCACACTTACTGAAGAGCAATTAGTCAATAAACAGGTAATTATAATAATATCCTATAATAAATTCTACAACAACTACAGCAGCAATATGAACATCACTACGCTAGGTTGAAATCAAAGCCTTCAGTTTAATAACCAAGTTTATTCTAGATCCAAAGGGAAAACCAAGACTAACGTGGAGGAGGAAGTTCCTTTCTGCAAGAGAAGGTAACGGGGCCATATTCTACTGACACTGCTTGGTCTTCACAGAACTAAAATTGTTGATTTTCCTTCCTGCAGCTGGTTAAGGATTTGGGTCTCTTCTGGAGGCAAGTGAGCCTCACAGCATCTTGCCCTTTGGTAAAATAGAATTGTACCTGCTTGTACCAGCTATGCAATTTTTAAAAGCTACAATTCTGCTAAACAAAGGCCAGCTTTCACATGGATGATTAGAAGTACTCTTTGCCTGTTAAGGCTTTCTCCTTGCCAAACTTCAGTCTGTTCTGTGCTTATGCAGCTCAGAAATATTTCTTAGTAACAGAAATTCATACTACTGTGTTGTTATCCTGAAATACAGCAGTTTTGCTTAAACTGAAAACTCATCTCAGGAGGAAAATCACAGCTTGAAAATGAAAGTTTCTAATAAGAGAAAGCCAAAAAACAGTGGATACAGTGAAAACAGACATGTACCCTAGATTCTAGCAACTATACAATTTTTACACATTTGTTCCTCAAATCAATTAAATATAATAATATTGTGATTATCAGTAAAAACATGGGCTACCTGCTTGCTCAGTGCTGTTTATGTGTACCTATGTACTACCAAGTAAACTGGCTTCTATCTTATTTCCACTTGTGTCAAGTGTTTCCCTGCTAATCCCATGCGGCTTGCTTTGCGCCTTGTGTACTTGTCCCTTCAATAGAATTAAACCTGCAGTTTAAATTAACTAAGATGCTCAAGCCAACCATCCACAACATTATCTGATACGTTCACTGGCCATTTTATTCTGTTTCACCCGTACACTGGGTTTGGTTTGGTTTCACTTTCTCATAGCCCAATCTGCCCACTTGACAGCCGATCTGATGCAGTTGTGAGGTCAGAGGATTCCCTCAGCATATTTCTGCTTTTTCTGCCACAGTCGGCAATGAAAATAGTAAACAGACTAGTCCCAAAATGGGTTCCATCTGTAGATGCTCGATGTTTTTAAAGAATACTTACAATTTATGATAAAACAGAATCAGTCAAGACATAATAGCGTGAAAAAGTCACAATCAACCGCACATGTTATCTCTCCAAAGTGTTTCAAAATTTCTCCATTTCAGTCTCCTTTAATCTTCCTTTCTCTTCCACCTCTCTTACCTCCCACTTGCTTTTCTGTTCTTCCCGTGTTCCATCCATCTTTCCCTCTCATTCTGAGATCAAAGTCAAAAATATTGACCTCCGGGAGGATGGATTTCAGTGTTAATATTCCTCACCCAAATCTTTGGATTCAGCTTACAACATCCAAAGAACATGCACGCCACCCACAAAAGATACCAAGGCCTGAAAAGTTGCCTGACTAATTGGGGAAAAGTAGATGCTTTACTCAGGATCCTCTGAGATATTAAGAGCACAAAGTAAATGAATGTCTTTGCCCATCACAGAATTTCCCAAGGTTTCCATTTAATTTATAAGTCTGATGATTCTCAAGAAATTGAAGTGTGCACTCATGCTGTAAACAAAATACTTCAGATGAAAACATATGAAGAAAGCAAGAGAGCTTCCTTAAAGGATGAAAAAAACCCACAAAGTAAATACAGGAGAAAATCCAACTCCAAACTTACATTTCTCAGTTTTTCATCTAGATAGAGGATATCAACGAGTATTTTTTGAAGCCTACCATTAATCCTTCTATTGCTATCGATATTATACAAGGTTAGTTTGGTATTACAGAGTATCCCAGATATTATGAATGACTTTATAATGACTTGAGATACACAGACATATTAAAAGTAGGTACTTCCCAGTGACTCAGTGATTTCCAGTTACATAAAAAATAATTCTGAAAAAACGATTTTTTATGTAACTAGAGGTTACATAGGTAACAACGCGTACTTTTTCAGTGCCAAATCCAATAGTAGGAAGAGAAGGGATAGTTCTCCTGTGTTCAGGAAGATGTTTTTCCTGCCAGCACATCATTTACCATAATTTTGGGAAACTGAATATCTAACAATGCACATGCAAAATGAAACAGGTCAGGACTCCTGTAGTTTTCTCATCTTTCCTTACCCCTGTTTGACTATGACAGAAATTCAAGGCACAGTTTTCCTGCTAAGATGATTAAGCCAAGGGAACTAATCATTGGCCTGTTCTTTAATGACAGAAACTAGCAGTTTGGGTCAACATAAATAAACAAACAACAGAGCCCTGATGGTTCCTCACCAGCCCACATAGAACTATAGCCTGACAATGTATCAGCTTGACAACATCTAGAAAAAAACTAAAATGTATTGAAGGTCTTGTTCAAAAAACACCTTTTCATTCATCTTACTGCACTGAAAATAAGATGAGCCAACACTACTGACCAGCGAGCCAGGTGCTAAGAAATCCTTCATACAGATGGCATTTACAAAAAACCCAGAGAGCCATCAGAAGAGCGAGCCAGCAAACACTGCTGCACACCAGAGTGGCAGAGGATAAATGACACAAAGAACTCGAAAATCTCTGCCGGAGAACAGCACGGTTGTATTACATGTAATCACATCTCTTTTAATCCATGTTATTTACATTACACATCCCAGGAGAGCTACCAACACAAAAATCACTTCTCCAAGGCTTAAGAAAATTAGGTCATAGAAGATCTCCCTACCTCAGTATGGAAATGTGGAGATGACGTCGCACGATCCAGCGCCAGCGAGTGGAGTAGGGGAGATGGTTCCTATTCGGACTGGAAGAAGTTGGCACAAACTCTCTGGATCAATGCCTGCAAATGAAAGAATATGAAGGATATAAAAAATCCTGAAGAATTTGGAATAATGCACCAAAAGAACCAGAAGTTTCTTTACAGCATGGAGTTGTTAATATTTTTTATCTGTGTGCAGCTCCAACTCAGTCAACATTCCCAACCGTTCTACATCTCCTGCAACTGAAAGCTGACCTGTAGCATCTTTACACGACGGATATATTTTGTGTTCTACAAAACAGATAGCTGCACCTCCCAGCTTCCTGGCTTAATACAGAAAGGGCTGTACCAGCTACCTGGAGGTGGCCTTGCCAATGCAAAACCTACAAGTTTATCTGTACTGTGGACTCTGACTGGTCCATCAGCAATGACAGAGGTTCTGTGCTCTTCTGCTTTAACCACTGCAGCTCAGGACTGTTTCACATGGAACTAGCAGGGGAGTAGATGCATAAGGAAGGAAAACAAACACAATGAAGAGTTAGGAGAAACAGTTGGATTCCTGAGAAGCCTTCTGCTTCCCAAAGAAAAGCATCCCCTTCAGTGCCCAGCCTGGCCCCCAGGTGATGACTGAAGGGGAGCTGCGATGTAGCTGACATCAGGTCTCCCGGACGGGAGCTCTTCCCTTCCGATGGTGGTTCTTGCTGCAGTCACACCCCTGCAGCTGCCATGAATTTATGAACAGGAATTAGAGAAGCCTAGTGAAGCTCTGTTTGCCTCTCTCTAGTTTGTTACTCCTCTGTCTACCTGCTTATACACTTGAATGCATTCTACCATTTTCTTTCTTGGCAAGAGTCTTGTTTGACCACTTGAACATCAGCCTCTATCTTGGATGGCATCTGACAGGAGAAAAACCACACAGAACTCTGGCATGGGCCTGGGGGAGAAATCCTGGGCAGCTGGGGGTTCTATCATTGTGGGGTCACTCTGCAGCTGAGGCTGCAGCTTGCCAGGCTGCAAACGTGGGTGACGGGCAGAGCCGTGACGATAATGCTGCCTCCCCCTCGCCTGACGTAGGCGGCTTTAACCTGTGAGTGGTGCACAACGACCCAACTGTGGGACACCAGCGTATGTGAGGCACAGCAGGTGAAAGGCTAAACCAGCATGGATTCAAAGCTCGCTTTAAACATAAATGACAGAAAAAGGAAGCTATCTGAAGTACAAGATACTTTCAGAAAAATGGAAGTTGTTTCCAAACAATAAAAATATAAAAGGACATAAATCTAGCAAGCTAAATGCAAAACTACGATAAGGCAAGCCAAAACAGGTCTCAAAGAACAATTGTTAGAGTTATGAGAGCTAATAAAAACTTTTCAGACACAAAAGCAGGAAGCCTGTCAGTCACCTGGCGCAGCTGATGGATGATCAAGGCGTAAAGGAAGGAATTAAGAAAGATAAGGACACAGCAGCAAAATTAAATTAATTCTTTGCACTGCTGTTCACTATGGAGGAGGTCAGGAAGGTTCATACACCAGAGCAACAAATCACCAGAGGCAGACAGCACTCCCTCAAGAGTTTTAAAAGAGCTCAAATATGAAATTGCTGAACTTTCTTTCTTCCTTTGTATCAGAGGATCGGAAGGTAACAAATCTTTACAACAGGATTTAGGAGCCATCGTGGGAATTACAGCCCAGAAAGTCAGATTTCCAGAACAGGCAAAATGGTAGAAAACTGTCAGACCAATCTGAATTAGCAGGGATGAGTAAACATGGTGTCTTGGGGAGGAGTCTCAAAGCCAAGGGAAGAGTTCAAACGTATAGATCTGAGCGGTCTGACGGAGGAAACAGCCCTGCTAATACGGGAGATTTGGGCTGATACAGTGGAAGCAGATTTTCTAAAAGCTTTTCTAGAACATCCCTCACTAAAGGTTCTTAAGGAAACTAAACTGTCATGGAGTAAGGAGGATTAATCTTCCTGCAAATTCCCGATAAAAAAATAGGGAAAAAAGGGTACAAACACAATGCTAGCAAGGGAGGGGAGCAGAAATTGTGCGCTGCTTCAGCTTACTCATAAATAACCTGGAAAGAAGAGATAGTGAAGTGACACACGAATAATGAAGTTAACACACAGCGTTTCAGGAAAGTCAAGTTTAAAACTAACTGAGAAGAGTTCCTGAAAAACCTCAGAGTTCAGTGACTGGGAGATAAAATCAAGTGCACGTCCCTGGTTGAAGGTTTTAACCAGGCATCCTAAATCTGCCCTTTTTAAAAATCTGCTTGCTTTAGTAAATGGGTTGGCTTGGGAAACAACTTGGTACTGGTGCCATTTGGACTAGTGGGAGAGGAAAGGTTCAGTCCTGAGTCTACTTCCCTCCCCTGCCCACCCCCCCCCCCCCCCCCCCCCCCCCAAGAATAGCATCTCCCAAACCTTGGGGAATCCTTAGAGGAAGAGCAGAGGAACACAAAGTGAAAGCTTCTCATTTTGGCCATATAACAGGATTAATTACTTGGACTTTGAGGATATTTTGAGGATAGATGTCCCCAGTCTCTGCAGCGGTACTAGAGATGAGACAACAGTCCTCTTGCTGCTACCAGGTTAGTTACAGGAGAACACACGACTCCATGCTCTGATAGATTAGGGGAAAGAACAAAGCTCTGCCATGGATGGGAGAAATTCCCCCTGGTTTTGGGAGAATGGGGAGCAAACACCTGCCCCCTTGGGGGATCGTCCTCCCAATCCGACCAGAAACTGGAGGAAATCCCTTCCATGGGTCCGGGCTGGTCGCAGGTGAGGAAGGGCTGCTGAGGTTGCTCTCCCCGTGCCCAGGAGTGCGCGGGGGCTGGAGCAGCTCATTGCCCGGCTCCCGGTGCCACCCGGCGGGCAGCAGCCACGTCCCCCGGCCCCGCGGGGCAAGGGGAGGCAGAGGCTGCACCTCCGCCAGCACCGGGGCTGAACTGCTGGGGAACGGGCTGCGGCACCTTCCCGCACCCCACGAGCCGTCCCTGCTCGCCTCCCGCGGAAAGAAACGGCTCCGACCCCCGCCACAAATTATCTTTTTCCAGAAAGGGGCCTCTGGTGGCAACAAGGCTTGTGCCCCTGCCTGGCCTCGTCAGTGCCTCTCCCGGTGCTCAGGATTGCTACGGGAATCCCTTTTGCCTGGCTGCGACTGAAGAGGGGCTCTCTCCCGCAGCAGCTGCCTTGATTTTACAGCAGCTGAGTTACTGTACGGCAAATAAAGAGCATCTGACAATGCCTACACTAAATTAAACCGGAGACCTTCTCACCAGCACGGAAACAAAGCGCGTGGCGAAGGGCCGGGGCGCGGCGGCGAGGGGGAGCGGCGGGCGGTTGCCCAGACGCCTGCCCACCGAGGGCAGCAATGCGGGCAGCACCCTTCCCTGCCTTTGTGCGGGGCACGGCGCTGAAAGGCGCGTGTGCTCGTTTTGTCCTGCTGCATGCCCACATACTGAGGCTGCTTGTTTTCGTCTGATCACAATTAGCACCGTGCTAAATTCCTCGTGCCCCACACTAATTCAGGAGGATGGGCATGTCACACACTGCCAAGAATTACAGCCGGCTGCTGCCGCCGAGAGCGGGGCATGCCTACCCTTTCATTAAGCTTTTGTTTCAAAAGAGAGGGCTCGAGGAGTCTCCTTTTCAGTCAGAAATACCCACGGAGGCGCTGGAGGATGCAGAGGCCGCGCGGTTTGGCCTAAGGGATGCCTGTATGTGTGAATGAGCAGCAGGGGAAGGGATTGGTGCCGCAGTCCCTGATCCATCACGGCTAACAGGCAAATTTTGGAAAACCCGCTGTCTCCGAGGCACTGAAACTCCAGAGCTGCATCGGCACTGCCAAGCTGGTGCAGGGCGCTGGGCTCGTGCTGCAGGAACGGAGCAGGGAGCACATCCCCCGCCCTGTACCGCAGACGAGTCGCAGAGCTACGAGCCAGGACAAAGCACACAACCCAACGCCGCACCCACTGTCCCACCCTGCTGCGTGCCTCGGGACAGCTACGATTAAACCAACTGTTCTCAGGGCACGGCCATGACCAGATTGCACTTGTCTGACCATGTGCAACATCATTCTGAAAACCTGAGATGAAAATGGAGAAAAAGTAAGTGGTTCTATTGCTACCCGGTATATGCTGGCCTCTGCTGTCCAGCAGCGCTCCCGGGCACGGGCAGCTCCCAGCACAGCTGTCTCCTCCCGGCGTGAGGAGGGCGGAGGGTCCTGCCCCTCCAACGACCTGCTTGGTCCTGGGCCCAGGCGCTGCAGGGGTTGGGTGAGGAGAGCGCGCTCCTGCCGCCTTCTTGTCCTCAGTCGGCGTTTGAACACCACTCCTCCCGTGAGCGGGGGATGCCGTGACGAAGGCCAAAACACCATCCACAAATTCTGGTCGTTAAGGCAGTGAAGTTCCTACTGTTTCTGGTGGTGATGGTGTGGGCCTGGTGACAGCCGGCACCTGACACAGGCTCAGCAGTCTGGCTCCTGAAGGCCACTGAGCTCTCCTAAGCCCGGCCTGGCTGCCGCACTCAGCGCCACTGTAACCTCTACGCACAGGCCATCACAAGGCCTCAGGAAGTCACACTGATTGCGTGGAGGATGTTGTGAATCACTGAATTGGTCAGGTTAGCAGTACAAGAGCAAACCGTTCAAAAAGACAGAATAATGCTTCATGAAACGCAATTTAACTTGTTTTCTTAATTGTAGGTTGATTCCCGTTTATGCTAATTCATAACAAACAATGAACTGTATTATGTAATTGGCAGAATGACAATAATACTTTGGTAATCCTGAAGAGGTTTTTTTCTACTCTGCTCTTTATGCTCCATCACATGTCCATGGCTGGACCCGTGTCCCCACGCAACCCCCACCCAGACACAGACATGCCACTGATTCCAGTGCCCCACTCCACGCAGCAAACAAAGTCATTTTATCTAGGGCAGGGATTGCTCTGCGAGGAGCTGTGGAAGGGACCCAGATCCTCCCTGGGAAGGCTGAGGCACACCAGGACGTGGCCAGGTACAGCTGCGCTGCTCTGCCTGCTGCAGTCCTCCCACAAAGGGCTCTCTGGGGTCGGGGGGGCTCCTCTGGGTCACATTCTGCTCTGCTTCCTGCCAACACTCTGATGGCTTGGGAAGAGGATGGACAGACAGACAGTGACTGACTGCCGAGGGGAAAGAGACACTGTCGGCACCTCTGGGAAGAATCCCACCAGCACAGCACTGCAGCAGGACACGTAATTATCGAGTTTTAAATCCCGGTTTTTATCCCTTAGTGTGCATAGCTAATGGGGCTGAGCTAGAGAGCGAGCTGGGTGTGCGTTCGACTTCCCGAACTGGGTGTTTGATCTGTAATTGTTTTTCAATGATTCCATCTTTTTCCGTGTTATCACTTTACATGGCTAGGTTTTGTACAATATTGAAAATCAATAAAAATGCATGAAAAAATGTTTTCCCACCCCCCCTTAAAAGTTAAATAATCCTGTCAGGATTCTAGCAGCACTGCGTTTCCCTCCGGTGCCCTGGGACAGCTGTGGGTCACACGCAGGAGCCCCACGCAGGGGCCAGCACAGTGCTTTGGCCAAGGGTGAGCAGCAGGTGCCGTGTCCCCAGGGTCCCCAGCCCGATGGGGACACCACTGCTCCTCCGCACGCGGCCAAGGCGACGTCACCTCTGCTGCCACAGGCCCTTTGGCCTGCAAGGAGGAGCGCAGAGTGAGGAGGGAAAGCGGCTTTCCCGCAGCTCTCCGGGAAGCCAGCGGCAGGAGCTGGTGCTCCTCGCCAGGATAATGCGCCCCGCGGTGCTCTCGTCCCACTGCGCAGCCTGGCAGTGCCGAAGCGAGCAAGCGCGCTCACAAAGGGTCACCAGCATTGCCTCTGGGTTTGTGTCCTTACGTATGCAACAAACCCAAGCAGAAGAAAAGTAGACAAAAACCCTACAACAACCAATTTACTCTCAACTCCAGATTAGGATTGGGATGTAGATGCTACATGAGGTAACGAGCATGATGAGATGAGAACAGGGGAGCTACTTAAAGCGATTAAGGGATTCTCTGCAGTGTAATTGAGAGGACCAACAGCCTCACTGGGCCATTAATAGCTCACGGAAGGAGCCCAGCCTGCCACAGCAGCGAGCAGCAGAACCAGCCAGGGGTGATCGTGCCCAGAGAATGGCGTAGCCGGACACGAGGCAGGAAACTCCCCGCTCCAGGCGACACCCCAGTGCTGGGTCACGCTGACCCTCGGGAGCCTTCCCACCGCCTCACCACACGTGGCTACTGAGATAGAGAGTGACTGCTGAGCTCTGCTTCGGTGACTGACCAGAAAAACCAGAGCCTGAAAGCAGTGTTTCGTATTAAATGGAAACATTTACAGTCCTGAAACAAAACTAAAGAATATTTTTGATTTGATAAGAATATTTTGTTTGATGCAAGCAAAATATTTAATTTCAGACTGTGGGTTTTTTAAAAAAATTCTGTTTCAAAAGAAAACCTTTTTAAAGAAAACAGAGGCAATGTTTTCATTGTCCAATTTTTCTAAAATATCACTTTTGTTCAACCTTCTGTCAATTTAATGTAGCTTTGCAAACTTGTAAAAACTTTTTTTGAAAATAAATTATTTCCATGTATGTCCTGAGACTCTGCACCCACAGTTCTGCAGGGAGAGATGATTTGCTTTCCATGTACATTTTGTGGAGAACTTTCCTGTCCCATTAAGTTGTGGTAACAGAAGCATAACTGGCCATTAGCGTTTTATTTACAAATACGACGCATATCTGAGTTCATGGCCCTTGCGTGAGGAAGAACTAAAGCTGGGTGTACGCGGGGCACCCACACAGACGGCCCTGCCCTGCCCAGCCCCACACATCTCCCGTGGGCCTCCCCTCCCCGGCGGAGGGAGCGTGCCACAGGCCGGGGCTGCATCGCCGCGGCTTTATAACCCTGCGCACGTTTTGCCAAAGCCCTGTCTGGTATAAACACACGCACGTCTCCTAGCGTTAACATAATTTTGTCACGTTAGCCTGCTGATAGATCTGGCTCACAGTTTGGAATTCTTCAGGAATTAAAGCCTTACATAAACATATCATTTAACTTTATTAGAGTATAATAATGATTTTTAAATAACTTTGTAATATGTTCTATAATCTTTTTTTAAAGCGCATATTATTGTACTGTCACAGTTTCATTCACTCTGTAACAGTCCACTCAAAGCAACAGATACGAAGGTAAACACGACTGAGAAGGTACAGAGTGCTAAGTGGCCCCTTTCCCAGGTTTATAACTTGCTTTTCCAAACTGCCAGCTGCTCTGTAGACAAGCCATACTAATTGTGGGACAATCTGTGTATTCTTGAACTAAAATATTTTTCAGTTAAAGCAATGCATAAATTATTTATTCATTTGTATTTGCATTTAAATAGTTGAAAAACGTCCAAATTAACTGCTTTGAAAATTGTTCCAAAATTCCCCCCTAGGCTGTGACCTTGTGGCCAAGTTTAATCTCAAAGCAAATTGAAAGAAGGGTTTATAACTAAAACATCAAATGGCTCTGAATGTGCTTTGCTTCAGAGAATCAACTTACTCTTTTGCAAACTCAGCTAAGTGTTCAGTTTGTGGCCTAAAGCTTGGTTTTCAAACATGGGTTTTCCAAGTTACCCAAATCTAGTGTTGACAACTCAAGATTTTGTTGGAAAGGTTTTGTCTCATGCTACTTGGTGGCTTCCTTAAAGCTCCTGCTTGTGGACTCGCCTAATAACGTCAGAAGCTCAGCCTTCAGTTTAAAAAACATTTCTAATGCTCATGGTTGTGGTGAAAAGCATTAAGTGCTAGAAACCAGACTATAAATGAAAATAGGAACTACATTAGTTTTAATAATCTATACATAACTGTGTCAAATCTGAGATTTAGGGAGCTCAACTCATGGCCATGACGGAGTTGTTCTTTCACGTCACCTCCAACCATGCACGTAGCTACGCCCATGCCTGCTCCCGACACTGGAGCGCGGCACCTCGAGGCACCAGGCTGATGCCCCAGCCTGACCACTGCACTCAAAAGCCAACCATCATTTTGTTATGGTTCCTATGGTAAGTTTAGCTGCATGGAAATGGCTTTTCCTTCTCCCTTTGTCATAAATCAGGTTTCTGCAAACGCACTGAAGGTTAATTCATTACACTTTCCCTCGCAAGGAAAACTGCTGAGAGGGAAGGGAGGAAGCACAGGCGCCACACTAAGATATCAGCCAGCAGTGGAGTGGCAGGAACCAGCATGGAAAGTGGTTTCCTGACAACATGTGTCCTGATACCAGACTTCCCAACATGCCCCTAAGATGGGGAGGAGCTCCTCTGCTCATGACTACGCTCCTTTCAGGAACAGAATGAAGACAACAGATACACAAGAGAATTCTTAAGTGTGCAGAAGAGAACAAAAGTCAGAAGACTTCAGCTGTCAAACCTTCAGTGGAATAGACACGTAACTGAAGAAGTAGCCAAGAGGTTTGTTTTATTTAATATTTACTTAAAATTAATAGTAAAATTCAGTCTCTCTGACTAAGTCAAGAGAGCAGGATGTACTTGGGTTTGGGGTCCCTAATACAGCGGCCAACTCAACACCCTACCTGCGAGCATCCGCTCTTTGAGCGGCTCTTGCAGTCTGCAGACCTTCAAGGTGGGGAATATCTCAGGATTTTGGCGCCGCACTAGTTTGAACTCTAGAACTGACTCATGGCACACTATGAAAACCCGCAGATATCCTTGCTGGACCTCTGGGCAGAGGCGTCAGCCCACCCAGCCCCGAGCGCATGGCCGGCTGCGCAGACTGCTGGCAGCCGCCCGCGTCGCACCGTTTCAGGTGGTGGGCTCAGCACCAGAGGAGGAGCTGTCGCTGCTGGGGCTGTGCTGTCACTGCGCTGCGGTACACGAACCACCTCGCACTGCACGTTACAATAGAGCAGTAACTGCGTTGCTGAAACAGGGGTGAAAAGGAGCTGTCATGCTGTGCGCAGCATAATTGCTATTTCTTTTATATGATTATAAGAGTGTGTGATTCCTTAATAAAACCTTATAGAAAACATCCCAAGCCCTCCCCCTCCTCAAATACTCACATGTCAATTTACAGAAAACAAAACCAATTTACTAACAAATGCAAAAATATTAAAACGGAGATCTAATAAGCACATTAGGCATTTCAGCTACCTGTAAATAAGTACCTGTTTAAAAATTGAAGATAGAAAAAAAACATTAAATGCCAATCAAGAATACATGAACTGACTGGTAATTTCTCCGGCACAGGAGGGCAGCAGGAAGAAAGCAAGGAGAGGCACTGGACAGTCCCCACGGGCGGCACTTGGGGAGAGTGCTAAGAGACTATCAAAGCCTCCACTGCTACTTCAGCTCCTTCTCATGGCAAGGTCTCCGGGTTAGAGCCCTCCGCAAACTGTAATCTCCATTCCAATTTCTCCTCCTGGCTTAGGGGCAGCACATGCTCGAAACAGAAAATAAGAAGATTTTGTCAAGGGATGACTCAGAGTTGGGGCAGAGGGAGGGGTGGCAGAGGGGAGCAGCACTCCACGTAAAGACCTTAAACTCCTCTCAGAGGATGCCCGCAGCACACGCGTCTCAAGATAAGGTCACCTCACCTTCCCCCTCACTCCTTCCTAGAGCAGCGCTAAACTAACACTGGCTCCCGCCTAACTGGTTTTCCCTCCTTCCCTTTGAAGTCGTTTATTCCTCTCATTTTCATATTCTCCAGTTCCTGTGTTTTCTCCACCCATGACTTCAGCTCCCCACACAGCCGCGTGAATCGGCGGGTGGACTGTGTCCTTACATCGACAGCAGCAGCAGCAGGGGTACCGCAGTACAAAAGCAGGCACCAAGAGCCAAGATTATGTCTTCGGTATCTCGCCGGCTCATGCAGTGCGTATATATCTTCTGTAAATAACCCTCAGTTTTCACATGGATTATTTAGACTTTCTGATGAAACTGCAGAAATGTCAATGCGGCGCCCGAGCACCCAATCAGGCAGCGGCTCCCTGACCCCTGCCCTCCTCCTCTCCAGCATGACTGCTGTTATCTTCAAGGGGAAAAACCCTCCTTGTCTCTCGTTATACCTTTTTTTACGATCTAGGATTCTGTTAATAATGACTCCGTGTTACATAAAACAGATACATTAATGTCACCAAGTCCCAAAAGTACTGAATCAAGCTGACTCCTTCAGAAAGGAAGAAAGTAATAGATATAAGCAAGGGGAAGCCTTAATAAGAGCGCAGATCCTAAGGATGGGAAGAGCTCCACCAGATCGCTTTCTCCTTCCTATTTGAAATGGGGTATTTAAAGGGCCATGCAGCTAGGAAGATCAGAGTCGTGGCAAGATGACTGTGAACACACCATCAAAGTGAGCAAATCAAACCTGTGATTTTAGGGGGTGCTGCAAAGGCATGCTCAGCCCGTTCCAGCGGCGTGCACTGGTCCCCGTTGCTAATGGGGAGAGGAGGTGGAGAGGCTAGGCAGCCAGCAACCTGGCACTCACCTTTCATCTCTGGAGTAAAAGTGCTGGCTTAGACCAACAGCTTTGGAGAAATAAGTTGCCTGGACTCAGTTTAGAGGAAAAAGTGGCCAACCCTTTGACCTATGCATATGGGCAAGACTATTTTTATTCCTCTACAGCTGGAGCAGATGTTACAATTAAAAGCAACACCCAGTGATTGTTAGTGCTAGAGAAACGCTAAAATAGAACAAAATCTCTAATCAGAGGTAGGAAGATATTTAGTGGCAAAACTATTAATATCTGAAAGCTTCAGAAAAGAAAACCCAGGCTAGTCTGGCCAAGCCATCTGCTACAGAATATAATGCAGAGAGTGCTGTGATCAGAAAGAAACACTGGCGGTGCTCACACAGACACACGGTACACATCTGGGTGTTGACTGTGAATTACATCCAGGGAACATGAAAATGGATTAATAAATTTGTAAGTAGTCGCAAGTAGTTTCACAAAAGAAAAATGACATGAGAAACTAAGTCATGTTTGCTGACTCTGGTTTGGCTGGGCATCAGGGTTTTTCCACCAGCTATAGACACAGCAGGTATTTTGATTCCAACCTTGATGAATTTGGAAAAGGGTAAAATCTTAAGGCCAAGAAGAGGTGTACAAACAGATGCAGCATCTTTTATAGAGTGGCACCCACCAACACAGAAGGTTTAATTTGGCCCAGTGAAAACGTGAGGAGACAATGAGGAAAATGCCCTATGGAACACAGCTTGGTGCTCCAGAAAGGTGAAATCAGGGCAGGAAAACAACGTTAGCCACAATGAGTGCAACTTCCAGAACAACTCAGGAGTTACCTCATGTACATATGTAATAAATAGGGAAAAATCTAAATTAATGGTAAAGGTCTGAGTGACAGACTTTTGTTTCCTTCTTTCAGCTGGCCCCTCGGGCCGGGAGGCCGCAGCACGCTGCTGCCTTTGGAGCCAAGGAAGACGTTCCCCACACAACAGGCTGTATACATCGCGGTGAGCTGCTCACCCCCCTGTAAAGCCAGGGACACCCAGAACATGAGGCTGCTGAGCAAGAGAGAGGAAAAAAGGGAAATGAGAAAGCAGGTTACTCCTTAGGAACCTTCTTCAGGCTCCATCAATATATCAACTTTTCCTGGTCTGTACTGTAACAGAAAATACCTCTCTCACCAGACAGAGCTTGGAGAACAGCCCTGTACCAGTGCTCAGGTGCGATTTAGACCCATCTGTACAAACAAATCCAAATTCAACTCCCCTGACAGAGATCCTCCAGAGTATTACATCTATTAAAATTTGTATTTTGCAATTACTTCAGTTTACTTTGCTTCTTTTCTAGGTTTTATGCTAAATTACATGGATGGCGGATCAAGCTTCACTTAAAAAAAAAAAAAAAAATCTATTTTTTCTGGGTTGTACCACTGAACAATTTTTAAATCATGTGATAAAATCATCATTTTGATTGATAGTTTCACTTTAGACCAGCCTGTGCGTGTTTAATAGAGCAAAATCTGACTTAATCTACTAATTTCTAATTTAACACCAATAAAGTACATGACACATTAGCCATTTTTCTTAATTCCCTACTATAAGATACTCAGTGATGAGGTTTGTGTTTACGCAGCGTACAATAATACACTGGCTACCACCAACTCCTGCCATTTCTTTGGGTGAAAAAGTTAACATCTCTGTGTCTCTGTTCCTAATTCATAAAATGGACATACCAATTTTGATCTCAGAAGTGGTAGGAGGATTAATACGTGAACAACCAAAAGTATAATGTAAGTGCTAGGTGCAATTATTTTAAGTGCTAAATATCTCACGATGATGGCAGATAGGAGTAAGACAGCAATGAGACTGCAATTGTGGGTTTTTTTCATTATTGTATAGACAATGCTAGCCCTCAGAGTATGCCAGGCATTTTCCAGATCAGAAGAGAATGTGATCCCTACTCTGAGAGTGCCTAATCTAAAAAGTCAAAGATGAAAAGAGGGAAAGGAACTCAGGATACAAAGGAATCTATGTAGTGACAGGTCCCAGCTTGTTATTTTAATTAAAAATATGCTAAATCCTTCTTTTTGCCTCTTTCAGCCCTCTCATCCAGGCTCTAAGCTTCAATTCCAGTGTCTGCATAACCTTCCCTAATCATCCAAGGCTCCCCCCACATAAAGGAGCTCTGTGGAGCCAGGGTCAGCACGGCAACGGGCTGCGTGGCAGAGTGTGGCAGCGGGCAGGGCGGACCCCAAAGGCTGGAAATCCACAGATCCAGCCCAAATGTGTTTCCAGAGAGCCTCGTATGTCCTACCAACAGAAGCCCTTGAATTCAGAGGCTTCTCGTGACTTATGGGAGTAAACTGAAGAAAGAGCCCACAACGCTGGATCCCCCTTCACCGGCGTACATGCGTAGCTCGAGCACCGCACCCACCGCACCAACCACAGCCTCCTTTCTCAGAGGGCCCTGGCACATCCTCTGATGGACCCCCAAATCCTCTCAGTCAAACGCACAGAAATGCTACTGAATGAACGACTGGAGAGCGAGCCAGCAGCATCATGCTAGTTTAAATCTTCCGAGAGTTCTGCCAGGGGTTAGTGAGGCCACCTGCCCCCTTCCTGACACCTCCCAGTCCGTCCCATTGCCTTGCCCCCAAACCTGAGGCAAACGTCCCCCCCAGTGCAGGTGACTGTGCTCTGCTCCCCGACTGCCCCCGGAGCCCAATGGATATTCCTTCAGATGTCTAACAAGCATTGAACACAACTGAGGTTTAGAGAGAGACAGAAATCAATACCACAGCTTCCACTAGTCACGCTGAGGGATTAGCCGTCCCAAGGAAAAGCACAGACAGTTGAATAGGAGAATCATGACTCCGAATAACGCAAGAGGTTTATGAAGCTGGAAAGTAGCCTCTGGCCTTGATAACCTCCAGCTGGCCTGGAGGAAAAGCAGTGGAAACCTGCACTCGTAGCATCAGTGGGGCAGGAGCTGGCCCAGCGCAGGCGCGGTGGCACGCTGGGCAGGCGGCAGGCAGGGGACCACCCGGGTCAACACCATCATGCTCAGCACTGCACAGCCATTGGTGTTTTCCCAACCTCTGTTGCAGCTGGGTGATGCATTTCGGTTCTGGAGCTTGAAAGGGAACAGTCCCAACCGCAACAAATGCCAAGAATGGCAAGTGGGTGGGTGAGAAGCACAGTCACAGAACCCTAGAGCTGCGAGCTGGGTTCATCGCCGTGTGAAAGGAGAGGGTGAAGACATGGAAAACCACTCAGCTCATACCATCACCAAAGGAGGCCCCGCAAACCTCTAGTAACGAGAGATATGGGATCCTGCGTCACCGCTAACAAGTACCTCTGTCTTAAGAAATCCAGATCCTCTTTGATCAGGGAACTCTGCAAGAAGCATCTATTTTTGATGGGTAGAGGGAGGGTTAAGACAAGCACTCGAACAGCAAAGTTGTTTTTAGCTTAGCTAACATCGTATAATTTTCTGTGGTTTTATGAGTTGAGGACTTGTTGCTCCCTATTGCTCTCGCTTTTGTTGCTTTGGTTGCTGGTTTAGGACTCCAAAATCTGCAGGTGTGAGTTTGTCTTTAAATTGTCACAGTGAGAAAACGGGGACTACGGAGGAGAGGAGGAGGGGGAAGCAACGTTCCAAAGGCCATCAAGGTTTAATGAGGCATCGGTAACATATCTGCATAGTTGGAGAGAGGTCTTTAAGGACCTCTGAAGTTTTCCACATTTCTGAAGTTTACAGCCCAACATAAGTTTTCTGGGGACACCAAGTGAATAAATGCTCTCAAACTCACTCCTGGAGCCCCCAGATCACAGAGTCACAGTTTGCTTCACTGCCCAAGAACATCACTGATTGTCCACAGGACTTGTAATGTCATTCTGTGAAAGCAGAGGAATTCTTTACAATCCAAATTTCACCCACAGTAGGAGAAGAGCAATGAGACAACAGAGGTGTAGAAGAGCAGACAAAGTTCAACTAATAGGCGGAAAAATGCCTCAAGGTAATTTTCAGTCACAAGCCTCTATAAAGGACTTTTAAAATTATTATTTAGTTTTCTGATTTTTCTCAAGAAAATTAACAGAGGGAGAAAAAAGGTGTCAATACTTCTCAATATAGCAGCTGAACAGTTACAGCACAATAGAAGATTAGCAAGATGCCCTCTTATATGTATCTTAGAAAATAAGCTCTATTTATGACCTGAGGACTTCTATTATTTCATTTCCCCCAACTAGTCATATTCATCTCTCCTGATATCCAGCAATTAAAACTAAAGATGATGTGGAACCACATACTGCCAAAGACGCTCACACAACTTCCCTGTGCATTTCAGAATGGTCTCTGGTCCACTAGATACTAAAATTTATTTACCAGAACTGAAGTTTAAATCCACAACCTAGAAGAGGTCTGTACACTGCCCCTGGTCACGCAGGACTGTCAGAGAACGATCTCAAAGCTTCAGAGCTGCTTCAGACTTGCTCCCTTTTAGGAAAATCTCGTAATTTTGAATGTGCTAACCAACTGTTTGCTGAGAAGGATGTTAACACAGACGTGGTGGCAGTGGATCAGGAACATGTCTGCCCTGCCTGTGGTTGCAGATGTGATCTGTGAATGAGGCGATTGCCCGGGGTAGTGCTCAGATTTGTACAGCCAAGCACATGGGAATATTGTCTGTCTGTTAACCAGGAGACTGATTCACAGAAACCTGCTCTTTTGTCCCAGAATCCGTGACAGAAGCTGTGCTGTCAGGCCGCTCTCACCCTGCGGGCCATTTGCTGGCCAGTGGGGCGATGCAGCAGGGCTGCACTATTTTCACCTGGCTGCTGGCGAGCCCAGTAGCCACCTGCCCAGGGCTGTGAGGGGGACGGGCTCTGCATCCCCCGCCTCGGACACGCTGAGGTCAGATGGCTCTGCCTCGGCGCGGTGCTGCGGGCCACGATCAGCCTCCAGCTCAGGGAGCGATCGCTCCCTCCTGAGACCATCAATCTGTCCCCGTCCCCACCCCCACCGCTCCTTCTCCTGCATTAACCTAAAATATGGGCGCATGTGCTCGCCCCCAGTGCTTCTGCTCCCAGAAACCACCCCGTCCCCTCCCTCCAGCGCTCCTTATCTAAGGCAGCGTGTCACTGCAATTTTATGGTCACCATTACAGGCTCAAGCCCTCCTTTGAGCCAATCGCCCTGCGCTGCCTTGGCTCGGAGAGCAGCCAGGCTTCCCGCGAGGAGCTGCCTCCCGCGCGGCACGCCTGACCCCCTCCGCCGGCAGCCGCCATAAATCTGCCGTACCTGATGGGAGATGGGCTTTTTAGGATCTCTCAGGGTGCTTTGAGGTAGCACTTCTATGAACTCCGTGCCACAATAAATAATGCTACCTGCAATATGTCTTTGGGAACGTGTCAGCAGCGGCTGTCCTGCCATGAATTTTTATTCTTTTGCCGTCTGGAAGATAGATTCCAGATACAGCATTTCCCCGCACTTAGTGTCAAATCTCTTTACCCCTTTGCCCCGGCAGAATGACAGGGACCACAAATAAAATAAAATAATAAAAAAGAAGCATAGGAAAAATGGCCTGAGAGCAGAGGGAAAGCACTAAACTCACCTCTCTCCGCAGCTGAGCAGCTTCAGAGATGACAGCAGTGACTATGGGCAGGGGCAATTTGGAACAGGAAGAAGGTAATTTTTGTACACTGCTGCTAAGACTTCTGCAGGAGGATTCCACAGAAAGGAGTGTAAAGATAAAATTGCTATAATGAGCATATTGCACGTAGAACTGGAAGACACGGGAACGTGGGTATGCGTGCCATCCCAAACTGGTGTGCCAGATGGGGAAATAAAGTACTGACCCCAGAAAGGAATGGGCTTTTTAATGAAAAAATCTTCCTCACGGTAGAGAAAAAGGTCATACAGAAAGACAAATGAAATGGTCTAAATATTTGCAAATCTTGCACTGCAGACCTGATATCAAGGTTAGAGTGTGGAAGGAAGAACGCTGTAACTACTACCAACAGGAATCCCATGACAAAAGACATTGCAATTGGGATGAGGATCTTGTACCGCTCGTCTGGATTGCTGAAAACAAGTGGGCAGCGCAGCCCAGGAGCCAACAGTGCGGCCAACGGCGCTTGAGAGCTTCATCAACGAGTGGAGGTGCAGGGGCAGAGTGGGCCCTCGGCAATCTCTGGGGCTGCCACCGAAGCGGGAGGGGCAGGTGACACACCCGAGCGTGATGCTGCCATTCAGAGGCCCCTCAGAGAGGCCAGCAGGAATCCTGATGTCCAAGAGAGGGAAAAGGCCCATCCTGCGCCGGGGGGAGTGACCCCAGACTCCAGTACGCACCAGGGCTGACCCGCAGAGAGGGACCTGGGGCTCCGGGGGCCATCAGGCTGACCGCAAGCCAGCCACGTGCCCTCAGGGCAAAGGCCACCAGCAGCAGACGGGGCTGCCCGGGGAGGAACCCTGCCAGCAGGTCCCGGGGCGGGGGATCCCCCCGCTCCGCTCTGCACCGCTGAGCCCACGCCTGGAGCACTTGGTCCCGTTCTGGGCTCCCCAGTGCAAGACCGGTAGGGCCTTACCAGCTGGCTGAGGCAATCTCCAGTGGTGCCACCCAACCTCAGTGATCCTGTGACCTGTGTGAGGAATCCAGGCTTTGCTTTCTGGCTACCACATGTAAGCAATTGAGTAAACTACCCTTACGACTCCAAAATACTTTAAAAAACCCAGGCAGGTAAAATATTATTAGTTGTACAATTCAATTGGGAATATGAGAAATATCTGCTCAAACAACAATATAACAGCCGAGAAAACTCTATAAAAAGATAAAGAGTTCCAACTAGACAGGAGTTCACAGTGCACGTTTTTTTTCCTCTTGGTTTCCCTCTTCTAGCTCAGTGCCTTATATAAAAATAATGACTCTTTTCCACTTCTGAATGCTGTCTGGGCTGCAGCACAATCTTATCTTAATTTGAAGACATTATTTTACTTTCTTCCTTTACTCTGATGAAATTACCAAGTTTCATAGCCCTTACATCTAAAAGATATTAGGACAAACACTCCAGTATCTTCCCATTAATGCGGACATGCCAGTTATAACATACAGTATGTTAAAGACCTCTCTGTTGTACCATTACGTCACCCTCGTCCAGTCTTCAAGCGAAGCCAGAATATATTGATGCCGTCTGAAACATCCCCTCCAGCATCTGTGCTTCCCAATTCACATCAACAATGACGACACTGTAGTTAGAATACAGCTACCCGCTTGCCTTAACATGTCCTCTTCCCATTTCCACCTTTGAGACTGAACTATAAACACTGCAGTGGAGACTTTGTTAAATATAAATACATTACTGAGCAACAGCTGTACAAAACAAACCACCCAAAGATGTTGAGCAACTGCTTTTGCCACACAGCAGAGTTAAAGTGGAGGAGATTTACAAGGTCATTGACAAACGCAAGTATTGATTGAGTATTAAAGTGTCTTGTGATTAATACAGCCTTCGAAGTAATTAGTGCAGAAGATCTCTTATATCTCACCATGTTTAAATAATGTATCTGTGAACATGCAGGCCCCCTGTCAATCACTCTGGCTGAGGCCAAACATCATATCACCTGATAACTCATTTGGAAACTGGGCTTCCTGCCTGCTGAATATCTTTCAAAAACAGCAACTCTTCCCTAATTGCCTGGGGTGACCTATATTTAGAGCCTTGCAGTTCACTGGGGGGGCAGAGAGGGAGAAGAGAGCTAGAAGAAATGCTAAAGCGCGCCGTTCGTACAACGGTAATAAAAACCCAGGAGAAATACGAGAGCACTGGAAGCACCGGCTGAGGGACCCAGAGCAGGAACACGCAAGCGGCGTTTGCTCAGCCCAGACACACCATTCCCGTACCCGAGGTACCCATGCAGCTCTCTCCCGTTCACGTTGACGTAACAGTCTAGATTTTTTCATACAGTAGTTGATGTTAAAACTGGAAATGAGGGAAAGGTAGTTTGTTTTTTAATTCAAAGAAATATGCAAACCAAGATGGACACAATTTCTCCCAGGTCTCCTAAGTTTTTATTGGGGAAAGAGGTGTTCAATTAATACTTTCCAAGCTATATCTGCATCTGGCTCACTAACAGATCCCAACAATACATGATCAGAATTTCTGTGATTGGAGTAATAGAAAACAGGGCTGGAAAGGACCTCAGAAAGTCACTGAATTGATCTTTCTACCCACAGGCAGAATCAATTACACCCTAAGCACCCTAATATCCTGGCATCCTAGATTGAAAGGATGGGTCACGTTAATCTAATACCAAACTGGTTGTAAGCTCTTGATCAATTTGCAGTCATCTGCATCCTCACTAATTCTCCCACTCCCTGGGACCAACAGGCTCATAGCAAAGTCTAACTGCTCTTGAGGTACAGGAGTGCAGGAATAAGAACAACTTAAATTCTAAAAGAAAAAATATGCTCCAAACCCAGAAAATCTTCAGGAGAAAGTAGATAATGGAAAAAAAAGAGGGTGGAAAAGGTATCTGCAGTGTGTAGGAGGTACAGAAGCATCAAGGGAAGGAGGGCAAAGACAAGGAATATGCACAATCAAACTCAAAAAAGCTTACGTTTTGGAAACATTATTGCTCATTTATTTCCCATTTTTTGCAGCTATTTAAGGAATACCTTTTTTCCCCATTATTATATAGTGGAGCTTAATACCTAGATAAAAAAAATATACACAAGAATGTGATGAGAGGAGGATTATAAAAAGACCTAAAAAAGTCACTCTGCTCTTCCCCAGTGCTCAGTGACATAACAAACCCACTGTATAAGGAAGCTCACATTCCTCATATCAAAGGCTCAGGCTCCGTGTGGGGCTCTACATTCTATATTTAAACAAACTCTTTGAGCCCCTCTTGGTTACTCCTTGCAGTAACTTCTGCAGAGGGAGAAGCCTCAGCTGATGCCGAGGACTCTTGGGTTAGGGCTGGCAGTCTCGGTATCCCTGTGTCAGGTCTTGGTCCCCACCAGAATGGCCTAAATCTCATCTGAAATGAGGTCACCATCATCCCCGGGAAGATCTGTCAGCAGTTACTAGAACTATGTGTGAGTTTTTCTGGAGCAAGGCGGCATTTATCGGTCACCTGGATCTAGGAGGTAAATGTTCTGCAGTAAGTGCCACTTCAGCAAAATAAGCAGCTTTACATCTTCTGGGTGCTTTCTGGAGTCTGTGAAGCATCAGGTACTCATCTAATGTCTTCTTAATCTCTTTTCCACCATTTTCTTTAAACAATTGTAATCACAGGGTTTCTCTGAAGCACACTTAGAGATTGTTAAACATTTACTGCTTATTGGGTAAATAAGGCTCTGGGAAACGGTTCTCTTCAAAGTCATTCAGTTCTGAGCTGCTGTTTGAGTCCAGTTTAGAAAAAGTAAAGAGCTGAACTGCAACCCCACTATCCATCTCAATCTCTCTTACACCTTCCTCTAACAGAGACCAAGGACTGCTGTAAAACACACAAATATTCTGGAATTCTGCAGACACTGCACACTCCTGCTTACAGGCCAGTGCCACGTGGGTGCAGAGCCACCAGCCAGAGTGTCCCTGGTGTAGAGGAGGGTTGGGACTGCAACATCAACGTACTTCTGGAGAAGACACAGCCCTCGCCTTCCGCTGCCCATTTAACTTTCAGAGGTTAAAATATGCAACATATGGAAGTTAATCACTCTCATACATAATCAAATCAGAGCAATTCCTAAACTAATTTAGAGGGAGGAAAAAGAAGGAAAAATCATTCTTCCTGGAAGACAATGAAAGAAATCCAAACCTGGGACTTGTGGCTTTTTCTTTAGCCAAAGCACCAGAAATATTCTCCTGCCTTTAGTGTCAACCTCACTTTCTTTTTTCTTGCACCTGCTAACATTCCATAACCCATAAGTCCCTCTTCCTTCCCCTCTTACGAGTTTATTTATTATGACTATTTTACCAGCTATTGGTTCAACACACTCCACTCAAATATTCATCATTTGGTTCTCTGGGTAAATCGTGTTTAATCAGCACAGGAGAGAAAATAGCATAATTATAGATGCCGGATGCCATTACACTCAGAAGAAATTAAACCTTGTCTTGAGCTGTCCGGTGGTGCCTCTGATGAAAACAAGCAGGCTGCATTGCCTGGGAGGTTACCGAGAGGTTAGTGGCCACACAGGGCCACAGGCACCTTCTGGGGTCTCTGAGCCCCCGGAACAGCGAGCGGTGGAGAGGCACAGAGGGGGAGAGAGAGAGAAGGGACTTTGGATAAAGAGAGACCACCAGAATTTGTCATAATGACGCCAGTAAACACAGCTTTGAGAATATGATAAGCCAAACGCCTACATTAATTACAGTGCAGAAAATCAAGGTTGCTACACAGAGATGTGGTGGTTGTAAACAAGTGCTGTCCACAAAAATCCTGCCTTAAGAGTAAGGACTGAGGTAAGGCATGTTTCATCTCTGGCCTTGGGCCGAGGCTGGCTTCAGCAGCTGGCGAATTCCTCCGAGTGGGAGCTGGCCCTCCTTGGTGGGTCGCTCTGCACTGGCACTGCAGCACTGAGTGTTACCAGACTGCAAAGACACAGTTCGGCACCAAAACGGAGGGAAGAGAGGAGACCCGGACACACTACCAGCCCAGAGGTAGTGCCTGTTCTACCCTGTGCCAATTACAGTACTTCTGGGTAATGAGGTTTTTTAAGGTAAATAATTCTATTTTAGTAATACTAATGGACAAATTCTTTACTGATCAATAAAGTCCAAAAAGTTATTACAGTAACAAAGATGCAAATAGATTCTTAAAGTTGCTCAGAGGAAGAAGTGGGGCAGTCTTCCCCAGCTGGCACCGAACCACTTAAAACTTGACACTACCCTCGTATAAAGTATCACAGGTCATGCCATAAAATGCTATAGGAGACATTTTACCTGAAGACACTTCATATTCACCACTTGACATCAGTGCTCAGAAACGCCTGCCCAGGTTCAGATAGAACAATGGCCAGAAAGGCTGAGTGTTGTATTTTGTTTATTATTTATTTTTTGCTAATAATACATCTGAGGTTTAGATAAGTAACTAAGAGGAAGGAGAGCTCCTTCTAGTCCATCCTGCTGCCGACAATTAAGAAACCTCAAAGTAATTTTTGAAAATGTCAGCGTCTCATTTAGCAAACGGATAAATAATGAATGAAGCATAATCACTGTCCTGTGCTGGTGGTACAGCTTCGCGGTGTCATTAGTAAACTAACGGTATAATATCTTCGTGTCACAGTTTAATTATATCTTGTAATTAGTTTCAGCAATGGATTGCACAGAGTCAGGCCCCCTGAGCTAAACAAAAGGTAATAGAACTTTCAGAGTCCTCGCATAAATCAATTATGAAAGTGTCCTGTGTTATTTGAGGCTTGTTTGCTGTAATTTTATGCACAAAGAAGAAACGATCCCTGCTGCCTATGGAGGGCGATTCACCTTACCACTTGCCTGCCTAAGTGAGCGCAAGTACTGGCGGCACAGGAGCCCGCCCTGCGCTGACCAGCTATCAACGACGCTCCCTGAGAGCGGCTGGCGCGTGTGGCTGCCGAGAGCCCCTGCCTTGCCTGGCTGCCAACACCACCAACGCCAGACGTGGTACGATGGCTGCGCTCTTGTTGCTGCTGCTGTGTTATAGCTAGTACTGAACTTTGGCATTTTACAGGTGTTATTCATTCAACCCTCTGTGCCCAAAGCTGCATATTACTGCACTTCTTTCCACTCTCCCGAGAGGACCACACCACCATCCCAGCAACACCTACACCTTCCTGCTCCCTGTTCTTTATCCACAGAGTGAAAAAATCCCCCCGGGCGAGACATCTGATCTCTCGTTCGCATTCACACATCCAGAGAAGCCACCAGCACTGGTTCCTGGCCCAGTGACTGTCTTCCCCGTACAAACACACTCGGGTTAGTTCCTTCTCCTGCTCCAGCTCGCTGTTACTCCTTTGCTGCCATGGGAATGAAGCCAGCAGAGGAGGGCCATGTTGGAAACAGATCCACACAGGCTGAAGGGTCCATTGAGGTTATGCAGTCGTAATTGCAGCAGATCAAAATCTCTGCTGCCATCCTGCAGGCTGCTACTTAAGCTCTGGAAATTCTACAGAAGACTCTTTTCTTAAGAGCTCTTTATACCACACCAGGAGTGCGTGCATATATAAACTGCGGATATAAAAACCTGTACCTGTAAAGTGGCTGTGAATGATCTTCCCTATCCCAGCCTATAACTTCTCACATAGTTTCAGGGAAAAAAAAGAGTTGCATTACTGGAATTAAATGTATAAAATAATGTTTCACAGTTCAGGCTTAATAGCTGTATTCTATTTGCATATTTTTTCCAGAGTCTTCTTAAGAGTACTACATATTGTTACCATTCCTCTACGTACTGATGCACACACATGGCTCTCGCTGCTCTGGTGTCTGAGTGCCTGAATCATTTGTCTTTTCATGTTCCTCCTCTGCCCCCACTGCTTGGTGTTGGAAGCTGCCTATGTTACGTGGGATGGAGAAGGAGGGAAAAAAAAATAAAAAATAAAATCAAACCTCTCAGTGTGTCTAATTTTGGCCTACCGAGATCTCCAAAAGCAAAAAAGGCTCAAAGCAGAAGCAAAGGGCTGTCCGCAGGTCACCCAATCCGAGTCGGAGTGTCTGGGATCCCTACTGTGGGCAGCAGAGGAGAAGTGTGGAGAAGAGTCTGAAAGGTGCCAAGACATGTAATCGTCTCAGTTCTGATCAAGCTGCAAAACACGCTGGGGTCCTGGTTCAAAGCCCTCATCAAGTCTGCCTTGAAAGTGAATCTAGTGGCATGCTGGCCTTTCTGTTTATACAACAACTTACAGGTTTAAATGAAAAGCTGCTTGATAAAGCAGCCTGAATCCTCCTATTGTGAGCCCTTCAGCAAATTTAACAAAAGAAAAAGCACTGACTAGAAAAAAAGGGAAAAAAAAAGTCCACTCCTCGGAGCGGTGCTGCAATCCGGCTGGTTGCCATGGTGACATGATGACTTGTTCACATGGCAACATACCTTAGGTCCACTATTAAAATGATGAGAGTAAACTGGGTTGCACTAAGTATAGTATCCTGTCTGCCACACGAGCCTTTCTCTGCTGCAGAGCTGGGACAGATGCTGGTGCACAGGAGCACGGAAGAGGAGAACAAAGCTGGAGACAGCAGTTTTGGTGGGCAGGGGGAAAATAAGGGGGATAAACAGAATTCTAGATCTGTATCTGAGATGAATGACAGCTACACAGATGCTAAATTAAATTTCACTTTGATATAAAATCTGCCTTTATAAGTTAAAGGATGTTTTCTATACGTCAGTAACATGCTCCAGAGGGCACTGAACTTCTTTCGGAAGTGACCTCTAGCGAGCACGGGCACAGAGTCAGTGGGGAATGGGGGGGGGGGGCGGGAGTCACTGGAGAGCCTATCAACACAAAACTAATTGTGTTAAAAATAAAACTTAAGAAATAGCTGTTACAGCACTGAAATGTAAACATGCAGTTTGTCATTTACATTAAAATCCTAAACAACTAGCAAGGGGCAAATCGTGCAACATCTATTTAGTCAGAATGAATACCAAGATCGCAAAAAATACACCCTCATTGCAATGTTAGCAGTGTTCTCTGCAATTATTTTAACAGATTTAAACACCTCCTTCTGATAGCATAGAAAATTTTGATACTGCTGGGGAACCCAGTTGTCCCTCATTTATAGATGAAGGACAGGATGAATCTCCTTGGTTTATGAAGCATGTACGTTACACAACAGACAGAAGAAAGACTGAAAATATAAAACATGAGAAAAAATATCTTCAATACAGATTCTATTTTAATTTTGCTGGCTTCCTGTTATTCCTTTCTATAGAAGGCAGTAACCTGGTATCTTTCTTGCTCACCAACGTCAGTGCAAATTTTTAGCCTAAAATCATATTTAGATATCGTGGTGATTTGGAGTTCCAGCAATTTGAAGACCCCAGGTGCAACCTACTAATGTTTTACTTTTATCACTGACTAGTTAAACAAACCCCACGATGGCATGGCGCCCGTAACATGCAGCGGCATTCCCTGTTCCCATTCTTGTCACAGCTACAGGCTCACCATGTGACCCTGCATTCGTCTGCAACTCTTTTCGATCTTCTCAAGATCTTTAAAATTTGCAGATGACTCCCAGGCAGCTCCCGCCCCGCCTGCCCTGCAGCACGGCCCTCGCAGGCCCGCTGCCGCCCTCCTGCCGTGCGGTCAGCGCTCCACTGACGCCTTCGGAGGCCGAGCTGCGTGCCCAGCACGGCAGGAGCGAAGGCCCCACCATTTTAGCAGATGTCAGAGCAGAGGAGGATTCCTTTCATCTCTACTACTGATGAAACAATAGCTTTGTCCCACTCCTCGAAACACAGTGAACGATAACTGCCTCATAAGGATGGTAAACTGTACGTGGAAAAAACCAGAAAAGAAACCTTCTGGTGTCTATCAAGCTCTCATGACAGCTGCACTCATGTTTCCTCCTGAGGACCAAAATAACTACAAAGTGCATGAAATCATTAAGCGCATGAAAATCCCAGAGGTAGGCTTGGGCTAAACCTCATGATTTCCCAACCAAAAGGCATCAAAGAACAATCCCTCACAGTTCATTTGCTGTCTCCCTCCGCACATACCTATAGCAGGGAAGTTTGCCTGTGCTCGGCACGCACAGAGCGGGAACTCCGCACGCTCCCTGCCCGCCCCTGGGCGCGCGGCCCGGCCAAAGCTGGGGGCAGGCAGCGGGGAGGGAGGGCGGCAGCACCTGAAAAGCCCAAGTTGGAACAAAAAGCCTTTCAAGGGCATCTGTACATTGGCACATCCACAGTCTGTAGGAGCTTTTCCAGACAAGAAAGGGAATCTGTCATTTCAAGGTACAGTAAATATTGTATTTTGCATGAGCCAGTATGACAGTCCTTGCAGGAACACGGGTGGCAAGGTGCTGATTTGGTAGGGGTCTGGGAATCTAACTTCAGATAGCGGAGATGAGGTCCCATTTTTATTCATAACACTATCTAGTCGATAAACTAAACAGTCCAAATGAACTTAGAGTTTTTCAGCATGATGCAATGCTTTAATCAGACCTGAAATTTGATGTCCAGTACAGAAAGTTGTAGAGCAGAAATTAAGGCTATTTCTGACCAGAAAAATCTAAAAGCAAAGACTAGACTTCCATTTTGCAAAGACTGATACCTAACTGTAGAAAAAATACCTATAGTATTTATCGGTAGAATTCATAAACTTTTGAAGTGGGCACAGAAAGCCTTTTGCAATGCTTTTCTTCTCTCGTCTTCTCCTGCTCCACCCCTGGCATATTCAGAGATGATTTGCTACTTTCCACTTTCCAGTGGTTCAGCACACACCTACCTAATCCCTCCTTTAAAATAGTTGCTTCTACAAATTGCAATAATCTTACAATTTAAAAAAAAAAAAAATCAATCCCTATAAAGAGCAGAGAAATGGACTCAAGTTCATCGATTCCTAAACTTTTAATGATAAATCTAATTTTAGAAATAAGATTTAGCTGAAGGATAAATTGGGAAGGAATTTCAGCCACTTGTAAGGACTTCATTACTGGAAAAGGAACCTGAAGGTTCACCAGCCAGACAACAGGTGTTTAAACAATTCCTTCTACCTACGCTCTCACGTCAACTTTATTTTCAAGTTTCACTCAATGATGGAGTTGTTTCTTAGCTCCTTGTGTGCTTAGCCATTTAATTAAAGCAACCCATATTGAATTCATGTCCAGATGCCTTGACCAGCAGAGCCAGATCCTCATTGGCATGCCAGCTGCTCAAAGAAGAGCACAGCCCCTTGCATACTAATCAGAGGAGAAGGCAGTGATTCATCAGCCTACGATACCGCTTCAGCATCTACAAGCACTTATGACATGTAATTGCTGGTGCATAAGCAAGCCAGGCCACATTAAAAAGCCTACAGATAGTCAGAGATAAAAATTAATGACTTTTGCTTTGTGTAATCCTGTGTGCATTGGGGAGGGGGGAGGGGAGACTGGGATTAATGGACAAATGTAAGTAGGCACAAAGGAACAAAGAGTTTCTTGGCCTTGTTTACATATTGAACAATAATAATAAAAGAAAAGTGACAAGTTATGGGAAAGGCAAGTGTGAATTTTCGGCACGAGTGAGTTGGAAGACTGCTTGCAGTTCATTATGGATGCAGAATTTCCATACTCATTATTCCGAAACAAACCTCCTTAGAAGGCCCTTCTGGGACCAATGGCAGCAGTTTTTATTATTCATCTTTTGCTAGTATTGAGGATGTCATTATAAGAGCCGCACAGAGATCCTGCTGCATGGCATACAGGAGGAGAGGAGTATAACTATCTTGGGAGGAATAGCTTACTTTTCATGAGGCCAGAGCAACCAAAAAGTCAGGGTCATAGTGGGCCACAGTTGTAAAATCAAGAAAGAAGAGGGAGGTAAATCAAGGACAGCCGACAAAGACATTATGTTATGCACCCATGACAGCAGCTTCTGTAGATCAAGTTCTCATCAAAATATGCACGCATCAACACTGTCGTCTGAATCTCCTTCTTCCTGCCACAAATCCCCTTTTCTTCTCCAGTGATGGATATGCCCTCCTTGAAACGATTTTGAAGAGAAATGCAACTTCTCTATTTTTATTTTTTCTTTTACATTTGCTTCTGCTTTCTGAAGTCTTCGTGAGATGTATCTATCAAGGAGCTCAGTGAAACTGAAGTTACTCGAGCTGTCTTTCTACTCGGAGGTAACAAAAGGAGGGAACAAAAAAAGGATGCATGTGTGATAGTATACATAATCAGAAACTTAGTCTCACCTAACGCCTACCTCCAGCACACCAGGCACAATAACCTACTTCAGCAGCTTGCAGGGGTAGAGGTCTATTGATTTCAGCAGAAATCTGCCCACGTACAATAGCAGAGATCTGGTAGCAGACTTTCCTTCTGTCATGAAAATTGCCAATTACGTGTACAGCTGCGTGTTCTCCAGCACAGAGGCCGATACCTCCAGTTTCATTTCTAAAGGTAAATGCTAGCTCCAGTTTGGACTCCGATTTCAGCCCACTTCAGCCACTACACTCACTCAAGAAAGGCCATTTATTACCTGTTGAATGGATGTTTCTACTCTGTAGCTGCGAAGAGTTATTTTAGGAACTATTGATTTATCCTAATTGCATCTATCTTAGTACTATGAAAAATTGCCATTGCCATGACAGTAGTGTTAAAAAAAAGGAAAAAAGATTATTCTTTAGTCAAGCATGTTATTCATTTTACTACAGTAGACAACAAACCCTTCCTACAGAGGTCAAATATAATCACTGCGTGACTCAGAGGTAACAGCACAAACCTGGAACTTGGTTTGGCATCTAACCCCGACACTGCACAACCACCTCTGGGCACCTGCAGGTTCTGGAAACCGCAGTCGTTAGGATGCACTTTCAGCAGCACGACATGAGAAATACCAGTTGTGCCAGCAAAAGACACTTGGCGCTGATGCCAAGAGCTACCGTGCTGCCCTGGCAGGAGGGACAGTGTCTCTGACAGCACTCTTTCAGAAAACCTTTCTCCCCGCAAGTTCTTTGCCTCAGAGACAAGATGGTTCCTGAGATTCGCACACAGCAGGGAGGAGAGCAAAGCTCTTCGCTTCTCCTTTTCCTGGCGGCTGCCGTTACCCAACAGCCACGGCCACGCCGATACACCGCAGACACGCACTAGAACCTGCAGGTGAATGGCGGGCTGGGTGTATACAGATGAGGTCCTTTATGCGGCCCAAATTAATCCACATTCAATTTGATCCTGTCTCCTAACTGGTAACACTTGTAAAGATAGTCCAGAGGATTACCTAGCCTCCCCATCCTTTCACAGCGCTGAAGAATAGAGCATAAAGTGCTGGGACTCAGGAAAACAGAAAATCATTGATATCGGCAGGCAGCTGAGCAGAAACTCACAGCTATCAGTTGTGTTTAAGGTCTACCACTGTGTTACAACCTTTCCTTCTGCAAACCTTGCTCTTTATTTATCGGTTACACCAGTTAATTTCATCTGTTTTGCAGAAATATTTACCGAGGGTAGGTGAGGGAAGCAGAAGCTGCAGCTGCATCCTCAGTCACCATACGGTTTATTTACAACTGGGGCTTTGTGGTGCAGCTAGATAAAAGAGGATTAAATTACGCTTTGTAGATTAAGAGTCTGAACACTATAAAACTCATAAGCCTTTGTATGCTAAGCAAGAACTTTGACTCCCATAGGAGCTTGCAACTGAGATTCTGCATACACATAGAAGACTTGAATTTTTTTGATATTTCAGTGTATCTTTCACAAAGAGATATTATCAAACTGTTTTGGAAACACTTTATCAGCACAAAAAAGTTAAACTGAATCGTGGTGTCCAGCACATTTTCATCTCAGTTCCTCCACACAGTCATTCAAAGAGACTTTCCTATCATAACGGTACCACCACCACCACACACTATCTGTGTACCCATCCCACCGCTCCCTTCCCATCAGAAGAATACTGTCCCAGGTCTTTGCTTACTGGGAAAACATACTAATACCACACACACAAACCCTTTTCCTGCCCCCTCTCTTCTCTCTTCTTTGTCTTAGACATAATTTAGAAAACGCACACAAAAAATTCTTCTTTCAGAAGAACTTTTTCTTATATTTAGATAGTATTACACTTAAAACAAGGACAAGCAGCACTGTTTGGAGATAAAGAAAGCAAAAGAAGCTTTCAGTCTTGACAAAACTATAACAAAAAAATCTACACATGGATCAGCTACAGAGCAGAAAGGTATTTGTGTGTGTGTATTTTCAGCTAAGAGGGATACAAGTATCTAAGGATTCAATCAAATTATTTCTTCCCCAACCTTATTTTCCATTTTTTCCTCCACACTTCTAGGAGAAAAGCAAGAAAACATTTAAGTTTGATGTACACATACAACTATCTTCTGCAACGGGAAGACGGGAAGACAGAACAAGCTGATAACCTGTTTCCCGCAGAGATGTTTGAGGCTGGCCACTGCAATAGTCCACTAACAGCTGCTCCTGGATTTAAAATACAAAATGAAAGTTTACTATGGAAAACTGTTTAAGAAAGCTGGGATTTTCTTTACAAACTAAGGGTTGGACATTTCAAGACAAGTCTTCCATTATCATCATTGGTGGGAAAGGCAAAGGGTTTAGAGCAGGTATCGACAACATCTGAGCTCACGGTAATGGTGGAGAAACCAGCTGAGGTGTGTGTAATCCACCCGCCAGGCCAGGTGCCAGGGTGGCCAGCCCACTTCTGGGGGCGAGCGAGCCCCGCTGCCCGTGCCCCGCGCTACTCGGCCAGGCGCGGGCAGCCTCCCAAGGCCCAGCTCAAACCTGGGAATGAACTGGCTTACCCTTCCCACTGTGCATGGGCACGGCCCTGCTCGCCAGCCCGGGCCTGGCAGCCCCAGGGGTTTCACAGCTCATGGCACGAGTGCTCCGGGCTCTCACCCTGAGGTGACCAGATGCAGCCCCCCGTCGCCAGGGCCTCTCCCTCACCCCAACCCAGAGCTCGGCTGTAACCACCCTTGCAGCCGGTCACGCAGCCCGTGCTCTGCTGAAATACGATGGGTTCCATACGTTCTGCTGCATAATCTGGTAAGAAATGACTGTTGCTGGAGAAGTGCTGGAAGAAACGGCTCCCTGACAGAAGCCAGCTCCAGCTAAGAAAGGAAGCTCTAGGGGTGATATTAAATGTTACCTGTCCAGGAATAGCTAAGAAGGGCATGTTAAACAGTAATCACTAGGTAACTGTCTCAGACAGAAAGAGAGGGGCGAAAAAACCTGAAGTAGCTATCTTTAAAGAGAACAAGCAGATCTGAGTAATCCAATTTAGGGGAGATAAGAGTCTGCTGGTAGCACTGTCCTTTAACTGGACAAACGCCTTCGTTCAAGTGTCAACCCCAATCCTGGGGAGGTCAGCGCACGGGGCCTGCAGCCTAATGTACTCCTGAATTGGCTGAGTGGATTTCCGAACAAACACGCTGGTCCAACAGAATTGATTTTCAGCAGGCCGTATGGGTCCCTAACGTAATTATCCTGCAGTGAGTCAGTTCACAGCAGCCCCTGCATTTAAAAGCTGCTGGTCAGCCGAGAGGAGAGGTTACCACCGGTGCCTCAGCCTCTCCGCCAAGTACAGCTTCGCTTTTAATTGTTTAAACAGCAGTGGAATTTCTTTTGCTCTTTCTCAACAGAGAATCATTATATCCCTGTTTAAAGAGGTCTGGAGGGACCTCAGAAGAAACTTTCCCTTCAAGCTTTGTGTGCTAATGAAAAAAATCAAGTCATAGCTCTCTAATAGGCGAATTCCATCTATAACAAGCAAATCCAATCATCTCGACACCAGTGCCACACCACGATAAAACTTCCCCAGCTTTTGCTGCGCGAAGGCACCGGGCTGCCCGTCCCTGTCCCCCGCAGGCCACCCCTCCGGCAGCCCCAGCGGGCACAGCCAGCTCAGCCACCCCAAACCACTGCTCCAGGCCGGACAGGCCCCGGCACTCAGGGCAGAGGGGATGGGGCCGCGCAGGCCACTGCTCTCAACCACCCAGGCCTCAGGAGCGGCACGGCCCGGCACGGCACAGTGCCCAGCTCAGGCGGCGTTACGGCACAGCTGGGAGCAGGCTGTGCTTCCCACCCAACACAGAACTCATCCCCAGGTGCTCTAATACACCGGTTAATTCCTTAACCAAGTTCCTGTAGCACCGTTCTTGGAACTGCTGACATGAATCAAATCACATCTAGGGAATTACTTGATACAGAAGAGCCAAATTTCTCCACGATAAAGTAATATCAGGTCTGTGTACGAACCAGATAAAGCAAGATCAGTTTTATAGCATTTCCTCTAATTTGTATTTTTCTCTTTCTTGGTGAAGGTTTGGACTCACTCTGAAAGTCAGGAGACAATCCCACTGGGTCTGTAGTTCTGAGATACGTATGAAAAAAAGTCCATGCCCTAATACTGGGCCTTTTCCTACAGACCTTGCCAATAATAATGACGTGAAGTAGCACTGAATACTCTAACGAGATTCCCCCCCTTCCCCGTTTCATCACAGCAGTGTCAGTTCTTTATAGAAGCAGATGTATCGCCCTCAGACAAAAAGCACAGCACCAGCTAAGCTTGTTTTAGATGTCATCGCATCTCTTGCAGCGTTATCCAGCTGAGTTTTGTCCTGACTACCTAAAAGTTTCCTACACTGGGGAAACCGCCAGCACCGTGGGCCGACTCACAGCAACTGTGACAATGAGGACGCATTAGTAGTACAAGTACCTGTGCAGGCACAGATGTAAAAATGATGGACTTGCTTTATAACTGCCACCAAACAGAAGTTACGTGCACAGGACTTCCGGGTGTCGCTGACCTCCTGCCCTGGCAACGCAGGGCTCCGTGTGCCGCTGGACGGGGACTGAAGAGGTCACACTGGGTCCGAGTGAAAGCTGGGGTCCTCTCTCCAGCCTGGCCAGAAAACATAGGAACATGGCCAGTGCCACGTGACACAGCTGGAGCTGCTCAGGGACCTCCCCAGCCAGGTACTTCAGTCGGGCTACTGTGTTCAGTACCCATCAAGGAGCCTCTTCTCCATGAATTTGTCTAACCTATTTTGAACTCATTTATTCTTTTCTCATCCACAATATCCTATACAATAAATTCCATGTGTTAGTTATGTGCTCTGAGAAAAGGTACCGACTTTTCCTTGTTTTAAACTTGCCCTGTTTGGCGAATACCCCTTCTTGTAATCATCCCCTAATCATTTTTCCTGTGCCACTCACAATTTAAAAGCTGCTACTGTGTTTCTCCATCACATTTATTCTCATGGATCAAGAATTCTAGCCTTTTTAGTCCCTCTGCTCATGGAAGGTGCCCCAATATCTGCAAACAGTCTATCTGATCAACTCAGTTCCCCATTTCAACACTTGCAAGTAAGGCCTAGCATCCTGATTATCCTTCCAAGGCTGCAACACTTATTAATACAGAACCCCCTCCTCATATCTCCACTGAAGAGCACCAAAAAACCTTATACACCCTCAGCTTTTCACAAAGACCTTATTTTATCCGTGGTGCTAAAAATTTATTGGCAAACTAAAGCTCCACCCAGACAAAGCTGCCTGATTGATTTTGTATTGAGAGAATTAGAGCAGATGCAAGCTGCCTCAGAGCTCACCAGCCCAAAGTTGCAACCGAGCAGACAGAAGGAGCATCCACCTGAACACTGGATTCCCTGCAATACAGTTTTGTGCTGGTTACATCTGTGTTTCCTCCAGTCAGTCAATGCTGCTTTAACTGTACTCTGCTCTCCCCACTGCAGTTGCAGAAAGCCATCTGTCAGATTCTCAGCCTTATTTCCCTTTTCCTGTCTTTCCCCAAAGTAGGAGCAAATGGGGCCAGATTCCAGCTGTATTTTTCATCCTCCAATTAGCAGGCTCCAATTCATCACTCTGAGTATCTCCTGGCATCAGTGCTGAGATTCCCTCCTCACGCCTGGTAAATCGGTCTTCATTTAAAACCCTCTCTCTTAGCCCTAAATGGAAATCAATTCTGCAAGTTTAGCAAATAGTTAATTACTCCACAAAGAGGATTGATTGGCCTTTGATCACCAGAAAGCTCTGTAGTGCTATTAGTCTCTTTCATCTGTGATTAAACCACAGAGAAAAAGAAACAAAAACTAAATTAGGCTTCTCCTGTTATCCTACAAATATTTAATGACGGGATAATCTCCTAAAGGTGCGATCAGGGGATATACATTCCGCCAGGAAACGTCTCCAGCTCAACCTTGAACCCAAATTCTCTCCCTGCAAAGAGCCTGGCAACAAACTTCACAGAGGAACGGAGCTGAGCTCAAAGGGACGCTTTGTAGTACACACTCTTCTTGGCCTTTTCTTCTTTCCTCTTCTTATGTACGTTTTAATGCAGATAAAGATTTTCCCAACGGAGTCCTGACATGAATAATAATAATAATAAAGGCTTTCTTTAAATTCGGTTTTGGCTCTGCTGACTTTCTCAGCAGGACAAGACTGTGTCCCGTTGATTTGTGGCATTGTACAGAGCTGTTTCCCCAAATGATGGGATCCTCCCACTTCAGACAAATTTCAAATATCACAGTCTCCCACTGCTAACCCACTCTAAAATTCAGTCCCAAAGTCAAGCATAAAGCTTTCTGCACAGCCACCTATCTGCACTGCAGCAGCAGCCACGACAGGAAGGTCAGAGGATGGAGAGCAAGGAGCAAGCTGCATTTCTCACGTTCCGGGCAAATTTAAGGTCTAGGAATCTTCCTTTTGTGACATTAATGCAAACCTCATTAGAGGGTGGCTGGCAGCTCCCAGGTGGCCAGCACAGGCTGTGTGTGCTCCTCACCATTACTCACTCCAGCAGCAGCCACGGTAACGGTTACCAGATGCATGACGAGCCTCTCCAGAGGTCTCGGCAGCCAGACTAGGGCCCAGGTTGTTAGGTGCTTTATCAACATGTACTCAGGAACTGCTCCTTCCCCAGCACCACCAGAATTTTAGGAGGGCTGTGGAAACACACCTGCTCTTCTCTAGCAAATTTTCACCAGCTGCAAACAGTGCTACTCCCAGCACACACGCGATGGATGCAGCAGGGAAGGTTGAACCCAGCATCAGGCAAGAGGAGCTGCCCGAATTTCTGCAGCCTTTGCCTCTCTGGCTGGAGAGGGAAAGGACCGCGGCGCTTGGCCACCTCCCAGCTGGGGAGGCAAGTCCCTCAAAAGTCAGTGCACGATACCGCCACAGCTGAGGGGTGTGAATGGCCAATTTGAAATGATCGTTTCTGCCATCAAGCGTGGTATGCAGAGACCATTCTGTGGGTCCACAGGAAAGGAGAGTATACAGACATCTATCCAGGAGAAGGTTAGATTTCAGGAAGTGTACCTGCCAGGTAGAAGGTGACCTGATTAGATACAAGACTGGGAAGCAAGGAATGGAGCTGGTAAGGCTAAACTTCAAGAAGTTTCACAGCTTGCTATGAAAACTGAGAAAGTTATCATAACTTTTTTTAGCACTAAAATGTCATAATATTCTTCATGCAAGAGAAAAGAGGAGCCTCCTGACATGTTTTCAACTCTCGAATGGCAAAGAGTCCTTGAGGGGCCATGCCACGCATCAGGCAACAGCAGGCGTTAATTAGCCCAGATTTTCTATTGAATTGTTGTGTGTGTGTGTGTGCGCGTGCGCGCGCGCGTGTGTTTTTCTTTCCCTGGGTGTCTCATTTGCAGAATGTTCAATCATCCCCTCTCTCTTTCTGATTCTGCAGTCGTGTGTACTTCTGTGCGACTGTCGAGTCCTGACACCTGTCAAACAGTGCCACAGTAAATTGGACGTGTCAGCCCCAGCATGCTGGTGCCAAGGTGTGAATTAGATAGAGTCTCTCACTGCTGTTCTTCTGACCTCTTTACTCCATTACTAGGACATCCCGAGACACACCAAGCCTCAGGGTATCAGAAAACAAAACACAACAAAAAGAACCCCCCAAACCCATTGCAACCATAGCTGGATGCTTAAGAATTTAAAACACTTTCTTCTCTATATGAAGGGAATAATTTAAATAAACAGAATTTGTAAACATGCTGATTGCATTTGCAAAACTGCTAGAAAATGGGCTTTGCATTTTTGTTTCATGCCATACCAGCAGGATCGAGGAGGCCAGGAAGAAAAGGGAAAGTGAGCGAGTAGTTAGTGGAGCTTTCAGATGAAAAGATGCCCGAGTCATTCTGCACAAAGAAAAATATTTGTTTATATTGTGCCCATCACCGTAGATGTGGTTACCAGAAAACTGCGCAAACAAAAAACCCCAAAACAATGCGTATGACTGAAATCGCCCCAATTCCAGTTCTTTACCTTGCACGGAGGTTGGGGGGTTTGTTTTGTTTTTTAAAACAACAGCTCCCAGAACAAAAGGCTGATTTGTGCAGCAGGCAGTTCTGGGGACCACCTATTGCACAGGGCTGCAGACACATATGGTGCTGCACAATAACAAATAAGAACAACAATAAAGAAAGCTGCACCCACTTTGCTCAGTACGGTGTTCTCAAAGTTACACAGTAAGAAGCAATTATCCCAAAGTGGCAATTTTATTTGAAAATAACATTTAAATTAAAATGGGCATTTCAGGGCCTCCTGCTGAAGAGTGACATGGGCTGTTGAGGGGCCCACTGTCACTTTGTCAGCTGTCACACGCTGCCTTCTGCTAAATGGGCGCAGTTTGCCTTTACCGTTTATCCAGACTCTTAAAAATGCCGCACGCATTTTATGAAGACCAACTAAGTGGGATTGCATCTCTGACAGCTGTTCCAGCTCGGATTCTGTGAAAGTGCTTTGCATACATCTATCTTTTCTGCGAACAATTTGGATAAGATAACAAAAGCTGCGGGGAGAGGGGCGAGAGGGCTGGGGACAGGGCTGGAACAAAGAGCTTTCCGCCCCCTCACCTGTTAGCATCCAGCCCAGGGTAACACCAACTAGAGTGGATGTTCCCCCAGAAGTCAGCCTGGTAGCTTTGGTTAACTGAGTTTCAGGTCTCACGACTCCTTGCAGCCCGTAGGTGCACCCCTTGCCAACACCGGCATCCTTGTAGAGCTGGGGGAAGAGAAGATGCTATTCTGGCCTCGGGCACCGAAAACTGTTGACCGTCAGTAGGAAGCTGACAGCGTGAGAGGGATGCAGGACTCCACTGGATTCCTTCACACTTCGTAAATTCTGAGCTGCTCCTTAGAACTGGGTGATTTTCTTATTCTCTCCCCTCCTCTTTTTAACCAACACGATTATTAAAAATTGCTGACTAATAAAACCCATCCTTCAATCAATACATAGCCATGCTGAACCTTTAATGCTGTACGTTACCAGTTTAACAGCTCTAACAACCACCTTCGAGTTCAGCATTCCCTACAACCTAAAACACATTTTAAGTTTCAGATATTCACCGGTGCTCCTGTGAACTCAACATACATTCTTTGATATACGCAGACACAGCCAACAGCAGACCCACATTTTCTCTAGTCTTCCTTTTGCTGATCTACCTGCAGAAACCCTCTTGGTTGTTCTTCTCATCCCTTAGCAGGTTCCCTCCACACAGGTTTTGGCTATCCTAACCCTACACCTGCATGCTTGGACAGTATCTCCATAACCCTCCTAGGTCTCCTGTCTCGGAGGAGGCAACCCCTGAAACTATCACAGCTTTCCCGAAGCCCTCTTCTCTCCAGGACCATATCCCATGGGATAAGGAAAAAAATGTTCTGATGAAACCAGCCATTCCTACTGGACAGGCAGAAATTCAATGCCAATGCTGTCTGAACTGATGCACTAGAACCACTAGATACATACACTGAGGGCTTCGTAATTATAAAGAGTTAAATCGCTCAATACTTGAACATATAAATATTTTTAAAATAAAACCTTGCTCATAAAAAAATCCCAACAGATCGAATAGCTGAATGCTGTGACAAGAACACTACAGTATGATGTATACAGTTACTATCATTCATTACTTGATTTCAACAACAGAATCAGGCTCCCCTCGTGCTAGCAAGGTGCCATCTGCAAAAAATTCAAACCAAACATACCAAAATGAAATGAAAGGCCAAGACCGTACGAGAGAAGCACTACTCTTCTGCAGGGATTAGCAGAAGCCTTGGGGTGGCTACCCGTGCCTTCTCCTTTCCAAGTGGTAGTGGTCCATTTTCGGTGCCTCCTACACAATGTAGCTGAAGCAACTGGTGGCCACCGAAACTTTTATTTTTGGAGGCTTGAGAAGGTGGGTTTCCCACTAAGGTGGCCAGTGTCTTGGGTCAAAAGTTTTCCTGCTCCATTAGTCTTCTCTGTGTCTTGATTCCCTTCCACAACATGAATGTATTTTCATGCTAGATTACATTACAAAGATTTTCAGAGCTGTGAGATTTTCACGTCTATGGTAATGAGGACCACTTCAATACTCGGAGTAGATGGAACGTGTGCAGGAGATCTACTGATGGGAAGGAAATTCTAATTTCTTCCTGCTTTTATTGCTGATTAAAGTCAAGAAATGTCTGTAGTTTGCTCCATTCTGTGTTGTGAGATCTCACATAATCACTGACAATAGTTTAAGGTGTTATCTGATCTATGAAAGTACATGTATTTAAAAAGAGGTAAAAGTCTTAAACCCAACACATTAAACATGAAAGGGGTGTCTGGTTTACTTGTTCAAAGTAAGGGATTTGCTCCCAGGAGTGACACATCTATTACTAATTAAACAATTAATTTATTATGCAGCACTTGCAGAAAACAATATATTTGAAGTCTGAAAACGTCTGTTAAAGAATGGAAAATAATTTGGATACAAATAATTATCTTCAAGATTTTTCTTTACACTGGAATATGCTTAACACAATTCAAATGTTGTTTTCCCAGAGCTAAATAACAGTCACTGGTAATGCAGAGGCAAAGCAGAGCAATAACAGGCAGCCATTTTTCCTAAACATGCCTGTTTGAGTCGGTTTAGAGCATGTGTAGAACGACGCACAGACCTTTATCTACAGCTTTACATTGTTAGTCTGCAGCATTGGCCTTAACATACGAGATTCTCTACCAGAAAGTCATAGAACAAACTGTCACTTGGCTCCCCAGGATCTTTGCACTGGGTGGGAAAGGAAACTTCTCCATCCTTTCCCAGTGACCAGACACCAAGAGTGAAATCTTAGGCACATTAAAGTTAGAAAAGGAACTGTCAAGATTTTAACCAAATGTTGCAGAGAGGAGCTTATTGTACTGAATACAACGGTTAAACTTATTTCTATATACAATCAATAGCTGTGCAGAACGCTAGAAGCCCAATTATTTCCTCAAAATATTAAGTGCACGTTGTTGAGTTTCATCCTCAGAGGCAGATTATGCAACCGGCGTACAGCACAGCACAGACCTTCCCAGCTCCCCGCTCAGCTGCAGCACCGAGCACAGCTCATCTGTTGGGGTTTTCTCTGCCAAATCGCCCAAATGCTGGAATTTGGTCAGTTTTTCTTTTCTCCGTGATCCAAAATTCCTTGCAAGAAAACCCACTGCACATCATATATATATTATTGAACAGGAGGAAATGGGTATTCTCAACCACAAACAGCAACTCAGTTACCTCTGTGTTGGGGATTCAAAGGTCTCTAAATAAAGGTATGATTCAAAATGGCATCCAATCTCTTGTCGATCACATCGAGAACTCTACTTAGTTAGAGCAGAGGTCCTAATCCACCCTGCAAAGTCTCTTTCACTACCAGCTTTCTCAAGTATTTTAATGCTGAAGTCCCTATCTCAGATTTCATCTCTTACTCCAGCTTTTCTCTGTCATCATATTCAGATTTTTGCCTATGTTTGACTTTCTTTCTCCACAACACCTCTAGAAATCTTCTGCTAAACATCTTCACTGCTAAAATACTTGTCTAGATACCCACTGTTTGTGGGAACATCTTTTCTCTAGTCTTAACATCTTCATATTCCTCTGAGAGCTGGGACAAAGATAATCTTCCAAGTTTATCACCGTGACATTGCAACTCTCTACAGGTGCTTCCTTTCTTAGTGCATACATAATAAATTTATCTCCCTCCTTTATAGCTCCTTATGATCTGTTCTCTACTACTTCTCTTGGTATCTAGAGGCTAATTCTGCCGTTGCACTTTCCTTTCTATCAGCCTCCGTTACAATTTTTTTAAAGTGTTTTCAAGTTTTCTCCTGTGCTGCTTTTATAATTGGGCCTTCTCTAATCATTTATAAAATGAATACACTATTTTAAAGCTGTTGATTAAAGCTCTCCATTGCCATGTTGGCTGCAGTTATGCTGACTGTGTATGGAGACCACTGCTGATCGTGCCATCCAGTATCACCACAATTTTTGTGCATATCACCTCTTGATTTCTGGAACACTTATCACTTATCTCAGACTTCACAAGAAAACCCCATAGGCAGTGACTGGTTTTATCCCATTTGTACGGCACCAAGTGCAAAGAAGAGTCCTGCTCAGGGGCAGGGATCTAACTGCCAGAGCAGAAAGGAACAAACCATTACCGAAAGCCGGCACACAGCTCCCTCGCTCTTGGCCGCTTCCTCCCAACCGCCCGGCCACACCTTCCTCTGGCTTTCCCGGCCCACGACGCAGTCGCGGTGGCAGCCCTGGGGCCAGCTGGGGCAGCCCTCACCCCAGCCTTCCCTTGGCTCGCAAGACGGGATTCAGCGGCTTCCCCACCTCAAGCCAACACTTCGGGGCTCCCCGCTCTCCAAGAGCTCCCCTCAGCCACGACACCTGGAATCATGTGTCCGGAGAGCATGAAACAAGGGCGGAGAAGAACAACTTTGATCACGGTCCCTTTACTCTTTAAATGAGAGCGAGCTGCAGGTCTCTGCAGAACAAACCACCCTGGAACACATCGCTTTACTCCTCAGTCTCAGCTCCTCCAGCTGCCACTGGAGGCTTTGCTGTCAGCTCTGCTGGCCACCACGGCAGCTGGATGGGGCGGGGCGATGAACACACTCCTGTCTCCAAAACAACCTTCCCTCTGAACTACAGCCTCTCCTCCTCCCCCAGCACATCTAGACTGAGAAAGAGCAAATCCCTGAGGGCTGGAGAGGGCACTGGCAGGAGAAGACAGTCAGATAGCCAAGTAGACTCGTCAGGAAAACAATCAGTGCAACAGAACCCGTGTTAACATCTGAGATGTGCAGCACCAGACAGGAAACGGAGATACTGGCACAAACTGGAGTTCTCCTTTTGAGCCAGGAGCATCCCATCCCATCTCAAATTCTATTACTTACACAGCAAATTAAGCTGTGTGAGGTTTAACGAGTAAACACGACAGTTGTCAGGAGCTTATGGCACTGTGACACATCTTGCAAGAAAGGGGGCTGGAGAAGGAAGATATGATCAAGGACTAAAATTAACTCTTAATTCATCACATTTCTTCCAGCTTCTAAAGATTTGGTGTATGTTTTATGAGAAATTAAACTCAGGATATGACAATGGCCAAAAGCAGCCAGCTTAAAGATAAGCATGTTGCAGCTTACTGAGTACATCGGAGCTCACTGGAGTTGTAGGACAAAGCATGGTAAAAATACCACCGAGAACATAGCAAAAACTTGAAGGAAATCAAGTAGTAAATAAATAAATCTCAGCAACTGAAAGGAGGGGATTAAACCTGGGTAGAAGCAGAGCTGCACAAACCCACAGAGGTGTTCATAGAGCATGCAAGTCCAGTGAGCGCATTCATGAGCAACAACACGTAACTGTCAGCTGAGCTGAGGAGGGAAGCGAAATGGCCAGAATGCCATAAGAGTAAGGTACATTTAGGGAAAGGAAGGAGAACAACAAAACTTTTTTTCCCCTGAAGATATTTACCCTATTAATAACTTGATAGCAGTAGCATACTGCTGATGGTTTGATCCCAGACAGCTCTGCCTGGGGGGGGGCCGGACACACCATGTGCCAGATGTCCAGACACGCTCCAGATCTGGGGACTCCTGTGGCACGAGGAACGCGGGGAAGGGACGGACGCGGGGGTGCTTGCCTGGTTCCATACACGCGCTTCAGAGCGCTGCAAAGCCGCTTCACTGTGGCTCTATCACAGGAGGTAGCTTCAGTACTTTTGAATGTGATTAGAAAAAAGATTGGAAAATGGGATCCTCATGTTCATTATGAGAAAAGTAGTGCTTGAAATAAAGTCCCAAATATGTTTTGTAGCTGCCTTAGATATAACCATTATTAGCGGCCTTAAGAGGTGCAAGAAATTTCTATAACTGAAAATGTAACAAAGGAACAGAGTACTTGGGGAGAACAGTAGAAAAATCAAGGCTTTTTTTTTTTTTAATATATTTTAAAGGTATACATTTCTTGCGATTTAAATTTACCACCAAACCTCCCAGCTTCTCCCCCAGTGTACCAATTCAGAGCTACTTAGAAGGAAAAAAAGAAGAGAAAAAGGAAAATCATTAAACAACCCCCCAAAAAGAGGGCTCAATGAGGTCTCATTTCGTCGTAATGAGCTCCAATTTAACATGATCATTATTTCTGACATTAAAGGCCTGTGAATAGTGTCACATGCCCAGAAGCTATTTTTTTTTACCCTCTAATGCCAGAAATAACAAGCTGCAGTTAAGGGACAGTGAATCAGGGTCTGTAAAATTACATTAAAATAGGAATTTCACTACTGATAGAATGACTCTTATCTAGGCAGCCCTTTCTGAAGGAGGTTTCTGAAGTGTATGGTTATTGGATACTGGGCTGGTACCTGCCATACCCTGCACAGCAACAGAGCGCTTCTGCAAAGAGGAGACAATCAGGAGAAGTCCCCTGCCCTGGGGCAGAGCTGCCCCAAGTGTCGCAGTGCGCGTGCAGAAGACCAGCCCCATTAGCTTAGAGCAAAGGCCCATGGAGCCCAGAAACCTCTCCGAAGGCAGCCTGTAGTCGATGCTTAGGAGAATAATTGTAAGAACAAAAGAAACACCAGGTAATCCCTTTTTTTGCTAATAAGCATCTAGTTCCTAGCAACCTGAAGGTTATGGATTCCTCATCGGCAGCGAATGCTTTATCCAGCTGTGAATTTATCAGGACAAAATAACTCAAACCCAAAAGCCTGAAAGAGCTCCCAAATTCCTGAGTTTGTGGACTTTCACTGTATTTTTTACATTTCTACCATAGCATTGTTGAAACGGGTAATAAGAACCTGAAGGAGCAACAGAGACGTGGCCACCCTATGGCTCTATACCATGGTGTGAAGATACGTCTGTATTGGTCTGTCCTTTTCCCTGACAGTTCCTAATGTTTTCAGCAATTTGTTCCTCAAACTTTTTTTTTTTTGCTTGTGTTATTATGAATTTATGTTTAATTCCCAAAGCCTATGCTTTTTCTTTAAATACTACCCTCATATTTTCTAATTTTTTGGAGGGAATCTAATACATTCTATTACTCAACCACTTCACACTCGGAGTTTATCAATTTCTTTAAAATAGTGTGATAGGATTGTGATCATTAACTTCCATTTACAAAAGCTGTGCTGATCCTTCTCCATCACGTCAAACTTGTTTGTGTGTCTGCAAATTCCATTTGTGATATCCCTATTTTTCCACAACAGAAATAAAGTTTACTGCTCTGAAATTCCTTACATCACCCTAGAGCCTTTTTAAAGAACTGTAATCACAATCAATTCCTCCAGTGCTGGGCCAATTTAAACTACAGGTTACACAATACAGTAATTTGGCTATTCTGAATTTTAGTTCATTAACTCTTGGCATCTTGTCTTAGTAATCTGTTGCAGTTGTTTTTATTGATTTGTTTTAAAACCTTCTCCTGACATTTTAATTTGAGACAGTTTTTCATACCTATTCCCACTAAAAAGAAAAGCTTCTAATGTGGTTACCTCTCAAAGCTCTTCCACAACACACACCGGTGCAGAGATCATACTTTGCTTCTCTGCTATCACTTTATTTTTGATAACTGCTCATTTTATAACTCAGTCTTCAGTCATCCAGCACCCCTTCAGATTCCTGGCAACCTCTGTAATGCTGCTGTATTTGAGCAAATATTTAGTGTTACCTTTGATGTTTTCAGCAATTTGTTTTCAGCACCATGTTGTTTTGGGGGGGAAATGACAACACTTGTGTTATTATGATTTTATGTTTAATTGCCAAAGCTTATGAGTTTTTTTCCTGTTCTTTAAATATGACTCTTGCTTTTGTTTATTTTTTTTGTTTGTTCGTTTTAATAATTTCCTTTACTCTGATACTGTGTATTTGAATTGCCACCATTCTACTTAAAACATTTTAACCTTCTGGATACTTTGTTTTCTAAAACAAAAAATAAAATGAAACCCCCTAATTTTCATGTAGTTCTCTTTCAAAAGTTAGACTGCTTCAGTCAGTTTTTCATGACTTTTTTTCTTACAAAATTGCTGTGCAATAGTTACCACCTGTACTACATCCTCTGCACTGCAAGAAAATAATCAGAAATGGTCTCTCCTTCCTGGGGTTCTCTCTAAGATGTTGTATCAATTGGAAGCCATTTAGAGTTTCTAAAAAATTGAGCATCTGCAATGGTCTGTTTCACAGCATCTACACATGCAGTCATCTCCTTTACATCACAGGTCTAGCACTCAACTACTGCCAGTTTGGCATGAATTGCTACCCGCAGGGACTCTCGTTAACTGTACTTACTGATAGTTACATTTTTACCTTAATTAATTCTACTGTTTCATCTATGTATAGCTTTACTCTTTATCAGCATACCTCACTCCATCATTCCTACTTAATTTATACCCATGGAAAAAACCACATATTTACTGATTATCTTCCTCCTATCCTGTTTCTGCGCAATGTTCTGAACGATTTGAAGGCGATACTGCAGAATCCTCACCTCCATATTTAGGTGTCCAGCATCTGTGTAATTTTTAGTACTTTTAAAAGGAGTTGGAAAAGATTCTGAGAGTGCATCTCATCTCCTCGGAGCCCTTTTAAATACGAGTTGCACAGGGTGAGAAGCAAAGGCTCTCTTTGCTGTTGGCCTTGCTGGGGGTAGCAACGCCACCTGCCAAGAGTCACTTCCAGCAGCACAAGCTGAACCTTCACCCGCCGGCACTGGGAGCTCCTGGGCAGATCAATAAGATCCTCACAGAGAAGCCCTGTGGTCAGTGGTGGAAGCGAGGGATGAACCAGCACAGTAGTCCAAAAGAATCTTTTCTCAAAGGAACGGACACGGTCTTAGAAACCAGAGGCTGCCTAAGCACAGGAATAATCTCCTTCTAAAGGGGGCGAGCGGCCTCGGGCGGGAGCGCAGCCCCAGGGAGCGAGGGGATGAGAGATGCTGGCGCCAGAGGAGCACTTCAAGCACATGCTACAAGGTCAGGCTTGGAAGATCATTTCTCTCAAACATTCGATACCTTGACAAAACACTGCAAATCTTAAAGCCCTTTCTTCTAGCTTTCTGTTTCAAGAAGGCTATTGGTTTGCTGAGAGTAACCTCCCACTTTCTGCCATCTAATTCTTTCCAGGCTCATTTCATAGACTCCAAAAGGCATTTTCATAAAGGTGCCACGGGGTTGATTAGTTTGTTTAGGTGTATGGACAAGCTGCAACGCACCGAGGCCATCAGTGCGATGTAAGGGGAAGCTCAACTACAGATGCACTTTGGGAAGATTTGATATGTTTAACTTCCTTCTATCAAATACACATAATGCCAAATTTCCACACACAAAGTATAGATCCCAACACTAGGGCACGGTTCCAGAACTGGACAAAGGCTCCAGCTGATCACAGCTGTCATCTCACACTCCGTGAGAAATATTTAGTGTTACAAGAAGACATGGGGGTTTTTTTAAGAAGGCAAAGACACATATGCATCCTCAGAAAACATACTTGCTTGCATGAACCACACATAAACCAGCTGTGCTCAGTGGTATTAATTTCCTTTTATGACCTCTGGTACACGAAAGCTTTGCTTATATAAACTGGAGATGAACACATTATTTTTGGGGGTATTGTCTGAGGCATATGCAGGTAAGGTGACCTCCAACTGAAACATTCTCAAATTAATGAATGACCTTCATGTGGTTTTATCGGAGCACACACACACAAAAGCATGTGAATGTGGACGCTGATTTTTTTTGTGCAAGTCAATGCCAGGTCTGGATACGAAGGTGTATGCTTAACTGTGAACACGTAACTCAGCGTGTGCAAGACAGAGACAGAGTGAGCAGAGGCAGAAAGAAACGCAGGTTGATGTGTGTCTGCGAAAGGTGGGGTAAGTGCAAGGCTGAAGGAGCTTTCAAGGAAAAAGGACCCAATTTGTATCTTCATCAATAATTGGTTTGTTTGTGTGGAGCGAGCAGGCGGCTCAGGCGGAAAAGGCAGCGGAAGAGAGTGATGGAGTGAAACAGCAAGGGCTGCGATTCCCTGCCTGATGAGTTGGAGAGAAATTGTTAGTAACTGAGGTAGGTCCCAGAGGGGTTCATTAAGCGACTGGCCCTTCACAGTACCCTGCCACATCTGACCTGGAAACATTAACATGAGGCCAGTGTTACAGCACACAGGCGTAAGCGTGTGTGGGAAACAAGGAGCACGTGCCAGTGAGCAAGGATGCGCCTGCACGCGTGTGCCAGCACGCGGGTGAGCGCGGGTGAGAGCTGAAGCCTTGCGACACACGACATGTGCCTGTCCCGCATGTGCAAACAGCCGCCTTTCACCGGCGGGTGGCTGCACTCCAAGCATTTGTTGGCAAACCTGTCCCCGCTGCTGCGGGAGGAGCTGGGCTGGCACGGCGCAGCCGAGGCCGGAGAACTGAGGCAGGACATGAAACCACGGAAGGACAATGCCAGAGCCCCAGAGTGGAGGTCAGTGATGACTGAAGAAGACAGGCAGCACAAAATTGCCTTCTGCAAGAGATACCGAATAATTACCAGGAGAATAGGCGACGCTGGCACCAAGACAGGCAGGTAAAGGAGAAGCAGGAAAAATCAAAACAAAGAAAGAAGGGAAGCTTAGTGAAATGCCCCATTTTTTTGTCATTTAACATCTGAGTATTTAAAAAAACATCTAGCAGGCTCCAGTCTTGAGCTACACCTGAAAGTTTAGAAATATAGCTAAAAAGTGTCCTGTCACCCATCTAACAGAGTTATCCAGAAGAAACAAATGTTGAAGTCTGCATTGATGATCTGAGTTTGTTGGGAACGGCACTTGCACCGGCTGGTGGGAGAAGTGACAGTGGGAAGAGCATCAGGGGAATACAACACACCTGCCTCAATCACGGGTCACAGCAGACATGAGAAGGGAACAAAGAGACATCCCCAGAGCACTCAGTTTAACCTGTATTAACGAAATGATTCCTACAAATAAGACCAAGTCACCTCTCTGAAGCTATGTTCGCATCCTCCTTATGCATATGACTATCTCAGTCCTCCTAAAATCCGAGTCTTTTCACATCCTTCACAAGCCTCCACTGGAATATAATCACAGGATTTTAAGCATTACCATTCAATCAAAAAGTATTTTAAAAGGCTTAACAGAAACTTAAAAGACAAAAGTAAGAAAAAAACCGGTAAAGATACTCAAAGGCTGAGTGGCTAAAGGCAAATATACAGGCAAGTTAGAAGCAAAGTGTTCTAGGGAAGAGATGAAGCAAAAAGATATGGAATATAGTTTAAAAGCTGCAGAGGAGAATTCTCTCACATTAGAAGTTACAAGACTGTCTAGGAGGGACAGCACCGGCACTCAGATATTCAGCAATCAGACTTCTGAAAGCTGAAGGGCTAAGAATATGGGAGCTAAACAAATTACCTAAGAGCGAAGGGAAGCAGTGACTTTCATGTTATGAAACAGCAGAACAGAGTCAACAACATTAAAAAGCGAGCTGAAGTAAGGCACAAAAATTGCATGAAGGAAACCTATCTGTACTTCTCCCAAGGGTACTTAGCAGGAGGTAGTCAATTATTCATAGCCAGGCCAAAGAAAATATTGGGGTCTAAATATAGGCAGGTTGAGTACGCAGTCCCAAAGTTTTGAGAACTTGTGAACAAGTCTGTAGATAAAAGCATTTACCTTTGCCTTGCTGTAGCTTTTCAAATTTTCACTTGAGGGCATGATTCATGGCTACCTCTACATTTGCCCAAGACGTGACCCACGTGGACCTCTGCATCTGACAAGTCCTACGGGCACTGCAGGGGCTGCTGTCATCCCCAGACAGCATTTGGGAATAACTTAGAGAAACTCTACGCTATCTTATCGTTCATTTATTGGTTCACAACATCATATTCATATGGGAAAATTTTGACTTCAGCCAGGTCTTTCAAATGTGTTTTGTTTTTTTAAGGAATAAAGAAACCAAAACCCAGTACCCATACATTAGATTCTTCCACGAGCCTGTAGACAAATGGCCCTAACCTACACAAACTGAAATCAATACGAGTGACACTTGCCCTCCTCAGTATGCAGATGTGTCTGTAAATACAGAGGTCCCAGCAACAACACACCTTGTAACTCTTATTTGGTCTGCGGAAGCAAAAAATTCCCATAGAGCAGAACCATCTATCACAGAATCATCCAGGTTGGAAAAGACCTTGAAGATCATCTAGTCCAAAATAAATAAAAGTCCAAAATAAAAGTCCATCTAGATCATCTATTCTAGTCTCAGCCCAATAGTCTTCTAATTTAAGCGCGTGCCAGGTCTAGTAATATTTTCCTGAATTAACTTGCTTTTACATTGCAAAAATCAAAAAGAAGCAAACTCTGCTTTAGGAAAATGCTCCTAACAAACAGCTTTTATTGTTTATGTCCGACCTCTCCCTATCTACTCAGCGATAAGCTTTCTGTGCGCATCGCCAGTGGACTGCTCCGTACCAGCAGACAATTTACTAAAAGATACAGATCAGAAGAACTAGGACTTGGTAATCATGTATTAGTGTTTTTTAAAATAAAAACTGACTCCAAGTTTTTTAGTCAATTAAACGCATCCGGCACATCATGTATGTGATGTAATGACAGCTCAAGACTAGAAATGCTTTTGATGCATTATTAACCATAAAAAAGGCATTAAATACCAAGCTTGAATGCCATAGGGATGCATATTTCAATAGAAATTATTTTTCAATATATGCTTAAAGTTTATTTTGGTAAACAGATGACTGTGGGCTGTCACAGATGGAGACAGATTTATGTTTAGCTGGAGTCTTTTTGAAATGAAGGGAAATAGCTGGACTTGTTGAACACACGGAAGGAATATAATTCTTCCTCTCAGCCAAGAGAAGGTTGAGTGGTGTCTTGGAAGCTGCCCCAGTTTGGAATATTAATTTGAGGGTGACAGTTGGGAATACCACTGAGGAGAGGGGAGAGCCTCCAAGCAGGAAACAATGGTAGAGAAACATGACATTTCACTACCTGATCCAAAGTTGGTAGAGCCACACATTCATTTCTGAATCTGCAAGCAGAAGCTAGGCCAAAGTTCAAAAGTACAGTATGTGAAACTAATCCTGTTGCTCAAACATCCAATAATCCCTGGAAGAAGCTTGGGAGTTCTGCATCCATTGTTGTATTACCAACATTATAACCACCTATCACCATGTATTAAAAAAACCCAACCCAAACCCAACCACCCTTCCACCCCTCACACCCGCAAAAAGACAGCCCACAAGGAAGCCTGCCAGGAAACTTCTGCTCTTGGTTCATGCAGATTCTTGACTCTGATTTGCAGATTCAGAGCAGCCAAGGAAAGAACCACCGGAGGGAGGAAACCCAACGCTGTCCCTCTAGTTGTGCATCGCTCTTTCTTCGCTGCCCGGTGTGCTTTTCAGATTAAACCACCAGGCTGAAGGATTTGCTGTCTTCTATTTTAGGTGAATTCTAAAATTTCAGTACATCAGTGTTAGAAATTTCTTGCTGATATTCAAATTACTTCACCTGCTTCCCTATATATATGTATGTTTTTATATACATATATATAAAACTGGTTATGATAATAGATGTATATTTTTATATAGATCTATTATCATAACCAGTTTTAGTTTGGTATTGGGGTTCAGTCCTGCAAACATTCTACCCAATGCCTATTGATTTTGCAGGGACATTATGAAAGTGAGGTCTGCAGGATCAACCCCTTTACGTTTAGATCTTCAAACATTTGTAGGCTGTTATCAAGCCTTCTTGTACTCATCTCTTTGCCAAGCTACACATATTTAGCTCTTTTAATCTTTTCTCATAAATCAATCCCCTCAGCCCCTTAATCCTTTTTGTTGCTCTTCTCTAATCTCCTTCTGGTTTGTCAATATCTTTCAGTGCTGCGGTGTCCAGAATGGAACTCGATAGCCAGCACAAGCTCGGGGAGCCCAATGCCACTCGCCCCGCGGAGGGAGGATGCTCCAAACCGCTTGGTTTTGCCGATGTCTCACATGGCAAACTACAAGCATGGGATTCCCACACTGCAATCTGCTGCCTGGCTCCAGGGGAAGATTTGGCCTTGGCGATTCCCCATTCCAGACAGCAGTTGCTGCTGCACGTCCTCCTGAGCTCTGCTGCTACCTGTGGGTGCTCCGCTCCACCCTGCAGCGGGCGAAGCTGCCTGCCTGCTCCTCTCAGCCTTCCCCACCCTCCCTGTTGCACAGACTTCCAGTTCACACAAACAAGCCTCAATGGCTAAATCACCTACAGAGCTTCAACTTTTAACCCTACCTTTACCTCACTCTGCCTCTGCCTTCTCCTGTAGCTCTTGGCTAGATGCAAAATAAACAAAAGAAAAGAAAATAAATATTTTACCATTTCAGTGCCCTCATTACAGTCCATGGAAAGGTATCAAGAAGCTTCCAGAACAAATTTTTCCACTGTAAAGCAATTTTCTCCTTATGACACGCTGACTCCATTGCTTTGTAGCCATAGCGGAAATGTGGTTATTCCTCACCACACCCCAAGAAAGGTGCCTCTGTTTTCACTTCTCACCTGTGGAAGTGGCAGAATACGGGCAGCCACTCCCAAACACCAATTTGTAACACAAAACCTGACCGTGTATTTAGGTGTAAAGTTCACCTGATCTGTCCCACCACAGAGCAAACACTGTGCTGCAGCCCGCCGCCCCAGTGCAGCCGCGTGCTCTCTGGGCACCCATCTCCCCACGCACAAACCTCCAAGAAAACCAATGTTAGAGCAATGAGAAACAGAGTCCTGTATAAATGCTAATAATTATTTTAGGCCTGCAAGGCCTCTTCCCACTGTACAGACATGGTGAGGTGGCAGCTCTGATCTGGGAGGCGTGTAAACTGCCGGGTGTTTTCCCTACACGCTCAACACACACCCCTTTTTTGATCAGAAATGCCACTTCACCATTTCACTACCAAAGAATGTTGCAAAAAAAAAAAATATACAGGTTAAGCTGCCTTTAATCTTTAATTCATATACAAGAACATATTGCACATGCTAAAGTATAAAGGAAGATCCGAAGTCAGCGGGTTATGCAGACTCTGCCAGACCTTCACTTTCAAAGAGACACAGCCTGGGGAATTACACAAATGGCCTTCCATTGCCCTCTTAGTTTCTTTTTATGGCAAAATGCTTTGCTTTTATCTATTTCTCCCCCTTCTATGAGTCCCAGAGGCTTAGGCAAAACAGAAGGCAGATGCGCAAAATGCACCCTTCTCCTCTGAATGGAGTAGGAGACGCACTCCACAGGAAAGCAACGGATGGATGGAAAATGCTCTCTTGGAAAGTAAAAGCCAGTAAGCGCTGACAATCTTTCTGCCTGGGTGAAGGAATTTGGCCTCGGCCAAGGGGAAAAAAAAAAAAGGCGGGGGGGGGAGAAAAAGGGGACTGCTCTTTTCAAGCCCCTGTAGGCACTGCTGCAGTAAACTGTGTCAGGCTGGAACAGACAGAGGAGGAACACGAGTCTATTGTTGGAGATAACCATCAAAAATAGAAGCAAAAAGAAAATGATCCCGCAGCAGGATCCTTACAGGGAAAGGACACAAAGCGGCAGCGTTGGTTGTGGGAACGGGCGTGCTGACCGCGGGGTTCAGCCCAGGCCCGGCGAAGGGTGAGGAGCGACCTCAGCTGTGACCTCAGCCCTGGGGCAGACCCGGCCTGGCAGGGCCTGGCCAGTGCTGAGCGCCCGCGGGCAGGCGTCCTGTGCCACGCTCAGTGCAACGGACCCGGACTGACCGTGATCCCTGTGCGGGAGCAGCTGCAGGAGGGACCTGGACCGACCCTGAGCCCTGTGCGGGAGCAACAACTGTCTCACGGCGAGGAGCTGCTGCCCAGCGCGCAGCCACCACGATGGGCCAAGCCATCCAGCCACATGCTACAAGGCAGACGTTCAAAAGCTTTGGCAAAGCAACTTTCCTTCTGAAAACAGAATTTTTCCATTTGAGAAACCTTAGAAAACCTGCATTTGGGGGGAAAATGCACACAAAAAAGAGGTCTCAATATAGAAACAAAAAACTTTCAACACTTTCTAGAGCAAGTATTTCAATTTTCAATTTCAACATTATTTTTCCCTTTAGCTCATTTCAGTAGAAAACACTGCAACCTAAATAAAATGTTAACTTGTTTTCCAAAAAAGGAAGATTTTATACATTGCAAAATAACATTTGGTTTGTGCCAATCCAAACCAAAGACAAATTTTTAACCACTGCTTTCACCTGATTAATTCTAGTGCTTAATATCCTTTCACCAATTAAAGATTCTTGCACAGTTTTTAAAAATTGAGACCAAGCCGAATGTTGGGGGGGGGGCAGAAATCCTTTAGCTGTATTTGTTGTACATTTCTAGTTTAGGTTTGTACTTTTTTTTTTTTTTTTAATTTAGATTTGAAGAAACCACTGTGACTGCTTTTAGACTGAAAATTGAAGGAATGAAAATAGGTAGGATTTTTCATACCTAAAATATTTATTTCAAAATAAAAAGGCTATATTTGGCCAGTGCTGGCTAGCAGAGGTTAGCCACTTGGCTTTCTTCAAACTTATGTTGGATTATTTCTCAGAACTGCAGCAGCCAAGGACACAGAGAGAACACAAGTGAGCTTAGCCAGCATCTCAGTCTGGAAACTCAATTTTTGTTCACTGAGCAACACTTTAGGTAGTACACTAACTTACATTTTCTTAGTACTGGAAAAAGAAAAATCCAGAAATTACTTAATTAGCAAACAGCACCAAACCAAACTCAAAGCAATGACAATGACTCACACAAGCAGCAAACCCCGAATCTGGTCCCAGGGACATGCCCCCAGCTGGCTGGTTTGTGCTTTCTAAACCCTGGCATTCCAAAAACTGCAATTATTCTGGGGAAAATTTCAGCGGTATCATTAATTCCAGAGTATTTCTATGGAAGCCTCAAAACAGATTACCAAAAAGGCTCTGTGTTGCACTCTACATTAGGAGTGTTTTTCTCCGTGAGCAACTGGGTGGTGAAAACACAACAGAAAAATGGCTCTGAGGGTCAGACCAGAGGTCAGCGGAGTCCCGTGTCTTGTCAGCTGACAAATATGTTGTCATTTGCTCCCATATATTTTCCTCTCTTTGTTAGGCAGCTTTCCCAAGCACCACTCTGTTCGAGAGCATAAGGGAAATTTTGCTGTGAAAATCAAGGGCTCCCACCCCTGCCGCCGTGCAGGGAAAGCCCGTTTGCTCAGCGCCCTGCGGGCTCTCAGGCAGACCGACCGCGAGCCGCCGCGTGCCAAGGCCTCCGCATCCAGCTGAGCAGAACCGAGGGGCCGGCGCCAGCTCCGAGGTGTGACACAGCCCCGGCGCCCGGCCTGGATGGGAGCAGTGTCCTCAGCGGCCCGTTAGCCGAGGACACAATGAAACTCTCCGTGAGCATTTGCTGCCCCAATTGCAGTGCACAATGCCAGCAAAGTGGGAAGGGGGGCTGCTATCGTTAGACCAATTTCATGGGAAGTTCTAGAAACAAAATTCAACTACTTCAAAATGAAATTAAGTAAGATTTTTAGGAACGCCCCTTCTCTTTTTTAGATTGCTAGATGCTCTTGCTCATATAATTTTTGACTGCAGAGAATGAAAAAATCTGTAATTGGCAGAGAAAGACATACAAACTGATTAAGAAACAACCAAAATTTTCCTGCCTGCCACCTTTCAATCTTAACATGTCACTGACTCACACACAAAGACCTGAATAAAGATTAAATCTGTAATAATTTACTCAAAATCAGATGCTTGCACAGTATGACTGAAGTACTACCTACATGATAATTCAGCTCGAAACAACTAAAACCACAGTGTTAGCTCATGGTAACAACTAACATGTTGAGTTTTCTGCATGGAGGAATGTTTAAACACTGGATTAAATTTGCACACAAAACCTGAAAGCCTCGTGGGTAGTTCATATACAACGCATCAGTCTATTGTGTAGACTCAGTCTAAATTGGAAATCTTCTCAGCTGCCATCAATCATCATGTTAGATTGTCACTCCTTGAAAGCTGCCTTTTACCCGCACACGACGCTTGGGATCCTGGAGTATCAAGCCGGGCTATCACCTGCAAGGAGGCTGCCTGAAGCGAGGGGAAGCGCGTGGCATCCTCGCTACAAGCTACTTCAGATGAAGTAATCTGCTAAACTGGGGGAAAAGTCTATCCGAAATTTTGGTTCCTGCTTCTTACAAACGTAACCTGCAGCCGTAGGTCAGCACATAATCTTCAATTAAAATCTGTTCATACTCTGGACAGTCTGTTTACAAGTTACATTGGTGAGATGTACCTATGGAGCAATTCAGCACACCGCAGGTCTAACACTCATCATTCAGGGCCCAGTGCAGGAAAGCAGCTGAACAAATGTTTAAGCACATGCTGAACTCTGCACATATGCTAAAGTCTTCTTGAGCAGTCCAAAGGTAAGCACGTACTTAAGTGCCTTCTTGAACATGAATGTTTTCCTGAGCTGGTCCTGCTTTACAAACAGCTCCCGAGCCTGCTGGCACTCTGGTGCTCAGGGAATCCCCCCAAGCCCGTGACACGACACGAGCGATGTAACGTAATGCCTGGCAGATCAGGGCCTCAAGTGAATTGCCAAAGGCACCTGAGAACTAATGGCAACTCAGGACAAGCAGCACTCTTCAGATTTCCAGTCCCACGGTACGACTGTTAGGCTGTACTCCTACCATTTCCTTCAAATAACTTACAAAAACAAGCAAATATGAAAGTGGGCTTTCTCAGAAGTCATGTCTGGAAAATAGGGGTGGGCAAAAACCCTGCCAAACCCACATGCCAAAACCCGAATCCTTCCCCCAGCTTCGGTGGCGAACGCCGCCAGGACAGGGGCCAGGCAGAGGATGCGCCAGGCTCCACAGCGCTCCCAGCACACTGCCACCTCCACTGCAACCTGGCACCGGGCACACGCATCCCCTCCGTGTCTGCTGGGCTCACACCCTCACCCTGCTCAGCACTTCAGCTGGCTTTGGTTCGGACCCCAGAAGGTAACTTAAACCACAAACAAAAGCCCAGATTTATCACAGCTAGTGTAACATTTTGCCCAGCTCCACTGTCTTTCTACACTCTTTTGCATCCTTTTGACACACCAGCACATACACATACCATTAATTTAGCTAATGAAACAGTAATGTAAACATTTTTCATTAAAAAAAAAAATCTGTGGTAACAGTGCAAGATTGAATGGAGCAGAGAACAGCTTCTACGCAGAACGCAAGGGCAAGACACTAATAGCACTGGAGAGCATCGCTCTCATTACACACTGTGACCTGTTCCTAAAGTCAGTCTTGTAGAGCAAGTTGGTATTTTGACATGCTTTATTTTAAAAGAGATTTTAAACTGCTACTTGTATTTACAAACATAAAACATTGACAGTTTTCACATGTACGTATAATTAATAAAACGTAAGATGCTGCCTCTATCTTCAAATGTTTACATTTCTGAAAGCCTGGAGAACAGCTAAACAACGTACATATTCTGGATACCATTTCTTTGCAAATGTTCCCTCTTTCACTGTGATATCCGTTAAAAAGTGTAAAACATTCCATGCTAATGAGAATCAACAGGGAAAAAAAATTCTAAGCACAAGTGCTTAAATAAATTACCATCTTTGTAATTCTGCCATAAATCCCCCAGTTGGGATATGATGATTTAGTGTTTGCTGCTCTGGCACAAATCCAAATGTCTTGGGTTTCTTAATGGATAAAATACTGCCTTTTCACCTTTCTGACCTTACCTCAACTTCTGTCAGAGGTGATATGAGTCTCCTGGTCTCTGCTCAGTCCTTGATGCGACACTAGAGCGTTTCTTACCCTCCTGCGGCCCTTCATGGGCGAGGGGGGTGGCTGGGCACAAGAAGAGGTTGAAGTGTTCAAGGCCAGGTTGGACGGGGCTTTGGGCAACCTGGGCTAGTGGAAGGTGTCCCTGCCCGGGGCAGAGGGGTGGGACTGGGTGGGCTTTAAGGTCCCTTCCAACCCAAAGCAGTCTGTGATTCTATGATCCGGACATTCTTTTTTGCTGTTACAAACAGAGTTTCTTTCAGTCCTTAAATACTGAGAAGTGCATTGCCAGGGATAACACTTCCCTGCGAGTTTACTAAGTTGCTTTTCAGGAATACTGCTCCAGGTACATAAAAGCCCTGTCCACTCCACTCACTTACTGCTTTTTCTTCAACATTTTAAATACCAGCTGGCTTTTCAAAAGGTGATTTCAAGGCCATTTAATTGAGGAAGTCAATTCCTCAGCTAAACCATTTTTATTAGAACATTTAAGGAGTAAATCCTGGGGCGCTTACATTTATCTGGTTTATCTAGCTTCCAGGGACCCAGGGAAATCTCATTTTAGAGGTTTCGGTGACTTCTCTCCCAGCTAAAATGACAACTCTCAATGTCTTTACAAACCGTATGACTAACTCGAGACCCCTTTTACCAAGCATCATTCAGTTTCTACTTTCCAACAGAATCAGGAACTTCAAATTAAGGAAACCTTCTACATTTCTCCTGAGCGTAATGTCAGGTATCTACTTCCTGGCTTCCGAATGAAAATGGACAGCAAGTACCAGCTGGCTGTTGCCGTGCCAGTCCTAGCAACTTGTTTTGGGGGTAAGAGCAAGCACGTGGCCAACTGTACAACTCTGCCTGCAGTCAGGCTGCTTCAGTTCATCAGTTCAGCCTCTGCTCTGAACACGCACGGCAGGGGAGGTCACTGCTACCCTCTTCACACCACTAGTGTACATAAACTTGCTTTGAAACTTACGTTTTGGATACATGTTAGAAGCTTGTGGGTACACAACTTGCCAAAAAAAATTGTTGAGGAATAAATATTCTGAACAAAATGTGTTACTACACCAAGACAGAGCATTAGCGCAGTCCTGAACAGACAAACCCCTACTGACACCGAAGTGCAGCACCGCCAGAGCACTGGCAAAGGCAAGACGAATGCAGCTAATAAGAAATATTTGCGTTATCGCCTTCTCTGCATCATAACTCCACCTGCAAATAACGCGTCCTTGCTCACATCTCTCTTACTTCTGGTTACACGTTGAGCTACAGCTGAACACGGCACCAGAATAATGCGTAAGCACACACATATTGGTGGCACTGGTCAATGGGACCACACAGAGGTTTTGCTGGGGCATGGTGCTGCGTGGTGCCCCGCTGAGACTCTGAACTTCCCCGTGGGAAAACAAAAGCGCCGCTCTCAGCTTTGCTGACATGACCCGATGGGCACCGGCAGCAGCCAACATGCGCCAGGACAGAATCGACCCTGAGGCCGCACCGGGAGGTACGAGGAAAGTTGTTCATGACGACACAAAAGTGCCTAAATTGGGGGTGGTAGAGGCTGGTGACGCTGAGAAGGGGAAGGAGCACCAGTGCTGGAGGTGCGGAGCTGGGCAGAGAGGCTGAGGGACACCGTTGACACTTCGGCCATCCCGTGGGGACGGGCTTTGTCTCCTGCGGCCGATGGACGCCTGCTGCCCCCCCGCCACTGACCTGGGGTCGGAGGCGCACATGCTGGCCTTGAACTCTCCGTCTGTCTCTCTGCTGTCTCCCTGCCATATTAATTACCATTCCCCTCTGCCAGGGCCAGAAAACAACCTTTGCTGCATTAGTGCTAATTAAGAAGAGTGAGCTCCCTATTCTGGCTGCTTAAATCACACTCCTTTACTCATTCAGAGCAGAAAGGAGCACTGACAATCTTATTAAAAGCAGAAGGAAACACCTCGGTTGTGCTTTGAGCTGGCAAACGAGGCCGGTGAGATTCTGTCCTTCTGCAGGGACAGCAAAGCTGCAAGTGTCGGTGGAGGAACAGAAGGGGAGGGTGAGAAAAATGACACGTTTCCTAGGACTCGGGAGATCTGTATTTCAGGGAGAGATGGGAAGAGCATCCCCTCTGAAAACATTTATATTTGAAAGCAGAACACCCAAAATGAGTATATTTAAAACACAGCCCTGTTTGCAGAGTGGCAGTGTAACTCTCCATTAAAACACGGACTCAGAGCAGCCCCGGAGGATGGCTTTCCAGAGACGCCAGTATCTGGGAAATACAGCTTCTGATTCTCTCAGTATCAGAGCAAGATTTTGATTTCCTTGAGTCATGTGAATAGACAATAAAGTCAGTAACAAGGTACCATCACTTCCCACTGAGCCGTAGCCTGTGAAGGAAAGTCCTCCTCTTGGACATTGTGCTGATGACCTCACTCGTCTCTCTCCCCAGAAATTCCTGACCAACCCAAATTCCCAAGATTTAGTCTTCGTTTACTGTTGGAAAATATAGAGAGATGCAGCAGAACAGTATGTCTTATTCTTCTCTAGTGGCCAGCCCATGAAGTGGGTGATCCTTAACTACTTCTATCGTGTGTTCTGTTACTGCAAGCAGAAGCAGCTTGGGCTGTGAGGTGTAAGGTTCCTGCTCTGTCTGTTAGGACATGCATTATAAAATTCCTGGATTTGTTTGTTTGTGTTTCTAAAAAGCTAGGAAAATTCACAGAGGAAAAGACTTATTAGAATGTTATTCGTACTGTAAAGCAAGAACAAAACAGAAAGCCTCCTCATCGCATGTGCATTAAGATCCCACCTCTCATGATCCCACGCCGTTACCGCTCCGGAGGCCCCAGCCCTGCCTGGTGTGCAGGACCGGCTACGCGCGAGCCACTGCGGCTGCGCCGCCCCTTCACACAAGGGCACAGCCAGTGGCAGGGCTGTGCTGGCTGCCCCTGCAGTTCCTGCCCGTGCTGGCAGCAGTCCTGAACCGCAGAGCCGGAGAGCAGGCCGCAACAGTCACGCTGGCTACTGCTTGTCAAGGAACAACAGTTCTGCAAGACAAGCGATTGTCCCTACTTTGAGTATGCGCTGAACGTGACTGGAGAAGACCTAGAGAGTGATCAGGAGTTTCAGTAGTCTGAGTTCAGCAGTATCTGACCCTTCAGCATTTGGTTTATAGTCCTCTGGGAATGGGAGCTGAGTGTTAATCGTAATGCTCTTATTTTAATTTTTATTGCTGAACAACTTTCAGAATCAATAAAAGGCAACGTCCTGCTCTGAAAAGGATGCAGGTTGAGACAAGAGCAAACACTCCGACAGGTGGAAAGCCCAAGACGCACAAAGACTGGTTCCACCCAGAACACATGCTGGGATCCAGCACCCAGTGCTAGATGAGGCTGATTTCTCCCTGCACCAGAGGGCTAAATCACATTAAGTCATCCACAGAAGCATTAAATAGTTTCCTGACATTACACTTCTGTGTAAGCAGTTAAAGCTGTTGCCATAGGAACATTAACAAATATAGTGATGTCTATAATTGTGAATAAAATGGACTGGGGAAAAAGCAAGACGATGGCCTGCACTATGGAAAAAGTTCAGACACTGCACTACGCCGCTTGTCCGAGCACCGAGCCCTGGAAGGAGCAGCGGCACCCCGCAGTGCAAGGGAGAGGGCTCTGGGCGCTCCCCTCGCACAAGGGCAGCTCCGTGGCAGCCGCTGTTTGCCAAGGCGACGCCAGACCCAGAATAACGCTGGCCCAGGAGAGCGGCCCCCGCCTGCGGTTCTGCCGGGACTCTGCTGGCAGAAACGACCTCGGGAAAGAGAGGCTACGTTTTAATCCCGATAGCTCAGGCCCTCCTTCCCCTTATTCCCCCAGCTTTACAAAAATAGAAAGAACACATGTTCCCATTAGTCACTTGCTAGAGGGAAGCTGGGGGGTATGTGCTGACAGTCTGAACGCTGAGATCTAATTTGAATGCTATTTGCATATTCCAGGTAGACAAAGTGCAACTGTATTAAAAGCGCGCGCGCACGAGGCTGTACAAAGAGAGACAGCAGTCTGATGACACTCACCAGAAATCAAGGCTTTTTCCCAGCATGTTTCCTAACACACTTGCTAGGGCCCCTCACGGCTACTGATGCCCAGCCCAGCTAGTTTCAGGGAGGCTCTTAATTAAACTTCCACTTGCCAAGAACGGTTTGTATTTGCAGGAGTGAGGACACAGCCGTCCTCATGGGAACATTAGACAGAGGGTTTTTCCCTCTGGATAATACCGTTTGCTAGCCCCAGCAAGCAGGAGACATTTCAAGGTAATCCAAAGGCAATAAATGTCTTCCACTGCTGTTGACTAAGCTGAAATTCTGCACGTTATTTTCAGGCATTCAGTTAGGACTAATGAGTGTCTAAAGCTTATCGTAGGTCTGAATGCAAGCCATCCCTCCTCGCTGACATCCTCTTGATCTTTAAAAGCTCAGTGATCTTTGGTTTGAGCATAACCCCTGGGAGTTCAGAGGTTAAGTTTTGGGGATGCAATCAGTGTCTGAGCGAGGCAGGACAGAACTGCACCGAGGTTATGTCACAGCACTGCCAGGGGAGGAAGAAAGCCCCAGCTCGTACAGGTGTCTGCATCATTTATGCACCAGTTCACACAGCGACAGGGATGTTGCACCAAGAGCAGGACACCTCACCAGTGCCTCACCAAGCCTTTGCCACTCCGTCAAGACCAGTGGTCAATAGATATCAGCTATCTGAATGGAGGGAAACACCACACGTATTGCCCTTCTCTCTACCTGCTGGTCCACTATGAATTTTCAACACAAGAAAACAAAAGATTTAATCATATCATCAGCGTATCAACACCATTTGGTACATGAGGGCAAAAATAGTGATCTAGCTATTATTTTCCCCATATAGTTAATGGAATATAGGGGAAAGAGGCTTTTCATCTTCCTGCATTCCCAAGTAAAGAGCTCAGAACATGATTTTTTTCCCCTTTAAATATCTATTCATTTACAGTTATTTAACAGACAGTACTATGGCTAGATTAGACTATAATCTATGCATAAAAGTATGGAACCTAGAAACAAAATACAGGAAGTTGCTAGCATTTTATCAGAATTTATCTAAAAATGTATACAATTTGAAAGAAAGGATCTGGAACTTTAACTCGTCTAGTCAGTTCTGGAAAAAGATTATAATTCCTACAGAATGGCTCAAAAATACCCATGTCGGTTTGCAATACTTTATCAGATCCTGAAGGATAGCCATTATCTCTAACATTAGGCCATACACTTTTGCAATACAAGCATGCAGAATCTTGTGTTTAATTCCTATTCCTGTTCAACTCCATGCAAAACACACCCTCTTCTATCCCAATCTAAGTCAAACTCTGTCACCAGCACGATACCCGAGTGCTTTCTTACACGTTCATTAAACAGTGTGACTTGCAGATGCTGTGTGCAGCTCCTACCTTCTTCCCCTTCCTGGGTAGGAAAATGTTTATAGGTAGATTATTTTTTATATATATTTGTTTAAATTTATTGTGTGCTACCTCTATGTCACTGCAGTGGGGACGAGGTGAACGCGTGCCATGCCTTCCCAGTGGGGTGAAACCTGGCGAGGCGCAGCGTGGCTGAACTGCATGGGACGAATCCTTCCTCTGAAGCTCAGCAGATTGCACATCCCAGAGCACACTGAAAACCTTTGCAACCTTCCCAAAAATGTTTTAGCTACTGTTGTTGAAACTATACCCTGAATTATACGGTATATGTACACTGACGCAGAAAGATACATTCGTCAGAATGGAAAAGCTCATGACCTGGCAATGTCTATTTGGAACCATCTTTCAAAGGATGTTTTTAGCAGAATTTGTCAAAAACTGTTTCTGCAAGTCAGAGCAACTAACATGTGATGGCTTTGGCTTTAAGTTTGTTTTTGTAAGTGGTTTGCCAACCACAACAAAGATAGAATAGGATGCAAACACAGTCATACAAAAAGCAACTGGCACGTAGGAAGCAAAACAGTTGGGAAGATCCTTCAAGCGATCAGAAAAGTAAAACTTTATCATTCTGTACCAGACCTTTGTGCTCCGAGGTAAAGTTTATGAACTTCTCATTTGGAATTATAGCATTGTCAGCCAGAGATCAATTTATCACCAAGGAAGAGGGGTAAGGGTATTGGCAGTGGAAAAACAGCTGATTAATTGTAACAAAAGTAACAATATTAGATACCACTAAGTTATTACAGTGTAATGGGCTGGAGGGACGTTTGAGCCTTCTCTGATTCTCCCAGTAAGAAGGAGCTTCCTCCCTCTGTGGCTTTGTTCTACATCCATCCTCAAAGATAGCATTTGCCATTTTTCCCACCCCAAGGATTTTTTCCTGTACGAGTTTCATTGAACACCATCCTGCTGCTGTTCAGTGACCAGTGGGGAGCTCCGAGGAGAGCCACTGCAGAAGTTCAGGCAGACTGTTTTCAGTGTACTGATTACAATACATATAAAATAATATTTTGTACAAGTTCAGAGGGAATAATTAAACATTGCTCTCAGCTCTTGGCACTGACTTTTACAACACTACGTAATGAGTTATCACATTTTGACCTTTATGTCTAACTCACCTTCTGCGATTTGCTGAGAAAACTTTTAACACCATATAAGCAAAAATAACATGGAGAGTATGAGAAGATTGGCACGGGTTATGCCGCCAGTTGCTGCAGATAAATGAACGCAAACATCAGGTTTCCGTACAGGAAGCAACTGAACTACTTCCTAGTGTTGGATTTAATAGCAAATTACCAAAGAGACACTACACATTACTACAATCTGCACATCAAACCAGGCAGAAAGCAACCTGCAATTATACAATTAGATTGATACACAAGCTTCCCGCTAGTGTTTATTTCTGCTGCCAATCATGCTGCTTACTGGAAAACAAGGGCTCTTAGCAGCCATCATGCCTCACACTTTTCCTCCTCTATGCTTTTCCATTTTGAGGGGCTTTACTGATCACATCTCATTCTTTTAACATCTGATGAATCTGTCTTTAAGATTACACCTTGCCCAGGCACCTTTCGGCTGTACTGAAAGCCATCTTTATGCGTGGTGCATAATCTATCCCAGCAGCAATTAGCTGCATGGCACATGAGAATAGGAAAGAAGAGACAAATAAATGTTTATTATTAGCTGATGAAGGCAGCTGATTGAAACCTAACAAACCCCTTGATTTCAAATAAAAATTATTAAACGAAAATCATTTAACTATGCTGTGCCCCGACAACAACCATGAAAGGTGAATGCAGCTAGGAGATGTCTTATACTGGAGCTCGGTCTCCTCACAGTATAGCATCTCTAAATGTCTCAACGTTGAGCACATCTCAGAGACATCCAGCAGGTCTACCAGCTCAGGTGCAATGCATGTGTGATCTCTCAGGTCCCTGCAATAATTTATTTTTCCCACCCTATCTTTAACCACACCTGGTCAAGCGGTAACTTCCTATGTCTCCTGAGCATCGTTCACTTACACATACCTACCACAGTCTAACTGCTGAGAGCTGTACATGCCTTTTCGTGAACTAAGCCTGTGCACCAAACCCATGAGGTAAGTCCAGAGAGCAGCTGCTATTTATACAGCACAGCCAGTCAGCAGAGCTGGCGCACACAGCCACACGCTGACCCGCCCGGGTACAGGGTGATCCTGAAGAGCCACTGTACCACGCCGCATCTGTATGGGGAAGAAGTTTCTCAGAGCCATCCAGCCCGTCAGAACAGGGACAGGAAAGTCAACGAGGGAGCGCAGCCAGTCATGAGAGTGGCCTTTTGGACAGGGAGGTCAGAGGGTGCAGAGCTCACAGCCAGCCCGGACGCAGCCAGTCTGCCCCGGGTGCTGGGCTCGCTGGGCATCGTGGCTGTCAGCCACATCAGTCAGAAATGCACATACCACAGCGATGGTTCAACACACTTTGTACATACACACAAATAACATTTCTGATAATAATTCTCTTTTCACAAATTATTTTGTTTAGATTTCTGGATTTCCTTTTAGCTTTCCTATCAAATCTTACCACAAAGAGTCCTTCATTTCCCTATAAATGTTGAGAGATTTCTCTCAGAAACGTTTGCAGCGTTTAGCAGCTCCAATCTCAGTGGCTCAGGCACACCTCTTCTGGAGCCCACATTTCATGCTGGTGGTAAATGATTCAGATATGTGGAGGCAGGATAGCTTAGAGGCATGGAGCAGCATCTGCAAGAACTTGCGTGGCATCGCCCTGGCAGCACAGGCTGCGAGCACTGAAGGGACAGATCAAAGCCTGAGTTACAAAATCTACAACTCATCTGCTTGCTCGGGTAGCTGATGCCACGGCTGCGAGATGCAGTTTGCCCCAATGCACTCCTTCCCACCACACAGGAGCAGCTTTCTAAGTCTGCCCTCTCACACACTTCAACCCTGACGGTCACCTCGCGGTGCAAGGGGATCCCGCACACACTCGCAGATTTAGCAGACCTACTATTAGCAAATTGGAGATTTCGTGTGCTCCCTTTCCTCCGAGGAACACACACTTACTGTTACAGAGGAACTGCTCTTCCTTTCATACGTGTATCAGGATTCCCATTTTTGACCATTTTTAATGGCAAGTAAAACATTTTAAATTGTCACACAGTACTATAGCTTTTGGAAAGCAGAGTCATGGATTTCAATGAAATGGATAAAAAGAGAACACAACGCCCGAGATGCCTTTAGTCGGAAGAGCTCATCCATGTAAGAAAAGCCAAGCATCTACTCACAACAGTGCCCAAGTGCAGCCTTCCTAGCCATGGCAAAACCAGAGTTCAAATAACACAAGCGCAGCCAGATTCAGAAAGCACTGCAATATCCAGCAGTCATTTACAGGCTTTATGAACCAGCTTGGGCAGGTGGCTTTTTGTTTCATTGAGATGAAAAATTGTTTGACTTGCATCACAGAAAAATTGTACAAAGTTATCAAAACAGAGATCTTGGCACCTATAGCAGTTGTTTCAGGAAAGATCACTTGGCACACAGAATTATTCAGCTTTATGCACGGATCTGAGCAGATCTGTTACCTAACAACTAGGAAGTCCTTAGTCTATAAAACCACTTGTGAGGGGCAAAAAGGCAATCTTCTCCTAGTGAATAAAAGCCTTCTATGAACCTGTGTGAGGAGACACTGATACTTTTCTGCTGATACCTATTTTTGAGCTGTGGCACACACGGCACTTCAGAATTTTCCTTTGGGCTTGAGCTCAAGAGCTTTTCTCCAAAGTAAGGAGAACAGTAGAAATGTACCATGTCACCATTTCAGTATCAAAAAAATTGTCTAGCTGTCATTGTACAAGGGTTTAAGAAAAAGTCAAATTCAAAACCAATCTAACAGGCAATGCTTTACAACATTTTTAGAGTCAAGATGGTAATTTGCAACAACACCTAACTTACTGACTTGGGAAACACTTCAATAACAGAGTAGGATTAGAGCAATATCCAGAGTCTCTGAACTTGGAGCACCTGCACAACAAACGTTCACTTTGCTTTCTTGCTTTGCCAGAAACTCCATGAAGTTATAGGTAGAATGTAAACTGTTTATTTTTTACCATGTGGACCTTTTACCTGAAACACCACAATAAAACTATTCAGACATGATTTTTCTTTTTTTGGCATCACTGGTGAGACAGGGTCCCAATGGTCTCTCAGGACTATGGCCACAATGATCCCTGGAGAGCACGTTAAGCATTTCTTGCACTCTGCATCTTGGCAGAAATTCTTCTCTAATGTGATGCAACGTTTGGATTTACAAAGGAAGCTACATTATCCACCAGTCTGGTATTAAAATGAAGCCCTTCTCCTCCAGGGTCAGGAGGCCAGTAAGTCCTCCATCTAAATTTTCAAAGTACACGGGGATTCAGCTGTGCCTTTTGCTTGTCAAAATAAATACAGGATTAAAACCCAACACAGCGTCCTGGAACTGCACGTAACACTGCGGTACACTCACACACCAGGTCACACCGCGGACAGGCTGCCAGGGTACCGCCACCGGCACCATCCTGCCCCGGGCCCTGCCCAGGACCCGCACAGTGTCACGCTTCGACTCACAGCCCCTGCATTTCGAACCCTTCAATTGGTACTGCATTTTCTCACTGGACAAAGAAAATTTTCTGTATTTAAGAGACATTTAGTAGGCTGCAAACAAACGGATCAAATTGTGCTCTTCCATTTTTAACATAATCTAAGTAGAAAGCACTTACCATCAGTGCACAAAGAGCTCAGCCATGCTGGAGAGGAACAGCACAGCAATAAGAGCAAAGGTAGAAAATGGAGGATGCAGATTATAAAATTCAGTCACATTTTAAAATTTTCTGCTACAATAATTCACTTTATGTAGAATTAATGTGGCTGATTGAACGTTTGTGCTGTAATTTACTTATAATTAACATTTTATGGTGAACAGATTTCACCATCTCCTTCATGCTGTGAACTCCAAGCCATAGGTCAAAAATAGAGATGAAACAGATAAGCACAAAATATTCTCACTGAAATATTAATGAGATTTTAATTTACTACTTTAAAAATACATCTTTCATCAATGCCTGTATATCAAATCATTATTTTAATTTTTTTACATTGTATTAAAAATATAATGAACTTTCCTAACTGGTTGAAAGACCCTGAAATATCTATTGTGAAGAGACAGCTCAGGGGAACAAAAAGGTCCAAACATTTGCAGCTATCAGAAATCTCACATGGTGATTGGGTGAGAGTCAGCTTAAACTGAACATAATACCTTTACCAGTAACTGACTGCAGCTGTGGGTCTCCATCTCACAAACCCTGGGGTCCAGCACAGAGATGCTTTTCTTCCTGCTAAGATCTTACGTAAAAGCATAACGATAGTCTCTACAAAAATGTAACTGCCGCAAACTTCTTAATGTGTTTCGACAGAAGTTGCTGCACTTGCTGTTGAGATGCAATATATACAAGGTGTTGCTTTGATCAGGCATTCTCATCTTTTAAGCCTGTTCAGGCCAAATTTGAAACCCTTCAGAACAAAGCTCTGCTGTTAAGAAAGACACCGTGAGTCAGAGGAAAAATACGCTTCTTCATGGTCTAGGAAGAAAGTCAGAAGAAAACTTGCATAAAATCTCAGATCCACTCACAACATGTATTTAAAGCTGTCTTTCCTATTACCTAAAGATGACAGACCACATCTGAATAAATTATCAAGTCATCTGCAATTCATACGGTTTCCTATATTCCAACGCGCTATCAAACAGGCAACTGAGGACATTCCCGGAACGGTCTGGTGACAGAGAATGAAGATATGGGATGACAATGAAAAAGTCAGCAGAAAATCATAAGTCAATGGAACTATTTTATGCTCTTTACTTCCTAGCCTGCACCAGTCCATTCAAAAGCCTCATTAGAATTTCAAATGAAAAGCTGAATAATACAAGCATTATAAATCTGTTACAAACAAACCTAAAACGCATCAAGAAAAATATACTTGGAATTTTCCTTCTTAAATTGCACTGTTTTTTTCCTACAGGTTTGTTTGCGGGGAATCAGCAACTATTTGTTTTTAGGGTAAGGCTGTCTTTTCTTTTTTAATTTACTTTACTTATTTAAATTGAATGCCAGTGCCAGCCTGTTTCCTTGGTCCCTCTACAGCTTGAAGAATGGAATCCAGACACCTTTCAGGTTTCTCTACGCAGCCATAGGGCTTTTTCTTTTTTTTCTTTAAAGACATTATGAGTAAGAAAAAAACAACAGTTATTTACCTGTGGGAGAAATCTCAAGAGAAATCAGAGCCTGAGTTTACTGTGCATCCCACCACAGAATGACCCCTAATAGGAAACTAAATTCTTATCTGCAGAAAATAAGACCTCTTGATGGAATGGCAACAGGAAGGTGATTTCTGAAGGGTCCTGGTACCTCCACCCCCTGTGACATGGCGGCAGCATGTGGGTCTCTTTCCAAAGCTGTTCTGTAAGACCAGGGCACTTGTTCATAGAAATATCTCTGCTGGTGATTAGAACTATTCATTAGAAGTCCTTTAAAAAGAAAATAAACCCTTAATGTTTCCTTCGAAGTAAAACAATTCAGACTATTTTTAGTAATAAACAGAACAAAAAAATGCAACATACAGGCTGCCACCAAAATCTGAGTGGGGTGAATATATTGCTTCTGAGAATAGCAAGAAAAGAAATCAAAGTTACTAAAAAATACATACTAATAAATTAATGGCTAAGACTTATACAGCATTTTTGTTGTTTTTTGGTTTTTAACATCTTTCATGGTCAGAATGAAAGAAAAACAACAACAAAAAACCAAACCAAACTCCAAACGACATGGCGGGAAAACACCCCCAAAATCACAGCAATTGAATATTGAACCAAGGATTCCAAAACAAAACATTCTAGCATAGCAGCCACAGAAATCCCAGAAAAACTTCTGGACTTCTCAGACACTGCCATACGACAGGACCCCGCAGGTTAAGGCAGAAGATAAGGCTCTGCCGTGGGAAGCCATGATGGGGGGCAGCCAGAGGAGCAGATGAGCGGCAGGGGGAGGTGTCCAACAGCCCCACAGACACGGAGCTGCGAGGGCACAGCCAGGGTCAGCGGCAGGGCAGGACAACACACCTGCCCCAAGGCTGGAGAAAGAGCTGCCGAAGCAGACAAAGTCAATCACTTGCTTAAAAAATAAAATTTAAAAATTGCAACGAGGTAGAGGTCTTCATCCCTTTGATCTCTTGCCTAGTGCTGATACACCACTGAAGTTACATGGACTCATCTTCAAATGAAGTATTAATGATGAGAAACTATTCTGACAGATGTTATCTCTGTACTTTCTCATTCCCAGGACCTCTGTTACCATTTTCTAACACATAAGACTTTTTTCCAGAACATCAAGTAGGCTTCTACTCAAATACTGGGCTGAACCTCAAGAGACTGGCTTCCACAGGCATCTGCTTGAAGAAAATCTTAATGCAAAATCTGCATGAGGACCTTAAATTCTAACCCCCAAATCCCAGAAGCATTTACTAGGCACCAAGTTCACCTGGAAGAGATGTTAATTATGTCTGAAACACTGGGGCTCCCTGACAGAAAGGGCCACCAAAGCACACACTGAGAAATCCAGACAGGGTACAGGATGAACAACATCGCCTGTCCAGGCAGCATGTCCCATCCTCAGAGGGGTGTACAGGATTCCTGCTCCCGGCTCAGATGGGGAGCGAGGGAAGACATCCTATATATGTATTAGAACAGCTTTCTGCATCTTAAGGAAACAGAAATGAAATAAATATACAAATAAACAAACACTTCAAAGATAACAATGAAATCTCACCAGTTGCAGCACATGTCCACTCAGTCTCTTTTTTTTTTTTAAGTGCCTTCCCTTAGTAAAAGCCATCAAATATCATTGTGAATTAGTAATCATTTTTTTAGCAGCATCTAAGAATTAAAGCAAGAGAGAAAGGGAAGGCATGCAAGAGAGGAAAGGAGGGAGAGAAAGAGAGAGGTTAAACTCAAAGGCAGAGAGAGCGAAATGGACCAGATTATACAAAATTAAAAAGCAAATACGCGCAGACAATTTGTGCCGAGTGATTGCAAGCAATTACAGTCCGGCTTTTCTGGAGGGAAAATTGGGGAGGGGGGGGGAAGGTTATTTCAGCTTAAAAGGAGACTTTATTCATTCCTGATCAGCTTCTCCTACTATTCTCTCTTTTATTCTTGGATATCAATTTAAAAAAAAATCACCCTTCAGATGTTACATGTCTAACCCTGGGAATCCCACCCCTGGGCAGAGAGGGAGGATTTCAGCTTCCAATCGGCTCTTTCTATAGCCCTGAAAAAGCAATTTGCTCATAAAGGATAAAAAAAAAAAAAAGGGGGGGGGGGGAAGAAAGAAAGAAAAGGAGGGCAAAAAAGGAAAACCACAACAAGGGCACGCGTTTCTCTTGGAGGAGAGCTTCAATTTTACTGTAATTGTCTGAAGAAGAGCTGCTTTGATCTGCAGAATTATTATTATGCTTCAAATGCCTGCCTGCTAATGTCCCAGCTGTGCTTCGGCATGAGCACACCGAGTGGGCCCAGAGGCTAACCTGGGCCCTGCCCCGGCCGCGGGCCCTTCTCCCCCGCTCCTTTGTGTCTCTGAACTTTACTCCAGGGGCACCTAAAGCACCCACCCCGCACCCGGGGCCAGGGGCTCTGCGCTCTCCGGGAGCGGCTCCACGGCTCCTGCTCAACCCCCTCGGCTTGGGAGAGACAGATTAAAACGCTGAGATTGCCTCCCCGTAAGGATCAGGAGAGGGTTTAAAGCTGTATGTTTTCTTCCTTTTTGGTCTTGCTCAATCACTAGCTGAAGCAACAGGAAGAAGGTTTTAAGGCCTTTATTCTATTTCTTGTCTTACATCACTACCTGTTGTGAGATTTTTTTTTTTTTAATTTACAACCAAGTTATCTACCGTGTTTGAACTGCATCTGCCCCGCAACAGCCCGAAGTTAAACAAACGTTGGCACTAGCAGGTAGAAAGCACCAGCCTCAGCCCATGCACCAGGTGGGGGCAGGAGGCCGCGGGCGCCAGCGTCCCCCCGCACCCCCGGGGAGCAAAAAGGGTCCTGGGATTTGCTGTTCTGCACCATGAGACAGACCCACGCGGGAAGGACCACCACCACCTTCACGCTCACTGTGGAAGTACAGGGGACCCCCAGTTCTTCCAACTAAATTTTAGTGAGGTTCCCTGCAAAATAAAGGAGTCCCACTAAGGCAGCAGCAGCACTTGCCACCGTGGGCCCCTCGCATGTGGGGAGCTCCTGTCTGAGGTCTGTAAAGTCCAAATTGTTCCACAACACAGAAAAGCTGGACTGGCCTTCCTGGTATCTTGCTCCTATGCACCATCTCTGCACTTGTATGAAAATACATTCCATGAATACAGGTAGTCTATGATTTTTTTTTTTTTTCCCCCCCCATTTTTATAAATCAGAGTTCAGGATGACTGAGATATTCTGCACATCAGGACAATGCTGTATTTTTTTCAGTTCTTTCCTGACAGGGGCCAGAACCTTAATGCCATCCGTACTGGTATCTGTTTCGTGTGAGCTACTTCTATTCAGACAAAAACTTTTAGAAAATATGTCTATTCAAGAATATTCTCAGAAATTGTTATTTCTAATTATTTTTTTAAAATAACCATATTTAATGATGAAGCTTTTCATTATGCAAAGCCCTCTTCTGAAGTCCGTATTTGCCCACCACCACCCAGGGAGGGCAGCTTCAAACACCCTGAGACTGACCCGAAGCACCAAGCGCCTCGGCTCTGCAGGAGCCCACGGAGCACAGGGCCCCCGACAGAGCCACCCAGCACGGAGCAGGCCAGGCACTGGAAGGCGAAGCCAAGGCAGCTTCAGCTTCCAAACTCAGGCTGCACCCGTTCGGCTGTACAAGATTCTTGAAGGACGCAGAAGCAAGTAACATCAAAATCAGCTTTTCACGCACCCGAGTGTCAGCTATTTAAAGTTCAACTCTTTATGAACTGTGCAGTCCAAAAGCAAGGTCAGTACCCTAGAAATTTAGGATTTTCTTTCATCAGCTGATGTATAACCCTTCCTTCCAGAACTGCTGACACCAAAGGGGATGGTTTCTGTGCCACCCACTGAGTCCTGGGTACCCCTTACTGGCTTCCAAGGGATTTGTGTGCAGGTGGTCACGCTCTGGAGAACAGGCGCTTTGCACCCCCATCCCTCCCTCTCCAGCTTACTTCCCACGTCCCAAGCTTCTGTTCTGCAAAGAACTGCATTTGTGTTTGAAGAATAATTTTTTTTTTTAAATCAAATAGTCAGAGGAGTTTTTCTTCAAATGTAAAATTGCTTATCCACAAAGCACAATTTTGAGGTGTAGCACAGAACAGCATTCAGTCACTGGTGAGGAGATATTGGTGAGCAAGTGTTTTTGAGACTCACCAAAACCAGAATAAGAATTTTAAGATTTTACAGCTTTCCAATGAGTAAAGCGCTCTACACCTAGGAAGCTTTCAAGATATATATGATCTTAAAATCTTCCCATTATTATATACAAAAATAGTAGTTTGTGTAAGTAAAGGTTTCTAAAATAATATTTGTACAATTTTTCTCTGCTTGTATAGACTCAGAGTCCTGGTACCTGGTAGTCTGCCTCCACGTGAAGAAGCTTATGAAAAATGGTACAAATAATTTCTTAAAAAGTCTCTAACATCTTTCTGAAATAGTTTGCCTGTAAAATATGTAGCAAGCACAAAATACCCCGAGATGTGGTGTGACACACACAATTTATTGGCATTAGTCTGGGATGAGCCACATAAGTCAGGCAGGGCTTCACTACTCGTAAGTATTGCCGTCATCTCAAACTCATCAATAACACCTTTACTCTATCGCATCCTAGCATGAACTGTGTATCTATCTAAACTATAAACATATACAATTTTTCAGTCAAAAGAGTAATAGGCAAATAGCTGGATTTCACTCATTTTGTGTTCTCTAGGTAGTAAAATAGACGCATATTTAATGTACACACCAAAAAGTGCAGTGCCAATAAGTAGAGAGAGTCATATTTCCGAGTTAGTTTATAGATGGCTGTATATTACGGCTGTACTGCTAAAACCATATATGCATGCATATAAATATAGATAATATCTGTGAAGTCAGTATCTGCACACATGAAAGAGAGGACTGGATAAATGCAAGATGAAGTACATGATAAAAATAATCCTAATTTCTATATACAATAATGAACTCTTGACTAAAATTACTACTTAGAAATGAGATCTTGAGGTTATACAGTGTCCTCTCATACAGATCCTAGAGGTTGCTATCGGAGCTATTGCTCCTTTGCTTTATAATTTTACTAATTGGTCATTAAGAGGTCTATAATTCTAATTCTGCCTTTGCCGGCAACACACTGTGGGTCAGCAAGTAAATTAATCTACTTCTACACCTCAGTTTCTCCAACTGCAATACAGGGAAACACATATCCATCACTAGGTCCTGTAGGAGTTAATCTGTTAATGTTTGTATCAATCAAGTTGTCAAGTGCTATTTAAGTGCTTATTATTACTCATACAATAATTCTCTCCTTCAGGGCTCCGTAGGTTTGTAAATGCCTCTTTCATCACATACATGAAGTTCTTTTGGGGCGAGCGAGATGACCTGGATTATGGGCTGATCAAACACACCTTTGGAGGTGGCTTCAGAGCACCAAGTGCTGCGGAGCAAGGCTGACCAAGTATTGCCAACGTTTTGCTCCTGTGCCGCAGAACACTTTGCCCTTTCTGTGTCACCACAAGACTTCTGTCTGCACTGATCAGGGAGCTGATGTAGCTTAAAGGTACATTTGTACCTTCTGCCCAAGTACCGCTACACACATAACCTTGTGTGAGCATCTTTCCCACAAGGCAAGTGTTAGGCAAGGGTCTTCACCTCCCTTCAGCCTGTCCTTCCCGTGTGTGCCCTCCTTTCTGGCCTGGAAATCACTAGGCGCAGGCTCCGAGGACATGTTCTCTTTATCCAGCGCAGCATTTGCTCTGTTGCAGAGAGGAACTGTTTATTCAGCGTTCCTGGCTCTGAAACACCTGGGTGAGAGGTTCTGTTCTGTGGCCCATGTGCTCTACCCAGCTTCTGCATCCGGGCAGGAGGAGGGACAAACCTTTAGTCCACATCTGTGACACCCTCAGAAGCGCAGAGATTGCCCTCACAGGCACACCGTGACACCAGAACACGCAACTCAAATATTTTCTGGAAAGCTCAGAGTCTGCACGGTCACGTTGTGCACACACCATCAGCCTGATGCTTGCAGAGTCCTGCAGTTATTCCACCCGAGCTGTACAGTTGCCCAACACGGCTACAAGAGCTTTTAGATTTCCCCTCAACTTGTGGCCAGGACACACCACTGTCATTAGAGCATGCCAATATACATCTGTATATCAACTCCTGTACAATGCACTAGTGCTCCTCACCTCTGCAACTCTTGTCTATTCAAAAGGCATGCCGCATTCAAGACACGCGTTAGCCAGGATTCCTGGAGCCTGCACGCACTGGGAGCTTCTTTAGAAAATATAGTAGCTACTCGTCTAGTCTTCTCACAAAATGGATTCTCTCTACTGGCACCAGTGAAGCTAAATACAACTTATAAAATATTGAGCAGATCTTCATAGGGAATGCAACTAAAAAAAGTGACACGTTAATTATTATCTTTATGCTCCAGAAATATCCCATCAATATGAGGAGCAGATAATTCACAACACTATTTCGACCACTCTGCAGAATCAGGAGAAACTGGTGCATCATCTATACCAGGCGTGCAAACATCAGTGCTATGTATCTATGTACGTAGCCTGTAGTTATTTATCAATTGCTTATGCATGCACTTATTTATGAATTTATTTAATTTATAAACATTTATATTGTAGAGCATGAGATGATAAATTCAGAAGAAAAATACCGACTGATAGAATACAACCCTCCTGCCTCATTTAGCTGAGGACTCCCTCCCTCGTAGAGGTGGCAGGACCTGCCCCCCCGCCCCGTAACACAGTCCAAAGAGCCCAGATTTTGGGAATAGAAGAGCTCTAAGCAAACCAGTTCTTCCATGTGATTTTCCCCCCAGTGTTCTTGAGCAAGCCAGTTCTTGCAGCCTCTAGAGATCAGTTCAACAAGCCTCTTGCCCACAGCTGATCCTTGGGAAATTGGGGAGATTCTGTGGCTGTCTAGTCAGCAAATAACGCAAATTATCTTTGCATTTTCAAAGTAAGTTGTGCTATGTGCAAAATTGTAAATCTCTCAGTAAATCACGTAGTAAATAAATAAATGTTTCTGCATAATTACTTGTTAAATAGCTCATTTTCCCACTGTTCCAGCATTGACAGCCAGCCACCTAAACTCAAAACCCATCAGTTTCGAAGCAAGACATTTAGCAGGATTTTTTTTTACCCCAGATTCTTACCCTTGAGTCTGTTTTCCCATAAGATTTTAAGTAAAACTTTATTTTTCCTCTTAACGTATATATTTTTATGTTTTCTCAATGCACCAAGCATGACAGAGGCAAATGGCATTAATTAAACACATGGCTGGACGTGCTGACTATATATATTACTGACATTTCACACTCTTACTATCTTCAAGTACCTCTTGCTATGTGCTACACGGGTAAAATAGCAGAACAAATTATACAGTATATTCTGCTGGGTCCAAATATGTGTCTGAGGCAGTCGATATGGAAAGCAGCGTGGTAAGTGGCTCTAGAACGTCAGTGATTCATTGACAGGCATCTGTTAGTGAAGCAGCAGAGAGGCTGCTTCGTCCTTTGCGTTACACCCCACTTTCCATCCCATTTGGAGGATGGTTTGTGTGCCAGGAGACACGACTTTGGAGCAGTCCTCTGGTTCAGCCCAGGCAGAGGCCGCCCCTGGCTGGCCACGGTGCAGCAGCGAGGAAGGTGGGTGCTCAGGGATGGATGTGGCCTGGCGAGCCGCGCGCGAGCCCTCCTCCGGAGCTGGACAGCACAGGCTGGGCCCCGGAGGAGCAAACTTCTCTGGCATTTATTTTCCTTATCTTTCCTTAAGACTAAGTATGCATTTTAAATAGCATCCTGACTACCTTTGAAACCAACATTTGTGAAAATTTTGATCTCTTTTTCATCCTCTTGAATAGTCTAGACCTGAACCACCCTTTGGTTTGAATCTGAGATTTCTGCCCCCAACTTTCTAAAATCGAGTCATTTCTTCTCTGCTAGAAGCTCTGCCAGCTCAGTGTTTGTTCTTCACTTAAGGGCATTTTATTTATTTTCTTCACTTGTAGGTATTTAAATTGGCAAGAACAAATTTATATAATGAGCCTTAATAACAGTTTCTCCCATAAAGTTACCTATTTATCTTCTATTGTAGTGATTTAGAAAGCACAAAAATAGTGGAAAAATATAGGTGTAGCGATAAATCTCTGGGACTGAGACTGAATAATTTAGAATAGTCTTCATCCATGGGGGTGAGGCTTGGAACCCACCCACTCCATGCGAACCTTTCCCAGTCACTTAGATTCCTCCTTTCATAGTACTCACAGTAGTATCCTCTCCACACAGACAAATAAAACCCTGTTTATCTAAACCTTTTAATCCAAATCTGTTCTATCTCTCAGCCTGTATCACTTACCCAATAGCTACCACCTTTATCTGAATGGTTTTGATGTCCTGGATCATTCTGGATAAGCCGAGCTGCTGAGGGAGCACACGCACAACACATGCTGCCAGCCACATTTCAGAAAAGCTCACTCACCCCACAGGAAAACAGTTTTAAAGTGATCAGCAGCAAAGACTTTTCTGTCAGTATTTTCTTCATAAACATTATTTAAGCAAATTAGAGACAGCAGAAGAGCAGACCAGGTGGGGTTTTTCCCTAACCAGCAGGAACAACACTATTTTGAGAGCTACCCTTACCTCTGCACACCGTGCTATCACCAACAGCACTCCCTCCTTCCCCGCCAACGCAAACACAACACGGGATACAACGCTTCACTTCAAGCACAGCAAGACTCACCCTTAAAGCAAGCTCCTTGGGAAACCGCTAGAGAGTCATTTTGTGTTTTGTACAGCACCAGGTACACTCTCAACACCAACAAAAGCGATGTCAGCATTTTGTTCTTAATTATTTATCCATTTTTAATGGCGGTAAGAAACAAATATCACGAGTGCTTTCTTTGCTCAGAAGACCCTGATGCAGAAAAGGATGAAAACCACCCTTTATTTCCCTCTGGTTCTTTATTTACAGAACCATCTGCGTGCAGTTGCAGAGTCCAGTTGAGCCCTGTCTATATCCCCGCTTCCCTCCAGCACTAATTAGTAATGCAATCCCACAAAGAGTGAAGTTGCCCGAAACCTCCCCTCACTCACAATGATTTATGTTCAATTTGTACAAATGGAGAAAATGAGATTTCAAATTTCAATGCCATTTCTGCAATGAGGTGATTAAAAGAGAGAGAGGTATTGCGTTCTACTGTATAGAATATTGATCCCAGTGCTATTTTCCTTAGCAATAACCATTAGCTCAGTATTATTTGCAAACCTCTAATGTGAACCTGGAGATGTAATTTACATTTGTGCTTTACTTATTTGCTTTAACAAAACAACACAAAAGCTTTGGGTCTTTCAATCTATCCTTATTGTCAATAAAATTAGCAGTTCATAAAAAAATTAATGTATATGCAAAACCATCACTTCCTTGTAAACTACACGGAGACTGTAAATGTTGCTCAGAACAAAAGGGAGATAAACTATTAAAAGGCTCTGGCCATTTAACAAATTGAATACCAAACGAATTAAGACAGAGTTCCCTTTTGTCCCCTTCTTTAATTTCTGGGCCCCTGGGAGCCCGCAAAAGTTTCAGAAGTATCGGGAGGTTTCCCCTGAGGAGCGCGGTGTTGACAGGGGGTGTCTGATGGGAACATAATCGGCACGGGGAAGCACATGCTTCTGCTGACGGCCGGTGCCGCGGCTGTTGCCATCGCGGGAGTCGCCCACTGCAGCCTCTACAGAAGAGAGCACAAAGCGCACACGCGTGCACGGGCACACACGTGCACGGTCACACACGTCCTGCATGCAAATGCTTCTGGGGAGGACGCCAAGAAAGAAGAAAAACGAGAAGAAAGAGCGTAATCGCGGAATAAAGGAGGACAGCGCTCACGGCGCTCGGGCAGCCGTTTGTCAGCCCCCAACCCTTGAATAAGACAAGGCAGTTCCTCCCGTCGCGCTGCTGCTCCCTGCAAAAACATCAGCTGCTTCTGCTGCCTGGCAGAGTTTAGAAGATGAGAACAAGCAAAGAAGAGGGAGAAAGAGGGGAAAAAAGAAAAAGCTAATGACCCTTAATTGCCATGATAGTGGAATAGGGCCCAGGCAGCTGTTTTACATTCCCGGTATGTATAGTATGCAAATATCTACAAAGGGCCGACACAGTTTCTCTATTGTGGATCCTGAGGGTAACCAAATTAGCCTTTGGCAACCATGGTAATTGGGAGGTGCTGTTCCCATTAGGAGTCCTGCAAATTATGAAGAAAAATGGACCAAAGGCTTTGTCACAAATAATAATACCAAGAAGAAAAGAGCAGGCGGCCGTCTTTGCTTTGCTTTTCTTTCTTTTTTTTATTTCCACATTGTGTTGTTAATATCTCTCTGTTTGGTAATAAGAAAACAGTCCTCGGTGTCCTGCTGGACCCTCCTGGGCTTTCCATAGCAATATTAAGTTCTGGGGAATACTAAATATGGGACAGCAACATCAGTTGCAAATTCCCCAAGCAGAAGCCTCACGACCAGACACCGCATTCAGTCAGACAATGCTGCCTCTGCTCTACGCTGGTTTTAGCTGCGTGAATCAGAATTAAGAAAAAAAAACTTCGCCAGTCCTCTTATTTGCATAGGACAAAAAAGGACGCAGAGCACCAGCTAAGTTTTTTCTCCCTAACTTTGATTCATGCAGCTAAATACAGATTTGTTCTATGAATCATCCAACTTTGCTGCACAAGAGGCTACATTTTCCACTAAATGATTTGAATTTGTCTTTCACTCTTCCCACCTTCTTTGATCATCCCATGTTTCTCAATTCCAGCATGCAGAATCCTGTTTGATTGTTATGATCTACTAAAAAATTCACAACTGCCAACTTTTTGAGTGGAACTCTCAGCTGTGACACCATAAGTCAATGCCAAAAATATTAAATGCTTTTGTTTTTAACTCCCCCTAAGAACAGAGCTCGCCGTCTCCACAACCCCTCCTGGCTGTGACACGGCAGTGAGATCAGAGCTACGTGCGCTCTCAGGCAGGTCCAGGTAACTCCCCAGCCACGGTCCTGGGAACATCCCTGCAAAACCCAAGTTCTTTGAAAAAAACCCACACTGACAATGAAAATTAGGAAATGGTCTCATTTGCTTTTGTGTTTCTTCCTATAAACTTTGCAATTACATCTCCTGAATACGACAAAAAAATATCTTTCTTGGGTTCTTTTTGGTTCAGTACAAAAATTAAAGCAAGGTGCCATCACAAGGGCTGACCAGTGCAACCCACAAAAGCTTAGTACTACTGCTTCCCAAGGGCTAACCTCAGGTGAGACTCAATTTTATCTAGCTTTTTCCTAATATCACAATTTAGGAAAGGACAGCAATTACAGCGAGAAAACAATGAATTACATTTCTGATTTACAATTCAGGGGACAGAATAAACAGAAGCAGAGACAGAAGAAAATCAAAGTGTTTGACTACAATGGAAAAAATATAGAAAGAAAAATAGATGAAGTAGGATGGCTGGTAAAGGACACCCTCCTGGTACAGTCAGTCTTTTATAGATTGACCAAAGCAACGAATTACTCTCCTTCCTAGATACTGATTCAAAGGACAAAACTAAACAGAGCACAGAGGTAAGCAACGGCACTATTTTGAAGATTTATTTGAATTTTAGAAAATGGCACTTATCAGTGGAGAAGCTCATCCTATATGATGCACACAGAGCCGATGACCACAAAGGCAGGCGAGGGGTCCCCATCAGGCCTGAAGGATCTGACTGGAGGCTGTGAAGTGCCTTTGCCTGCCATAAAGGTGAACATTTCCCAGAATTAAACTTTTAAAATTTTTTTAAAAATATAAATCTGAGTCAAGGCACGCACCTGTTCTAATAAAAGGAAGAGCTGAGAATACTCCCCTCTTAAATAATTGTCTCATTTTTATATACACAAAAGAGTCTCTGTGGCCCAGAAGAAAACCCAACCCTCACAACGCCCAAGCCGATCTCCCAACCCGCCTTTATGCAAACCACTGCTGCTTCAGCGCCGGGCTGAAAGGCTCCCAGCCCCTTCTACGGTGCGTTGCGAGGAGAGGGAAGGAGGCACGGCTGTGCCAGGCAGGCAGGAGGTGTGGGGCATCGCCCCAGCATCCCGCTTCCCAGAGCCGACATCTGTTCCTTCAGTGCCCCGGGCGACCGCGTGTGGCCGAGACCCACGGGATCTTTCAGAATGCAAGTGGGGAACTTCCACACTGAGGACCCTGACCTGGCTTTTTGTGAAACAGATACTAACTTACTTGGCACTAGCACCAATAATACACTTGTAATACCAAAGGCAGTATTTTAGGCACTTTAAGAATTTTTCTGGCAGGAAATTAAGTGCCTAAGGGATTAACTGGTGATTTTAAAGACACATTTTAGACCAAATTAACTATTCTTGTATAAATCTTACTTCAAGAATCCTCAATTTCTTTATGTGCATCCAAACTGCCCTGATGAGGCTTGCAGAGCCCTGATCTGCAGGAGCCCCTTTTGGGCAGCAGGTCAGAGGGGTGCTCCCAGTATGGCCCATACACCCGAAGCTCCTTCCCATGGAAACAGGATGTGAAGAGGGGGCTGGTGGGGGCTGAGCTGGTTCTGCTGCTGCGGTGAAGTTGGGAACTGACAGTCCTCCCGATTCAGTAAGGTGGAAGAAAGCTTTATGGCTGCAACCTCGATTCTAATAAAAAGCAATACTTAAGGACGCAGTATTTGTACATAAAGCAGACTACTACCATGCCAGCATGACACACAAACTTTTCAAATCATAGAATAATGTCTCCTAGAACAGCGAGTTCAAAAATCCACCACAAGAAAAGTTGTTTTTACATTTGTACTAATTAACATGAAAGATTCTTCTGTTGGTGGGGGACACTTTGTGCTCAGTAACGTACCTAGTCCAATTTTTTTTGCCCAACTTTTCCTCCAGGCTGGCAGTGTAAACAGTCACTGAAGTGACTGCAAATGCCAGGAGAGCATCCAGGCCTTTCAATGTAAATATGACTCAGAACAACAACTTCAAGAATCTACAGTCATTGTGATGGTTGTAAAACCCAAATCGGTGAGCTTTATAAAAAAAAAATAATTATAAACCAAGTCTCACAAAGAACAGTTGTGTTTTGATTTTTCATGCTCAGACTAACTCTTCATCTTAAAACCACTACAGCAAAAGTCTTAACCCCAGATCTTTATTTTTTCATGGTTTCCCCTCAGGGCCTCTTTAAATAGCCGGCAGAAGAGTCACTTCCCTGTCGGTGCAGTTGGCACGCCGGCAAGTGTACTTAAAGTTTGCGTCTGATCAAGTTATGTGTATTGGATCTGAAACCAGTTAGTCAATTCTTTCAGGTCCCTAAGTGGCGATTTGTGGTAATGTCTACATCAATACTAACAGAGCGGTTTGCTAGCTGGTTTACGTAAAGCAAATGTCTGAAGGATGGAGGGGCTGCCTCCAAGGGTTCTCTCAGTTAATGGAGATGTGGCTGGAAAAAGCAACACGCAGATACAAAAGCAGTGCTGCTTTTAAAAGGACCATCCTTCACTGAAACACACAGCCCAGAGGAATGACAGGCAGGCATCGCCCAGGCACACGTGCCCTGTTCCCAGCTGTCTTCTGGACGGGCTTCTGCCACCGAGCTTTCAGCCCTCTGCCCCCAGCCTGACTTGGTTCCCTCAGCCTTAGCACCAATAAGATAGAACTCTGCTGCATTTGTTAAAACATAATAATTTTTTTTTTGTTTTAATTTTCCTTTAAGCAACAATCCTGGTCCTTTCCTCCTGCATTTTCTTACTCCTTGGGCTCCAAATGGTGGATACAGGCCACAAATTAGAAAAAGCAAAAGGCCAGGAAAACAAAACAACCAAGAAACCAACAAAAAAACCCTACACTAAGGTAAAGTGTAACTAAAAATTAGAAAAAGGTAAAAGATGTTATATAAAACAAAATTGTGACTAATGAAAAAAGCAGGAAGTGGCTACTGTTAAACAACAGCTGCTGGTTCAAACTACAAATAACAGAGGACAACTAATAAGCAATCAACAATACTGGATTAAGCTTCTTTCCAATAACAGCTTTTCTTTCTTTAATATTTTTCTGTTTAGTCCCAGATAGAACACAAACTCTTCAGAGCAAGAATTATCTTTTTGTTTGTACAGCAAAATGAGCTGATCTCAGTAAGGCCTTGGAGTGCCACCAAATCGCAAACAAACATACTACAAGCATGTTGCAGTCTGGGCAGAACTTCTTTACACAGCGAATTTCTCTGTAAGAGCCCACAGGTGCCTATTGCACTATGGCAAGAACATGACCCAGCTCTTGTCGAATACCACATCTCCTCCTCATACATGATTCTTCTCTTTCTAAGATTAAACACCTTTGAGCAAAGATGATGCCTTTGTCTATATAAGCTCTGGGGTTTTTAGGATTGTAACAGAATTAGCAGTTTACAGAAATAAAATAATCTAGAGAAAAAAATTGTCTTGCGTTCCCTGGGACAAAAGCAGCAGGTTAGTTCTTACGGAAGCTGGCCTGCACAGGACAGTCGCACACAGGTCAGGTGGGTTGACTCCATTTCCTTACCCTTACAGCCCACACCAGCCCTGCTACAACCTACGTGGGCTGTAGCCAAGACCCTGGGGGAAGTCAAGAGGAACTTGGGTCCCTGACTTCATTGTTAGTCCTCACCAGATCGGGTACTCCCCCCTCTGAGAACCAGAGTACATGAATGCACGAATACACGTGTTCTCTGAAGATTTTTGTGAGCGCACGTGGTATTTAGCTTCCGCTCTACAGCGAGCAGAAGCTATGTAGTACAGCAGAGCTGTGAAAGCCCAGCTTCTGCAGGCACACCCCGGGTCCTGGGCAGAGCTCTCACCAGCCTCCTCTCCTCAGGTGCCAGCACGGCCGAGCCCTTGCAGCAGGTATTCTCCAGAAAACGATGGAGTTAATTCCCATCGCTCGAGTATGTAACCTGCCAAAGGTTTAATGAACCAGAATGCAAAAGGCAGGGAACAGCTACACTGATGTGGCATTCAGTAACATGTTACCTTCTGGAAAAGGACCCTGAACGGCAGCAGGGCAAAGGGAGACAGAAGGTGCCCATAAGCAAAGATGCAATTTGTACTCGATTAAACAATTTGTGAATACTGTTTCTCTAAGTATGCTGTGAGAATGTTTTCTTTCCTAGATTTGTCATCACTTGTTAATTGGTCATTAGAGTAAAACTTTTGGAAAACTCCCAAATACAACGCTACGTTAGCTGAGGATTTGCAGGCCACCAGGCAGCGAGCAGACATCACCGATTCACGCAGCTCCCCCAGGCTGTAAGTGTTACGGTAGAGCACCGCGCTCCAACGACAGACAAGCTGAGACAAGGGGTCTACACTCAGAGCCTCTGTCTGCACACGAACCAGAAAATAAAAGCACCTTTCCTCCAGACGTTTCATCCTGGCGTCGCTGACCTTATTACCTGGGATAGCAGCTATGTGCTGCTGCCCGCAAGAATCTGCAACACCCAAACCCCGCTAACACAGACCCCTGTGAGGGCCCTCCTGAGTTGCCTTTGTGTAGGAAGAATGTACAGGAGGGAACAGACCACGGACTGCGCCACAGCTGAAAGACCTACAGTTAACTAACACAACTGAGTAATTCAGTGTTCCAAATCCATGGTGAGGGATGAATGAAGTTCGCATGTGGACTGTGAACACGCATACGTGTGTACACTGTGCTCATGGGAAGGGAGCGCCGTCAGCACCTGTACATGCCTGGGAAGGGGATACCAAGGGAATAAGGGTCTGTACAGTCAAAGGGAAGCTGGGGGGGAGGTGAGACCATCCTGGTTTGTCACTGTTGGCCCCACAGATGGCATGTGTGTGCAGTGATGAAGCGATAGCCCGGCGGCACACAGCCGAGGAGAGCGGGTGAGAGGGGAGCAGGACCTGCGGGCGAGATCTACGTAGCAGCGTAAGCAAACCGGGGAGGAATCGCAAGCTAAGAACACACACATGGGCAGTGCACCTGAGCACGTGTTACAGGACGCTGTCTGTTGGTTTGGTTTAGGACCACAATCCTCCCCCATAAAGATACACCTGAGAACTGGAACGACAATCGTCATAAAAGTGCAGGTGCCGCCACTGCGTCATTTGCCTCCAGCACAGCCAAGAATCTTAAATATCATCGGTGATTTTGGAGATTATCCTGTTATTTGGGATTATTATCCCAAATTTGCTAGGGTCACAGAGAGGGAGTATCCCTTGGCACAACCTTTCCTGGGGAGGATCTGTTGCATCCTGCCCTTATCTGCAGTGGTGAAGTGTCCACAAAAGGTGACTTAGCTCCTGTCCCCAATGCTGCGCAGGGACTCCATGGACACGCTCCATGCCCTCGGGCACGTCGCTGGTTCTGCACTCTGCTTCAAACAGAGTCAAAAATCCACTACCTCCATACCAGCTATGTGCTGATTTACACTTTAAGCCATTTAAATATACTGCCTGAAGTGTAAAATCTGTGAACTGTCAGCAAACTTCAACTTTGCAAAAATTGTTGCTATTTATTATAATAAAGTGCTGCATGCATTCCAAGAGATGGCTTTGATAGAACAGATCCTATCTCAGAAAAAAATATGGATCAGACAAAAAAATGATCTCCCAAGGTTTCCTTCAGCCCTGTTTTCCATGAGTACACAGCAAAAGAGCAGAAGGTCCCAGCGCTCTGGAAGCACAGGCAGCTGGAGTGCCCCCATCCCGCCTCTGCTCAAGCACAGCAACAAATGCAGGTATCACAAGGTTTCATTACTGCCAGGAATGAAGATGCTTTTTCAGACCCTTATTCATACCACCTAAGACTTAATGATTTCAAATGAACCATAAAAAGCAGCAGAAAAAAAACCCAAACTTGAGTTGCCAAACTGCAGCAAAGAAATAATTTCCAAATCTATTAAGTCTCTGCAACCTCAGTTCTTCCACAGAAGGCAAAGAGGGTTTTAGCAGCGTTGTTCAAGGGACTTTCAAACTACAATTTCATTTTCTCTTACTAACAGAGATCCTGCCCTACAATTGCAGGCAGAAGAGTAAGTTATTTCGTGGGGAAAAGGAAGGCTGGAACAATTATATATAATTTTCCTTAAACAGAAAGACATTTTTTTCTTTTGTTTATAATTTGAATTTTTAATTTTAAAGCTTCAGTATACATATCACAAAAACATTGTAAATGCCACCTTCCAATAAATTCGTGCTGTTGTGTTCAACCTTCCTCAGGCCTAGCCCTGACACCCAGCCCCACACCCGCCCCACGCAGCGCAAGCCCTTGGGTGGGGGGGTTTCACACCTCGGGAGCGCCCACGAGAAAAAGCCTCTTCCACACGCAGTTCACTGACCTTGTTGCTTTTGAAACGCCCATTTTCAGTGGGAGAGCAAGTCTGACTTGGTAAGACTAGACTATAAGGAAGGATGACAGAAGAGAAAGGGGAGAGAAGGGAAGATGTTTATTCAAGAGAAGGTAGCAAGAGTATTTGTTTATGGTAAATACATTTGAAAAACTATCAGTAGTTTTTTTGCAGGCACTGTACCATGTAGTATGCATTATGTTTGTTATTACTGTTGGGGTTAGCTTTTAGTTTTATATTCACTTTTGTTGTTCTTTTTAGATCAAATAGTAAATGATTGGCAGGAATCCTGTAAATCTGAAAGAATTCTCATTTATTTTCCACATTTTTCTCCTATATTTTCAGAGATTAGTGCATGTAGTATCTTAATGCCATGGCATAAATATGCATAAGAGCGAGAGTTCTTATATACTTGTGGTGTATGTGATAGTGATATCCACGTGATTAGACACGAGGACATGTGGTAAAACGCATTTAACGTGCAAGCTTGTTTAGGGGCAAGGCTGAAGAGCGAGCTTCACACCACTGAGATTTAACAGTCAAGTCTGTCGTGGTGGCTGAGAGCTGAATCTTTGACCAGGAAAGAGAGAAAGTCTATATTACCAACAGATGTGGTATTCTCTCTTGTTACTGATGCCCCTGAGAAATGACATTAAGATTGAGGACTTTCTGGAATCAAAAAAATATTAATTTGTTTTAGACACATTTTAAAATAAAAAATTTCAAATTTTAATTTTTTATCTGAGTTGGATTTATGGCAGGTTATGTAGTAGATTTATGGGACAAAAAGCTACTTTATTAAACACTTTAAATATATATTAAAAGAAGAAAAATCATTTAACTATAATATTCAAAATATGTGAAATCAAATCTAAAGACCCATCTTGATAATTATCTTCATGAAGACTGCAGATGTCTATTTCTGCTAACAACACACACGCAGTGTAAAAAAGACAAGAGATGGAAGCAGAAGTGGGATATATGGGATAAGGAAATAGAGATACAGTTACTGCAAAAATTAGTATGTATTTATTCAATCAAGCCTAGAGTCCATCATTAAGAAACACTGAACTAAACTGGAGACTCACTGGGTCCAAGAAAAACCTCTGTTTCTCCCTGCCCAAAGGGACGAGTTGTGACTCAAACCAACCCCCCAGTGCTGGGGTCCAACAGACCTCCAGGACACGCGGCCACGGGACGGAAAAGCCCTTTTATTCTTGAACCAAAGGAAGCACCTGCAAATACCACGCTCCAAGCACACGGCTCTGAACACTTCCCAAGTTTTCTGGTTTGAATTCTTGAAAACATGTGTGGTCTCAGGCACAGCCAAATGCAATTTTCGCTGTTTGCTCCTGACTGCAATCCGAACGCACACGTTTGTGCCTCCAAGAGGTTGAACCCATCAGCGTGCCCAGCCACTCTGTGGTGCTGCGGGAGCCGGCCCCCAGAGCCGCCTTTCCCCGCTCCCCTGGGCACGGCAGGCTTAAGGGTGCCCACACCATCCTGCCTCCCCGGTCCCTCTTGCAGAAGGTTGTATCAGTTTTCCTAATTCAAGCCTTCTATCCGAACAAAAACATGGGCAGGGTTTATTTCAAGAGATGAAATGACTGAAGAATATCCTGAAGAGGAACAATAAAACATGCTACACACAAAAGTTGAAGGCAATGTGCTACCCAGCAAAATAGTTTAGACAAACATGAGAGGACTGATGAATTTTTTTTGTTTTTAATGTATATAGACAACTGAAGTGGGGCCATTTCTTAGTGAAATTCTTGGGTTTTGTTACTGACAGGTTTACATCTGTTTATAGCAGCGTACTTTCACCACGGTCATGATACTGTGCTTAAAGAAAAGTGATAGGCATGCTTCAGAAATGGGAAGGAATTTAATGTCCTCGCAGTAATTACTGCCTGGGACCAAATATTTTGACAAAGCAGTGGCTCAGATCTGGGCTGATGGGATGAACTTCAGTTCCTTCAAAATTTTAGCCCTTCCAGCCATCACTCAACACCTGGGCAAAAACAGAGTCAAAACAACACATCTGACATGCTTTGACAAACGGCAGTGAGCAAGATCAGAGTAAAAACTCTGTTGAGACCTTGACGGCCTCTCTCCGTCCTTCTGCCTGAAGAAATGGTGTTGGAGACAATAAACAAATGCACAAGCTCATTCCCACAGGTTGGGTACGGGAAAAATTTGCTCATTTACCCATTCTGTGGTCAAAATCATTCTGTCACCCAAATACCTCATTAGAAAAGAGGAGGAAAAAAGCGTAAATATTCTTCAATTAAATTCAGGGATGGGTTAAAAATGTAAACTGACAAACATAAACAGGAAGAATTTTGGTTATGGAGATTTCAAGGGTGTTTGCCTCCTGATGCCCTTTCCATCGCTGGAATACTGGCTCTCTAATCCCTGATAACATTCCTCTTTTGACTTGAGATGTGACACTGGGAAGAGCAGAGCACCAGCCAGCCCCACACCGGGTTAGTCCCACTGGTCACAGGACAATTCAAAAAAGTCTTTGAGAAAGCAAATGGTCTTTTTTTTTTTAAATAGTATGACTAAGTCTGTCTGGGGGCCTGTATACAGGTCATCTCCTTCCCCAAAACCAACCCAGAAGTGAAGGTGTTCATTGTGAAAAAAGGCAGCTATGATTTAAAAACAACAACAACAACAAAAAAAAAAAAATCAAGCCTAAAGTGCAAAATTACATAGCTATACAGGGGAACTGGGCCAAACGAAGACAAAGCAATGCACTTAACCCACCTGGAGAGCAAAGCAGGCCATCCAGCCCCGCTGGCCAATCGCCTGGGCTTTGCGGCGGGAGGAAAATCCGCTCGGGCGCATGTGGCTGGAGAGCGTCTCGCGGCCGCCCCAGTGCCGCACCGAGCGCTCCGAGTCTTCCCACATCCCCGTCACACCGTGGAGATTGGCTGCCGGCGCGCGGTGGGGAGGGGGGATGAACTGGTAGGTGGTGGGGGAATCTGGCTGGCTGGGGAGGGTGGCTCCAAATTATAATTTTTTTTTAAGCTACATACATTGAATGAAAAACCCCTCCATTTATTCCTTTTGGGTCATATGAGGGAGCCACTGGCAAAGATAATATATGAAGCAAGAGAACAAGAGGGAGAGGGAGGGAGGGAGGGGAGGGAAGGAGGGAGGAAGGGAGAGAGAAGCAAAAGGCTTTCTATTATTCGGGACACTGGTGATGCACACTGAGGCAGTTGGAAGATTAAATTAAGTATTATATCTGCTGACCCCATTGCCATGGTTACCGGACAGCGGAAAATATTAATCAAGCCAAGCCTTTTCAGCTGAACATACCAGAAAAAAATACTAAATATAAATATATATGTACATATTTGCTGCTCTGCCATGGTAATGTGGAGTGCCAGTAACCAAACCACCTGATATCAAGATAAACAAATTTAAAATATCCTTGCTGCACGAGAAGGCTGACGTCACCGTGGCGAGCGCAGCATGGGGAACGGGGGCTGCAGTGTGCTCGCTCTCCCTTCAGCCGATTAAAAAAGGAATTTGAATAAGGAACGGTAACGTCTTGCTGGGTGCCTGAGCTGAGGGGGTATCTCAGGCTCTCCACCTGTAAGGAACTGAAGCACCATCTCCCAGCCAGGGCAGCACCATCCAAGGGCAGGCGGAATGGATCCAGAACTCACCAGGAGACTCAGAGGAGGTGCCAGGCTGCGGTTCCTCGCTCCCACGAGCCGCAGAGCCAGCCCCGCCGCGGAGCCGTGGCACCACGTCCGGACCATGCGCTTCCCGCGGGAAATTAAAACAATTCCCACCAACTTTGTCTTCACCTTCAAACTAGAATTAGTGCTCAGAGGAAATCCAACTGAAGTCCTGAGCTGTACCTTGGGAAGTATTCTTTGTTCGTCAGCTCTGTATAGGTGACCCACAGGTCCCTGCCTCCCCGTAAGCATGCTACGGGCCCCATTTGCTGGGCACGTGCACAACACACTCGCACTGAGACACAACAGTCAGGGATCTGAGGCAATAGAGAGCTGAGCTGGAAAGAGAACACGAGCATATTATTACAGAGTGTATCAGAACGCACAATAAACGTCTGGGTAAGTCTGCACCCGCAGCCCCCGTCCACTGCTGTGCCCGGGTCTCACCTGGGGCGCATCCGAGACAGGAGGTTTGCAAGGAACCTCTTAAGCTTTCGGAAAGAGAAAAATGCAACCAAATCAAAGATGGGTCAATAATAATTATAATGTTGATACTAAGCTTCTATCCTTTTTTTAACTCTAAGCTTAAACCCAGAAATGGGAATAACACCACAAATTATTCTGTTCCTTTCTATGCAGTAAATCATTGGCACAACTAAAAGGGGAACCTAACCCCCTCATATTTTGTTTTAACCATATTAAAAAGGAGACATCCATATGAAGAGAGTATTTTCTCCCAGTCAACATGTCCACTTTTGCTTTGTTGCCTGTTTTTGTCTTTATTTTACAAGTAAGTTTTATGCAGCTGCTGCTGACTTGTCTAATTTTCCCTAAAGTATTCAAAATATGCAGAATACTGAGGTGACAACTGCCCATCCTTTGCTGTGACCTATCCACATACTGAGGTGCTAGAGAAGAGATTCTGGAACAAAGTGAAAATAAAGGAGTAAGTCAGCAGACCCAATGAAAAAGCCAAGCATTTTAAAGGAATTTGACATGGAAGTAATGAATAGATTAATAAACGTGCTTTATATCAGCTTTTTACGGAACAGCATACGTGGTATCTAGTAGATCAGCTCAAATTACAATTAAACTCAAACATGAAACATTTGGGTAAGTCTGATGCAGCAATACAAATCAGCTGCTTCACAGGAGAATTGTGCATTTTGAGTCTACCAATGTTTTTGGGTACATCAACAATTAAAAAATAAGAAATGGTGGTCTGACAAGAGTAGCATTTTACAAGCAACTGTTACAGCCCTGTCTGCCCCCCTTGGTACTATATGTAAATTAAAAAGATATTCCATAAAGTAAACAAAACGCACACATCTGAAACCGTGAAACCGCTCATAGCGGCAACCGGCCATGCGGGGCCGAGGACGGGCAGCCTCCAGCCGGGGCAGGGACTGGCGCCGAGACACACCCGTTTCTGCAGTGGCACGCGGGAGGAACGCAGGACAGACGCATGAACGCTCACGGCAATGGCCCGGCCGTACCGAGCCGGGCGCCGCAGATCTCCCGATGCCCGGGCACCATTCGGCACCGGCTACACCCGCGCAGAGCCAGAGCCCCTCACCCAGGCGCGCCGGCTCAGGGGATCCTGCAGAGCCATGCTTCAGACACGCCGTCATACACCATCTCCAGCCAGCATTCCCAAAATCCAGCACATTGAGACCGCAAATACAAATATGCATATAAAATATTGTATAGATTATACAAAACAAATGTTCTGGTTCATTTACAGTTCTGTAAAAACAGAGCCAAATTTACTGAAGGCATAAACAAGTACATCTTTTTCATTTTTAAAATGTTAATGAAGAATGAGACTGTTATTTGTTCTTGGTCTATTTTGTGATTTTAGCCAATAGTTCTAGTGATAATTATCAACTGTTTATATTTAGATAAAAGCAGTCCATATGGCAATAGCAGAACAATCTGATGTTTAGATCCCCAGCTACATGTTTTCTATAAATAATATGATTGAATAACTGTAACAAATTATTTCATCAGTCTAAAAGCAGATACCAATATATAACAACTAAGAAAGCCATTTACTCATTATCTGCAAATAATAAATACCTTCCCAAGTACATTTAACACTTAGGAAAATACAAAAATATAAAAATACAGATATTAACCCATAAACGTTTACATGAACATATCTTAAAATTTACTTCTTAATTTCCCATGAACGCACACAAAGTGTCAGATGGGTTCTTATGATAATTAAAGGACTTGCCTAATTTTGCACACATAAATGCTTACTGTTATTTGATATGTTCGTATCTGAATCTTACCCAATGTCATCCCTACACAAACTGTCCTACCAATTTTGCAGATTCCAAACCTTACAAATGCCCCTCCTGAAAGGGACCTTGATTCTTGACTTGGGAACCCTCCTCAGTTTTGAAAATATTTGCGACAATCAAACCAACGTCATTCCCAACATTATGGCAACGTTGCACGCAGCCAGAAGGAAAGGCTTCAGCAAAGCCTTCCCGGGGTTTTCGGTCTCAGTACCCTGCATGGGGATTTCCAGGCTGCCCAGCTGCACAAAGGAACAACCCCAAAGCCAAACGTGGGCAGCGCGCTGCCTGCCCAGCCACCCCTTCCCGGCGGGGAAAATGATTGCGGCACAATGGCCAGCACGGACAGCTTAGGGCAGCTGTGTCATATAAATTGTCAGCAATGACCATAAGCACTCAGAGAAACAATTTAATTCCTCACTCCCGCCATCATGGGCTGATATATTCTTTCAAGGTCATTACCCAAGGCTAGGAGGGTCGCATGATTAACGAGTGACATGTCCAATGAGGGCGGCTGTGCCTGAGCAGGCCTTATATTAATTAGACAGAAGCGCTGAAAAATAAATGGTGCCTGGCAAGAAGGGGCCAAACTCAAAACCTCGATGGCTGCTGCATCTCCCCAAACTCCAAAAACCACCATCCTCCTCCTTCCCCTTAATAGTAAACAGCCACTTCATTACAGAAATTCACAAGTAGGATACACAAAAGATGCTTCTTTCCTGGCTTAAATGACTTGGGCTCTTGCCCCAAGTTTCCCTTGAGTCTTTGTTTTATGCTTTTCCTCCTCCTTGCCATAATTCACTGACTTACACTGCATGGAAGCACAAGAGACTACTATTCACAATTAATTGTGCATCTCAAGAGCAAATTAAAAAAAAAAAAAAAAAGTCCCAAGGCTTACAGGTTTGTGCGAGGCACTTGGAGAGACCTAGAGCAAACACCGGAACATACACTGGCCCATCACTGAAACCTTTAGCAATCTAATCCCAGCCTCCCCCCCAGAAGTCCTTTGTAACAGTTTTGCAAATTGAATGTTTGTTTTGAAAACTAAAAGCCACTCTTCTGCCCTAGGTGCTAGGCAAGCATTCCTGACCACGGCTCTTGCCTCTCCACAAAGAAAAAAAAATAAATATTAAAATCCCATTGACGAATCTTAGTTGCTTTTCAGATACTTTCATCAATCAGAGAGGAGACTCCTTGTGATCAGGCAGCAGAATGGGCTATCGCCTTTAAACAGCAAAGACAACCGAAAACCCAATGCTGAAGCGAGGGCAGCTGCTGCTAACAGAGCTAGAGATGAGATTCAGTCATCACAACACACTCATCCAGGTCATCAGCAGATGAAATCCACCCATCTCTCGTCGTCCCTGTCTCTCTGAAGGGGTACAGAGGGAACAACCAGGTATTGCGACTCTAGCAAACGCCAAAAGCGTCACGATGCCTTTTCAGAGCATTCAGAACAGTGAGCACACGTGCAAATGGCAGTTTGAGGCACAGCAACCAAATACAAAGGTGAATCCCTTCAAAAATTCAGTTCAATTATTTTTTCCGCATCCGTGATGTTCAGCATTAACAGCAACCTTCAGGAGAACACACCCTGGCTCAGCTAGAGCGACCCAGCGGCCGCCTGCTCTCCCAGGCTGCAGTGCCCTGTGCCTCCCGTGTGGCCAGCGAACACCCGGGGTGGCTCGCAGGGAGCTGCGGACACGGCGTGAGTCCTGCCTGAACACACAGCTCAAGCCCAGGTCAGCTTTGCCTTTCAGGAGTCCTTCCAGGAAGGGCCAGAGAGGCCCAGGAGCAGCAGCTAATCACACCAGCTCTCATGGCCCATCATTGGAGCCCGCCCAGCACCGAGCGCCCGGGCACTGGCTCGCAGCGTGCCTCTGCCAGCCCGAGGCCACCGGGGAGGGACCCCCGCCCATCACGGGTGGGCCTGGCTGCTTTGGGCCCAGCACAGAGTGCCAGGATGGGGGAGCACCCAGCCCAGCCATCCACAACGCATGGGGAAGTCCGAGCACCACAGGCCGTGCCAGTCTGGGGGATTTTTGAGTAAAACAACAGCTGGCCACGGAGAGACCCTCGGTCATCTCCACCAGCCTGGGCTACCAAGCTCTTTCTGAATGCCACCTCTCCCTCAGCTCTGCTGCTGGACACTCACGTCCCCTTCCAGCTGCAGGTACCAAGGCGCAGGTGAGCACCCGCCCCTGTGGCTTCGGCTCTGGGGATAGAGCGTGCCATCCCGAACTCAAGAATGTACTATAGTACTATGCAACCTTGCTTCTTGGCGCTTATATGTTTTCTATAATAAAGAAAATAAAACCATTCTGAACATTTATCACACTTCTCTCAGGTTTTTAGACATTCCATAAAGACAGACCAATATTATGCCATATTATAGAAGGAGAAATAGCCAACTGAAGATTAACTGACTTGCAAGGATAAGCAAATAACAAACAATGCTAACAACAATAAATTAAGGCCACACAGCTAACCAGCTATATAAACTTTATATTTAAGAAATAAAGGCCCCTCTGATGGCTGCAGCTGTGACCTAACCACTCTACCATGATGCCCCTCCGAGGAAACACTGTAAATAGTACAGCTACCCACACAGCCTGCAATCCTCCCAATACCATTTCCTCAGTTACCCGCCACATTTCATAATCCTGCTTATTCTCAGAGCAAACTAGATGAATTTCGGCCATTTTGCTTCCCAGGTGGCATGTCCTGCCAGCTCCTTTCCCATCTACCATTTCACAGGGTTTCATTGCTCCCCAACCATGCACTTGTACTGTTGCATGTTTACAGTGCTCCTGCCTCTGCCTCTCTTGTTTGGGAGCAATAACTGGGCTCCTGAGGACCTGCGAGAAGGTCAGACTTTCTAAAGCAGTAATCCACCCTCTGATTAATGCGCCCACGACACACAGCACTGTACACACCGGCCTCCATTGGGCTGGGGATATCAAGCCTGCTGTGCCACACTGAACTGATTTGATGCTATTAAACCAAGAGAGATGCACTGTCAGCAAAGACGCTGCTCAGGACTACCTGTACTTATTATTTGGAGAAAATGTCTTTAGACAATCTCAGATTTGCCCACAAAAACCTGGAAATCAATCCGCTCACTCGAGACTACAGCACATGCATGGTTTATCTGGTCAAACAGAAAGGGGGACAACTGTTTAATTCTCACCATATGCAGGTGCTGCTAACAGGTCTGTCTGATGTTTATGAGTTAGTATAGAAGTACTTTAAATGAAGACAATGTACTCAGGATCTGCCCGAGCCTGTGGGCTAAAGAAGGGCCTAATTTTCCCAGATTCTCAGCACTCCAGCTTCAAATGACCTAAATAAAGTCACCTCGACAGTTTTGCAAAATTACACTCAAGTGTTCTTGATATTCAACTGTTTGTTCAGCCCACAATATTGTGGTGCCTTCCAACTGCTCCAGTGAAGTACTAGAAACCACGACACCCTCCTGTATTTTACCTTACAATGCTTACGAGGCAGCATCTTCTCAGTCACAGCCAAATTTTTGGTGACACAAACCACTCCCCTACCTCACAGCGGAGCTTGGGGCCACAGGCAGCCTGCGGCTGAAGCAGTCCACGTGCTACAAGGAGCTCAAATCTCTCTGACACCGCCCTACACACCCCAGACTAGAGTGGCTGCCCCCTCCCCATGAGGTAAGGCCTTCACCCAGCAGACTACTCACACCATTCCCAAGGAAGAGGCACCTTTCTGGCTCCACTCCTTGCGCCAGCAGCTTCCTGCAGCCGAGCTGGAAGCTCTGCCTGGTGTGGGAGCACAGCCAGCCCTCACAGCTACTGACACAGGTGAGGGCACTCTGAACTAATTGCTGCCAATTAACAACCCTTATTAACCCTCTGTAATTCACCTGGCTGATGTTTTCAGAACCCCCATTTTCTACTTTCAGTACATTATGACAAAAAGTAATCATAAAGAAGAGTAAAACTTAAACCTGAGTGGCAGCTTTTTTAGGGTGTCACTAGCATAATTACCCTTATTAGCTTTCCTTTATTCTCACTCCACAGACTAAAAAGGACAGCAGAAAAAAAGCAAAGCTCTTTGCCCTAACCACAAACGTTTTGTTCATTACCTCCTTCTTATAATCTAGCATCAGGGGTTCCAAGACAATTTTAAAATTCCCCTGGAATGTCTGTTGGACACTTAAACAGAAAAGCATCAAAAAATGGAAGATGGAATTTAGCCAAACAGCAGAATACAGTGGCTGGGATGTTAATCAGAGTCAGAAATAATTTATTTTTTAATCCAAACCAAAGTTTCAACTTATTTTCTAGCAACATAACTCAGACTGGTTTTCTTCTTCCTTATGAAAAAAAACATTAACAAGAAATTGAAAAATTTAGCACAAAAGGAAGGCTTGTCAGAAGTGGGGAGTAGGTTACAACAGCCCTAGTAGCATGTTCTCTTCAACAACAAATCCTGTCCCACCATTACACTTCTATTCTTCCCTGCTAATTCTCTTCCCCGACACGAGCCTAGGCTGCTTGCAGGCTAGCAGAGTATTTCCCAGGTTGCCTCATCATAACACCCGTGCTGTCAATCCAGACACCACACAGTTAAGTGGGAGTCTCTCCCGCTTCCCAGATCACCTGTAGAAATCAAACCAAATGTATCCTTGGCCCAGACCAGCTGCCCCAGCCCTGGTGTGATTGTACACACATCTGCATCTGCACAGGGGCTACCCACCCCAACACAGGCAGACTGACGGTTTTAGGAAGACACAGAACATCAGAGGACGTGAGAGGGCAAACAGGAGCTCAGTTCTTACGGCACCTCTGAAACAAGAGGAGGAACAAAGGTGAAAACCAGCCAGTATTATTGTGAGTATCACTGAGGGAGTGTAACATGAGGAGAGATAAACATATGTACACAAGCACGCAGGGGCCCGGGGGAGGGAGCTATGTCCCGAGAGCACTTCTGGCAAAACCTGCACAGCAGTAAAGAAGCGTAAACCCATCTGCAGAAACGCACACGTTGTCACCGTGAGTACCCGGGTATGCACAGACGGGTCTTGGTTAAAAGATCTATTTTAACTGTAAACAATTACTACTATATAGTGATAAATAAAATATAGAACCTATCATGCATAACAATTATATAGGCTATATATCAAGAGTAAGTAATAACTTGACAAACCCATTTCACTACAAAAATAAAAACTGTGACCATTTCCCACTCCCCCCCCTTCTTCCACTCCTGCGGCCTCCGGCTCTACACTGCTGTTCATCACCTAAGGCAAACGCTTTCTCCCTTTCCCTCTCTGTTTCTTTAAAACTCTAAACCACAAGGCAGCACGCGAGCAACGCCACAGGTCATGATATCAAAAGCGGGAGCTTTTACAGGTGTCCTCGATAACACAGGCAATAAAAGGCGGCAGCGGCAGAAGCAGAATCACTGACCTTGTTTGATGCCGCACAGTAAAGGGAGACACCGGCACTGCCACGAGGATTGAGAAGCACCACGTAAAGAGGCTGGGCTTCTCGCTTTCTTACGCTAAACCTTTCAAAAGTCATTTCAGCAGTTAATACACGCAAAAAAATGACGCGACTGCTAATGACAGGAAACTTGGCCAAGTGAGACGCTTCTCAGCAGCACTGCTGACCGCCAAACCCCCCTCCCGGCCCTCGGCCCTCCGGGCAGGCAGAGCACGTGCTGCACGATGGGCGCAGAGCTCCGGCCCCTCACCTTGGAGCCAGGCGGTGTGCGAGCGTGGGTGACTGGGCAGCAGCTCCCGCACGTGGGGACAGCCTCGTGCAAGAGCTGCCTCGCCGAGAGCTGTGTCTGCACGCTCACACACGGGCACACAAACACACACACACTCTCCACATGGCAACCGAGATCCGTCTACACACACAAACAACAGCCAAAACACATGTTACCCAGGGGGCCGGGCAGCCTTTTCTGATCTAACGGGTAACTGTGGTTTTGGCAGGTACAAAGGCACGCTCCAGCCCTTCACAATGGTGTTTTGCTTCTGCCCTAGAGTGACCACTAGGAATTTTCCTTTAAAAATTCTTGGTATTTCCTTTAAATAATTTTGGTTTACCCAGAAACATGAAAACTTTTGCATCATCTCATTCTCCAGTCCTGTATCTCTATGGTTACTGTCCCTCCGAACACGTGTATCACGTATGAATGCTACATCAGCCCTAAACTCTTTTCACGATACGGGGGTTTAGGACTTTGAGCTGGTAATACTGTTTGATACTTCTCTACTCTGAAATTACTGCATTTTTGGCCCTTCCTAGGATGACTCCTCTTCATGTCCATAAACTGCACCACCTTGGAAATCTAGTGGGAAGAACTGGGGTTAAATCCCACTCATTTTAGGTAGGTGTGTGAATAATGAGGGGGCAGACAAGAGGCTTCTGCCGCAGGGATCAGCCTCTTGCAGCTGGGCAGACCCCGGGTAACCAAGGACAGGCTGCTGGGGGAAGCCGGGGTGACTCTCCTTGCCTCTTGTTCTGTCTCCTAATCAAAGACTTTCATCATTGCTTTATTTTCTGGGACAATTTCTACCATCCTCAGAGAGGCCACATTTCCAAGGTTACTTAATTTTTCCCTCTCTGCCACCCAATCCTTAATGAAGGCTGCAACACAAGCTTTGTGCATTAGCACTGCCCCTGTCCTGCTGAAACACTGCTGTCAGACCTAGTCCTCCTCTTTTAGAATTTCTCTCCTCAAACGCTGAGATCAGCTTGGATCTAGAACGCGTCGTGGTGAAGGCAGCGCCGTTTGCACTATACTCTTTTAGAGATCTACATCTAAGTAACGTGTGTACGACGTGTGGGTGCACAGACGTGATCTGCAGACACGATGCAGAGACCACACGTGTGCTGTGCAGTCCCAACACACGCTGCAGATGGGCAGAGCTCACACACACACGGGGCAATTCCACACACACGTAGGACATTTCTGCATCCGAATGCAGCAGAATTGTTTGGATTCATTTTCCAGGCGCCTGTACACTGAAGATCTGCAGACGCATTCTCTGCAGAGCCCTGCAAGCGAAGGTGGGATCGCCGTTTGAACGGCGGCTTTTCAGCATCAGCATCATCACAAGCAATATTCTCTGGCATGACACAAAGCAAAGGCCAACATGAATTAGAGATGCCAGAAAAGAAAGATTCCTCCCCTCTTGTTCCCGTCCTTCCCGCCCAGTAACACCCAGTTCCTGTACATTTAGGAAGGGTGGAAATACCGCAGGGCACTGCCAGGTAGGCAGTTCCCATGAAAAGCTGACTCTCATGCTATTTTTAATGTGTCCCCCGTGTATTAGAGGACTATTTACATTACATCTATTGAAGTGCGTGTGAGTTTACGTGTTAATGCCTGCTCACATACAGGATAAAAAATACACAGCACAGCTAGTCACATACATGTAAATACAGACAGAATCCTATTTGCTTGGCAGACCACATAAAGGCTAAGAAAGGAAAAATGCACTCACGCCCTCTGACACCCTGGCCAAGTGTATGCACGAGAGCTCTCGTGGTGGGGACTGAAGATTGGCTTCTGGCTCCCTCTCTCTCCCTCTCCCTTTTCTGTTAAGAAGATACTTTGAGCGCAGGGATTGCTCACAATCTGGCTGTGTGATCCACATGCAGGACTTGTAATATGCCTGCTATTTCCCTCTCTCTCCCTCTCCCCCCGCTCCAAACCTCCCCCCACCTCGTCTCTCTTGTTCTCATGTTCAGTGGTTATTTTAGCTTAATGTGGTGACATCACAGCTCTCTTAGTGAGATAAAGCCCTCGCCGTGAATACAGAATACGGCTCCACTGATCACTTCCAAGGGATGGGATTTAGCGAGGTCTGGTATTTAGTGCTCATCCTCCCCACAGCAGAAGGTGCTGTGCTCTGGTGCAGCTCTGGGCAGGTCACGCTGAGAGTTTGCACAGCCCTGCTGCAGCGTGTGGGTGACAGCGGAGCATCTTACACTGTAAATTAGGAGACCTGGGAGGGACACTTTTAATGAGTTCACTCATTTTGGAATAACAGAGGAGAATGGCTAGACACCTGTCTGCTGCAGCCACTTCAATCTGGGGGGGTTGCTATGCAAAGACTGCAAGGAGACAGTTCTTAGCGGAGAGATGGAGTGCTGAAACACATCTCATTTTTCAGCATCATAGAGTAGCCAAAACCCCGCTTTGTATTAAAATGAAAATACTCTGCGAATTTTTAAAGTTGCCCAAGAACCCCTCTAGAACTTTTCATTTATCTGTAATTCCTCCACCCGTTTATATCAGATTTGCAATAGCCTCAACAGTTTCCATGATTTTGTTCTGCGCTCTTCCAAAACGGGAAACAAAGAAATAGCACATGATATTATAAAAACTTAACAGTGGACCAGATAAGAAATGCAGGAGGAGAATAATGCAGTCAAATAAGCTTTCCATTATTAACAACTGTGCCCTGAGGTCTACAGGCATAGTCCCAAAACCTAAATTATCTTAAATCATGAGGTTACCAATAAAGACAGCTTGGGACAGCAGAAGGGGTCTGTGATTTCAAGGGGTTTGCAGACCACATATACATGATTAACATTTCTGTGCTAAGGTTTATTACTTCATTATAATATTTTCCATCATAAATGAATAGGTAAAACACCTGGCTATTAAATATAAACCTATCCCTCAGGATGATCAGATTATCACTTGAATTTAAAATCTTTCTGAATTTTTAATACTGCATAACAAATAAGATTATTTATGCACTTTCTTCACTCTACTTGCAGGGCCCACGGTTACGTGTAGCCTCCCCTCCTACATGCAAGGTCTGCAGGGGGGTACACCGAGTGCTCCCCCTCTCCACTCTTCCTCCTCCCAGCTCTGCCCGAGGTCCCCACGTTTTTGTTCAAGGGGACAAGGGCCCCGTCTCGGCAGCCCAGCCCTGGGGTGGGCACCACCAGGCCCCGGCCGCTCCGGTTCGGAGCATGGGGTAATTAGCACCGTGCAGAGTCATCAGCCGCCGCAGCGCGGGGGAAGCAGCTGAGGAATCGGGGGCTGACTGATGGGAAAGTCAAGTGGAGGCCTGGCTGTCTGAAACCTCTTCAATAGATCTGTAGTCTGGACTTGAACCCTGCCCTCTCACCTCGGGGTCCCATATTTCTTCCCCCCGCCCCCCGCGCGCTCCCTCCCGCGTCTCCATCGGCGGCGACGCGCTGGCTGGCGGCGAAGGGCCGCGAGTGACCCCCGGCCACCGCCGGCGAGGGGCAGGGGGAGGAAAGCCGGGAGGGAGAGGCGAGGGGGGGAGAAGGGTCCCCGACTTCCTCACAGGTAATTAAAGGGACTGTTTTCAAGGTTGCATGGGCGAAAGACAATTCGGCCTAATGAAGCATCGATCGGCCGGCACCGGGGTGGGCAGGAGCTGACATTCACGCAGAGGCACCTCCAAAGCACGGCCCGGGAACCGTCCTCAGCGCCCGGCACCGCCGCGACCTGCTCGGGAGAGACGCCGAGCGCTTTCAACGGATAGCCCTTCCGTAATTACACAAACTTGTATGCTGAGCGGTACAAAATTATTAATTAGAGAGGCAAATTATTTCTGTGGTGGGGTTTTTTGTTTGTTTGTTTTTCTTTCTTTGGATAAATGTTCTTCGTCGTTCACATTATAACCCCACCAATCAGCGCTGACGGTGCTGAATGCATGAGGTCAGTTATGGAGATGCAGGAAATTACTGGGGATTGGCAGGGACGTTTTTGTCAATTTGTAAGCAAAACCCTGTGTTATTGCCAGGTTTTCATCTTTTCATCACTGTCAGCCTGTGCCGACACAAGATACCTGAAAGCAAAATCATCTCAGAGGCTGCTGGAAAATTAACAGGGGAAGATTAAAAATATATTAAAAATATTTTCGTGTAAAATAGAAATAGGAAACAGGTACTTACATTAAAAAAATTAAGCCAATTAAGCCCCCTGGAAGTGCTGACATATAAAGCTCGCCGCTCACCCTAACCAGGCATCTGCTCTCCCGCTCGGAAGCCGAGCAGCTCAACAGCATCGCGCTCCCTGGGCTCCCAAACCTGCCCTCGCCTCACCCAGCCCCTTTCTTCTGTCCCAAATGTTTGCATTTGTAGGATGTCTGAATGGTAATAAAAGGGCCAGGAAATGATAGTTGTGCCAAGTAAATTGGGGTGAATGCTGGGGGAGGGGAGCGCGGATCGATTGTGAAACAACTTGCGCATTATCTGGGAAGGATTTGCTCACGGTCCTGCGCTGCTCCGTGTTACAAGAGGCCCCGCGCTCAACAATAGCGTGTCCCCTCGGAGCAGGAAACACAAAGGGAATTTGCTCTGATTCAATCCACACAGTGAGGCCCCTCTGGGGCTAAAGAGGGTCACTTTTACCCTGGCTAAAAATAAAAAAGATTTTTCTTCCCCTCTAACACACACACACACGCATGCACGCACACACACGATCCAGTTGGAGAAAGCAGCCCGCCTCCACTCGACGAGATGCTTAAAAATCATGAGCCTTCTCTCTCATTTTTTCCATTCAGACTTTAGAATTTATCAGAATTTACTTGAAAAAAAATTTAAATAAGCAGAATGTGATCAAAGAACGGCAAAACGTCCTCTTCCTTTTATTCCATTTACTTGCATAACAAGTGCCTTTACTAGAGGACTGCTGCAACATTGGCCCCTAATAACAAAGGAGGTGACACTGTGAGGGCACAGAACTGTAAACTGAATTTTAAAAGACACACGAGAGCCCATATCCAGATATCAGGGTTCTGCTGTATTCAGATATATTTGTTTTCTAATAGTTTGCCTTTTTTGTTCAAAACAGCAGTTAGTGTTCTGCCTCTAATCCCAAATTCTTTCATCAAGAACAGGTCAGTAAAGAAAGGCAGTAATTGTGTGCAACACCTGCTGAAATTAAAAAAAAGAAGTTTTTCCTAAAAATCACTAAAATGTAGCTCAGCAGATTCTATCTGCATTAATTTGGCTGAACAACAAGATATTGCTGGGGACAAACTCTGAATAAAGCGGTCCCGAGATCCCAGAATTGGCACAGCTCAGGCTAAACAATGGCTGCTTCCTATTCACCTTAACCCAGCTTTTCAAAAGAACATCCCCAGAAACACAAAGCATCAGCGGGAAATGGCAATTTTATGAATCCTAATCAATCAAAGGGCTTATTAACTCAATGTGAAGCCAGATTAAAATCTTTAATTATAAATCGTGCTAAAAGGAAAAACAAAATGTACTTATGGTACATTGAAAATTCCGGATATTAACATAGTTGCCATTATCTCTCTCAATATTAAATTTCCCCTCCCTGCCCTGCAACATGCTCACCTTTTTCTGTTCCTAAAGAACAGAACTGTAGAGCAAACTCATTTTTCTCCTTCCCAAGCTTATTAAAATGTATTCTTCCTCCCCGCACACTGGGGTTTGCAGGGGAGCGGGGTGGGGGGTGCGGGAAGCCCCATTCCAGCTGCGCAGGCGGAGGCGAGGGGGAGCGGTTGTTTATTAAGTGGGCCGAGCCGGAGTTACAGATTATTTTTTTTGGGCCACAATCAAATGTGAAGCATTTCTGCTAATGAAAACGGCATGCATGTCTGTGCAAGCGCGGGTGATTGGCAGGGCCGCAGATTGCTAGCCACAGGAAGGGCCCTCGCTGCAAGCGCCGGTGTGAGCGGGGCTATGGGTGCTTTTTTATCAGGCAGACATTTGGGAAATGACCACGGCAAATGTAATCACAGTTGGACGGGAGGGTGGGGGCGGGGGTGAGGGAGAGCAGAGAATGAGATTCGCATGTTTTATTTATTTGTTCAAAGTCACGGTCATCCCATTGTGTGTCCCTCTCCGTGCCTGTCATCTCCGGCCCCCCCAGCCCACCCCCTGCCCCAGCCCCATTGTCAGCCCCCGAGGCAGAATGCAGCTCGGGTTTATCATAAAACACACCTAACTTCTCCAAAGCACAGCGTTTGGCCAGAAAAGGGATTATCTTCTGTTTGGAACATTAGCATTGTCAAAACAGGCTCTAACTATGTTGTTAAGAGAAATGTTTCCTGCGCAGCCGCCGCACTGCCTCCTCAGCAGGTTACCTGCCACACGGCCCCGGCCTCACGCGCCTTCCCCTCCCTGGTATATTGGGTTTGCATTTGAAATTAAAGATTTTTTATTTCTGCACAAAATTAATTTTTCAAAGGAGAGTGAAATTTCCTTTGGAAAAAGACACCACAGGACACACTCTAATCGTGATTACAGGTCACTTCATTTTTTGTACAGTATTCCTATTCCTACAAAATACAGCTTTGCTGTCAGTTTTGCACCCACAATTGGAACCCTGAAACATGTTTCCCTCTGTAAAACTTAAGGAAAACACAGCTGGTTAATTTGAAATATAGTTTTGATTTTAAAAATGGGAACTTAATTTTATATTTTACGAACGACTGATTGGCTCCAAAATACTCGCAAAAGCGAATTTCACACCTTGGAGAAGGGAATCGCCTTCTCTGCTCTCTAATTGCTGTCTGTCAGCTCGGCGCTCTGTCCTGAATTTCCGCTGCTGTCCACAGACACCAGAGGTTCCCTGCCCGGCTATTTTCAAACCTGCTCTGAAGGCGCCTGCGTGAGCTCAGCGAGGGCCTCATGCTCCTCGGCAGGGTAAATAATTCGCTTTTCAAAATATGAACAACACCTGTCTGTAAACTGTGCCCAGCAACACATAAATGGAAGAGCTTGGGAACATGAAAAAGAGAATTTAAAAAATATAATCCACCTGGTACTGAATCTTTCTGTGCTGAATAGGCATTTCTCAGATTTGGGGGGGTTTCCCACAAACACACCCTTGCACATACACTTTGTGTATCTGTTCTTGAACCGAATGTTTATGCTATCTACTGTATACACAGAATATAGAGTAGTAGATTATTTTTTGCAGATAAATACTACATATGCTTCTTGGCTGAAAACACTACCGCACAAACGTTTACAGAACTCCTTAAAACCTTAAATGCCGCGTAGCAGCGATATTCCTTTGAAGATGATCATTAGACCTAATAAACAGGATACTGGAGGCACAGATCTTGTCCTCTTCAGCTCTTGTGACTGCCTTTCAGTAAATTCAGAAAAGATCCTTTGTGCCTAACTCGGTTTTCATTTCATTGCTTTTAAATTTGTTCAGCTTGACTTTTGACACTTCAGAGGCTTAGCCTTTTTTAAGTACAATAATATAATAAATATTTGTGTTGCCAAAGAAAAAGTGAATCTGTTGTTAGTGTTATATAAAGCAAGATCTCTTCTTCATTCGTTTGTTATAAATAATTCACACAACTATGTGCATTTTATAAACATAATCTTTAGGAAACTGATACTATCAAACATTTTCGAGACAACACTCAGAAACATACACATATGCACAAAGTATTTACTGCAGTGCATTTGAAACTGTAAACAAAAAAATTGTTAATGAAAGCAGAAAAATAAAGATATTTTATGTAAATAATTATGTTAATACAAAGTGTTTTCAGAGTTATTTACACAAATTAGTCATCTCAATGACAAAAAGCTTTGACAAACTACAAACACCTATCAAAAATCATATTATTTGGCTCATTTTCCCTTGCAATTTCCATCTTTAGCTTGCCTTGGAAAAAGAAGACAGATTCAGAAACTCCCCTGCTATCTGTCAATACAGTAGCAACAAATCCAGTCAAATGCATTTTTCTTTGCTTGTATGTTAAAAAGTGTTTTCATGTTTTTTCTGTAAAATACATGAGGAAATTTGGGTTTTAAAAAGTTTAGAAATTAAACAAGATAAATCTATTTTAATCTAAAATTATTTTTCCCTAAAATATTTGTGTGCAGCAAGTTTGCTTCAATTAGAAAAAAAATGGTATTTTCAAGTAATAATTTAATATGCAGAAAATATCTTCTTATTTTCCAACAGCAAGCACTTTAAAACCATTCAGCAAAGAAACGATCTATTCAAGATGAAGATGAAAAACACTGTGCAGGAACTACCTAAAGCTCTGCATCTGCATTTCTGTACTTTTCACTACTGATCTAATTTTGGGATGTTAAGTATTCCTATTTCATTGCTGCTCATGAAATGAGATTTTCTTGCATTGTTTGAAATTACAATTTGGGAAAACTTTACATTTTTTATAAATTCAAACCCCAAAATTTCAAAACATCTATTTTTACTATTTTTAATGCTCTTTTAAATGTTTGTGACTTCCTTGCTGTTCAGCTTTGCAGCCCCGCAGTGACTGTACGAATTCCATTATTCCCAAGAACAACAAAACCCCATTTATATTAACAGATGCTTCCACATGCAGGAGCGGGGTCGGAGATAAAAAGGCGCTGCAGCGTACGTAGTTCCAAATCATTTAATCTGGCTTAATCTTGCTCTGTGTTTGCCCCATAAACCTGACTTTTCGGGGGCGCAGAAGGCAAGGAGCGACATCCGCGGGCTCTCCAGATGCCCAATTAGACTCGTCTCCGGACCCCAGTTCAGCCTCGGCCTCTCTGCTGGGGTAAAATCATTTATCTCCCTCATTCCCCGGGCGGGCAGGCGGGCGGGAGGGGCCGGGGGAGGCCCTCGTTTCGCCTCTTGTCAGCGGGCATTGATCAGCCCTTGCCGGCTGGTGGCGAGGCGAGGGCAGCTCCCCCAGGAGCCCTTCGGGGCTGGGCCGTGTCAGGGGAAGCTGTATTGAGTCATGATCCGAATGACTGCTCATTGCGGGAAACGGGTATTGGCGTCCCCATCAGCCGGAGCCACCCCGGGTAACGCTTAAACAAGTCCACTCTGTTAATGTCAGCCCACCGGGGACAGCGGGAGCCTCGCTGCTGACCGTTAGACCCTTTGATGGAGTGGACAATAAACTTGACAGGACAGGCTGGACACTGCTCTTGAGTGTGCCTGTGCTGACAGTGCACCGCGGCCTGCCTACAGCCTGCCCACAGCCTGCCTACAGCCTGCCCACGGCCTGCCCACGGTCTGCCCACGGCCTGCCCACGGCCTGCCTATGGCCTGCCCATGGCCTGCCCACAGCCTGCCTACAGCCTGCCCACGGCCTGCCCACGGTCTGCCCACGGTCTGCCCACGGCCTGCCCACGGCCTGCCTATGGCCTGCCCATGGCCTGCCCACAGCCTGCCCACGGTCTGCCCACGGCCTGCCTATAGCTCGCCCGTGGCCTGCCTACAGCCTGCCCACGGTCTGCCCACAGCCTGCCTATGGCCTTCCTACAGCCTGCCCGTGGCCTGCCTACAGCCTGTCCATGGCCTGCCTACAGCCTGCCCACAGGCAGCGCTCCTCAGGCCCAGGGCAGGCAGCTGCCCATACCTACCACAGGCAAAAATCAGGAACCAGAGTTGCCCCAACCACCACCGGAGGAAGAGCAGCAGGGGAAACGCTGTCCTAAGAACACCTCAACCAATGAGCCAAACCCAGGACAGGGAAGGGAAATCCTGTAATTTTCAGATTTTGCTTTAATTTCTGTCTTCCAAGTGTCCCTCCTACTGGCTGGACAGAACCTGTTTCTTAACTGCCTTCCTACAATGAAAAATTTGTTATTACTCTAGAAAGAAGGGAATTTATGTAATTAACTACACTTTGGTTACAGCACTTTGAAGGCAGTTTCTAAGAATGGTTTACTTCATGCTGTGTTCTTAAAAAAGAAAATAATCAAAATGGGAAAATAGTAAAATCAACCACCTTCTTCATCCAAAGAACAATTCTTGGGAGAAAAAATCAAGTTTCAAAGTATTGATTCTGTATTCATCAATCAAAAATAAAAAATTAATAGGAAATTCAACCTTACCTATTTTCAGAGAAATTGCTGATAATTGCATTTATATTATTTAAAGAAATTCTATTTCAATTTTTTGTTACATATGAGCTCACTAGTATTTACTTTCTTAAGTTTCTGCCAGTAAAAAGGGCCCTGGGTTTGACAGAGCAAATTTTCCAGCATTCGGAAGCTTTTATCCCAATTTTAACACCTTATCTCTTTTCCTCTAGAGAATTAACCAATATTGCATTAAAACAGAAAATGATATAGAATTTTAAACAGTCCGCACAACTGGAAAACTGACAGGTCATTAAAAAGCTCTTCTGGAAAGAAACTTCATCCTAAAAATTTAGGGGTTTATGTATAATATACAGGATATCTATATTTACACATATACATATGCTCCTATACACAGCAATTTTACAATAGCTAAATAATTTGTCTAAAATTAATATTAAAAGATAGGTTTTAAGTTAAGTCTTTATCAATAAAAAACATTAAAACCACTGAGATTTTCTTTTAACCTAACAGTCAACAAAAAGCAACACAGCCAAAGAACATGTTAAATATAATCCAGATTATTCAGATATGATTTGTATTTTCAGTCAAACCTTAAAAGCTTTTAACAAAAGAAACATTCTTTTTGTCACTAATGCATTTTCTAATCTGTATAACTTGCTCAAATTTAAAGATATTTTTTAAAAGCCATTTAAAAAGACACAACAGTTTTGTGACACATTTCTTACTAACTTAGTTAATGTTGCATTCATATGAATCTGAAAACAAAAGGCTTTTTTCCTGCCACCCATGTGATGGTATTTGCTAAATGATTTCTGCGTTTATTCATATTGAGCCTGTCTCACACCTACAATCTGAAAGCTGCCCTCTTAGGAACACAGGTGACAATCTTTCTCAATTTTTTTTTTTTTTTTTTTTTTTACTTTTTCATTGGGATTAAAATGTATAAAATTAAGGAGAATGCCAACTATTATTTTTCCCTGTAGAACCTGTTACTTTAAGATAATATAAATGGCAGTATTCTCCATGAGTGCATGCTCTCAGGGCACGAGGGCACAGAGACTCTAGATAAGTAATAATTTAGTATATCAGAAGGTGAAAAGAAAAGAAGAGTGAAAAAAAAAGTCCTGTTTTTGCAGAAAGCCTTCTCCCCAATTAAGTGAGGCGGCTCTTGTTTATCATGGCTGGAACGCCGTGCTTTTCCCGGGGCCTGCGGATGCAGAATCCCAGTGTCAAAGGCGAGCCGGCATCATTGCTCGGAGCCTCACCTATAGCTCCTCTTTGTGCTCTGCTCCTCTCACATCTTCTCTCTCTGCATTTCCATTTCAAGCAACTGCACAGGGATAGCAGCATGGATCAATTTCGACATCGAATATTTAGTGATACAAGGTATGTATATTTTATATAACTATTTTCATTTAGGAGGAGCAGAACACAGCCTCTCTAAATAAGAAACACGAAGGCTCCTCCATACCTGACTCACAGCCAGCCACCCTACCCTTTGGTTCCCAAAGTTTCCCCAAAGCTTTCATGAAAATTTCTGACTATGCATTATTCACGTAGTTCATTGCCTTCTTCATAAAGTAGTTCTTGACCTGCCAGTCATCCATGGGCACCAAAAGGTGTCACAGTGCACAAAATTATTGCTTTCTGGACAGCTTATAACACCGAGCAGGGTCCTGTTCTTCCACTTGGTCCAATATCACAGATACTGCCCTGGGCAAAGTCCCACTGAACTTACAGAGCACTGATTAGCTGAGGTGTCTGGAAAAATTGCAGAAAAAAGTCTGAAGCCAGCACTGATTGCCAATCATGACTTTTATGAAAGAGTTCGTGTGATTAAGAAAACATCTGGGAGTGAACCATCCCCTTTGTGTGGGCACACGCGGATCGCGCAGGGGCTGAAGTCTTTGGGAAAGCGACCGTGTTCCCGTTGCCCGCCCAGCGCCCGGCACAGCGGGGCCCCAGCTTCGGAGCGGAGCCCGAACCTGCTGTGTAACACAAACTGCAATATTTACATGCTTGCAGAGCTTAGTGGCCACACATACCTGCCTCCAAGGGTCCAAAACACTGCAGAGTCAAATTCCAGTTTGGTATTTGAATAAACACTAGCCCTAAATGATCTCCATTATACCTACCACAAAATGATGAAGATAAAATTTGCAAATTTAACCTGACATAACTGAACTTTCACCTTTGAATCTACACAGAAATCATATTGCTACTACCATTTAGGTCTCCCTGTGATAGTCATTTTATATATTATAAAACATCTACCACCTTGGAAAAAGAGATACTGTGTAAAAAGCAGGAATTAAAAAAATCTCTAGCTGCTTCATTTAGAAGGAGCACAAAGGAAAAACACACATTAAAATCCTAAAAGTTGCATCAACATGATCACTATTTTTATGTCCACCTGACTATTGTGCATCTGCCAGAGGAAAACCCTGCCCTGCACACTGCAAAGTGACTTGTCATGCCCAGAAGCAGGACTCGTAAGAAATACACCCTAAAGGATAAAACGTTTGATGACAGCTAAGGGGCAAATCTTCCCAGCCTCCCACCACCCCACTCTGACCTAGAGGAGCTCACGTGCAGCAAAGCCCAGCGCTCTCAACAGCCCCCCGACCAGTTCTGCTCCGTGCACGTCCCACATACGTATCACCTGTACCCGGCATCCTGGGCGAGTCTCGCGGGGACTCTGAACTAAAACTGGAATTTCCGTAAGCTGCTAATGCCTCAAAGTATTCTTTTTTTTCCCCTTTCCTGTCTTTTCACATGGTGTCTAAAATCGAATAACCACCCCATTACTTTTAATTGCAAATTTCTTTAAACATACTAAATTTGCTTGTTTCTTTTTCATTTTATCTTTTGCAAATCACCTGCACGGTCATCTGTTATCATTTTTGCCAGACACTTTCAAGCTAACCAGCAAGGTCATTGCAAACCCTGTATTGATTTTCTTCCTAAATATCCAACTGTACAAATACATATTTTACCAAGGGTTCTGAAGTCGTCCCTGAGAGCTAATGTAAACACAAGCCAATACAGCTGCGAAAGCCTTTGGAACATGGAGTCACAAATGGACTTCTACGGATGCCTGCTGGAAAAAGCATGGCTGGTTAACCATTTGTTTGCTGAGCGGGGAAGTTGATTTTGCCACAAAGCAGCCATGGCTGTGAACTGGGCACCAAACACTTGCCTATGCGGGGCAACAGAGCAGCCACCCCGGAGAGCGGCCACCGCAGCCCGAGCAGCACTATGACATTTATCTTACAAGCATGTTCAAACACAGTGTATTTTGCTTGGTTGATTGATTTTAGCATTCAAACAGGCCTGCCACTATTTCAACCCGGAGATATTCGATAGCCTTACTCTGAAATATATCAAATGTAAATTTTCCAAATTTATCGCCCAAAACTAGAATCTTTTAGCAATCAAGATAAATATCTGTAATCTCCCCTCCACCGACAGGGAGCCCGGTGGGGCTCATAGTCTGGCCTAATATCTCTCCTATTCGCCACAGAGTTTAAATGCCAAGCATGGAGCTCACCAGAGGAATGCCCTGCTAGGTCAAGAATTTCATGTTGTTAATTTTTTTTTTCCCCCAAGAATGACAGAGTCCTTTTTGCAGCTGAATAAGGACGAGCTCTCTCCCTGAGACCATGAGCCACAGAGATACTCAGAAAAAAACAGATTTTCTTTTTTCTTGGTCACCATCTAGGTACTGAACCATTTAAAGGAGGATTACAAGGGAAAACAAACAAACAAACAGTGTGGATGGCTAGAAAAAAGGATCCAGTGTGGGACTGCACTTCAGACATACATTTCTAAGAAACCAACTTTGAATCATTGTACCAGATGCAGTCCCAGGGAAAAATGTATGCAGGCAACAGGGAGTTAAGTAAATAAATTTTTTCTTTTCTTTGTCGATGTGTTTAGTTCTCTTCCTGCCAAGACTCATTTCACTCTGCTATCTTGTGAGAGACACATATGGTGCAGTGAAATTGCCATCCAAGAAAGCATGTCCCAGCCTGTTGAGACATCATCAAATAAGATTAAAGCAAAGTAAAAATAAAAAGATAGAACGATTTTTTTTTTCTTTTTCTTGTACAGAGAACATCTGATGAAAGTCACTGAGGTACTTGAATGCTTCTAAAGGTTTTGCAACCATTTCTTTACTTTGCCTGGTTAAGAAAAAGGCAGAAATAACAAGCCAGTATCTCCTTTTTCTTCTTCAAGTTAGTGAAAAAATGTGTTTCATAATAAACCTGATGTATATGAATAAAATACAATATTGCCTTCTGTGCTTCTGCGGAAACAGCACTTAAATGCACAATAATACCACTGACTTTCTGTGCTGGTTGCCTCTCCACCGGAATCTCTGACTTCTGCATGCAAAAAATCTTCTGAGGCCAGGTGTCTCTCTGGCTACCAACTGCCAGACCAAAAATTAAAATTCATCACCCGAGAAATACAGAAGTCCAAGCTGCAGTATTTAAATAAGTGTGAAACTGTTGCCCGTTTTCCTTACACACGCAAAGGCCTCGGGACGCTGGCTAGGATGAAGAAGTCTTTACAGGTTCTTTCCCTACAAGGTCTTTTCAGTTTCCACATTTAAAAAAAACAAGGGGACTGGGTCAAGAAATCCCAGCTGATCGCCACTTGCTCTTGCACGTGGTACTTAGGAGAAGATGTAGGACCAGAGTGGAACTGCCGGAATGGTTTACACTGTTACGTCAACAGGAATCGCTGAGAAGCAACTTGCCAGCTACTCTTTACTGCTTTGAAATCAGGCTCTAGAAATATTTCAGAATTATTGTACACCTACCACCAGGAAAGCACCAGCAAATACAACACATATGGTATGTTCTATACTTCAAGTAAAGAAACAGAAGTCTGCTCAAGGCCAAAAAGAAATCACAAGGGACAGGAGGAAGCCAAAATCAAATTAGCATTGTTGATCATGATAGAAGTTGAGGGGGAGCTTCTTAACCATTTGAAATAATCTGCAAAATGGGGTTCAACTTCAGAAACAGGAATATATTTTGTGTATTTCTTTGCTAACCTCTCCAGTTAGAGACTGCATCTCCAGATCTTGTTTCCAATGCACAGCCTTAACCGGACTGCAGGAAAACAACAATGCATCAGTAGCAGAGATTATCCCTGGCCTTAATAAGCTGTTGTTGGCTTTCATAACAACTGCAGCCTAGGACGAGTCACACCAAGCTCAAAGACAATCTTACCAATAGCCTGGAGCAAGGATTATAGAAACAAGAATCTGGGGGGGGGGGGGGGGGGTGTGGGTGGGTGGGAGGGAGCAAAAATCCCAAGAAACAGGGGCTAATGTAAAATCGTTTACATATTAACCTTCTTCCTTTCTGACAGTGGTCAAGTTCTGATTCAAAATACAAATTATCTCCAATTACTTCAAAAGAGGCAGTCACAGAGCTGTCACTTAACCTTCACCATCTGTTTGGCTCAAAAGAAAGCTGTACAGCCTGCCACTTTGACCTCATCTTTCTCTTTCCACACTGGACAGGCACCAAAAGAAGAGAAGATGGCTTATTGTTCTCCAGAGAAAACCTTGGTCCTGGGGGAGCTGGGGGGCTGAGGGTGCTGGGAGGGGAGGGCAGAGCTTCGGGAGGTGACTTAATTTAACTCTTCAGGGGGAGGGGGAATTTGGTTTGGGAGGGTGAGTTTGCAAACCTTCCTCACTCTTTCTGCCAGGCGTCTCCAGAGATGAGGTTTGTTTAAAAGCGGAGCCTCTCTGCAAAAAGCAGTCACTGGCTAAACAACAGGGGCCGGAGAAAAAAGCAGAAGCTGATTCACAATGGATGCTGGCTTAGAGATTTCTGTAAATCTAGTAACCAGCTGTACAAGAGAAAAACATCAGCTATTTGAGATGTCAGAGGGAAAATAAATCCTAGAAATGAAATAGCTTTCTAGGAAAGATAGTAGCACAAAATGATGAGGGGGGACACACACGACCCAAACCAAAAACCCCAAATAAACCAACCACCCGAAAACCCACCCACCAGAACCCAAGAAGGTGCACACTCTGGGAAAGCACAACGTAAAGTTATAAATATGACCTGGCTGTAAGATAAATCAGAGTTCACCACTACTTTCAACCGTACAGATTAGACCAAGGCTTCTCCCAAACTGCTCGTTAACTGCTTCCCGCGGCCGCAGGGGAAGGCAGGGGCTTAGGGTTCAACCTCACCCCGAGAAGTGGCAGCAGCACAGGACCGAGCACCAAAAGTACCAACCCCCCCCGGCGCCAGTGGAGGACTCGGGGAATCAGGGCTCAGCAGCACAACCTGCAAGTGCAGAGGTGTTGGGAATAAAAAAAATCTGTTCGAGAAAAGAGATTCCAGAGGGGCTGGAGGGCACAGTAATAGGGTGCAAATTTTTGAATGCCTCATGGTTTATGGGCAGTTTCTAATGCTTCTGCCGAGAAACATTACAGCATTTCCATTGGCTCTGATCTTTATTTTTAGTTTTATTACCCACTGCATAACAGGTTTCTTCAAGAGAGAAAGAAAGAAAGCAGATCCCTCTGTAAACAGGAGCAACTCCAACTCCTGAATGTTTCGCATAGCCGTGGTTTAGCATGAGGTTAATTTTGTATGTGAATGCAGCTCCAAAAACAAACACCTCTGTAGCCGAGCACGCTACGTGACACTTTTGGCATCATTTGGCACGGAGAGGCAAACCCCTTTTCTTGTTGCACAGTATTTAATTCAAGAAACGCACACCACAATGCACAGAGCTGGATGACAAGAGCCACAAACTTTCCATTTCCATAGCAGATGGGAACAAGTCAATTAAATAGACGGAGCTGCAGTACTGCTAATAGCAGCATAGAGCACTGAGCATTTTGCTTCATGGGAGAAAGGAAAGCCTGCTGCAAGAGGTGCTGAATCAAACAATGATCTCAGGCAAATAGCCCTTTACTTCCTAGATTCCAAATTCCTTTGCTACCTTTTTTAAAAACGCAAACAGAATATTGAACTCAATTTGCAGTTCAGAGGGGGCAAAAAACCTCCCTGCGCTCCTGCGCTGGAATAGCCTGACAACAGCTGCAGCCACACTGAAATGTTTAATTTTACTTAAAACATTCTCTTAGGCCTATGTATTATTTGAAGTATAATGTACAGAATTATCTAATGAATTCCCAAATCAAATACTCTCATTTTGCTGCAGGCCATTTCCCGAGAACAAACTAAAGGCACACAGGCTTCTTTCTGTGTCTGACTGTTGAATTTAAACAGATGTCCAGTGGACATCAGCTTCTTTCAGATTACCTCTCCAATTCACCCTTCTGTATCTCCGGCCAGTGCAAACCCCCTTAAATTAAAAACAAACAGAGAATCAAGATAACAAAAAATATGGCAAGACTACCAGGCACAGCAAGGTCTGCCGTGAATTCTGGCTGTCCCTTCGCTGCGGTAAGGGATGTGGTGACAGTGAGAAACTCGCCTAGGAACAGCATCTGGCTCTGATTAGGTAACAAGCTGTAGCATCTGCAAACTTGTCAGTCCTCAGCCCACAACAAAGTCCAGCCAGCAGATCTGTGTTTAAAATGGGAACTAGCTGTTACATTTTATAAGACAAACATTATCTGTTCACATTGCAGGGTGCCTTTTTATTAAAAGCCGGCTATAAGAGGAGAAATTAAATGTGCTTGTTACATTTTACTTTTCATCTCAAGGAAAAAAACTATTCGATTTTGAGTCTGTCTGTCAGAAACCTTTTTACTTGTCACAGTAGTGATTTCACAGCCCACAGTAAGCAGTCACTGTGAACCTTGGGTGCTCTTGATAACATTTCTCTGCTTTTTCCTCTGAACAAGAAAAACAAAATAAGACTTCCACACAGTGAATCCACGAGTGGTGAGAAAGCCAACCTGCGGCTATACCCCCGGGACACACCATGGGGGGGTTGCACACCCCCCTTCTCTGCAGCACGGCCAGGCTGGTGGCTGAGCTGGGGGGTGCAGGAGCAGGGCTGCCCCCAGCCCCCCGCCCGCTGCCGGCCTCCCCTGCCCACGTGCCAGCTCGGTTCGACTGCACAACATCAGAATTAAAACTCACTCATCTCCAAGTTTTGACTTATGAACTTCAGCAGTGCATTTGACTAAGAAAGCTTCCACATTTCACTATTTTTTATTCCTTTTTTTTTTCTTGGTATGTTGGAGTTGGTCTTTTTCTCTGTTCTCCTTATTACTGAATGACAGCTACAGTCCTCAACGCCTCTTCTAGAACCTGAAATGTATTTATACTTCTCTTTTGAAAAATGGAAAAAGAATACCCTGTGTGCCCTGTGTAAGACCAAAGTCCAGCATAACTGAGGAAGAACTGAAGAATTATTACACCTGAAAAGTCAAATTTCTGTCCAACAGTTATTTTTGAACATCTAAGGGAAACCAGTTATGAGCACCTCCACAAAACATGTTCCCATAAAAGTACAGATTAGTCAAATCAGCAGTAGAGACTTAGCATAGATCCCTCTGTGTGGTTTGGGGAACCTGTCAGAAATTCACATCATTTAAAAATTGTCAATCTGAGCAGTTTCCTTCTGAAAATACTTACCTTGGTGCCCTAGTCTGTCTGGGCACCAACCTGCATAAACTTTAAACGTGGCTGCAAGTCTGGTGGTATTTACCATGGAAAGCATAAAAATACATGGATGGGCAGAAATGATACAAAAGCAGCCACAGTCCCATCACAAAATGCCAGCAGAATGAGAAAACGCTATTTCCAAAACCCAGGGTACTGCAGAACTCCAAAGTAAGGACCTCAGGGGGAAAATCGTAGGCATTACAAGAACTTGGGTGAGGGGGTTTTGGTTGGCTTTTTTTTTTTTTTTTTAACCTTGCTAAGAAATCTGGCCTATTTATTAGTTGTGAAATACAAACCATGTTATCAACAATCTTAAGGAAATGGATTGATGTTAAGTGATACTTCAGAATCTGCCCCGTAGCAAAGCTACTGCACCATTACAGAAAGATAAGCAGAAAATCCTTCCTGCAAATAAAGGAGACCTCCCTGCTATTCTATAAACCATGCAGCTGATTTTTAAAAGCCACTGACATAACTTACAGGTCTGGAACATTTCTGCTATACAGTAGCATGCAGTACCTCCTATAAAATGAGACTTATTAAAAAAGAACAATTCCTAATTAAGATAATTATCCTGAAATGTTGTTACATAAGCTGCAACTCGTACTCTTTTTATTAATAACACAAATGAATCTCCAGATTGCATGAGCCTGAATGGATGCCATGCACTGCCATGGGAAAAGCTGTTTGTCTGTTTTCCAAGATAAGCCTTTTCTAAATTTAATAAATCAAGTAGAGGAGAGACCCACTTGTGACCACAAGAGACAGAGCTCCATTTCCATTTGGGTAGGATAAACCGTGTGGAGAGCATTTCTCCCAGCAATCAGGCTCTGGGGCAACTGGGAAGAAGAGGGGTGACACCGAGCCGGCTGGAGGAGGCTGCAGGGCCAGGGCAGCCTGGGGGGCTCCCGGTGCGCAGGAAGAGCAACGCGGCTTGCTGCAACGGGGCCCACCCCGGCGGCACGCCCAGAGCACCCCCGCCTCTGCTCCAGCCACAGGACACGCTGGCCACCCGTCCCCGGGGCCACCTGCCCCCGCTTCGCCCCGCACCCCCAGGCTCGGCGCATGCACCCCATCCCCATGGCTCTGCCTTCCAGCAGCGCGAACGGCACCTCAGGTCAAGGGGTGGGCAGCTTGGGAAATGAAAACCACCACCCCAAAACCAAACCCCATTTTGCAATAGTCAATAAAATCCCTTACTTGCAAACATCGGAAATTTTTTCCTTCCGAAAAATTGCATGTGATCTACAAAGTAATTTTTTTTTTTTGAGCAAGTCTTGCTGCTGTGTGATCACTCTTTGAAATGTAGGCGTGATGAGAACTCAAATGTACTGAAGAAAAACCACTAGGAAATGAATCTGATCAGAGAGCTAAGGCCACACTTGAGAAGCGCTGCCACTTCAGGACATTATCCTGTATCACTTCCACCCACATCAGGGCACCTCCTTGCCATCACTCTTCAGAAGCTGTAAGGAATCTTAAAGGTTTGTATTTGTTGTCTTTTTTCGGATTTCCGAGCTTTTAAAATGCTGACACTCTTTTGCTCAGCCGGTGCCATGTCACACTCAGCTGCACCCCACTGCAGACCGGCTGCTCTGTCCACTCCTCATGGTGACTCCTGTAATCACCTGGCAGACCCATGGGTAAATCTTAGTTATTTAATTTTGTTACCCACGTTGGTTCTGCTGTCGGGCTTCTCTATTCAAAACCAAACAGTGGCTCTCAAATGCTTAAGTTCTCTCAGTGTTACAGCTTTTTTACAAACTGCCGTGATTGCCATTATAAAACTGATAGAGCCAGCGTTCCCCTAAAACCATTTTAAGTCCTCAACACAAGGCCGTGCATTTTTTAAGCAACATGGCTTGTCCATTATTATGATTTATTATTATTTGCATTACAGTCGTACCCAGAGGCCCCTGCCAGGGTTCCTTTGTGCTGGGCATTGTGCAGAACACACAGCAACACCCTGATCTAAAAAACTTCAATTCAGCCTAAAAGGTTCCAGACCCATTCTCTCTAGGTATTTCCTCACTCAACGTGTTCATCATTTCTATCATTCTAAGGGGCATTTCCCAAACTCTTAAGAATTTTTTTCACAGTAATACAGATTTAGAAGTTTCCCAGCGTCTCTACTTCCACTTTCAGGTACAACCCTGTGATTAACATAGCAACAGGCTCCAAGGTCAACTGGGCAAAACTTACAGCCAGGTTTTAAAAAGTCCTTTGGATCCAAGGACACGCAAGGTAATTAATAAGCATCAAGATGATATTAGCGGGACTGCACCAAACAAAATAATCAAGCAAAGACAACGTGATTTTATGTGATACTCTCTCCTTTAGCTGAAAAAGAACGCCCAAAGCAGCTGCTCTAAATGAGAAAAAAATATTCAGAAATACAGTAAACAGAAAAAGCACTATGGCTATGGATGCACAGTGCTAGTATGGAAACAAAGGAAAGGTGTAGAGATTGCATATATCACCCTTGAAAGCGAGAGTGAAAATAGCCTCTCCTATCTCTAAAAGCAGCTGGGGATGATTCACAGTAGATTTTTCTGTAATAAAATTTCCCTACGTTTCTTTACTTGGAAAACTCAGTTTATAGGTCAGTTAACAAGTATTAAAACCACAAGAGAACATGAAACGCACCACCTTTTCCTTTTGATCCTTTTCCCTTTTGGATGAAAGTTTTGAAGTTTGGAATATAAAATCCCCGAATTTTTGTTATGTTTTATGCCTCCATGAAGGCATTAAAACAAAAGTTTGTGGGCTGAAGAAATATCCCTTAACTAGTAGGGAATTAAAGCAAGCTGTCCTGCACCAGGACACCTGTTAGCCAGGTGTGCTGCCGGCCCAGCTCCCCAAATGGAACACCTCATTTACAAAACAAATCTGTCTAGAAAATTACCTGCCCCTCTTGATTGCTGCAAATGGTTTTCATCAACCTGCACTGAACTGTACTCTGTTCTCCCCAAATTTACAGCATCGGCTAGAAGCGTCATTGTAGGAGGAAAAGGAATAGCAGCAATGTTTAAAAGCCATTAAATAAATAGAGGGTCCCCATGAGAATGGTCAGTGCCTTGGGTGTCCATTCGTTAAGGTAGCTTCCCGCTGAGCACACTACATAACCCACCACCAAGCACAGAATTGGCTTGGCTTAGAGGTTTTAAAGGCCCTGTTCTCTTGCAGGATGCTTCGGTTTTGAAATCTATCAAAGGAATCTCAAAACAAATTACATGGTAAATTATTATCTCTGTTCTGGCCTCCTCTCTACACCCCACTGTTCAGCATGAATGACGATGGGAGAGCCGCTTGTGAAAGCCTGCAAGATAAGCAGATTACAGAATGTCAGGTGCCTCGGGCTACTCTAAATTTCACAGCCAAACTTCGCTGGCCGAATCAGTTCATCTCACTAATATGGGTCACAGGCTATTTCAATTAATGCACCTCTAATGACTAACATTTGTTCCTTAATGTGAAAGGAATAAATACAGAGATACACAAAGCAGCAATATAAAGCAAAATGCTCTCCCCTTGCTTCTCATCAGTATCGCTGCATTTAGTTTCTCTAACCAACTAACAGAGATGGGGAAAATAGGCTTGCAAGGAATATAGAATTTCTTTCAGAAAGAAACCTTTTATGTAGCTTTCCTATCATTACCAACGCATTTCTGGCAGCTTTCAGTGTCCTCTAGATCCCAGTCTACTGAATAACAAGACCTGATATGAAAACAGAATGCAGAAAACAAATTAGCATTTTGAAAATAAAAAGCATGGCTTTTAATCCTATTAAGATCATGGCTTTTTTTTTTCTTTAAGTTCTCTGAAAGATATACTGATGTTTCCATTAACATAAATGCTGAAATCAGCATTTCCTTTGAAAGAAGTTGTTAATATTTGGAAATGGTAGGATTTCCAATCCTAGATTTGATTGTTATTCTATGCTACCCTGCAAGTGCCAAGGTCATGGGGAGATTCACCTGCACACTGAGCTAAATGAATGCACTCGGCCACAATACATGTATAATTTAACATTCTCCTCTCAAGTACCACCATGCATTCCTAAAAATATTTTATTACAATAACAAATTGGTTTCAAAATCATGCATTATGTATTCTGAAATTAGGTCTGCCAATGAAACCTGTATATACAAACATACAAGCAACCATGCAGGACAGCATGAATGCAGAAATTATGGGTTCTAGAAGAGCTGAAAGGAACAATTAAATCTTCCCGTAACTCCAAAAAGTCCTTTTTTATTACTTTAATCTGCATAGTTAAAAAGAACAAAACAATCAATTGCTGTGAAATGTATTTAGAAATCAAATAGCATGTCTTTTTCTAGATGTCTTTATAGAAAGAAAATGTTTAAGTGCAAAGTGCACAGTATATTAAAACATACATTGGGGAGTTCATTTCTCAAGGGTAGGGCTGGGAAAAATAATACAAAGCTTCTCAAGTACTTAAAAGAGTACTAGTTACATTTCAAAACTTTACCATTATAACATCTTAAATGCTTTCTTCCTTCAGATGAAGCCCATCCAAATATTTACGATTAATTTATCAAACAATTCCTGCTAAATTCTGGATAAAGCTAGTCCTTTGCCCTTTCTTTTTTAGTTAGTTAGCCAAAGAGTTAAAAATTTCATAATATTGCTGAATTTCAGTAGCAAACACTGTACCGTTAATGCACTTTCATGATAGATGGTTGTTTCTCATTTGCAAGTTTCACTTTAAGTTAAATATACATTGATAAAGCATCCTTTTACAGCCCAAATATTCTTTTTTTCTCATGCAAAATAAGCATGTTTCTTGGTCAACGGACATTTTGTTAAAATGGACTTGAGGTAGCTATTTATGAATAATTAAGATTAAAATGTTTCTGCGATTCCCTCAATGCTTTTTTATTTTAAAACATTTATATCATGTCAAAATGGACTTATTCTTCCAAAGGTAACTTTCCATTAAAATAATGGAGAAAATGACATTTCTAATTTTGATAATAGCCCTGAGTTCCTAACTAAAGTCAAAGCCGCCTGCTGCAGAAGCATGACATTTTTTAGGATTGATACCACTATGTGAATTCTTTGTAATGGTGTTAAAATACCTGATCTGAAGTATTTAAAACATGACAAATAAAAGCAACTAAATTTCCATTTTAAAACAGCAGCCCTGACTAAACCTTTATTTCAGAGTGTGCATTTCACTCTGTTAGAACTATTTGCTTTTCTGTTATTTATGGCAAGAAAAAGAGTCTGGCAGATATTACTAGTAATTAGACTTCGTTCAATTTTAAACTTTAGGAAATGTTCTCAAGAACAGCTTGCAAATGTATGTTCAAACTGGACATTTGTTATTTCATTTTTATTCCAAGAAGCAAAAATGCAAAATATTCTAAAAGACTGTGTTTTGCAACAGGAAAGCCAGACTAGACTGAAGACTTTACATTTCTAAGATATTTTAATTCAGTAAATATTGCATAAAATTAGAACCTTTACACTCTCCTTTTTGAATACAAGTGCAAATGTTGCACTCAGAAGCTGTTTCTCTGTAATTTCGTTTAGATGTTCTGATATGACTAGACATACAGCTTCTTCAGTAGCGAAATTATGAGAAATAATTATCTCTAATCTAATCAGCAGTATCTGAAAATGGTAAACGTTAGCAGCTTAATTTGTGATTTCTTAAAAAGCCTTTTGTATCACTGTTTAGACTGACACATTGAAGCTTCGCTTTTAAAGCAATAATTAAGAAATTGTTGACAGAAATTAAATGTCACTGACTATTTTAAACAATTGTAAATGTTCTTCCCCCTTTCTTCCCTGAGGTTGAGCCTGACAAAAAAAGGAAAGCTACACTACCATTACAGAGGGGAACACGAGTTTCTGGAATGTTTTTTGCAGTAAAGAGATGTGATTCATATAAGTAATAAGCAAACCCCATGCTATGGATTTTAAATGCCCTGGCTTGTAATCCAGAGGTTAAATGATTAAACCCATTCCTGCACTTTTCAGTTTAGCTGCAGATACGTTTCCTTGAATTTAGCTGTGGGCAATTTTAAACTGAATAGGAACTGCTCTTTTATTTGTTATTAAAGTCCACCGCTATCTTTCAAAACTGTTTGTTACACACATCAGAACACATACACGTATTAAGAAAACACACTGAAATAAAAACAAGATTATAAAAACTAGACAAAAATCACTCAGTGTTCATTTTTGCATGGCAATTTACTTAACGAAAATTCTAAATGGCAATACATTAAATCATTAAATACAACCATTATCTTTCTTGCACAAATTTAAGTACAAAACAAAACTATTTTCCAAACGTTGCATGTAACCCTCCAACAAAAGGAGCTCCGAGGGCAGAGGCTGGGGGTGCTGAGCCCAGGGTAAGCAGCTGAGGAGAAGCAACTGCTGCCTGGGGAGATGCAGCCAAGTGGTCAGTGCCGGTGAGTGCGGCTCAGGCAGCCGCAGAAGCTCCGGGTTTGGAGGAGCCCTTTCAGTGACACTTAGAGACGAAAACAGATACGTGGGAAGTTTGAAAAGCACGTAGGAGAGAACAGATACAGTAAAGCTTTCCTTCTTGATCCCTAATTATTCCTCATGAAAAAGGCAGGGGTGTCTGGACAGGCATATCATAACAGTGCGCTGTTCCACCGTTCTCTGGGACTGTTTTGTTGGTTTGAATTTGACAATTTAGGTTAAAAGACAGAAGATACTGGTAGCAGCTTGCAGACCCTCTGCACAGCTTTCTGCCTGCTAAGAGAAAGACCTGAAAGCTAAAATGGAAGAAGGTTTCTACATATTTTTCCCATTCAGGATCCTGCAACTGGCTGGTGAGCTGCATGACGCTGAAAAAACATGCAGTCTCCTAACAGGATTAAAGGCAGAGGAAGAAAATACAAATCAAAAGCACACTGGTGTTTTTCACTACAGTTTTGTTTTGTTCACGAAACAACTCCACCCGATATGATTTAATGCTGTGAACAGAAGGAGCGTGCGTCGAGCCCTAAATTCAGGGGGCTGCCGGGGGGCAGGGCTGGCTGGGAGGGAGCATCCTCCTGCTCTGTGCACCCGTGTGAACCCGGCCGGGTGCGCCCACACGTCCTGGGGAGCAGTTTCAGTGTGAACCATACTTCTGGGGTTGGATACATTCCTCAGCTTCTCCTTTAAACTAGCTTTCTGTTAAATGCAGATACATTAATTAATTATTCCTTTGGAGTGTTGGAAGCGAACCAACCAATATTTGTGATTTTAGTGGAGAAGTTACAAACCCTGAAAATTTCATTTTACAATCACTATTAGAAATCCAGTCCCATGGAAGCTTTTACTGGGCAGAGACTCTCCAAGCTGGCTTATTTCACATCACTGCCTTGTATGACAAAAGGTTTCCTTAAGCTACCCTAAAATCCATGACTGCATTTTTCTGCTGCGTGATGTCACGCAGTAGAAGAGAGTGAAGCCTGTACTTACTGCGTTCAGGAAGCCAAACCCACCTTCCCAGAACAAACCTACAACAACACACCCACGAATCAGCTTCGGGATGCAACAGTTCACAAAACATAGAGCCACCAGTATGAGCACAAGCATCCCGCACTCACGTACCCGCTTCTTCATGAAACACCCAGATTTGACCAAAAGAAGATCGGATGAAGATCCCCGCCAAGGAAGAGCACCCACCATCTAACCGCACGGGAGGTCAGCTTTCCCTGGGGACCGTGTTCCCAGGCAGTGTGGCCCACGTGGTCCCGCAGCATGCCCGGGCACCCCGGCAGGCTCCCGGCACAGAGGGATCCCAGGGCAAGGCTGCAGAGGCTGTGGCTGTGCGCATGGCACCTGGTCTGAGAGTTTAAGGAAAACCTCTGTTGGTAGCAGTTGAATCCAAGCTGAATCCAGACTTCAGAATAATGCAGGTTTGAGGATTTTAAGAGTAGAAGGAAGGTGCAATTCTATCCACAAGGCTAACTACCTCGACTACATTACCAGAAATAAAATTAAGTAGTACTTTCATAGGCAGAGTTCTAAAATAAAATGAAAAAAGCAAATCTCTGCATTTGATACCAATCTGGTTTTTGTATCAACATGTGAAAATAAAAAAAAAAATATTTAAAGCATGTTCTCAAGAAATAAGACACACTAAAATAACAGTGTGGCCGTTTGCTACCTGAAGAAATTATAGGAAGATGGTGTCCATAAAAAGGCTTCACCCTATGTTCAAAATGCAGTTGTTTTTAATTTCCTTGACATTAATTTCCTTGAAAAGTAAATCATATGCTTTCCTTCTCCCTCTCCTTTCTGCCTTACCTTTCCCCCTCCCTCTACCACTAGAAAACAACCTTTTGTTTAAGACTTAGCAGATCATCTACAATTTAATTTTTATTCACAGCTATATAATTTTTGTAAAAGTTTTCTTTACACAAATGTTGTTCTTCCAGCGAGCAAGCAGAAAGGTTTCTTGCTATAAAACATTCTTACACAAAGTTTACACAATGACATTTAGGAAAAACTAAGCCTAGAAGCAGATGGAGTCCCTTCCAGTCAAACTGAAGGAGGTGCAGAAATTATCTGTTGCTGGATATGGCTTTTATCTCCAGATCATCTCTGGAAACTTCTTTCTCAGGATATTAGTTGAGGAATGATTTCTTCCCTCTTTTCATTTCAGAATCACTAGCTCCTGTGTTTGATGTGTTTTGGGTGAAATGTCAGGCAATTATGGTGATGTACTTGCTTTTGTATTACCCTCTCCCTTCCCTCCATGGCATCCCCCTCCCCTCCCCTGGCCCTGTGTGAGCAGGGGACCACCCCCGGCCCAGGTGAAGGGAGGGCAGCCCCCGCTGTACCTCCTGCTCCCAAAGAGACCCCCTGCTCCAGGAAATCCAAAGTGCACTAATTCACAAAGTGATCGTCTGCATTTTAAATAGCAATTTAGTGTGATTCGGCTACACATCCCTCGGCAGGGTCCACACCAAATTACTTTCGGTTTACTGTTTCTGTGTTTATTGGGGCTGATTCATTACAGAGCACAGAGTCTATAGGAACAAGCTATTTTTCAGCGTAACAGGTTTACTGTAAAATTAGATTATAGTTTTATAAATCCCTAGGATAAAACCCCCATCTATCCCATATGTGCAGAAAGGGACATACTGCCCACAGTGTCCTTGTTTATAAGGAATAGCTACTCTTTGGATTTCCTCCTTCTTAAACAGTACAGTTAAAGAGCTTTTTTTCTGTCAAACTATTGGCATGTGATTGCCACTGCGTCTTCCTTTATCCTCTTTAGTGTATTTATTTAGTCCCCTGAGGTCCTTTCCTCTTCTAAAAAGGAAGGCCTAAGAGCCTTGATAGATGTTATTGCTATTCTCCAGGAGGATCTATGGGCTAGCAGAGAGATGGTCCTGCAAGTTGTGATCTCCATCATCTCTGAGCCTGGAACCCAGATATCCTGTTTCCTATGGCCAAGTCACAGGACAGCTTAGCTGGAGGAGAAGGAAAGCACGAATCTAGCCTGAAAAGAATATTTTTAGATTGAATTAAATACACCACCCACAAAGACGGAGAGAGCAAGACCTTGGGAAACCATGGGACTTCTTTCTTTCTTTCTCTGTTTTAAAGAAAAACACTGTTTTCTCTCGGTGTTGTTAAAAAACAATTCCCATTTAAGCAGTGACAGGCAGGACTCTGTAATCTGTACATAGAATTTAATCCTTTAAAGAATCAGCAGAACCCACATCAATCAGGCCTTCATCAACTTGTAAAAACAATATTTTGATTCAATCAGATTCAAAGCCCCGAAATTCCCAACTAATTAATGCAGGGTCACTCAGAGGCTGTGAAGCAATGGCTAGCAGAGTGGTCAAATATTTACCCCTCAACACAGTAGACATTAGGATAACCAAAGGACCTGAAGAGTGGGCAAGAATAGATAATGCGACTCTCACTGCAGCAGGTTTCATTCACTAGAAGTATTTGGATAAAGAATTATTACAAAGGAGAGGAAAAAAGAAACTGAAGCCTCTGCTGTAAGCAGCATTCTCACATCCTGCTCAAGGGCTGTTAAATGGTCAGTGACCCAGGCAACATCCTTCTCATTTTTTGGTTTTTAACATGCATGTCTCCAGACAGTTGAGTTGCTTTGCTTATAGTCCTTCCTTATAACATTCACAATAAATTACATCGTAAGAATGGAGACAGCAAAAAATTACTGAAGAGTCCAAACCACTAAGACCTTCTGGCCTGCTTTGTATTCCTAGAAATGAGGCTTGAATTCAGCTTTTTCTTTTAAATACTCTTAAAATATATGCCCAGCACTCAGGATATTCTATGCACGGGGGAGATGTTCGCAGCGCGGAGGGGTGCCTGCGTGCGCTGCAGACACGTGTCTGCCGAGCCTGACGGCTCGAGGTGATTCTTTGGAGTTTGTTTGATGCAGCTTTAAACTCTGCCTTGTGAGAAAATATTTTTTGTATGTTCCACTCCAAAGCTAAAATCTCATTGATTCTTTTAAAATGCAGCCATTAAAACAGTCATAACTTGTTAACGCATAATATATATAATCATATCTATATGCGTACATGGGGCCTGTAGGCAGCTGCATGCATTCTGTGACCTCATGTGTGTATGTGTAGAGACACAATATACACCCACTGCGTGCGTGAGCGCGAGTGTCTGTGTGTGTGTGCCAGAAGTGGAAAGACCATACGTCAGAGAAAAATAAGAATACATCTGGAGTGCTGGTCTCCATGACACCTGATCACTAAAAACCCAGATCTTTCTTGAGAGAGACATTTTTACATTTCTTGGCAGAGGGGGATTGTGGAAGTGCCACACCCCCTCACGCTCTGTTATCCTTTGCTAACGGCAGCTTCATTGAAAATACCTTGTCCTAGACCACATCCTATCTCTCCAGGACACAACCACTGCAACAGATTCTCAAAAAACTTATAAAGGAAATGACTTGCTGCACAAAACCAATGAAGCAGTTTTCACTTCTCCTTTCAAGACTCCTTTTGGGCTATTGTGCTTTTTTCCTATTTATATATTTTTGCATTTGCACTCTAGAGCTACACAAGGAACAGAAACAGAATATATTTTGCACTATGTTTCTATGACTTTTGCTTCTGTGTTCAAATTCATCATATGGTGAGATGTACTCTGGATAGATAAAATTTAGATTAACAATTATGCAATTAGTATGTGCTCTTCCTTTCACAAGAAATTTTCAAAAAGCTGAAAAGCAACCATTTAATAATTCACAAATTTAAATTGCCTATATTTTGAGACAGCTTGAGAAGGAACTATACACCCAGAGGAATTTTTAAAAAGCCATTTTGTAGACCCCACGCTGATGGTATTTCGCTGCAACAACCATCAGTGCCTGGTTACGCCAAAATGTATTTTAGAAGGATGCCCTCTCCCAGACTACTACAATAGCAGTAGTAGTAGTAATAGTAGTGATAATGAAGAAAGAGATCCAGATAATGCCACCTGAAAAAAATATATTTCAGGAAATCATCACTAATCTTTTCCTAATCTTATTCTCATCTGCATAGGAAAGACCAGACAAATAACCCGGGGTGAAGGAGCAGTTGTCTATTTTCAGATGTGTGTCTTACAACGGAGAGACAAAAATTATCACACCTACTTAAAATGTAAGGTGTAAAAACCTGGATTAAAGCATCTCCTCCTTAACTTACTTTTTTACTAGTACTCAACATCATAGAACAATACATGAAATCCTATTTGCTCTCTCAGACTACTGTGATTTCCTTGTATTTTGCACTTCACAAACCCCCAGCGAAGGCGGCAGCGTGGCCGATTTTCAGTTTCATATTCTGACTCCAAGCACTAGTACAGTCCTGAAGTGTGTGGGATCCTAAAATTATTCAAACCTTAAAAATTGCGACCACATATGTCATTCTTGCACTGGGTTGACCTTTTCAGCAGACAGGTCGTTCTGACACATAAAAGGAAAAAGAAACAGCCACCTGCTCCATACTAGGAACTGGGGCTGCCTGTGCTCTGCTGAAACTGTTGAAAGAATGTATAAATGAACTCACTGCTACAAAACTGCACTATTTCCAGTTTCCCTCTATACTCCAGTTACTACAGACCGAGAATTCTGGGATGGAAGCAGTATCCCTTTTATTTGTTAAGAAAGAACAAACACACAGTGGCACAGCTCCTGTTCCCAGCGGTCGCACCGACCGGTATTTCCAGGCGGAAGGGTCGCTCTGTGGCAGGCTACAGCTTTTATTCCCTGTCCTGCTTTACAGGGTATGCGCCTGACAGGAGTTTTCAGACGAGATGCTGCAACTCTGAATTCAGTTGTTGATAAGCAACCATGAGATGAACCTTCTTTGCACACATCCATCTTTATAATTTACATTCTACAGGTTTCCATTCAGTCAGGCATTTGAATAGGAAAATGACAAAATATTTTTGAAATCTCTATGCCACTGAGGAAAGGCAAGAAACTAACCAAAGCCATCTGAAAAATAACAGGGGAGACCTTCTTCCTTCTCCTTTAATTTGCCAAATTGCAGCTGGTAAAGGAAAAAGCACTGGGCAACGTTATAAACTCCATTCTGATGTTCCTGACTCATTTTTATTTGGACAAAGAACAGATAAACATACGGATGCACAGAAAACCTGATGTAGGGACAGAAAAATAAACTATTTCATCTGCTGGTATGCACAACATGCACCCACCTACCAAACTGTTGAGGTCACTGGGAAAGCTCTGGACACAATGCATCACCATGCACAGGCTTACTTCGAAACAGCTTATAAAATGTCTGGAATATTGTATATATTTTTCTTTTATCATTCTTCTCTTTGGATTTCACTTACGTTCCCTTTTGCTATCAGACTGAGGGTGATAAATTGAAGATGAAAAAATGCACATTTCTCCATGTCTTTTAAAAAGCACTTGAATAAATATTATCCATGCAGCCAAGTGTGTCCTGCATTTGAATAGCTGCAAAGCAGTAGGGATGCCACTGCAAAGAAACATCTGCCCTGCAGCTCTCAGCGCCCACACAGTCAATATACTAAACAAGGATTGATATTAGGAAATTTCATGTGGAAATGAATAGCTTTTTTTGAAAGCGTTACTGTTTCAGTTTCACCTTAGGTATTAATCTAGCATCTAATCCATAATTGTTTGTAAATATGCACATTTGGGGAATTATTCTTAGATACATCCAAAGATCTTTCCCTTGGTTGCATTCCGTCAGTAATTCTACAAACTAGCCTGAACCACTCCATGAGGTAGTGCATGGAATGAGGCTATTTTTAAGCTTTAAAATACAACAGAAAGACAAACTTTAACAATAAATCATGGATAAATGTACTAAGTGCCCTGGATATTAACAGAAATATTACCTCATAAACAGAAGTTCTATTTTCTAACACTTTTGCCACTTGTATTTCAGCGTATTAAGTAACAGAAATTAAGGAAGTCTGAAACCTCTGCTGGTAAAATATATTCCCAGGAGGAAAAGCTTTTTACATCACATTTTAATGCAAAGTGTGCCCCAAATATCATACTCTCCCCATTTTTTCTTTCCCAGAGCTTCTGCTGAAGAACAGAACGACTGATACAGTACCAGAAAATCTCTCATCACGATGTCTCTGAACTGTATCAGCTCCTAGTCGTTCCTGCAGCGCTGTCCAACAGCCGGCATCCCGACAGCCACCAGAACCGTCACCCAGCTCTGGATCTCTCCAGTTCCTCTGTTTTCTGCCCCCGGACCCTGCAGGTCACCAAATCTATCACCCCGCCTTGCAGCCAGGCACACAGACACTTCACTGACACGGTGCCCTGCTTCCCCTAGTCACAGGCTGTGTCGCCTTGCGCTTTTACCTGTGGTCAATATTTCTATCGCCTTGTCTTGTGCCACTACCAGAGTTGTCACCTTGCCCTCTAAGCTCGTCCTTGTACGCCTCTGCACAGCTTATGTCTCCACTCATTGCGTCTCTCACTTCATCCTGCCTCTACAATCAGCATTGCGCTTCGTCTTTACTCCCAGTGACATCCATCATGGGTTTAGTATCAGAAATTCTTCTGGAAATTAATTTTTGTCTCACTATATAAAAAAACTGATTTCCCACCACCACCACTAGAATTAAGGCGTTTAAATAGAACAGCAAGATGGGCACATGCCAAGACCAAGTAACTGTCATGGCTGTATGGGCTGGCTCATTTTTCTCTTCATGATCCTTGCTATATATCTAAAACTAGACTGTAAGCTCTCTGAAGTAGGGCTTGACTTTTCTATATGCTCTAGTAAAACAAATTACATAATAAAAATAACTGATGTTTGAAATGTAATTGGTCACTAGAATTTGCAAATCAGTAAGATAAAACTAGAACAGCTCTGTAAATCAGTAGGTGATGAAGTGGCCCAGAGTAAAATAAGCTGAGCAGCCCCTGTCAGTATGTCACCCAGTACGTATATTTACAGTTCAGAGGCACTCTGCCGCCTTAGTAGAATTTGCAGATTTCTGATTCTAATCTCCAAAAGCAAAAGACTCCTGCATAGAACAACAGATGGATTATCAGCACAGGGTGTCTAGGAAGTGCTCACACCCCTGCTCGGAGGTTAACATTTGATTTCTCTATTGTATGGTCAGCTTTGACGGAAAGAATCGATATATAAAATTAATTCCTAGTTCTCAACATTCAGTTGCAGCTACAAAAAACAATTTGTTGTTCAAAGCAAATAAGAAGCAAGCTAAATAGTACTACTGCCATGACTAAAATTTGAAAATACATCAAATCACTGCCATAAAATATCACCTCAAAAATAAAAACCCAAAAACCCTCATGTAAAAATTAGCCTTTGCTCTACTGCAAGGAACTCTTCATTAAATATAAGGTTTAAAGAGTTCATATGTCTGTGACACCTTTGGTCATGAGATGCTGATGATTTCATAACCTAAAGGAGTAAAACGGCTCTACTCAGGCCTTGGGGACGTCAGCCAGGCAGCAGGGGACACCTTCCCTTTGCTCCAGCCCAGAGCAGCCAGGTTTTACAACCAGAGTGCAGTGGTGAACACAGGAACCTAAGAAGCGAGTAGGGCCTGACTGCTACTTCGCCTCTTTCACACTGCTTAACCCACTTCAGTGGTCTCTGAACGTGGTCTTTTCATCACTGTTAGTCAGTCCAAAAAATTATTTCAGTATTGAGAAGTATGTTTTTAATGGAATGCAAGGTGATAGTGCTTATAGTGGTCTGTTAAAAATACTGCAGGACAACCATGGTACAGAGAGCCCCGATAACCTGTCCCCTAATGCGTGGGGGCAGCAGCACAGGCAGAGAACAAAGTCTCTGCCAGGTAGGACAAAGCTCTATCTCACCAAAGAGACCATCGGCCAGGCCCCCTCACCCACCACCGCCCTGACTGTTACAGAGGCCTCTGTGCATCAGACTAAGAAATCAAATACTCAGGCTATTTCCACCTACATTTTGGAGGCTCACTCAGAAGATATAGATTCCATCCAATTGTGGGAAGGGGAGCCAAGAGACATCTCCTGAAATGCTGGGTAGCTCTCTGGCTCCAGCTACACCCAGCGACAGCTGGATGACAAACTTCTTGCTGTGCCTCCATTCTCCAAAAAATAAACTTGGGTTTCATAATATTTAACTCTCCCTGCAAAGCACTCGAAGACCTAGAGATGAAGATTATTATGAAGAATTATATTAGGCAGTAGTTAAAAGCAGTTTAAAATCTTGCTTGCAAGGGTTCTCTTTTCCTCATTTTTTTCCATGGTATTGGGCGAATTACTTCACCTATTTCTTGCGGCCTTCCGCATCTATTCTTAGTAATGATGATAAAAGTCTGTATCTAAATTTAAACATTTATGAAGAATTTTCACAAATTCCTTGTAAAATGCTTTAAAGAGGGCAAAGGGTCACTACTTTCAGTGATTGTTTGGAGTGGCTTTTTAATTTCTGACACGTGATTTTTACCCTTGGCCTACAGGAACGAAGTGATTTTGCTGTGTCTGCCCAGAGCGAGTTCAGTGGAACCTCATGGCATTGCCTGGGATTCTGTAGGATGGCAAGTGGTGAGGTCACAGGTCAAGGCTCTTCAACATGCTGATGATGCTCAAATTCAGAGATGGATATTTATCAGATGGTTATTTTTAGCTTTAATTAACACAGGGGCAGTTTTACCATGGAATCCAACTTTGCTGTCTTGGATGTAACAGTATCAAAACCATTTGCTACTCTAAGGTGCAGTACACAGAAAAACAGTGTTCTGGATTTGCCACTGGAGTTCTTCCTCTGAGTGCTGTTACTCTGCATCTCCCCAGTGTACACCAGTATAGGTGCTGTGCTCCAAGAGAGGCTTCAAACTGCTTGGTCGCTCTTTAGATTTGCCTGAGCGAGTTCTCCTTCAGCTTCTCTTTCCTGCTTCTCAGTACAGGCTTTGAACAAACATACACAGAACTGATCTTAGGGAGATCAGCAAAACCCTTCACACTAATTATTCTAACACAAATTAAAGCTAACCAACAAATGCAACCAAACCATTCTTTATCCTCATTCAACAACAGTCCCCCACCCCTCCCCCTTTGTTCTTTATAGATAGAAATGAGCAGAAAGTATTTTATTTTGCTCTAGAAATCTCTATCAACCTATACTGAGGAAGGCAAAAGGGCAGATCACTAATATCAGCTTCTCTCCAACTCAAGGCCAGCAGAACCTTGGGAGCAGCATGACAACGCAATGCAGTCTTGCACTGACTCAGCCTGAAGGCACACGGCGGCATATGGCACACCCGAATTTGCAGGTTTTTCCAGAACTTTAAGCAATATTGGTTACTGTGTGCTGGAGCTGCTCTCTGTGAAGACAGACGGAAAGGCAGCTGCGGTGAAGAAATGAACACTTCACATGGCTCTCAGCAGTGTTAATGGGCAGCCCATGGTCTTCCACAGAGCTAAAACAAAACTATTCTCTCTTTGCCTCTCATCTATTAGCACTGAGTGAGCGAGAAGTCTATAAAGGATTAATTAAGACAAAATGTGTTAAATAAAACATCTCCTTTAACAGTGAAGGGTTGTATCTCAGCATTTTGTAAGTGTCTTAGGAAGAACAGATTTATATCGGGGTGAGGAGAGGGAGGGAGGATGCGGCATTAAGGTGGCTTTAGCCACCGCAGCGCTGTGAACGGCACCGTGCGGTTGTTGTCCCGTGGGAGCCCTGCCTCCCCAACCTCTGCTCAGGGCCGCTGCCAACCACACCCACCGTACCTTACACTGGGTTTGTTCCGTTACTTGTTTCATCTATCTGTGTCTATACTGATACGCAGAAAAGTATTTCCTCCAGTAAGCTGTCAGCCCAACTACCGTACAGAGACCCAAAACTCTAATCCTATCTCCATTACTGTCTACTGTGCAAAGAAAAGCAAGCCCGTTTCCGAGATGCTTATTTACCTAATAGACTATAAAAGGTATCAAGGGAGTCATTGCGTTCAATTGGGTCAATCTTACGTATGTAAATATGTATTTAAATTTGGTAAATATGTACAGTATTTAGAGCATGTGGAGAATGATTCTTCTGTGGAATGGGGCACCTCTTTCAAAAAGGTTTACACTACTCCAGGTAAATTAAACTCCTTTACACACCAATAATGAAAGCTGAAATCTGGTGGAAAAGAGATGCCCTCTTTTGTTAACTGATGTGAGTAAACATTGCTGAGCTTTGCAGCATTCTAATTGCAGTTATTAATTAAATGTATTTCAATAAGATTAACTTAGTGGATTTTATATAATATCTAATTTTAAGGGTAGAAATAAACATTCAGTTTCACATGGGAAATTATTCATTCACGAAAACAATTTCATTATTTAAGGAATGTATGTGTATACCTACATCTATATAGGTTTGCCTACATGCATGAACCCCAACTATGGAAAAAGCATTACATACACATTCATGTGTTTCTCTTCCGTGCCCTTAAAATGCAAAAATTTCCTAAAAATAAAATTCTTGGTAACATTTTTCTGTTCATCCATGGGAAAAAACAAAATCTTGGTACCTCCAGCCTTCTAGCTAGAATACCTCATAGGAGAATAAATCTGTTGATACTAAATTACTATTCCCACTGCTCTACAACTCTGAGTTTATTGTATAACTAGGCCAAGCAGACCTTTGTTAAAGACATCGTTTTATTAAAGAGTTCTCCAAGTAAAAACATCAGACTTGACACATACTTGTTGGAACTCTTAACAGAACAGTTCTGAAATAAATATATTTTTGAGGTACTTATGTCAGTACTCATTTTTGTAGGAGAAGCTCTTCCACCATCCAATGGCTCATTAAGGCAATAATAGGGGGTGGGAGGGGGACACACAGGAAATCAGCATATTTCAAGGCTTAGAGCAAAGAGGTTTTCAGCCATGGCAAAAGCTCTGGAGGTTTCATTTAACAGAAAATTCCTCTCTAGTCCAAGTTCACACCTCGCATAGTCGGTATCAAAGTGCTTTGCGATGAGAAACACATTAGACTACGTTTATTTATATTGCACCCTAAACAGCAAGTCTAAATAATTTAGAATTTCTACAGCTTGAAGGCAAAAAAACCCCACAGTTACCATTTTTAAAGTCTGAAAGTGTGTGCTGTTGGGCCTCTTAGGGACATCAGCTTCCCTTGGATGAGTGACTCGCTACACACAAGAAAATACAGAACCTTTCAGTTGCCCAAACACTCGAAGGTACTTTGGGGGGATGTTAGCAAGGGAGGAAGGGGAAACAGGTTGGCTCTTGGCCCCGCTTTCCTCAGTGGAAATACAAAAAAGATAGAAGCTAAAACTGAGGCTTGGACACAAATCAATGCCAGCCAGCTAGTCAAGGCTCGGGAGCGGTGCTCTGGGCCTGGCAGTGCCTGCGCGGGCACCGCTGGGCACAGGCAAGGGCTGGAGCTGCTCGCCCGGGCTGGGGCTGCTGTGGCCGGGCCAGCCCGCGGCTCAGAGCGGGCCAGCTGGAGCGACCCTGCTGCATGCTCTTGATGGGGATCCACTTATCCCATCAGATTTATGAATGTGTAATTGTCATTACATAATTTCCCATTCTAAAAAGAGAAAGCAGTATGCCAGAAATGTCCTCCCTTTTCAGCGTTTCCAGATACACAGTATTTCAGATACAGAGGACTTACAGGCGTGTGTATGATATATACACACTGTGTACATATGCACACTCATTCATTGATAAAGGAGGCAGTAAAAACATGCAAAAATCAAATAGCATGTTTACATTTTATTAAATGCAAACAGTGCTGTTCTAAATATAATAATTGAAGTATCTTAATTTCTGTCTTCAGACAGGTTTGTGAAAACTAAGTAACAGTATAACCTGGATTTCCACATGCCCGAACCAAACAACTATATTCAGCATCCCTCTTAATATTTGAGTAACCTACAGCTGATGTAAGGAAACACAGGGAAGGGTCCATATGAATTACAGAATTGACCTAACAACTGAAACTGTCCAAAAGTATGAACAATTTTCTCACCATTACCGTTTTTTTTTTTCCCCCTTAATATAACAAGGCAAAACATGCTGATCATAGCAAAACCTGGAAGGGGTTACAGAACGTTTTTCTAGGTTCTTGTGCTAATTGTGACTTATTCCAAAAAGCAAACTGAGGGAGCTTAGGAGCAACCCATTCTCCATCTGATGCCTGCTGGTGTGGATTGCAGCGGTTCAGACGATACATGGAGAAGCAGCTGAACTTGCCTATAACACACATGGGTTCTTTTCCCCTCTGAGGGGATTATTCTTGACAAGAGGGGTTCTGCAAAAACCAATGTACTGGAGTACATCTGGGTCTAGGTCCAGCTGGCATAACTGGACCGCGTGTTTACTCAGCTTGTGTGAGCAATACTGCTAATTCATTTCATGGGCTGGGCTGTGCCAGTGTGGAGAGAATGTGGGTCGCCTAATATTAGTATCATAATAAAATCAGCTTTTGCAATCAGTCCCGACACCTTCAGCTGACTGCTGTTTTCCATTAAAATCTTCTCTTAGATCAAGTTATACTATGAAATTCAGCTTTCTGCTGCCTCCATTTCAACAGATTATAATGAACAACATCTTACTTTTGCATAATACCTTTAGTAGTGTGTCAGAAAAGCCTGATTTCCAACAAAAGCCTGGCTAAAGTAGAAGACAGAGAAATCGAGCAAAAAAAATCTTATGAACTAGTATTGAATTTTAACATTCTACTTGCTTATCATACAGTATAAATAATTCACATTTAGAAATCTTATTTTCAGAAATGTTTACTGACACAGCAAAAATCCGTGTGAGAGGTTACTGACATGGCATGTAAATGCAGACCTGAAAAGACTAGAGTGATCACCAAAAGGATGAGAAAAGGATTAATCTAAGGAGGATATCAACTGAGAAAATACTTTGTCCTAAATAAACTAGCTGGTAATTAACAGCTCAGGCACCGAAGTGTCCTTCATTTCAGATCTGTCCAATGGTAGCTGTGCTCCAAAATACTAGCTGGTAGCATAGACTTCTTCTGCTACTACTTCAGTCTTTGATCCAGTTTATATTTTGATTTGAAAGATATGAAGAGAAAATTACTAGGAAAAGTCTGCCAGGTATAGGGAAACAAAATTTTGTTCAGGTCTTTTTACTTTATTCTATTAAAATAAGCATCATGGCTTTTGAAAATGTTAAATAGCCCAGCATCCTGGAGGAGCTGAGTAGAGCGGGCAGAGGCAGGGCCCTGGGCACCTGGGACAACGCTCCAGCGGGGAGGACCAAGGGGGCGGCTGGGGCTGGGAACAGGAGGAGCTGCTGCAGTGGGGTCAGCACATGGACGTGTGGGGCCCACACCTGGAAATACTACCAGCAGCAACGGGTATTCCTCACCTGCACGTACCAGCTCATTCTTTCATGAAACAAAAAATTCCCCAGGTAAACATCCCAAAATACGTATTTCTATATTTCTTGGGTAAAAGAAACCTCATAAGGAGAAAATTTTTTAAAAATTAAAATTATGTTAAATCCATTCTGTTTAATTTTGCATGCTGGAATGGCTGTTCTAGTGCCCAAATGTTAAAAACTACCCCTCTGAAATGGAATGGCATTATCTCACAGCTCGCTCACAACTACACACCCAAAAAAGGGACTTTTGCTGGAATACTTGGGCAAAATGGAAAGATGAGTAATCAGAGGACAAGAGGAGGCTGCAACGGCGGCCGGTGAGGTGTTAAGTTGTGGCAGAAGAATACAGACAGCTGTAAAATCCAAAAGACTGTACCTACAGTGCTGCACAGGAACCCAGAGACGACCGAGCCCCAGCTGACCAGTGCCCCAGCCGCACCGGGCAGACCTCCCGGGTCCCTCCGTCCCACATTCCACTCACATATTTTTAGTAACCATTACACCTTTTAAAATGAAAAAAGTGTTAAGTGAAAAGGTTTGTTACTTAATACAAAAAATGGTCAGGGAAAGGCATAAAAGCTATACAAAATTTTAAATGCAATTATCTTAGATTAGAATATTTGGCTTGAAAGATCTGGAGGGTATTGTTTTTGATACGACAGAGCCACTTGACAAGGCCTGTCACCACTCCAGGTCTTTCAGTTGTCAACTAAAGATGAAAGGACATCACAAAGAATTAACTTCAGCTTTTAAACATTTTGAAAATGTCAAAGAGGTCACAGCTGATCTATTTCCTTATACAGCATATTCACTTGATGAAATTTGTGGTAACAATGTGTTTTTACTTTTCATTCAAATTGGTCTAAAATCTTGGTAATTGATCACAGACTAATGAGAGCTGACACGGGACCGGTGCGATTGGCTGAGCTTTGTATCAATCACAGCTGCTGCCAGTCCACGCTGTGCATATTAGACTTTCTAATGGCACTAATTGGTGACTACAGAAAAAACCTGCTAAATCTCCTAGTGTAGTTTCCAGAACCATTTATTTGGTTTCCAGTTACACTAAAGCCAATTTAAGCCCTTTTATAACTAACACCTTCCTACATATAGGACCTATTGTTCATGCCTTCTCACAAGCCGTCTAAATAGTCCTTAAAATATTCAGTGAGATGACTCTAAATTAAAAATGGGTCCAATCTGTGAAACAGCAGAAGTAAAAGTAGAAGCTAAATATTTGTATTGACCTTTTTAGGAGCACTAGCCAAGTCAGTAAAATATCTTAAAAGCATCTTATTATGCATATAGAGACTAAAATTTTAAATCTCGTTTAAAATAACATGTGACCACATTTGCCAGAAAGTGATTTCATACTTCCAGAACATTTTAGCATCTCTCAATATGAAAGTTATCAGTTAAAACAAGTTGAAATGCGGTTGTATCATGCTAATTCTTCCCCCACCCCCCCCATATGATTTGGAGAGAAAGGTCAAGTCTGCTGTCACTTCCCTCTAACTGATGCTCAGAGACCGTGTGCACTGAGCATGATACATTTAAAAGAAACCAAGCAATCGGCCATTTTCTGCATCAACCGTATTAATCATAAAACCTCCATCTTGAGCTAAAACAAGAGATTAAGTGCACAGGAATAAAGGCAGAAAGTTTTCTCTCTGCTTGAAACTGAAGGATCCTTTTCCATTTTGGACACGTTCCTTGCACTGTGCAAACGGGTAATAATATTAACTGTGATTTGTAAGATAGACTGCCAAGGAAACAGATATTTAGCTACAGATAAACTGTACAACTGAAACCTGTGTTCATGATAAACAACAGGATGATATATATAGAAAAAGCAGGTGCAGTGAACACCAGTGTAAAGATACGGACTGCGAATGCTGCTACACACCTCATCTTTTCCCGCATACTTGCACATTTTTTCTACACACACACATACATAAGAACACATATGTATATAAATCTCTTGTTAACCACAACATATAACCTGTGTATACATATGTTTTTAATATATACACACACACACACACGTGTGTTTATATAAAGGGAAAGAGAGAGAGTACCTGAGATGAGAACGTGGGGGACGGAAAGTGGCACTAAGCAATCTGAAATATTTTGTATTTCAAGCTATAATAATAAAAAGAACAACAGAGAGACAGAAATAAAGTTTAGAACAAGCAAACGCCAAGGTTTAGAACAATCAGACCTAATTACGCTGTTTGTTCTCCAACCTGAGATAAAAATAATCCTTCCCATCTTAACAGGACTGTTCAGCAATACTTCATATATTGCACTAAGCGATTTGTATTTGCTTAGTGGAAATAGCTTAGGAGAAACAACTATCACCCATGTTTCTCTCATACATTTAAAATGGAGGGTACATGCAGGAAAACATTTTAATAAAGCTACAGTCTGCACTTGCAATTATATGCTAAAAAAAAGAGAAATAATTTAGTGTACAATTACTTAACTATATTTCTTTAAAATATTTGGCAAATTGAAGAAGGTCACATCTGTACAGGCAGGGCTCACTAAATCTTTATTAAGCTACCTATCATCAGAAGGCAAGACAGCCACAGTACTGGCTGCAGGTTTTCTGAATGAGAAAAGGAACAATTCCCAGCAAGATCTACAGACGTCACCCAAGGTGATTGTTCTAAACTCCTTCCGTTCAAAACTGTCTCACTTGTATTTTAAAATGTTTCACTTTTGTGAACCACTGTTACGTCACAGGTAAATTTGATCCCAATTCAATTAGTCATTGGCATCGGTAGCACTTAAGCATATAATTACACGCAAGTATCATCTCGGTGCTTTGCCAAACACAGACATCTGAAGCCTTCCATCGCTTTGGTCACACCGTTAACCAACAAGTTCCTTATACAAATTGCAAAGTAATCTATCTAACTGTGTTTTCATAACCTATTTGTGAGGTACAGAGCCCCCACGCTCACCCTTATTTAATTGATATTTAAATGCAGATCTGAGAAGGAATGCAATCGAGTCCACAAGGAGCACATGGTAGAGCAGCAGATGGGAGAGGTATGGTGTAAGGTTTTTGATGCACCAAAATCAGATTGTGCCAATACACTGACCCCCTTCAACAACAGTCTGTCCAAACTACGAAGAGAAATGCATAAATGAAATATTTATCCTAAAGATGCTCATATGTTTTTTACTGATAGTTAACATACAGAAGTCCTAATTTGCCAGTTTACATGTACGGAGAGCTTAGATGGACAGGCACCACAACAATCCCTCGCCCCTCAAATGCATCAGTGCTAGAACATATGAAACAAAAGAGAAGGTAGGGAGGCTCGCTCTCTCTAGGCAGCTTCTGTGATGAGCAAAGGAAGACTATAACCGTTGGTGCTTTGTTGGTTGTTGCCTACTCAGGACTTACCTGGACTGTGAAATTATTCTGCATGTGCATGCAGAAAGGAGATTTTATGAAAAGGAGAGAAATGAGAAGCCATTTTCCAAGGCAGTCTCCATGAGGAGTGAGGAACTCATCACAAATCTTATCAGAAATGTTTTTAAGTGATCCTTCCAAAATTTCTACGAGGGTCTCAAAAAAAGAGCAAAACTATTTTAAAACTTAATGCATACTGAAAAAAACAAGCCTCTGCAAAAAGCAGCAAGGTCCCCTTAGCTTTCTCGCTTCCTTTTTAGGCCAAAATATACTGCGATGACATTGCAAGTGTTTTGGCATAGCAACTTCTAAGAAAGGAGGAGGAAAGTCCTTGAAGAATAGAATTTCCTCATCAAATTATATTTAATGGCATTAATACGCATTTTCTATTTTCAGTCCTATGATAAAAAGTCAGGCAAAATAATGTAAAGGCATTTCACATACTGCAGGTGAACTCTGAAGCCCCTATTTTCTAATTAAGAGGGTTTGAGGTTAATCAGTTTAAAATTGCATTGATTTATATAATCATTTTGATTCAGTGAGGGAATAAATTGAAACAAATTATGAGGCACATCTTAAGTATATGTTCTATTTTGTTGCTTGTTCAAGATTTCAATATAAGGAAAAGCAACAGTTATCCAGTGGAATTCTCACAGATCTACGGCAGTCCCAGTGCCAAACACGCAAAGCAGAGTCTCTGAAATACTTTGAGCAAGGAAAGATGTGAAAGAAAAATTTATCCACAGTTAATAAACAGAAACTGAAAAAGATTAAGGATTTCTATGATTCGTGTTAGTATGTTGCTTAATCCTGCTGCATTCAGTATTGGAACAGAATTACCCTAGCACTAAAGCCACAAAGAATGAGATCGCTCCCAAAGGAATCATGGCACCGTTCCTCATCCTTGGCTCTTCTCACGTTTGCTCTTCTTTACTTCGCTCTCATCAAAGCACAAACTGGGATCCAGGTCCCTTTTGCAGTTTTACATGGATGCACACACACGCACAAAATGGTTAAATTACAAGCTCCTTGGAGCAGAAATCATGTGCTTTTAGAATATATGGGCATGCACGCAAATACTTAGCAGAAAGTACAGCAGGGGTCCAGTCCCTGACCGTAACCCTTGGGTTTGGGGCTATCAATACAATCAAAACCAGCAGCAAAATACCACTGGGATAATCTAGCCATTTAAACGTAAAGTAGAGATTCTGGTTCTAATTATGCTTCTACCATCATCTTCCTGCCACAATCTTGCTATTCAGAGATCCTCTCTTTCCCTTTTTAGAGCACAGGTTATCTTGAGGTAACTGAAGTCCCATTTAAAAGCTGATTTTAATCATCTGTTTTGCTAAATTGAGAGGAATTTGATTAAAGCATTCTAATCTACTCTACGTTAGAAACCTTCAAAATCGATTTTCACCTCCTCAAGTTTTCTGGACATACCAACTCCCAGAAATTTGATGCCCCAGCACTAGAAATCCCAACTGCTGGAAGCTTGACACAGAATTTATTACTATCAACATGATCCTTTCTTGTTTACAATGTATAACACCCAAAGGGCTATAACAGAATCTGGTCCACAAGGCAGCCACTGATACACAAATAAATAAAGCCACAGGGCAGATTATTTGCTACTATACAGCACTATTGCTTCACTGGCTTCAGCAGCGTTGTTTGTACCAGTTTACTAGCAAAGAATCTCTCCCAGAACAATAGTATGGTAATGGCTGTGCTCGTACAGCTCTGTCCGGGTGAATTCCCACATACGTTTCGAGGCATTCATTAATTAGAGCTTCTCAAACTTTGAGTTAGTGATGTGGAGTGGCAACATCCCCTTGTGTCCAATAAAACGCAGACACCTCCAATATCACCAATCAATATTTTAGGGAACAAAATACTGTACTATTCTATAGCAAATATTATGTGCTGAAGCCCCAAAGTATTCCCCAGAAATCTTTGGCCAGCACTGAACTAGCAGAATCTTGCTTCTTTTGAAGAGCTGACCAGATTGCAGCATAAGGTGGTACACTGCTGCTAGTACATCAATCATGCCAGAAGATTAAAGCACCGAGAGTCCCTTCCTTAAAATGAAACCCTGCATTCCTGTACCCAACAGGAGGAACTCGGACTGCAAAGGCTTTGGTTTCAAAAAGCAGAATTTTTTTTGTGGACTTAAACAAATATTACTGCAGCATAGTGAATCCAGAAACACTCATTTCTTTGGAATTAACACTAATTGCATTTGAAGACAAAGACTTTAAAGATTAAAAAAGGCAGGCAAGTAAACCTCACTCCCAGACACACTGTAGCTGCTCTAAAGGCCCGTACTATTTTCCATATGGCTCCTAGTTGTATTTCCTTATGCAATTGGAATAGAGATTTAAAGTCCTGTACTTGACTTTAGCTCTCACTCTGACTTTTTTTTTTCCATCTGCTTTTATTTTGGCATCAGACTGGAAAGAATTCTTGAATAGACACAAACACAAGCAAAATCTGGTAGTTTCCCAAAACCAAGATGTACAAGACAATGGATGTCTAAGTCCCTCTTCTTGGGTGTCAGCTCCTGGCGAACACCTTTATGTTGACAAACCAGTATCTCCTTTGAGCATACTGTGCTTATAACTGGGTTTGCTCTCTAAAAAAAAGAGACAGTAGACATTAAAATGACTTGTCGGAAAAGCATATTATATTTTTAAAGTGCAACATATTTTTTTCCCTAATTCAAAACAGCGAATGTTAAACTTAAAGACTCTTCCTAGTGCATGTTAGTGACAGGCAGAGCTCCCAGAGGGGTGACTGCCTTCAAAGACAGGTAAATGAGGGCCCATATAAAACAGCCAAGTATTGATGTTGTAGTAAAATTCAAGAAAAACACATTGGCAGACAAGTAAATTTGTCACTAATAATTTAATGTAATTTCCCTAAAATGGAGGTAATAGGCACTCAGGGAATACACCTCCAGGGTTTACATCAAATGTGCATGTGGAAAATTGTGAAATAATATTTTTTTAAAATGTAGATGCTTTGGATGACATGTTAGTTTATGATGAAAATCGCTCTCCTGAAATGATAAAGGGGAGGGAAAAATATAAGCTTCCAAACATACACAACTTGTATCTTCTAAAACTATCCCCAAAATGACAACTCAGATACAGAGACTGCTGAATGCCGAGATCATTTGTTTGTGTTTTAGTTTCGCCTTTAAAATGATGGACTGCAATTACCAAATAGTAATGAACCAATCATGTTGCAAACGCTATTTCCTGTGTCATTCTGAGTTATAGAATCTAATATCAAGCTCATTTAAAATATTCCAAAATTGCATATTTTTCTCTGCAGTGAAGTGACAGCTCAAATTGTGTTTAGTTGCAACCATATGACCATGAGCAAATCAAGTATAAAAATTTCATTTTCTCTAAGTGTTAATGCAATATTTTTAGCTCAATTCCTGCAATGGGTTGCTTTGTACCACCCAGGATGGTGCTGGATGCTGCTGAAGTACCATTATCAATTATAATGTGGTTTCTATAAATTTTAAACAATACTTGTACATGACTCACGTAGGTAAGATTCAGAGAAAGAAAAAACAGGGAAAAAAATCTCTACTTCTTCAAACAGATAGGGCTACTTTCAGCTATGAATTGAAATTTCACTGTGCAGGCTTAATATGATAAAGGCCTGCATTTTTTTTCCAGGGCAGTAAGAAAAGAGGGAAGAAAAACCAAAAGAAAACATAAAAAAGGAAAAATGCAACTGCCACGAGCTCAGATACTGAACAGAGGAGGAAAGGGAACCCAGAAAAAGAAGTATGGATTGATATGAAAACCAAAACTATAGAATCTCCATCATATTATATAAAATTTATTAGGATAAACAGTCCACAAGAAAGAATGTGTTATCTCCAAATACTACAGTCTGGTATCACACTTGCATGTGCACATATGTTTCATTACTACTGGGGGAAAATCTGATCCCAGAGTAAGACACCTCTGGCTACAAACGCACTTCAGGTTTGCGTACAACCTTGCTTTTCTTAACACCAACGGGTCACAGGTTCATGCTTTCCGCTCCTATTTTCATGTCTTTGTTGCACAAGCATACAAGCTCCAAGATGTTACTCTGGGTATATGTTCATGGAAGAGATAATTATTCATGAAACCTCACTTGCATTGGACGACCCATACATAGAACGCTATGCTAAGAGAAGACTGCAAAAGACTACACTATTGATTGCCAAAACCTCAGCAGCACTGGGAGTGAGTCCTGTGAACTGGGACACGCGCAGCTCCCACGGAATAAAGTACTTGGATGCTCACCGGAGAAATTCAGCAACTTGTTGGAATAGGACTTACTATGTACGCTGCGCACCTGGCAATTTTTAACCTCAAAGGAGTGAAAAAATGCAATGGGCTTAGAGTTACAAAGTCGCCTCTCATTTCTTTGTGCTGAAGTTTCTTTGCAGTCTTTCCAATGGTTTTAAAGAAAGGCTGACTTAAAAAAGCCACCTCCATTCCCTCCCCGTTGCACGGTGAGGCCTGAGCGGTTTGTCACACTGCTAAGGAATTTTAGACTGCACAGGCTGCTTTGGAGAAAGCATGCTGCCAGTAATTAAAAATAAGACTATCCTCTGAAAGGGACTCAGCATTTTGTTACTTTATATATGACCGGCATGATTCCCATTCACTGAAAATCCAGGGGGTTTTGAAAGATCACACTTTGAGTAAAAGTGGTGGGAGAAGGCACACAGTTTACTTAATCACTTGGTAATGTCCACGCGTTCAGGGGAGGGCAAGCCCATGTCACTCTTAACATTCAAACATAACCTCTATAAAGCTTTTTTCAAAAGCAGATCACGAAATGCTCCACAAAGGACATTAGTATACAAGGTGGTAAAATTATTTGTCCGATGTAACACAGCTGGCCAACAGCAGCCGCAGAACCTGTATCCCCTCGGTCTAGACCCAAGGCTCTCTACAAGTACATATATCATCTATTATTTTAGCAAACAGTGAAGACGTTTTAATACTCACTTGGGTGGTTTTTCTTAGTTGGATCTTCACAGACTTTTTTTTTTTGCTGTTGTTAACTTATTTCCTTGTTCTGGATCTCAACAGTTGGGCTGCATAGAGAATTAATATCTAAAGTTATATACAAACTATTCTAACAGAAGTTAAAATAGTAAATGGATATTTAAGTTCTGAACTTAGGGTTTGATAGAAAATGAAAGAATACCAATTATGTCCCCAGCTACTTGGTAATGTTTGTATCTTATTTGCCTTCTTCTGATGTAGATTGATTTGAAACTTTTCCTAACTAAACAGAGCAGTATTTGATCCTTAATTTTGGCAAATGCAGAAAAAAGCAGCAGAAAAAGGTAAGGTAGGACATGTGTTAGTGTTTGAAGGGACAGAAAAATTAGGCTGTGAATTGCTTAGACTGTTTTTCTTCCAGTGGGATTACTACAAAATAACTCAAGAAGGGTTCAAATTCTGGAGTCAAATCTGCTAATATAATCTGAAAGAACAGATTTATAGCCATAGAAAGTTATAAAGAAACAAGCAAAAACCCCCAAATCCCCCCCAAACCCACAAACTGTAGTTTTTTCTCAACATTAAAAAGAACACAAAAAAGGTCACAAAGTTCTCCCTCACAAGAGCCGTTTATAGTCAGTAAAAACACCACTCGAATGAACAGCAATGGCTACTGCTGTCATTACCAAATCCATACAGCCAGGTCTTTGTTACCTGCATGTTACAGACAGCACACACACCACCAAAGGAAAATCAGTGCCGTGAGAAATCAAGCTATATTTAAATCTCTCTACCCCATTTGCTGGCACTGACTATAACGTTAGTTGTGTTTGTCTGTGCACGTGTAAGTACACAAGGTACTCTGTCACCTATACAAACAAAAAACACCCCCAAATAAGTAAACATCCAGAAAAATATCTTAACTTTTTTTTCTTCTCCATTCCTGTCTATCTTTGCACTGTTAAAACAACAAACAGGATACAGAACGGTATTACCAGCACCTTTGGTCAGAGCAAGTAAGCTAGATACCCAGATTCAAGGATTTTTCTTCTTATATGAGAAAACGTCTCTTTAAAATTGCATTAGTGGCATTTATGATTCATTCTGCAAATAGTGAGACTTCCACATATAAATCTGAAATTCATTTAAGATATTTTGAGTTTAATAAGAATAAAGGCACCCCATTCTTCAAAGCAATAAAGAAAGATGCACCTGCCACAAGCCTGACCACTGAACAGACTGGGAAGATACTAACTCAGTAAAGGTAAAAACCAGAAAAAAATATGAATTGATATAAAAAAAAAGAGAGCTCATCTATCACTTCTTACTGAAAGATGCACATAATAAGATGAATTTAAAACAATAAAAAAAAGCTGCCACTTTCTTCTCCTCCAGATAGGGAGAATCTGTGAAACAGTAATGGAGGACAGATTTTCTACACTATAATAGGCAGCAAGGTGTGCAGCTGAAGTGTAAACTCGCCCTACCACGGTTCTGTTGGCCAACAACCTTTATCTAGGCAGGAAGTAAAATGTGTTTTGTAAGCTTTCATAAAATATTCAAATTACATTTTTGCAGCAACAGATTAATTAGTCTTAAAGCTGACTTGTACTCTTGTGCCTTTCACCTGTTTACTTTCTCTTTTTAGAAGCTACCTTGAGCATAACCCGAGCACTAGCATCCTGCCCAGCCCTCGGAATCTCTCTTCTGCTATTCCCCCTGTGCCGTTAGGGCCAGGCAAGCACTGTAAAAGTCAGAATAAGTCAGGTCTCCTCTTCAAGGAGGCTGAAAGGGGAACACATCATGATAATACAACTCCTTAACCTACTAAAAGGCAAAGCTATCAAGATAGAAGAAATTATAAGCTATAATTTTAAGTAATCCCTTTGCAAATGATGAGCATTTTACTAATAATACTTTAGAATCTAAATTTCATCACTTACTCAACAAAACACTGAGGTAATTTAGGTTAATATGAACCTTTGCAGAATATTTAATTTCTGCCTCTGGCTATTCTCTAGTTTTCTATAATATATTGTGTATGAATCCTTTCCAGAAATGAAAATTGCATAATGGCGGCATTGTGATACAGACTGACAACAGCCAGGAAATTGAAAGTTCAGGCTGAGGCTTCATCCTTCATTTACACCACTGTTAAGGAGGGGAAAGCAGAGACACCGAGTTATGGACAGTGAAGGGCTTAACTTTTAATTTCCTGGATGTTATCATTTTAAATAGGATCCTTGCTGTTATTTAAATCTACTTGGGGGAGGCATAGGGGAGCTAAGAAAAAGGAAATAATATTATTTCTTTGAGCAACAGGAGCTGAATGGTGTAAGTCATTTGCTCCAAAAGAAAAAACAACAACCCACAAACCACAAAACAAGGAAAGCACCCAAGGTGCACTAGTTTTCTAGAATTTTGCTGGATGATGTCAGATGATGTCAAACAGAAACTGCAGCCAATCAGAAGTGAAGCTCTGCACCGGGTTACTTGTACATGGACATTCACAGAGTTTAATGCTCAGACCCTGCTCTTCATGTAATCGAGAGTGTGGTAAGAACAGACCCAAGAAGCAGCAGTTGTTTGTGAATCCAGCTGAAGTTCCTGATGACAAGTACAAAGCCACCTTTGCGCTAAGCTGGCGCACTGTCTCATGTCAGCTCTGACAATGGACACGTGCTGCTGGTCTCCCAGTTGAGGTAGTTTTCCTTGTGATCGAAGTTGAACCCTTTCAACTTAGATGTGGAAAAAATTCACAAAGAATGTCACATTACGGCCCAGCAAGTTCTCTACCGTGTGCTTTTGAAGCCTAAGGGTAATGATGGGGCTGAGCAGGACAGATTCCGAAGCCTGCGCAACCGCTGCTCTTCCATGGCTGCGCATCGGCGCTGGGCTCCTGGATCAGGCGCTGCGGGCCCAGCGCACAGACCCAACCCCCTGAGCCCTGGTCACATGGCCACCAGTCCCCACCGTCCGCAGCCACTCTGTGGCTCTTCATCAGTGTCACAGCACTTGCTGAACTTTGTAAGCCATCAGTCAGCGTTTAAAAATCGTTCTTGTTCATGGCTGGCGTACCACAAGTGCACGGCAATCACACACTGAACCTAAAGCTCCTGTATGTATCTGAGACTGCCGTAACATCCCTACCACAGTGAGTATGGCAGCTGGATTTTGACTCCTGCTCAGACAGCTGATAGCCCGTGACTCGGGAATCAGCACATTGAACATCTCCATTTTAAATTTTTAAGCAACGTAGAAGCTAAACACTGTGAAAACATTACAGATAGCAACTGGACCTTCATAACACCAAAGTCTTGCCATAACCCAGTAGAATCTCATGCTCCTGTAAAAAAATACAGAAATATTGATGTCTGCTTGGTATTTCATCGCCAGCTAAGATACTCTGTGTGTCTAGCAAGATTATACACAAAAAAGTCACTTGACGCCCAGCAACTTGCAGCGTTATGGTCTGGAACAGAGCTAAAAGCACGCACATGAAAATGCAATTAATAGAAGTTATATTTTAAAATTCCAAACGGTTATTATTCACTGAGCATTTCAATACCTAGGTTTTACACGAGAACGAATGACATTCATTTTCACACAAAAATGTTACAAAAATTGATTCTGAAAAAAGTATAAAAGATTTTAAAGGGAAAATTTTGCATTTGATTACTTCATTTAAAAAGTTAAATAACAAAAGTAGAAAAAAGGAGAAGAAAGCCCTAACAAAAGGAAAAGAAAGCCCTAACAGTCTTTCACGGACTTCATAGTAACTGCAGCAGATGAAATGGGACTTCAGAAGTGCCAGCACAGGGAGAATAGTTCAGGCATGCTTCTGATTTATTTCCGTCTTCTGCACAAAAGTGCTGACATACATCTTAAAGCGCATTTTGACATATGAATGTATACTAGACCATTTACTCCATAGGTAATTGTACAATTGCCACTAGAAGACAATTCTCAGGTCTTGTTGAAAGAATACTTTTAGTAATGGATGACACCTGAATAATTAATTATTCCTCACCATTCTACCAGTCTCAGATGCAGGAGTTAGTTTCTGTTCTCCTACAAATGCTGCCTGGTATTTTTCAGAGCTCGTCTTTCTTAGAAAGTTGAATTTCTGGGTCCTAAAGCTTAAATTTCATCTTTCAAAGGCCAAGAACGTTTCATGTCCTAAATCATGGGAATGTGGAACAGCCTGTAGTTTCTACATTGAATCAACTTTCAGAAATGTCACTGCTTTGTGGTTTGAATGCTGAAGGGACCCAAGATTCATCAAGGCTGAAGGTTGCTTATACAAACCTGTCAATAAGGCTCCAATTCCTATTTAATTTCTAATATACTAATAAATAATATATAATCAGTAAGATAATAAACTATTTAATAACATAATCAACATATAAGCTTTTATCTAAATGTTCATGGATCCGAAATAGGCATTGCTTATGAAGAATTCTCAGAAATTAATGGTTTTACATATGTCATTGCTAATTTAGTGGGATGCACTGGGCCATCAGTTAAAACACTATCAGCATGGTGGGCCGCTTAATTAAGGAAGATACCTTCTTCAGGCATCTTCCCACTGCTCAGATTTCAAATGAGAAATCTAATCTTTTCTTCACACTGGTGACATAAAAAGTAGTTACTTAGTGAAGCAGTATTAAACCCTGCAAAATTAAGCACAAAATGTATTTTAATGAAGAAGATTGTCAAACCCTAAAAACAATGACTGGCAAAAGCAAGAGAATCCTATTGGGAGGTCTCATGGAAACCCAAGATCACACAGCTTCACAGCAGAGACCCTCCAACAACTCCATCCAACGCACAATTGTTTACTTCCTACATCGAGATCTCACTCCTAAAACTTACACTTGCCAGCAGCACAACGGTGAGAAAACTGTGTTGCTGACAAGTATTGAAGTGTCAGGAAGTTAGCACAGGCCAATACATGGTCAATAAAACGGACAGTGAGGATACCATAATCTTGGGGCAATATAAGCTCTTCAGTGTGACTCTGAACCTGCCACACTACATTAGCCAAATGAGAAGTTTATCAGGAAGTTCTATATTAAGAAAATTTAGCAAAGAAATTGTCATCCCAGTTTGTCCTGTGGTCCTTGATATTGCATTTTATTATTTATTTATCATCAGCAATGGACTTATATAAAGAGTGACTGTGAAGAGAAATGCAGTGTTGGAAAAAAAAGTAGGTACTCTGGTTACACTATCATATCGTCATCATGACTGAAAAAATTTCACAAGGCAATACAGGAAAAATGTATGTCCTTCCTCGCCTTGCATGAACAGAGAAGAGACAGGGACAGAAAGGATGAGAAAAGATAATGGGCAGATACGTGGGAGCATTTGACATAACATATTCTGAGAGCACTGATCACTTTAGGACTGCAGCAAGTTAAAATCTATTAGCATCCACACTGTAAACCAAAGCTAGGTGCAGTTACAACATGACATGCTTACAGAAAGTCCTTTCATCATGCTCTGCAAGAGTTCACTAGCAATCGCCTAAAATAAGAATTGCTGGAGTCTATATTCCAGCCTTCTGTGAACAGTTGACTACAGGTGAGATATTTGAAATTTCTCTCTGGAGTTAGAACAAAAATTCATTGAAACACGTGAGGCCATTTCTCTACTGATAAGTCTAAATCTTTTCTGCGTGAGGAAACATTAAAAAACAAGCAAACACACACCACCACACACCCCCTCTACCAAAACCACAGAAAGGGAAACAAACAACAAAACCAGGTCTGCAGATTTCTGGGAAAATATTCTAAACTCTAGGCCATCTTGACAAGTTAGGCATTGACGTTTTGAAACAGCAAGCTGAGCAGCCATGAACAGAGATGGGAGCAGTTCTGTTTCATCTGGTGTCACTCAGCCTGTAGATACTGGTAAAGCCCTACAGCCAGGATTTCAGACACAGCCCTTACTTGACAGTGTGCTGGCAATGGTGAATCACGCTATAAGACAGCCATCTCTCCTTCCAACCGCGTAGGGAACAGGGATGCTCTGCTTAGGTACATGGAATCGAATCTGGCTGCTTGGCACAGTGAGCCACGCTGTAGATCATTCAAAAATCCCATGCTATCACTCTCTTCCTGAATATAGAAAAAGTTGTTTCCTTTTCATCTACAAGGAAGAAGGTGCCATCAAAGCCTTCTATGCCCACTTTTCAAACCACCCTGGTGCTACTAGGTCTTTTGTAGAGTTGGTGGTGAAAAAACCAACTGAAGTACCACTTGTTGAAAGGGACATCTGTGAGGACAACGTGGGAAGGAAAGAAAGAGGGACCAAGGGCAGAGGCTAAGGATGGGGGGTATGGAAGAGTCGCTGAGAATGGACCAGCAGCTTATTCCAGTGGTTTCACTGCAGGTTACAGCAGCTTCTGAGCAGAAGACCACAAGACAGATATTACACATATGGCCATTAAAGTTGTATTTGCACAGATGTGTGTGATTCCATCCAACTACTGAGCTGGATGATCGCCCTTTCGGCTTCTGCTGGCTACTTCCACATGGTATAAGGCTAAAAGGACATGAGGTATCCACTCATTTCTCTCAATGCATTGGTGCTCATTCCTGACCAATACTGCCTTTACTCATTCACAGGTCTTCGCTACCCTTCACAAAACAAACCACTTTTTCTTACCAGCCCTGGCACTGATACACACTGTCCTCGTAGGCACGATGCTTTTGGCATGTTGGGTTCTGACATGAAGCCATGGAAACTTTTCTGGTGACCATCTCCAGGTAGCTGTTGCACAAGCACCAAGACCCACCAGTGCCATTACCCACACCCAGCTCTTACCAGTGCTCTGCATGCTTCCAGGAGCTGACATTCAGTAACTGCTTCATCAATGTGCTATTATGATCTAAATCAGTTAGAAACAGAAGAATGACCAAGATGGCAAACATGGGAACAAGGATGCAGGAGCTTATTTCAAATGAAGAATGTACATTAGTCTGCTGACAGAAGGCAACCCCTCCCCCATACACACACACCCAACACATGACTATTTCTACCAAGGTAATTATAACTGGCATTTCAAGTAGCATAGTCACATTTAGTTTCTGGCTTTGCACTGAGAAACATACTGTAAAAAGTAATTGGCTTCTATATTCAGTCAGAGAGCAAAGACAAACCATAGAGTATGTTTGGAAAACCTCAACATCTGGTTATAGTAACAACCTAATAAAGAGAGAATTTTAACTGACTGATTTCCTTCTGCCATTCCAAACACAAACAGAGGAGAGATGGCACCAAACCTTTTTTAGCCCTTTAACATCCAAGTGATTCCCTTAACAGATCGACTCACAATGAGTTGTTAAAGCAAGGAGGTCTGTGTTCTAGGATGTTCAGTGGAAAAAGGAGGAAGAACATAGGAGAGGGGCTTTGTAAGACTCCATTAATGACTTCTGAAACTGGGAAATGGCAAGCCTGTCCTGGTAATCTGCAACATTTTGAGGTAAATCTTGTAAACAAACAGGCTGCAGCTTTCAGCATCAGCTTGGGATAATTACATGTAAATGGAAAAACAGTAGAAAAATGGAACCAACCCTGTTTCAGCTACACAGTGCAAGACCAGTGACAAGTGTCTTTCAAATGACAAAGCTAAAAAGCACTGGGCTACACCAGACTGCCTAGAGCTTGCACATCAAACACTCATCTACAGAATTCTTTTTTTTTTTAATACCATATAAAATGATTTTTAAACACCCCGATCCATAGAAATTACAGCAACTAAATAACCTGTGCAATTTTTGCTTTCAACTCACTAATCATTTCTTCAAGAAACTTTGAGTACTTTTCCCAGTTAGGGAGCAGCTTAACTCTAAAAGGAATAATTGTTTTCTGACATAATAGAAAGGCAGCTAACTGCCAGTATTTTCCTGCTTAACTTCCCCAAAGTTGCTTTCTACAGAAGTTATATAAACTGAGATAAGATCTTCAGAAAGATTTGTTAATAGAATGAGAGAGAATAGATTGGTGGAAGAGAAGCAGCAACATCACGAGAGGGACTAAGCAAGTAAAATTTTCTGACATTCCTTTGTCTTAAAGCAATGAGACAGGGAAAGGTGAACAGTTTCATTGCTGCTAAATGTTGCATCTACACAGCTGTTTTTATCCTTTTCTCTGTGGACCCAAGCAGGATTATGGATTATTGCTAGTAGGAGTCCGAAAAGCAGTTTAGGAAAAAAGCAAGCTTCTTGCCCCTGGTCTCAGGTTTGCGATGCTGGGGTTCACACCTCTCTCGTAAACTGTTAAGAGAATTCACCAACCCATTAAAATTTCCCAACGATAAGCAAAACTGCTTGTCCAGCTCTTGCCATGACACTGCATTATCTCCTATGCTGTAATTTTAGCATTTTTTAAATGCCCAAGTACAATAGCACTACATTTGCTAGAAGAGGCTACTGACTCCCCAGTCTGAATGAGATCTTAGAAGAATCCTGAAGTACACAGACATGGGGGAGAAGGTCTCTCCTCTCAGAACAATCAAATCAGTATTTTTTTTTTTTTTTTTTTAAGAAATGAGTAACTATATATTATTTGCTAAGAGATATACTGTGCACTTACTAGGAAATGCAACTACCACCGTGCTGTTATTAACATTTCTAGAAATTTGCGGGAGGAGGGGGGGTTGTTTCTATCTGTACTAATCCAGTGCCTCCCCAGCAGAGTTTTCCGTATTTACTGCTTTTGTTTCTAAAGACACAAATTAAAGACTGCTAGCTTCCAGGAAAAGAGTTGACTATTGTAATATTGTCTTCCACATAATTTTGGACAAAGAAATTCCTGTAACAATCTCTGCATCAAGCCCATATTTCTACTTTAGCTATTACAGTTACAGGGGAAAAAGCTTAGAAATATCCGGGCTTGAAATTCAAGGCAGTCAGTGACAGGGAATCCACAAGATCTCTAGCTACGCTGATTTAACAGATGATTACACATGCTGCTAAAAACGTACAGCTTGTATTTATTTATATTATACACAGATAAGGCTCTTTCTCTTTTCCTACTTTCCTATTTTCCTGGATGTTAGCCTCTTTATATTATATAACCATGGATTACATTTGCTCCCTTGGCTGAAGCACAGGACTGCATCCCCTCCTGTTCGACTATTAATCTGCCCTAATCACTGAGACCTTTTCAGATGCTTTTTTGATGCTTTCCTGTCTGCGAATCCTACATCTCACAATCACAACTTATGGTTTTTCTTTTATTTATTTATTTATTTGAACAAAGGCATGACTTCACATTATCCAATATTAAAATGTACATTAATGATAAAAGATGACCTTAAAAATTATTTGGGTTTGTCATTAAAATGGACCTGCACCCATCATTACTTATACAATATGAATTTTTTAATTATCTGCAAATTTGCACAATTGTTTCACACCTTTATGATTAATTTGTTAACCCTTACGTGATTCCAACTAGAATATTTCTTTTTTTCCAGCTAGTATATGTTTCTTTTTTTTCTAGCTAGATGTGTTTATTAGATCATCTGTGAATTTTAGAAACAACGAATTAGTTCCAAAATTAAAATTAAGAATTTAGAGTCTATTAAGGGAAGTAATCCTAATTGGGGAATGATCAAATAAAGAAAAGATCACAAGATAAAATTTTGATCCTATCAAAATCAATTGCAAAACTTCCATTCCCCCCATTAAGATCACAGAATCACTCCAGACTTCATTCACTCCATTTCTCTCAGTTCTGTGATGCCACTGGCAAAGCCTGAAGGACAGCGCGTCTGACCCTGCTAGCTCACTGCTCCGGCTGCGCAGGACCAGCCGGTGGAGGCTGTGGAGGCAGAAAGGCAGGACACTCACCCAAAGGCTTCGCTAAACCTGCTCAGGTGGTAGCCTGAATCTTAAAGTGATTTTCAGTACCTTAAGTATTTCCATTTTTTCACCCATATCAACCAAATAAATTACTTCTCCCTCAGACTCCGAGTCTCAAGTGCAAAAGTTCAGTTCTTTCAGCCTGCATCGGTCCTTTAAATTGATTTCTATATTTTAATGAAAAAAATCCCTCCCCATGTGCATTTTCGGATGAAAGTTTTGCTCTAACATGAAAAGAGTATTCTGGGGTGCACCCAATAAGGGTAAATTCATCCTCAAAGAAAAATGCTAGGACAATAAGCATAAAATATTTCTGCTATAGTATGAATCTGCAAGAACAGGATCACAAAGGAAATTCTTTTGCAACTGTAAATTAACAGATACCACCTTTTTTTGCTCTACAAAACAGCAGTGTTCATTTTCTCAGATTTTCTGGGGACAAAATAATACCTTTTTTCACGAAAGAATATAAATTCTCAAGATTATTCTTGTACACTTGTTTGCAGTACAGAAAGTATAAGAATATGCACATTCTCAATATTGGTCACTGAGAAATTCTCAAGAGACCTAACCAGGTATTCCAGAAATGATAAATATATATGATTTTTTATAGGACTCTATATGTATGTATATCAAAGAGCACATCCACCTACAAGTGCTCTCTGTATGTATAAAAGAAGAACTGCTTAAAAAAAAAAAAAAAAAAAAAAAAAAAAAGCTGTTTTTTCTTTCTGACAAACGGGCATGAAATAACAGGCTGACATCTGCCTCTGCAGGTCATTCCAGTCAGGCTGCTGCATGTCAGAATTCAAACTGCTCCATCCATCAATGGCAGACCAAAAATTAACGTAGCTTGGAAACTCTGCAGCAAGACAGTAACAGCCCAATTTAAAGTCTGACCTTCGGAGAACGGTGGGGTAAGATGGAAAAATTATTTCATGCCCTGTACCAAAGCCAACAACACAGTTCAGAGGGATTTTCAGTTAATTTTTTTTATATATAAAATAAAGTTCGCTAGTATACAGCTGTTAAACTGTTATGTCAGATAAGAAAACTGTTATAAAGGCTTTTAATTTATAACGCATTATCAGTTACATTCACAGAGATGCACTTTCATGGCACTCAATTTTAATTTCTCTGAATTACTGATTAATTTTTTTTTTAAAGCATAATGTACTCAAGGTTATAAATAACACTGTTTTCTTATGATTGACTGGGTAAAAACTATAGTTGACCAGCCTGAAAAATTTGATTGAAATAGGCTGCAATTTTGGCCAAATATAGAATTTTTAGTCCAATTAAACAAACAGGATAATCTATTAAAAAATACTTTCTCAAAATTCCAATATTAAATTATTTTATAAAAGGGTTGATCAAAGAAGTTATTTAATAATCAGAGACATACACATTAGCCATGTACCCTGGCACAAATCACAGAGGTGCCTTTAGCTTTCTAGACTCTGTACCAGTAGATAACAGTGATTAATCCATTTGTTAAATCACCTAACACACTTGTTAATTGCTCAGTAAGCTAATTTAAGTGGAAGCTTAATAACACATAATTCAAACTTCCATCTCCTGTTGTAAATAGCAGAAATACCATAAGACTTCAAGTAGTTCAATAAAATTGAACTGATTAAAAATAAAATTCAACTAATTCAATAAAATTGCCAGATCATATTTTAAATGTATGCCCAAAACTTGAGAAAGCAACTTATTTTTACCAAGCCCTTCTCTGGAGCTCATCTAAAAAGCTCACTTAGTGCTTTCTTCCCTTACAAAGTATTTTTTCTAACATTGCAAAACATTTTCCTTTGTTAAACAGCTAGTTAACTTTGCAACAGAATCAAAGACATCTGGAAGATGTTATTAAATCATTTTAAGATGTTATTAAATAATTGTAAGAGAATAGATAGCTTCAGTGTAAGAGTTTACCAAAACAATAACAGATGGATATTTACTATTTTGTTTTTATAAAAAAAATAGAAGCAAATATGAGCCCGCTGCACTGGACACCTTTTCAAATATACAAGTCAGCTTTCCCCATCATGTATTTTAAAATTCAATCTAACCAGAGAATTTCACAACAGGTCACTAATTTATAGTGTTTCTCAAAAGCATATAGAATTGGATGCTTTGGGCAACAAGAACATTCCCTTTGTACTTTTTATTGCACGACTTGAGAGCCACTGAAATAGTGAAGTCCTCTCTTGCACAACTGACACCACCTCTTTTTGAAAATCTGACAACTGTCAGAAAGGAAAACAGAAAAATTAGTTTAGATCTAAATATGCTTTAGTAGTAAACTTAAAACCATCAAAGAATTAATGGAGATAATTTCTTTCATTGTGGTATAACGATACAGAGAGGATCAGCAAAATTCCAAGTTCTTGAGAGACAACAACCACCCAGATTTTATTTTTGATGAGATAACAAGTTTGGTTGACAGCGATGGGAAAGATAAAAGTTCTATCTTCTTTTTTAGTACTATAAAAATGCAAATTAAAAAATTTGCACAATGACCTACCAATAAGCCATGGGTAGAATCTATCCAGAACTAGCTGATTGACAAGTCTAAAAAAGTCTTGTCTGAGTAATCACCATATGGGTATTTTGGGGTGGGAGCCAGGAAGGATCAGCTTTCCCAGGTTTGTGAAGGGCCGCCGATGACGCCTCTGGGTGACACAGGGCTGGGGAATGGTAAGAGCTGGGAGGAAACAACCATCTTATTCAGCATGCTGTGGACTACTACTGTCCTCTAAACAGAACCAATTCAAATATTACAGATTTTTAAATATTCCAGTACAAGATAATTACACCTGGGAATAAAAAGACAGAGTATTTCAGAACTATAGAGACAAAACAATTCAGAAAAAGATCTCTGTATAATGTACTGGTAAAAAAACCCTGATATTATTTGCTGGAAAACTGAATAGGAAAGAGATTTCGTATGTGTCTGTAATTGGTGTTGATGAGACCAGTACAGCAATACTGCACACAAATCTGGTGTCCAGCATCAAAAGCCTTTTGAAAAACTGAAGAAAAAAACCTATACTGAAAGACATAAGAGTGAAACCACATTTAACTTATCAAAAAGAAAATATAAAGGTATAAATGTACCTCCAGGTACAGTAAGTGTTGGACAGTAAAAGGCTCTATCTCCTCAAAAAACCCAGAACAAGGACCAACATCCAGAAGCTGAAGATGAGGCAATTCAGACAAAAAGGTATATACATTTTAATGTGTGACTGAATAGTAAGGAAATGACAGATTCTTCCTGCCTTGAAATAGCATGACAAGTTGAAACAGCACAATATATACTCTATTTAAACACAAGTTTATAGGCTTAATATAGAATTAACTAGGCTAATTTTAATGGCATATGTTATACAGGATGTCAGATTAGATGATTTAACACTCCCTTCTGGCCTTAAAATCTATAATCAATGAAATAATCCATTAGTTGCACTTTATAGAGTTTCTTACATGTTCTTGTGAAGTATCCGGGGTAGCCCACTGCCAGAGACAAGCTAGCAGGCTGCTGTTTCTCGGTTTGATGTAGTAGGGAACTGAAATACTTGCACTCTAATTATCACTGAGAGAATATATTAGGTTGCCAAGTTGAACTGTAGTAATTTTATGACCAAATATGTATGTTAGCAAAGTTGTTGCATGCTATTAAGAAATCTGAAAAGTTCAAATTATTATAGGCCATCTGACCAGGGTAAGCAATTATTTTCCACATTTTATCTTCAGCTGCAAATTATTGGTTTAAGCTTAAAAAAAATATTTGTGCAAGAGTTTTAACAATTACTGGTGACTATTTAGATCTGAAAAAAACTTTTACTTTATTTAATAAACATGATTGTTTACACTAGTAGTAGCTATATGTAGTTCCTTACAGTATCCTAGTATTTTATTCGTCAAATAAAACATGTAATTATTACACACCAGAGAAACTGTGCCATTATCTCATTATTTCCATTAAACTAATGGAAATTATTTACTTTTTTTTTTTGTTTTCCACAGAATTAATGCACTTGGTACACATGATGAATTATTTTTAACTATTCTCAAGACTTAGCAGTTTACAATCAGTTCACAGCTTTCTTGCCAATGAATTGGACTTAATGAATTGCAGTTATTTTAAGGGGAAAAAAGTCTTTATCTATTAACATTAATCATTACACTAAATGAAGTTATGTGGAATATCCTCCACTTATTTTGCAGTAATCAAAGCTGCAGTCCGTGTTGTTTTAAAGGAAACTCTCAAAACTAAATAATCTGTAACTGAGTAGAGCTATTCTGAAAAAAAAATAACTGTTTTACTTTTGTCTGTTGCACTCTCTTGCAAAAGGGTCGTGTGTGAGAAGTGTTTAACCGGGAGAGTAGTAAGAACTTACAGTTACAAGATTGACTTTATTTTACTTATAGAGCTGCTTGGACAGTAACAGAGAGTCAAGTGGCAAATCTAAACTTCAAATTTTATTCTTTTCTTAGGCATTTCCAAAGGACAGATGGCAGCTGCTTCATAAAAATGTCCCCAGCGCTGCCCAGTCCTTTGGCCGCCGCTACCACCACAGCGCTGGAGACTGCCGAGGGTGCTGTCAGAAGTACTGCAGGATGCCCCGCGGTGCCGAGAGTTCTGCTTTTGGAGAGTCCCATCTAAAGTAACTGAGAGAAGCAACACTGATTCCTAGCCAAGGAAGCCACCGATTTGCTGTATGATCAGCATTTCTTTGAGTCAGGGTAGAGCGGGCTGGTAACTTGTTACACTGATAGGGCAGATGTAACCAAGTGCAACTTTCAGAAAACGTTATTTTCAGATACAAAGACAAACTGATTTCTTTTAAAGGAGAGCAACACAGCCCCTACCACCGCCTTCCCCTACACACAGTCTCTTTGCCTTTCATCTCAGACTTGCATTCCACTGTAGGAACGCTGCAACTCAACAGCTTACTGCTGGCCTCTCAGCTGACACACAGTATTAGTATCTCTTAATTTTGTTTAAATGTGGGAATATTCAAAACAGCTTTCTCGACAAATGTTAGGGTTTCAAATATCCTCCGCTCTTGCAAATGGTTGCGTTGGTTTTTTCACTGGCATCCAGCTTTGTCATCACTGGACACTCATTTCCCAAATACTGCTGCTTTATGTTCTTCCTCTTCATCAAGTTCTTTTTACTTTTTGTATTTTTGTTTCTTGTTCCACATTTGTTTTTCTCTCCCAGTCAAACACCTGTACTATGGAACCAAACTTTGTGATGGTACATTGAATCACCTTACATTCTTTGCTTCTCCTGCCAGTGGCCATTTTATTAATGTTCTTTTTGAGAAGTTGTCTCTCAACCACATTTGCTACAGTCCAAAGACAACTAGGTGGTATTTGAAGAACTGGCGGTTTAGAAGCTTCTGCCTTTAGGAGGACAAAGTGAAGCTGAACAAGTAATATGCTGAACATGGCTTTAATGGCTACCAGGAAGCACGTCTCCCAACAGCCACATTTCTTTACTTTCCCTCTTTCAGTATTCCTCCTCTCTTCATGTGCTACAGCTACAACAAAGAACACATTTTTTCCTGTTTCCACAGTTTATATGCTCTTGAACTCTGGAAGGGAGATACCAGGATAAAGAATGGCTGTGAGGAGAAGGCAACTGCTATGAGATAACCTCACCCTTCCCCAGTAACGCTCCGTGCCTCCTCACTGTGATTCACAACTGCCTTATCAAGGGCAATTTGCAAATGCAAGCTCTTACAGACACATTGCATTTATGTATAAAAGAACATTTCCTAATACAATTAACAAATTAACATATTATAAATATTATGACTGCAAATATTTAGAAGTGATCCTAAATTCACACAGATGTAAACCACAAAAGGCAGGTGCCTGAAAACAGCCTCCAATGCTGCGTCACTGTCGTGTGTCTCAACACCTTCACGTATGCTGACAGCAGAGAACAACTCTGGATACTACATAAAAGGATTCCTATTTGAAAATATGTTGTTTGCTCTATGTGAATTATTTCAACTCTCATCCATTAAATTATTAATGTAATATCAATGTTCTATTTTTAAGAGCAAGTCCATTCTAGAGCAACAAATGGAAAATTAACCAGAGCAGGTAACAATAAGAAAATTATTAAATAAAACTGTATATACACTAACCTAAATTTATATTCATCTTCAATGATAATTATGACTACGTGCACTGTAAGAGTTAGCAGTACGGTCACTAGAAATGTGTTTCCAAATTTTTTTTTTTTTTATTTGAAGCTTGAAAATTGGGTAGGGGAAATGAGGATTAGGGAAGAGAGGCTATTTTTCACTAAATATCAGATAGGAGATTTCCAGCACTGCATTATGGTGAAAAACAGTGACAGCACAGAAGTACTGCAGAGATGGAAAGGACAGAAAATGTGCAAAGATATAAAAGAACAGAAAGAGAAAGCTATGATAGCTATCTTTACACAGTTACTCCATTTCTGGGATACTAATTAAGATCACAAGTATCTTGTTTTGGATCAGCAGAAGCAGTTTTGTGTCAAAAGTGAAGGGGGGAGCAGAACGATCAGATCTTCTCCTTCAGAGTAAAACTGTCAGAGGGTAACACACTGGGTGGAGTTTGGCAAGTTGCATTAATGGGTAGAAATGCACAACATTCCATTGCTGATACAGAAACTCACACACGCCTGTAGAAGCCCCTTTTTTCTCTCTTCCCACCCGTTCCAATCACACATTCATAAAGTGAAGTAAGAGAGAGGGAATAGCCTACTCTGTTGAATCAGCCAATTGTAACCAATACAGCTACACTAAAACGGCTCAGAACGTGATTTGATTACTACTTGGAAAATCCTAGAACAAGAGTACACAATCCGGTTAGGAGAACCAGGACCAGTGCAGACGAGCGTTACAAGAGGAAGCCCGGTTTTCCCTAGAACATGCTGTTAAGGAGCTACAACCAACGTCCCAGCGGAAGGCGGTGGCCAAACCCTCTGTACCAAATTCTTCCACTGCACTGTGGATGGCGGTCGGAAACTGCTGCGGTTCCAATCAACCACATGTACACGTAGAGACAACCAAAGATAAGGGGAAGGGACATATATTTACTATGTACAAGCACATTTTTTCAGCTGCTACATTTACTACCTGTGTGAAATGGCCATGTTTGTGCATGGTTGCATGTCTGTTATGAATGTGTACGCGCTCCTCTTGCGATGGAGCAGCCATGCATGATGCATGTGATGTGCAAGCTGGATTTATGCATGTTGAAATATTTCAGTATTTGATTCTTCTTCTTGACAGAGAGCAGGTCTTCCACTGAAAGCTCATTTAATAAAAATAATGCAATGCAAATGAACCTGAATCAGAAAAATTAGATTGATGGAAGTAGCTCGGTCGCTGTAATTACACAAGGTGTATTATTTCCTAAATTCTCTTTGCATTAAATATATACCATACATTTATCAAACATAATTAGCAGTTTAGGTGACAGGGATTTGATTTTTCTCCTGCAATAAAAATCCCTCCACACTGGTACGTGCATCTAAAATGTAATATGAACATTTTCTTACTATCATTGTTTACTCCTCTAAGAAAAATTTCATAAGATCAAAGAATCAGAGGGGAAATACCATTCGGGCCTTACAAAGTAGAAGATGAGGAAGACAGCTAGGTCGGCCTTCTGTTGATTTCACAAGCATAAAATAAAATTAAATCAGTCAAAGCTTTTAAGGTTGTTAGTCAAATAAATTGTATTTGAAAGCAAAATTATTGATGATACCCCAGTACAGCTTTATTTCCCTTATAATCAGCATTTCATTTTTTCAAATATAGAAATAAATTGATGAACAAACAGCAATAGAAACAGAAGTTACAAAAGAAGCTGTGACTAAGTCGAATGTGGTCAATAGGCATTCTACTAAAAGAAATGGGTTTTTAGAAAAAGACAAAGCATATTCAACAAAAATCTTATTTTTATGGAGCACTACTCTGCTTTGCCTTTCTTTGCCTTTTGCTACTTTCCCTATATCTAAACCTAATTTAAAGAATAGCCTGGAGAATCTATTTTAAACCACAAAAAAATTAAGGTGATACTACACTGAGCTGAAGCAGAAGACCAATATTAATGCACTATTCTCAGATCTCTACTGATACTCTTCAGGCTGACTTTCTGATTGACAGTCTGTCTTAAATTTCAAATTGATATTATTGCAACATGTTTTCTAAGTGATCCTTGCGTTTTATAATAGAGGCTCCTCCCTTTTTTGCCCAAGATTGTAACAGCCAATACTGAGGGGTACTTCTTCGAAAATATTCCAGAGATGAGTTAAACATTTGAGACTTCTTATGCAAGCTGTGTTTGGTTTTAAATCTCGAGAACATTAAGATCAACACTGTAATGACTGAAAATGTCCTGTTTATTGTACAACCTGCAACTCTTGGAAAAGAGGGAAAATATTTGAATTGGGATGCATGTATTTCTATAAATAATATTCACAATAACATCAAATACTGAACAAACTACACTTTTCAGGACTAATTAAAATATTTAATTGTAGCATATCTCACACCTTCTGCAGCTCCTCTATAGCAAGCAGCAGCCAATAAAACCCAGCTTTTGCGGTACACACAGTTCTTCCTGCTGTCACACTGTCAATTCCCTTCTGCTCCTTTCCTCACTGGTTGTTTTCAACAGACTCAAGCTGCCAGTGCACTGCTACAACAACAACTGTTTTACCTTTAAACAAAAACCTACCCATCCTTCCATCAGTGCTTTGATTTCATTTAATCTCTGGTGTATGCCACAGGGCACTGTCAGTGTTTCTGTTTTATACATTCAAATCTTGATGTTCAAACTTACTTCACTTACCGAAAATAAACTCAGCTAGAAATGTATTTGTTTGCTTGTTTTTAAAGACATTTCACAAAGCAAAACGTGTTAACAAAATATTAGCCAGTTGTAAACTCTGTGCCTGTAAGAGGCTTGAAATTTTAAGCCACTTGTTCCAGGATGGTTTGCATCATGTCCCGTTTCATTGAGAAGGGGAGAGAGAAAAGACTTCTTCTATAAGTGTGCATATATTTACTACATATGCCTCACTGTATATCATTCTTACAAAAATGCAATTTGCTTCCCACAAATGCCATCAACCAACAGGACAAGGGCTAGTTTTGTTTATGCTGAATTTTCATTTCTGTTTCATGAACATACAAGTGCTATTTTTCACAAGGCTTTAGAGCAAAATACTGAATACATGAACTACAAAAGCTGCCTGGTTCCAGTGAAATGTAACTGCCCATATCCTCTGCCTTCAGTAAGATTTAAGGGTGTTTCTAGTCTCATAGCAACTAGCCCCAGATAGCTAATATTTACAGGTTGTGATGCAATTTGCTAAACACAGAGACATTAAAAGCTATTAGATGTGTTTAAGAAATTTCATTAGCACATATGGACAATTATGAAACTGAAATTCTCACCAACTAAACGCAGTGACATCAGCCTCACTGACCTTCTCACCATGAAATGAGAATATTTCCAACACAACTAAAATAATGACATTTTTTCTTCTCTCTCTCTCAATAGCTGAATGTTTCTTTGGGATTTTGGACACATGGGGTTTTTGTTTAGGTTTTGGGTGGTATTTTTTTAAATAGTTTCACAGAAAATAACTATATCAAAATAATGGCAAAAAGCACTTTCAGTTTTTCTCTTGAAATCCCCTAGGATCATATGGGGACCTCAAGTCAAAAACCTTCACTTTAGAACAATAAATAAATAAACCTGCTAAAGCCTTCCCAAGGCTGGCCAACTGTAGCATAAGTAATGCAAGAGGCTGAGAGATGCCAGATAAATTTGATTACTATAAAAGATGGGAATATGTTTCTTTCCTCAGAGAATTCACAAAAAGGGGTCAAAAACAAAGCAGCACTGAAAGCGAACAACTTCATTTCGCCAGCAACTCAAGGCGAAAATACAATACAATTTCGCGGGAACATTTTATCACATTGGTGCAGACACCTCCTAATCTTCTATTTCTGAAAAAGGAAAATAGGAAAGATAGAGTCCAAGCAAAATGGGACTCTTCTTTCTTTTCTGGAAAAGTCATTCTGATTAGTATATCAATTTAGTAAAGAGTTCAAGAACTGTTTTCTTCTTCCACCTGCTACCAGTGTCATAGTATCTCTAACACATTTCATTAGGAAAAAAAAGTAATCTTACACTTCATGTTATTCTTCCTGTTTGTCAGATTACCAAATCATTTATATCGAACACATTCAGAGAGCATCATTAGGAGAAATGACCTACCGTACTTTCCTTGTTAAAGAAAAACAAAGTCTTGACTCGATGTTAATTGTTACGGCCCGGAGTAATGATTAGATACAGAGATCCCCTGTGCACTATTCTCCAACTAAAAGATGGTCCTGATTTCACATTGCTACATTTTTCCTCTGTAAATAGATGAGCTCTTGCCAGTTGCTATTACAATGGCACTAGTATTTTGCTAACCTCTCTGGAATTACTTTTTCCTTCATGTGTCCTAGGGTTGCACTTGGCTTTTTCACTAACACATCATGTTGGTAGCACAGTCATACTGTTGTCAGCTAACACACCCTCAGCCCTAGCAAATGCTATACTTTCAGCTAACAGCAAAAGCTATTCTTACTAGAATCTATTAGTTTCACCTTATTTTTGTTACTTCTTCAAAGTCATCCAGTTCTTCCTATTTAACGTCCCAAACTTTCACTCTATTAACAGCATCTCTCAGCATTGGGTCTTCAGCCCAATTTCAGTAAACCATGTGTGATTTTTATAGAAGAGTTACAAATAAGAAGTATAAAAAAAGGTTGATCTCTGAGGAACAAGTAACTTCCATCCAGCCTGATAAATTCATTTTCAGCACACAAAAACTCTTTTATTTGCACTACACTTCTCACAAACAATCTTCTACTTTTGCAAAAAATATTTTCCATGGTGTCATTGTATCAGTCACTCTATAGGACTCAAGAAAGGACAAGCTTGCAGCACTTTTTACTAATAATATTTTTTAGTATTAAAGGAAGAAACTAAATGTTTCTGGAACAGTCAGTCTTTGGCAAGTTCATTTTATTCCTTTGTCCCTTAGGTTCCTGCCTTTAATTCTTTCCTTCATGTTGCCGCAGTATTCTTCTTTCTTACATAAAAGTAGATCAGTCTGTAATACAGAACACACAGCTCTGTGAGGCAGTCCTTTCACATTTTTTTTGGATGGACACTACCATTGCCCTAACTTAAAGCACACTAACCCTTTTAGTACTGAAGAAGTTTTGAACAAGCCTGAGGTATCCCTAAGCCCATCCTAACACTCTGCTAACTCTTCTCTTTTCAGTTATGAGACTGGAATCTTCGACTATTTACTACTTTTTTTTGGTAATGATGATTATGTTCCACTTGATTACTACAATTTGTAACTTGTCTGTGCTGACAAGTTTCCCCTTATTTTCTGACTTCCCATTTCTCTGTCCTGGGCGGTGGGGAGGGTGTGTGTGCAGCGGGGGTTTGGGGAGGCTTTCTTTTATAAGTAGGTTACTAGCCCATTCCTGCAAGTTCTTCCCTTCTGCTTAGAACCCGATTCCCAGAGAGCATTTCTGCCTTTGACTTACAACACACTTCCTGACTGTCCAACAGTCAAGTTCTTGAATTCATCAGTCAGATGGTTTCACCAAAAATTTTGCCATTTTGAAATAAAGCAGAAATTAAGTAGTAGACTACTTTTATTCTTCCATTTCATTTAAAACAAATGTAAGGGTTTGGTTTTTCTCATAAGCAGCTCTGAAGCTCAGCTACATGACAGTAGGATGAAACAATCTATTGGCTATCACAGAGAATAACAACTTTATAAGCAGTATATTTTTTTCATGCTAGAAATTTATGTCACAATTTCTAGGACTATTTCTATTGGGTTTTCAGAGACTAATATCCACACCCAAATTTGGTCAAAACCAGTTCAGGATTCAGTATTAAATACTTTGCAGTAACCAAGCAGAACCTTTTTTTGTGTCAAACGATTTCAGTAAAAAAATGGTTGATTATCTGGTTTATTCGTGCTATTGCTTCTTATTTTATCACAGTCTACTATATAAATGCCTTGCAATCTCACTTTACCCGTTATTTCTTTTTTCCACAATATACGCATTCCAAAATCTTCTGTTTCCAGTAAAGCAAAGTCTAATTAATATTTGTAGCAACACGCAAAAAATGTTATCTACACTAAATCAACATAAAGGTAACACCTTAATTTTCAACTTTCAAGGCCAGAAGACAATTACAATCTGGAACAAAGAACAGCTTCCTCATAAGAACAAAACATGTTTTAGTACGCTAACAAATACTTGAAACAATAATCAATACTTTAAAAAAAGAGTAATTGTCCTCTACAGCTTCAGCAGTCTGACCCAAGACAACCTGAAGGAAAGAGAACAAAAATGTTCTCTGTCTGACGCTCCGGTTTTTCCTCGCTGTAGAAACAGAGGCAGCTTTACAGAGAAGCTGAAAGATGGCTACAGTGGCTTTCAACCGCCCATCCTGTCCATCGCGCAGCGGGCTACCTACGTGGTACAGGAACTCTTCTTCAGGGGATGACCAAAGGAGTTTGGGAAGAGGAAGGTCCAAGGAGAAGAGCATTGTAAGAATGAAAGAGTTGTATATAACTGCAACAGAGGAGGAAGGGGAAAGGGCTGGAGAGGCTGAAGGTACCAGGAGCACTGAGCAGCCCAGCCCTCGCTCCCCGCCATTCCTACACGTTGTGCAGTGCCCACATCTCTGTGACCGCTTGCTCTGAGCTGAGCAGATGCTGCTAAGAAGTTCTCACCAAGAACCAGCTGTCAGAAAGCGAGTGCTGTGCCCCAGCCAAACGGCAGGTACGTGACCACAACCAGACGTTCGGGACCTGCAGTTTGTAAAAGCCAACTCCTGGCAAAGAGTTACCCTGACCAGCTACAGCCACGGTAGTCACCACGTAGCCCGTGGTCGGCAGCCAGCTCTACCGAACAGCAGCGGGCTGTTCCACAGTGCCTACAAAAGTTTCTAGACCTGATCCTCAGCAAAGCAGCAGACCTGAACAATGTGGAAAGCTGGAGAATGAGAGCTCAGGCTCCCACAGGCGGGAACTTCAGCAGGGAGTTGGGCTGTGTGTGGCAGAAGAGAATGAAATACCAGAAGCGCAGGCTGGGATCCTGGCTGGGGAGACCTGGGGAAAGGAGGGCATGAAATGCATTGGCAGTATGAAAGTATGATCCAACATGAGTTAGGTTTTTGTTCATCACTTCACTGAGTTCTGCACTCCTGCTCTGACAGAATAGCTCAGAAGATGGGAAATTTGACTAGATGGATCAGTCAGGCAGTTCTGAAGTCCCAGCTAATGAATGAAGGAAACAATATTGAGAAACTAAGAGAAGGGCAATACTGGCTATCATGAAAACAAAAAAATTAGATGCTGGATTTAAAAGCCATCTATATGCTGTCCCCTTCTTATAATCTCTTTTCATTCTAACCGCTTAAAAGGTTGCTTGCATAAGCACAGCAGAACAGCAAAGCTGTAAGGAAGTACATGTTTATAGAGAACAGAAACACAATGTGAAAATACTAAAAAAAATTAAAATATATAATGAAGATTTATGAAAGTCCTTTCAATTTCTTCAAACACTATTTTCATCTAAGAAACCTGATAGCACAATAGAAAAATTATTTTTTTTCTCCAGTATTGTTTTCAATATTAACATAATCCTGACCACTAGCAATTTAAAAGCACAACAAAATTATATGAGAAGAGGCTCGGAGACATACACATGCAAAGACTCCATGCAAAAAAGGTACTGCAACTTATTTCGTGTGCTTGAGATCACTTCTGGTACAGCTATAAAACTAAGATGAAAAAATCTTCTAGAGTTAATAATCTTTGTACTTCAGTGGCATAATTAGTCAATTGTTTTACACCAAGAAGTTATTGAAAAAACAGTTGAAACCTGCAGAAGGATGCTCCTACATAGAACAGTGACTGATGGGCAGCTCTTTGACTGACTAAATGAACAAAGGGCTCCTGTGGATTTTAATAACGCTGATCCACTTGTGAATCATAAATGATACAGAAATCCTTTTGCATATTTGAGATTTTCAAGATGGGGTGGGGGGGGAAGGATGTTTTCATCCAGCAAAATGTTATTCATCATGATTATTTTTTTTTTGCCTTTAGGAAAACAACTGCATTTGATATGTGTTTGACATGGATGTCCTATCAGAGCCAGTTTTTTAGATTTTCTGTCAGAGGTAAGCTTTGTGAGAGAGAAGTACAGCAGGTTTCTCATACCCTTTCACAATTATCTGAAATATTGCATAGGAAAGATGAGCAGACTGACTTAGCAGTAGGGTGGTAAGGCCACTAGAGAAAAGATCCTGAAACTAACTGACACCACTAGGTTATAATTTCTCCTGGTATTAAATAATTCTATTGGATTTTTAAAATTTAGATTAAAAACTAGTTAATTAATATATAGTTTCTACTGTAACCATAAGTACAACAAAGTGTAAATAGATGTACCTGGGAGATAAGATTCACATATATTTAAAAAAGAAGCAGCTAATGTTCTCAGAAGAAAAAGCCTGGGCAGAGTTTGCTTTTCTGACTCTTGGAAGTCATGAGAAAACATTTCTTCAAGCTAATTAACTCCAAGCTTTCTTTTTCTGAATATACAAATACTTTTATCAGCCACAATGCCCTCTTACCTAGACACATTTCTTACACTGTGTTCTTACACTATCTACACCTAATTCTGTACATTTTACATGTATGTAGTTACGTATGCATACATTCCTTAAATAAACTTTCAAAACTACATTTTCAGAATGACACAGACATATCAATCTCAAATGCTAGGAAGTGAAAATGTTTACCTAGCCAGGATAATGTCACTTTGGAACCCTGTATGCATGCTTTAATTGAAATAATCTCACTTCTCCCCACAGGAGCCATACGTCATTAAGTGCAGGATAAAAGTTTGGGCGACTAAGATGGAAAACTGGAAAAGAAGGTTGTGTGTCCATCACAGCCTGAGTTCCTCCTCTGTATCAACCATGCAAATATATGACACAGCCCACAAGACTGAACGCTGATTCCCCGCTGGATATCACTCTTACCTCGGCTCTAGTTCCTAAACTCACTATGCCTCTCAAACAAGCTACTTCACTGGATTCCCAGTGTTGAATCCTATCATTCAGCTTTTAAAATTCTCACTTTAGGAAAGATCAAAGCATTCTCAACACCATCATCATATCCGCATGTCATACTGTAAAGTAATGCTGGTTAGGCTCAAACACAAACATACAAAACCCTAGAAAACTTCTTTACAATATTTATTGATGCAGCATCTTAAAAGATTTTTCTAACAAATTTTTTGTTTCTGTGAAAGACTTCTGTCTTTCACATAAGAGTTTTTTAAAAAATTAAAAAGTTGGCATGTCTGAAATAGTATTAGAACAAATAGCCTCTCGCAGCTGTGATTTCGTAGACAGCAGTGGCTGTATTCGCTCTGTGCATCAGACAGGAATTTTTCATTTCATACATCATTTAAAACTTGCTGCAGTGATTCCACAAACCTGTCTATACTATTAGCACAAAGTGAACAGAAGCCCTCTTTCCCACCCCCCACTCCAATTCAAGTTATTTTGGCCAAAATTCAACTGTGCAAGTGGACCACCATAGCACTGATCACAGAGAAGCAAAGCATTCTTAGTACTAGATAACAAAGGAAAAAAAATCTTACATTTTCATAAATAATATTGCATATTGTATTTGAATACATCAAAATAAAATTACACTGTCTACCTCATCAGCAAACTTACTGCGGAAGCAATATACCATAGCAAGCAACCAGCTAATGCACACAGTTGTTTCAATATTTTTAAACACAGATTTGCATTTATATCATATTTTCAGAAATTACTCTCCCAGGACAGTGTAAGAGTCTGGAACAAAGCTTCTCCTTGAAAAAATGCATATTCAGGCAGAGATCACCTACATATTCTGTGCCCATTAACACAGGCAGATCACTTATTGCTGCAACTGCCCCGGAAAAAATTATGAAGATTATCATTATTGCTAAAGTTAATATTGTTGGTATGGTCTTTTAATGCTCAAATATAGACCTATGTTCTGAAAATACATAATTCACTAACCTCTGTGATAAAGCCTTAAACTCACACTGTAGCCCCAATTCACACACCTTCAGAACTGCATTAGACTGAAAGCTGAAAAATGGACAGCTTTTTCAAAAAACTCATTTAAATAATGCTAAATACTTGGAACTCAGATTGGAAATATGAAGGAAGAGGTTTTCTCACCATATATGAAGGACTTCTGGACTGCAGTATATAACAGGATACTCACTTCCTGGGCATTAATTCAGTAATTCCACTTCTCGTTCAGGATAAATCCAGAAAGTAGCTAGCACAAATAGATGAAAAACACAAATTCAGCAGGGGTTGGATGTGAACAAACAGAACTTTTTCTTGTCCATTTGACTGACAAAAAAAAAATCTCCTCAGGTCTTCCCTTCCAGTCTAAAAGTTGTGTTATGAGAGAGGATGCAACAGTACTAGTTTGGTTCCACACCAGTTCTAGTTTGGTTCCACACCAGTACACACTGGTATCCTGCTAATACTGGCATCTCAAATGCATACACTAGCAGAATTTTTGGGCAGCAGTAATACTGTGTGAACAGAGTGTTAACCCAGAGTCACCTCTGTGCCCTCAGCCTGGCAGAACGCAGGGGAAGCAGGCCGTCACCCCCAGCCCAGCTGCCCCACGCCCAGTGTCCCAAAAGACACTGTGGCCATGGCCACACAGAGGGCAGGCCTCCAAACGCCTTGTGTTCCTGCCCTCAGAGAAAAGCCAAATCAGCCCAAGTTCCTTCCGTAATCTCTCTCTCTGCATGGAAAAAACAATGGAAAGCTCCCAAACAAACAGACCCCTTCTTTCTGCACCTTACTACATCAGTACAGAGATTGAAAAGCACGAACCAAACAAGAGCTGCAGATGGAAGAACACTTTTGAAGAAAGCACTGGTTAATATTTTCAGAAAGATAAGGCCCGAGAGTCAATCATTATAAACCATATGAAAGAGGCACTAAATATAGATTATATGACTCTCATCCTTTTCTGTCAAAACAGTATTTTAACTTTATTTTTAAATCTGCCCATCAGGGCAAAACTAATCACCAAAAAAAAGTGTTTTACCTTTCAAACATCTGTCATATATTAAAATTGCCTGTGTCAAATAGACAGAATAGGGATACATGGACAGTTTTCACAGATTCCTCAGATTTCTGGGCTCGAAAAATAAAATATACAGATATTAATAAGAATTGAAACATCCAGTCAGTAAATTTCTTCTCTCTGGGAGAGACTTCGCAGAGGAAAAGAAGCTTCAAGCAGTAAGAAGATACATTATATTTCCTTTTTAAAAAGTTGAGAACAGATTGCAGCGTTTGCAAGATAAGATGGTCTAAAATGGGTACTGCAATTTTAAACAGTCCAAACATATCTTGTCATCTCCAAACACTGGACTATATTAGATTACAATCTCAATTAATATCTGACATTATTTCTAACAGTGAAAAGTAACATCTTTTGCAGCTGACATAATAGCTCGCTGCTCCAGAGCGAGGAGCTCTCTGCACTGGGCTAGATGCCTAGAATTTCCCTACTCCTCTGACCTTAGCTGTAAAAAGCATTGTGATTCTTCTCTGATGTTTCCTGAACTGAAGGAGAGGAAAATATAGCAGGAGAAGGAGGTCACTTATAACGAGAGGCGTTTCCACAGGCAGGTACCAACACAAGAACGGAGTAGGGAGCTACACATCACAGAAAGCGAGTCTTAAAATACAAACAAACCCAAACCCAACAGGATAAAGGATCAGAGATGTCTAAATAGATTAGGCACCCACAGCATAAGTGAAAATCTAATCCCCAAAAGTGGCAGAAGGAAAAGGAGACAGGAGAAAAACTTAAATATGGAAGGCAAGGCTGGAAAGTCAAGGGGTAGTCCCCCTGGAGTTAGAGACAGGATCCAGGAAGCAAAAGGGAATGAATCAAGAGCAAAGTAGAAAATCTAGGATAGTGACTTTGAGTAAGATACGTCTGGATTAGAAACCCAAATGAATGCGATGGAGGATAAGCATGCTCTAGTTCCCCTCAGCAGGGACACCAGACTTCAGCATGGCTTGTCACCATGAACAACAGTGCCCAGTGCAACCAGTAGTGCCCAGCAACGTCCCCCTCCAGCTGTGTGCCTGAAGAGAAGAATACCTTCAGGTGCGTGACCTGCTGTTCCATTCTCCACTCATTAATGTGTATTAAAATGAATATTGATCGAGAACTTTTCTCTACATCGACAGCCGTATCACTGTAATGATGTGGAAAATACCTTCAAAAATAATTTCTTAGCGACAAGGAAAACTACTAGATAATGCTCCATATTATTAACACTCATAGTTAAATACAAAGATACATAACACTGCCCCGAGTTCATTATCTATTTGCTGGCTCTGCAGAAAAAAAAAGTCTGACTGCTACTGAATTGTTCTTTCAAAAATTTCCAGTAACTGCTAAGATTATGTACTGATACACCCTTCTTTTCAGTCAACACCAAAATATTTCTCTAAGTGTTGTGACCCTGAAAAACTTTTACTTTAAGTAAATTAAAGGACAGGCTACAATGATAAATTGAATATTCCTATTATTTTAAACTTGCCAGAACACATGTAAGTTATGAAAATGTGGTAAGTCATATGAATCAAACATTTTTGAGTTGAAAATTTTTGTGAGTAGTATAGTACTAGAACAGAAGAAAGGTTATAAAATCTAAGACCATTCAGTGACAGCTTCTAGAAAGCTTCCCAAATTACTTGTCCACATGCAATGAAACAACCAGGCACATGATGAAAGATTTTACTAAACATGAAATAAATACAAATGGTTATCTAGTTACATTTATGCAGCAAGTATGTAAATCTGCTTGTCTACATTCACAGCAGTTTCTTGAAAATACCAGTCTCAGATACAAGGCACTGACATCACAGTATCATTAGCTGAAAACTTAAAGGGAACTTACATGTTCTGACTAATACTGCACAATTAAAAAAGATAAGAGTCAGAAAAAGGAGACAACCATTTCTACAGATTCCTCCATTAGAGGCTCCACAAGTTCTCCTACATCAAAGAGGTAACAGTTCTACTACCAATGCCATTATGCTTCACAAAGTAATACACCCAAAGACACCATAATATCAACAACTCGGGCAGAAGCTGCGACCCTGAACCTCCAGAATCCCTGCCTTGCTCTCCTCCCTCCAGCTCTGCTTCGCTCTAGGTATTGGCCCATGGAGAGCTGCACACAAGATTCGGTGTTAACAAATGAGCACTAATAAACCAGCAGACATCTGCTATAATGGTATGTCTACAACAGGAATTCTGCAGCTACCTGTGTTGTTTCTGCCATAGTATTGTCTGCATCACCTTGGATTGCAAATGCTTACCTGAACGTAGCAAGCAAGCGTGTCAGTGCAGACCACGCAGTAAAGATCTACAGCTCTAAACTGTTCCACCTCCATCGTGAACTTCTCAACTCACAAATCAATAAAATATTGAGTAACAAACAATGAGCCAGAAATATTATTGGAAAACAAACAAACAAACAAACACCTTATTCAAAATTGCGAATCATGGAGCCTACACATTTTCCAACAGGAGTTCAGAAAATAAAAATCTCATTAAAGCTTTAGCCAAAATTTCTAATTCATCAAAGGACCACATTCTGAATACCAATGAATTTCATGAAAAAGAAGCGGTTTTTTTCTTGTCTGCGTGACTGTAAAATATCTCTTAGGTTGCAAAACTAAATCTGATGACACTGAAAAGTCTTTCAGGAACAAAGACAGATGAGTAAAACAACCACCAGATCTCTTTAATTCCATGCAAAAGTGTCAACAGCAAAATCACTGCATCTCTTCCATAGCAGAATATTAAATAGTTCATTAATATCCATTTTCCCTTCTTCTCCTTTCAGAGGCTACTAAAATTGTTTCTGTTTGATTTTACATGAGTGAAACTCCTCCCAAATGAAACAGGTACAAGTATCTTGAAAGAACATTCAAGTGTACATCATTCAAGACCCTGGCAGTCCCTATCTCTGTGAAACAACAATAGCATCCTACTAATAACAATGACTTGCTTAACTATTCATTTTTGTAAATAATGGAACTGAAAATTATCTAGTGATGGATTTACACTTTTACAATGCATCTCAGGGATGAAAATGAATAGGGACGAAGAAATTATGTATATTACAATGGGTGACACACAGAACTTAAGATTCTAGCTAGCTCCACAGAAGAACACAAGCTGGAAAATGTGGCACTACAATTTTTAGCATTTTGCCTTTGTCTAATACTACTGTGAGACATCCTATAGGTATTATTTGTGTTATAGTAGCACTTATAGACTCCAATTAAAATCCAAACACCATTATATTAGGCAGAAATAGTGTGAAAATTACAATAGGTGTCATAGCCATTTTAATTCCAAACAACCACAATAAATTACCTATTTCTCAGATATGCCTTCCTGTATATTGTAGTTACCCACAGAATTTAACATATTAGTTCTTATATTCAGGGGGAGCATTAAAAGGATTGCCTAGGCAGTCTTTTCAGCCTTTTTTTATTTGAAAACCATATTAATATTTCCAGTGGAGGCGCATAACCTAGAGAGTGAAAGCCTACTGACACAAGGCTTGCTTTCCTTAATCACCTTTCCTGAGAAGCAGCCCATGGAACCACAAGACCCTGTGGGCCACGAGCTGAAAAAAGCCTGCTCCCCTGAGGTATAAGACTGCAATTTTGCAGAAAATACATGCATTTAGATTTTCTTCTTATTGCTCCACCTTTTTAGTGAATTCCTTCTTTTATTTTAGCTTAAGTACTGACATACTAAACATACCAATTTATGCTAGTCTAGGCTATCATTTTACTATTAATATATTTGCACACTGAACAACTTAAGTCTGAGAAGTAGGTATGATCTGTTAGAAAGTTATTCTAAGATGGAGAAGCGCCTTGCATACATGTCTAGCCAGTTGGATAATTCAGTATCATTTGTTTTGACTTAAAGAGGAAGACACCACAAATTAGCGTAGATAGTGAAAAGTAAGATTATTTGGAGGCAGGAAACCAACAAAGGTGACAACTTTTCTGGTAACAACAGAAAACACTAAGTTTCTATACAAAAAAGTTAATAAAGATTACTTTGTGTTTAAGTAACAAATAGCAAGTGTTTACCCTGTGCCTATTAGTTCTCTAGTAGGGAGTTTATTATAAACAGTATTTCAAACACAGGACTTTAAGAGACAATGTATAAATATTTTAAATGGTAAAATATAGGTGTTGTCTTTTTTGTACTGTGTCCAGAAAATTTGCACAAACACATCAAATTCTCCACCTAGGGAATTTACCTTATTGTTAAGTTTGCATTTAAAACAAATGTACATGACCTATTTTGGGGCTAATATAACTAAAAGGAACCTATTTGTTGTTTATTATTTATAGAAGATTCACTTCAGATTAGGCCTTTTGCAGACGTGTGTATCTGTGTGGCATCATAAAGCCTCTCCAGATATCCCCCAGCACTAAAACAGACGAGAAAATGACAAGTTAGGATGTATCCCAGTACACACAGTATTTTATAAAAGCTAAGATTAAAAGCTGTTTTTTCCCTCTTCAGAAAGGCCACATGAAAGAGCTAGTACCATGGCTAATGCATTGACCTTCTGTGTCTGATAATGACAAGTTCAAGTTCCTAGAGTTGGATAAGATGTGGAACTAAAGTAAGTGCACTCAAGCAATGAGTTCTCCTGCTCTGTTAGAATCCTACTCACAAAACTAGCCCTATAGAAAGAAAGAAGAAAACAGTTTATTTTTTTTATATATATAACCAAGGAGTTTTTCTACACCATCAGCAGGTCTCATAACTACTTTCTTCAGAGTCTTCAGTCTAAGGCACTGCTGCTTTCTTTCACTTTTTAATAGGAAACTTGAAATTATTTCATGTGAGTAAATGATGTCAAATTTATGAAAAACAGAGATGTAAAATTGCTGCTTGTGTCTAAAATGTCACATTTTCAGCTTTTTTCTTCTAAACAGAAAAAAACATAGTAAAATTAAGCATGTCCTATAAGAGATACAACATCTCTTTACAAACATTGCCTTCCAAACGTCCAGGAAGTCAGAAACGCATTTTTATACAACAAGCAGACTCCCTAAAGTGAACTCCTCTGGAAATCTAGCATCTGCCTTTTGTTTCCAAAGAAGGACAGCAAAAATACACCAAGCATTTCTTCCTATCGTCAACTAAGAAAAACCCCAGTTGACCTAAAGCCTTTATTCCTATCAGTCATTACTTTTGTATGGTTTTGCCAGCTACAGTGTCTGGAGCTCTTCAGGGGCAGAATGAAACTCCTTCACAATGCTGCTGGCACGACTGAGGCACAGAGAAGAAAGCTGCTGCCGCCAAACTAGATCCAGCAGCAATAGGGTAGATAGAGAAGGCAAACAGAGTTTGACTAAGGAAAGTAACTAATAAAGCTTCTTTTTTTTCTAGATTACTAGTACTAATACATATTAGAATGTACTAGTAATACATACCTATGATTGTTTTAGCACATTTTATATTCTCAAATATTTATATTGCAGCTTACCCAGAGATATGACAACCTTTACATCTTTAAGTTATATAAGACAAGTAATAAAGGCTAAAAAAATGCTAGGACTCAAGCTGGTGTAAAGCAATACTTGCATCATCAGTTTTTAATCATCAGATCATACCCAATGTTTTACACTGAAAGATTCCTGACAGGACAGACTGTGATCACAAAGGGAATTAAACCATTCCGAATAAAATTCCCTTTTAAATTTGGCTCTTGAAACAGTATTTCTAATTTCCTCCTTCTCACCCCCAATTTGAGCTCATCTCAGAAACAATAATTTATTTAGGAAGATAAATTAATCTTAAGCATCTCCAAAGTCTTGGGTTATTCCACTCCAGTAAATTTTTGTAGATGGAAAATTTTCACTTTTCCTTAGAAAACAGAGTGATATTAAATACAAAAACCCACACATTAAAAGAACACTAACATTTCTAAAACAAGAGCTCGAGCTGAAGTTAAGAAATTGCCATAATTAAACTTGTCCAGGAAGACAGATTAAGGTCAAATATGTCTATTAATTTTGGGTATCCACTCTAAGCCACCTTAGACTTGATTTTTTTTTTTTTTGAAGCACAGCATTTCATAGCACTTATTATGTTCCTAGAAAGGTTTTTACTAGTTCCATTGCAGCTGTGATTTTTCACCACTTCTGCAAACCGAACACCACTCAAAGCTGAGCACCCAGTCTGCAGTGGGCAGTTAGCAGTGTCTGCGTGAGGGTTAAGTGACTTGACCAGCACCACGTCAGCAGTTTCTTGCAGAGGCAGAAAAAAAAAAGTCCTATTTTTTAAAGAGGCATTTCTCTGCTCTACTCATGGAGTCCACACTCCTTTTCCTGTGTGCTATATTAATTTCACCTTCTACCACTCACATAGCAGGAGCCCTCTGCAGCAGTAAACACCTTCTTTATAAAACTGAATCACCCCTATGACTTTCTCCATGAACAGATTGGGTGTAAATGCTTTTGATTCTGATATTAATCAAGTTCTCCATGAGGTGAGCAGGGGCAGGCCAGAGTGTGGGCCCCACAGCAGCCCACCCCCCCCACCCCCACCCCCCGCACTTCCACAGCTCCCAACCACCCGCGAGCCGCAGGGAGCCATTTGCACCCCCACCCACACACTGCTCCGCTGCCCCCCTTTGTCCGCTGGGCACACCTAACCCTCCACAGGGGGCTCTGAGCCAGCCAGGCCGAGACCCCAGTCAGAGAGCAGGGACCAAGCCGAGGCCCACGGCGGCGCAGGGACTCACCTGTGGGCAAAGCGCCGCACATACGTGTGCCTTTTACTGCTGTCGTGGTGGAGGGTCATGTGAAAACAGGGGGAGTAAAGCTGGCCTCAGAAGGGCTTCACTTGGTGGTGCAAGCTGAGGGAGCCAAAATGAAGATGAACAGCATCTGTTTCTGGTTGAGGTGTGCAGGGCAGGGCACCGTGCTAGCCCATGGCCTGCCACAGGGGCCACAGCCTGTCCTGGGCCCCTCAGCCTGTCTCAGGCACCCTCAGCCTGTCCTGGGCCCCTCAGCCTGTCCCGGGGCCCCTCAGCCTGTCCCGGGGACCCCTCAGCCTGTCCAGCGATCCCTCAGCCTCTCCCAGGACCCCTCAAGCCTGTCCCGGGCACCCTCAGCCTGTCCTGGGCCGATGGCCACTGCACACGCTCAGTGAGGGGTGATAGGCCCTGGTGGGCCGCCAGTCCCAGCCTGGCCTGTGGGGAATGGCACTCTGCTGAAATAAAAGATACATTCACACTTTGTAACACATTTTCTTGGGGTTTTGTTACATCACTCGCTACTTCTAATTATCAAAGAGACTTTCTTTCTAAACAAAGGCTGCTGCTTCTTCATCCAAGAACGATGTTAAGATGCTAAATGAGGTATACGATCACAGCGCCTTGCCAAACAAAAGGATAAGTCAAACGCAGGCACTTGTGATTTCTCCGCTGGATCAAGGAGAGGGAAAGGAGTTACAGAGAAGAAAGCCTAGATTTCAAACAAACGTTTCCATAATCAACACTTACTGCAAGCAAGGTTCAGAAAATTACAGGAAAAAAAATCTTTTTCTGTAAATATCCCTTGTTGTTTTCTTCTTTGTTTAAGGTGAAATATCTCTTTTTTCAAGGATCAGTCTTAACCTTTTCTTTTTCAGGTTAGCTTGGAAAAAGGAAAAGAAAAAGCTACCCTTGATTACTTTTTTTTAATTTGACACAATAAACTATGAATAGCTCCTCTGAAAATGTTAGAGCCTGCGATGCAACCTCCTTATTTAGATAAGTTCTAAACTGTTATTTACACAGAAGCCAAAGAATAATTTGTGCTATTAAGAAAAGATCTTTTTTCCCAAGACATACATTATTTGTTAACATTCCTAAATACTCATTATGTGAACACACAGTATTTAAAAAGTTTATTGTTTTCTCATTAAATATGGACATTTTGGGAAGAATCTGTGCACGATGTTAAATAAATAGCTATTTGAATAATTTTTAAGTTAATGTTTAAAATTCAAATAGTATCAATCTTTAGAAAAGCAGTTACTTCCTAGCTCCAGCACTGCCTTCTAGTCACCCTCATCAGCTTTTTTGTTTCCACTGAACCAATACACCTTTTCCACCACACAGTCCATTCTGATACATGCAGTGAGTTTCTGAATCCTCAGTAACCCTGTTAGAGGAAAGATGAGAGAATTTCTCTAACTGAGTATCTTTCTGTTCTTCCCCCTTAATTTCCAAGGCAATATTTGCCACACATTGTAATATTTTTCTTTCTGTCCTCCTCTCTTTATATGCCCTGCTCTTTGTGACATAACACTTCTTTGGAAGCTATCTGCAATTTGAGTACAAAACCCCTCTGATGTTTAATGATTATAACTTCAGGTTACAAATTAGCATCGTCAGTACAGGAAGCTTAAGCCAAGCTAGTTGAACATGGTTAAAGCTGAATGACTTCAGCTGGATAACATGGAAAAGATGCAAGTATATTTTTTTTGTCCTTTTTATTTATTATTTTCCCTTCCAATGGAAGAGGGTTACCTTTATTAATTCCTCTTAGCCTTTTATATGGCAATATTGGACAAAGTTACTGTGCATTTTTAAGTTCCATACAGCGTATTAAGTTGCATAATCCTTCACATCCTTCTGTGATATGGAAAATGTCACATTTTGCTTAGACACAATTTCAATAGTTTTATTTCTTTCAGAGGGTGCTTAAGTACATTTATTTTAATCAGGTTCTTACTGCATTCAAAGTTACTACAAAAAATTTAAGTATCAGAAGGCTTGATACAGTGCCTTAATCTGAGTGTAGTAAAATCCAGACGGTGATTTTCAAACCCGCACACTAAACTTGCATATTGTCTTTCTATGACTATACAAAATTCAAGTAATTTCAGGGGAAAAAAAAGTCTTTTTTTATAACTCAGGCCAGTGAACAAGCAATTTGTAGGAACAATTTGCACAAGCAAATCATGTTTAAAAGGCAATATCTGAACCTCCATCCCTTTCCTAAAGTAATTTTTAAGGAAAATTATTTCTTCCTAACCTGAAAGGTGGCTTTAAACCACCTACGAGCTGTTAGCCATCTGTATAAACTAGTTCAACAGAGTTTTACTGCCAGAGGATATCAGGTCAGAGATGGCTTCTGTTGTCAGATCAGTCACTGACTACCTCAATTGCCTTTGGCAAGTCATTTAACCTTTCTGTATTAATGTTTTCCTGCCAGTAGAATAGTTCTTCATCATGGTAGGGAGGAGTTTAGCCTATTAATTAAGAAAAATAACTATAAAAGTGCTCCTTTTTTAATTCCAATATCTGTCTGCTCTACAGGATAATACTAAGAAACTCAAAAACACTCTGCACATTAGATAGAAATGAACAGTTTCTATATAAGCGGGTGCTATTTCAGAGCAGATTTCTACCGTACATACTTTAATGACTTCACAAATTACAAAGAACAAGGCTTACAGTTTTCTTGCAACTTGTGAATAATAACAAAGAGAAGCAGCAGTCTTTGTCTTGAACTGACAACTTGCATGTTTTAGAATATTTCTGTAAGTTTTAATGAGCTAAATGATTTAAAAATATATATATATAGTGGAAATTCCCATGATCTGAAACCTTACATGTCATATTTCATCCTAAAACAAACTTTTACTGCCTAGATATAAACCCCTGGAAAACGGAGTTTATAAGGGAAATGCTGACAGAACATTAGCTACACTGTAGCATGCTAACGGGTACCACTAGAATACAGTCTATTCCAGAATCATTTTTCTTTTTATTATTTCATTAAGTTGTATCTCACTAAAGTTCCTCCTAGGATCTCTCTACAGCACCAAATTTTTCATTGAGAAAACTATAAATCATAGGCCTAAATTACAATTTAATTATAAACGCCTTCCCTTCTAATGCTGCCTGGGACCTTTTACCCTCCTACATAATTCTAAAAAATGACCCCTGTCATAATTTCCTTCACTAGAATAATATGCAGAGATCTAATCCTGAATCCTGCTGTCTTATAATTTAATATAAGAGGTAATTATTATTCAAAAGATAATGTTGCAGATATTGAAAATATTCTGAAGTTTAAGTCTAAAAAAACCTTGACTTGGTATGTAAAAGCCTCTTATTTGACTCTTGCAGAAAAGGAAATAAATAAAAGGTTTTAAGACTTTATGCAAAATGCTAGAAGTATTATTTGTAGCTGGAATTTGTCTACTATAATTTCTATAACCTTTGAACTACAGAGAAAATGCACTCACACACACAGCGAAACCAAGAAGACACCAGATCATTTGTTATTGATGTCTGCTGTTTGCCATAGGTTAGACAGAAAGTTCTAGATTGCTACTATCTGGCTGAAAAATATGTTTTAGGTGGCTTCATGTTTCTGAATGCAAGGAAGTATACCTAAGCCAAAGTCAAAAGAAGAACTAAAATGAAACCAAAAATCTATGATTCTATGAAAAACAAAAGACCGACTTCATAAAACCTTCTTCTTACACCTCAAATTTTGTTTTAAATTTATCACATCAAAGACACTGTTATGGTTATCCAAAACATTCCTGTGAAGGAGAAGTTAAATGATATTAAAACTTTAAGGAATTAGTACTTTTTTTTTTTTTGTAAGTCAGAAAAGCATGGAGTAACACCATTATGTCAATTCATCTTGCACAAGAGACAGTGAATTTAATCTCGCACCAAGAACACAGCTATTATTGCCTGTCTCTATTCACTTTACAAAGAAAGACTTTGACCTTAAAGCCCTTTTTTCTAAAACTGGGATTTCATCAATTAAAACCTGTTTTCTTTTTAGTTAACTCTTACAGTATGCAAGAATATCTGCCAAAGAAGTGAACGGGTAGTGCTGATGGAGCAAAAGAAGGTTAGAATGAACATAAGAAGAGAGGATTAGAAGAAAGAATTTCTGAAGTACAGTAGAATAAAATTCACAGAACAACTGGAATGTTTTTTCTGTTTCAAATTCAGGAAGCATGCCCCATTTTTTCAAGTAAATGAGATATCAAATGAGCTTCATTGCTTCTAACCATATACAGCTCCATCAGTAAGAACAAATAAAATACCATAACTGACAGATTCAACATCCTGAAGAGGTAGAGGCCAGTGAGGTTATCAGAAAATGGGGTTCACAAGAGGTAATTATAGCCCATGCTCACCCTTCTTAGGTGAGGCAGAACATCACTATACAGCTCAATAAAAATCAAACTATATAGTGCAGAGGCACCAGTTTACTACCCTCTTTGTTTTTGCTTTGGGAGCAGTTCATTTAAGATGTAATAAATTGAAGTTTTTTTCCTGTCCTTCCATAAATCTGGGGACAGTGCAAATGAGGTGTTCCTCATTATGAACAAAAGAAAAGGGGCTCCCTAGATAGTGACATGAACGGGTAGCATTAAAGCACTCATTAAAAGGAGCCCTGTTCTTTTTGTAATAAGGAATATTACTTAATACCACTTGAAACATGGTTCACTTCATATTGCTGAAGTGAGCTTTTGGGGGGCAGTGAAGAGGAAAAAAGGGAAAGTCCATAGTACCACAAACATAATAAAAAAGAGAGATGGAATTTTGCCTGTAACAAATTAATAATAAGTAAGAAAGTGTCATTGACTGCCTCTGTCTAACTGAATTGCTTTGTGCAACAGAAAGATTTAAGGATCTCAGGGGATTCATGGAAGATGTTAGACTATACTTTTAAATGAGCAAACAAAACCAGAGTAGATGGGCAGAGGTAGACTGAAAAAGATTGTCAGTAGATGATTTCCTAACTTGAGGATCCAATAAAACATAAAGCTTACACAATTTTGAAGGAATCCTATTATCAGCAAATCAGAATGTGTTATTGTAATGGGGAATGTATAGCACCAAAAAGGACAGAGCAGAGCAATAATTTTACTTTTACATTTCCATTTCCAACAAAAAATCTCTCCACTGCAGCTGTGGCAAAGGTTTGGACATTTAGACAATCTGAATTTCATCTCTTTGGGGATTAGTCAGAAGAGAAAATGCAGTTGTAGAATCCCTCTGAGTATGTTTGCTATTTTCCATGCATGAGGGGAAAATATGCACACCAAAAAACTTTGTTAGAAGTACAGGTAAGAGATGAAGCACACCAAGAAAGAGTAATGGCTCTGCCCTGCTGGCACCCTGTCTCGCAGGGATCCATCCCAGACACTTCTGAAGAGAAGACAAGAAATGTTTTGGTAGTTATCCCTGCATCTTCACTCTACTCTGTCATCAAACGCCATTCTGCTTCAGAACCTACAAGAAGACTATGCCTGAAAGTGAGCACCTCGGGGCTTCCCGTTGGAGCCAGTGTTCAGCGGGGAGATTTTGCAGGGCTTTGTGGTGTGAACTGCACCAGACCCTCCTGACTGACCTCAGAATTCAACGGGGAAAAAAACCTCTGAAGAGCTGAAGGTCAGAAAATAACGTGAATATGCAGAAGCAACAATCAGACATCTCTACAAACAAGCTTTTTCACTTCCTTTTGCAGTGCTAGTGAAACCACGCGCTCATGCCCCTGTTCAGAAAGGAGAAGAAGGAGGATTAGTTGAGCAGGTAATTAAAGCTGTTGGGAGGGCTTCTGTTGCAAGTCAGTCACACAGTCAAAACCTTGATTAACCTGAATAAGAGCTTTGCCTGAGTCAGAAGTGAAAGTCGAGTTTACTTTTGAATTTACACGTACATTATGTTTACTTTAGAAATTGTGTTTTTCAAGAACTGTTGAAATAACTACAAAAAACACAGGTTGTGTTTCTGACAAAAGTTCTTTTTGCTGTTTCTGCTCGACACAGCGAGCCGTCGGTGTGTGCGTGTGTCCAGGCTGGGGTACCACAACACCGTGACTATGTAGCAGTGACTTCTGAAACTCTGTTTTGCTTTTGTTGTCAGCACGTCTGTACGGTAGAGACAGTGTCAGTAAAACACTGCAAAGTATCTAGACTTGAGTTCTTTACAAGGCAAACTTACTTCATGCAAACAAATGTTATTTATACTTTCGGCATTTTTTTTCTTCTTTTTCACCAAATCCACTTTATTATTCATTTGTAGTTTTAGACACTTTAAAGTAATTTCAGTCCTCAAAGCAGAAGGATGACATAAGGTTTGAAGCCATCATCAGGGCAGTTGGCCAACTACTAATAGTTAACACATTACATTTTTTGTGCACATCACAAACTTTCCATAAGAAGATACTGTGGTTGTCCCTACAGAATTTCATTTGGTTTTTGCCAAGCCAACTGCCCCGCTTGTCAGATTATTTTGAGTTGTACTCCTATCATCGAATGTACTCCATATCTCAGTTTTCTGTTGTCTGAAAGCTCGGTAAATATACTTCCTACTTTGTGATTCAGCTCATTAAAGCAAACACTGCAATGACCCAGGGTCAGGGCAGACCCCTGCCAAATCTCATTTTATACCTCCTTCCATTTTGACATTGATAAGGATGCCCTAAATACGATTCTTCAGCCAGTTGTACACCTACGCTCATCTAAACCACACTTCCTTAGCTTGCTTATAAATAAAGAAGTAATGGGAGGCAGCGTCAAAAACCTCCCTCAAGTCAAGATATACAACATCTGTTGCTTCCTCCTTGTCCACACCTGTTACTGTCGTACAAGTTGTGTTGGTCAGACAGTGTTTTTTCTGACAAATCTATGTTTGTTATTCATTTCCTTGTCATCTTCGAAGTGCTTGCAAATAGTCTGATTATTTTTTGCAGAATTTTTGCAGAAAGTGGAGTTCAGCTGACTGGTCTGTAACTCCTGGCTAAACTCCTGTTTAAACTAAGGACACTACACTGTCTTCCAGTATTTCACCTTTGCTGCACAACTTTTCAAAACCAGCCACTGCTAGTTCTGAGTTTATTTTGGCTCTACACGTTCTTTTAATGAGTTTTGAAAGCCACGATTCTGACAGCAGCTATCTTATACACTTTAACCTGTTTCTTCTCTATTCAGGACTAAGATCTTATCCATTTGGCAATGGCATCAATTATGATAGCCGCTGTCCTATAGACGACCTTTAATAGAGAAGATACAAAAACATCTGGCTCTCTCAAAATTATCTTTTGCTCTCCACTGAATGGTGATCCTACACTTTTCTTTATTTTCCTATTCCTGCTATTGTTCTTAGTATTGTTAGTTTTGCTATCTTGATACATCTTGCTAGCTGCTTCTTATTTTATCATTTGGCCTCTCTGATTTTACCACACCATGCTTCTGCTGTACTTTTATACTCATTCTCAGCAATGTGCAAGGTGGTTTCTTATACCTTGCATCCATCCTCTGCACTAGGATAGTTTGCACTTTATAAAAAGATTCCATTTATGTAATTATTCAGACTTCAGGTCTGAATAATTCCCAATAATTGTCACATTAGGTGTCTGAGATATTCACTATCACTGATTATTCTTAGCTTTTAATTGCATGTTGAACTCTAAAACTTGCTACCCCTTTGCCTATGATGTCCCAAGTAGTTTTGTCGTAGCCTTCTGCGTTCCTTTTACATACTCATCCTACAACGACAGTAGCGTATAATGCAGCAAAAATTTAGGGTTTTATGCTATTAGTACATGGGGGACTAACAATATTTTCACCTTTCTCCTGTCTATAACTAGAGGCCACAATGAAAAAGAGAGAAAAATCAAGCAAAAGCTTGTATTCTTTGCTGATGGTAGTGGTCTTCTATTTGGGGGTCCAAGAACATCCATCCTCCCAACTTCGCAAAAATACTTTTGCAGAGGGAACCCAGCCCCAGCACATTTTCGCTCACATTTAATAGGCCACTTTAAGAGCACGTTTACTTAGTCCTCATCAAACAAGGATAATTGACAGCTTTCCACCCCTAGCATCCCCACTCTGAGAAGGCAGTTTCCCCAGGAGCCGCCTTGTACAACCTCAAACACTTTATTACTGGTCAATTTGGGTTTCCTGCCCACTGTAAGTGGCAGTGCTGAGGGTCTCTAACTCTCCCTTGTCTCTCTAATCAATATAAGCAGTCACTTCCCCGGCATTTCCCTGCTACTCAGCAAGAAGGACGATGGAGACTGCCATTGGTTGTAAATAACCGTATAGCTTTAGTGTCACATCAGAAAGTAAGTTAAACTTCAGAAACAGGAGGCAGCTTTTATTTTGGACTTTTGAGCTTCTTTTGAGATTTTCTCTATTTTAATTCTTTTCAGTGAGAGCAAAGAAATGCAGTAGGTCTGATGCCGCTCCTGATAGCTGCCTCCTCGGCGGAGAGGCTAAGCCATCCCCCATGCGTGGGGGCTACGAATGTCCCCATTAGCAGCGCACGTGGCACTGCGCTCACTGCAGAGAGCAACAGAAAAATTCTATAAAGTGCCAACCACAGCTTTACAGTCACTGTATTATGGGTATGAGAAAGTTGGGATTAAACAATTATTGCCTCAAACTCACACAGTAAAATTTGTTTATGAGGTAAATTTTAACAAGAAACAAACAGTTAGTGTTGTTTACTAGCAAACTCAAGCTGTAAAAACCAGGGAATGCTTTGTAAATACCCGTCCATGGGCCAGATGAGGTCCTGGAGGGAAGCTCCCTGCTGCTTGCAGCTGGCTCTCACACGCACGCAGAATGGGACCAGCTCCAGCAGCCAGGTGAAATCAAAGCCAGTGGCTTTGCCCAGGGATGGCACAGAGGCAAAATCTTCATTCGTTTGTAAAGATATTTCTGCTCACAGATCTTCCCTTGCACTGCACACAATGATCTCCTTGTAATGTCCATATGAAAAATGGCCACAATGACTACTAAAATGATAAATCTATTACCTAACAGCAAATAACATCAGACAACTATGCTAAACACAATACTGGGGTACAACAGAGTATGTTGATCTAAAGGGCCCCCAAATTCAATTCAGATTGGTTTCCCGCTGCCATCTTGTTTAGTAGGAAACACCCATGTTCTTTCTCAGCACTGCAACATACCCTCTCTTTTAACGAAATGAATTCATGAGGTAGAGCCCCAGGAAGGTCCCAGACTTTGTGTTCTCCCTACAGTGCAGAGTGATCGCACCACTAAGACGAACGCCAGCGCGACAACAGGGAGCAGCAACTCAAACCTAATTCCCGCTGCCAGGGTGGAGCAAGAGAGTATCTACCCTTCCAGACTCCCAGGACTGAGTAATCCCGGGGTGCTGCAGGTGTCGATCAGGGTCCGCTGGCTGCGCTGTCTGGAGACTAAAGACCAACCCCTGAAAAGCCGCAGCCTGATGTGAGCTAGAGGGTCCAGGCTGCAGCACGAGGGGTGCGGAGGTAGGGCCCAACGAGCCCCTGCCTGGCGCAACGCCTGCGGCCGGCTCTGCGCAGGTCAGCCCTCCTTCCACCTCTGCCATCACCAGAGTGTGCACACTAGTTGAGGAGTATCGATGAATGCTGCTACTTTCACTAGAATACTACACTTGGCATACTGTGAGGAAGGAAATACGCCTTAGCTGATCCAGCTTTACTAATCCATAACAACAAAGAAATAAAAAACCTGGGGGAAAAATGTAACATTATTCTTTTTACTGCACACACACACAAAAACCTTTAAAAGTGAATATATGCCTACTGCAAAGTATTGAGGTGAAAAGGGAGGTCTTATCATCCCTGTTCCCCCAGGATCTCTTAGAGTGTGTGTGTTTCTGTGGTGGTTGGCTTGTGGTTTCGTTGTTCACTACAGTTTCCCAGAGCCCTATATTTTACTGAAACATAAGTACAGGCCCACCAATTTGCTGACAAGCTGATCTATTGGCTCTAGGACACTGAGGGGAATTATGCTCCTGCCGCCCTGATGCTCTCCTTTGTTTAGAAAAAGAAGAGAGAAAGAGAGAGAGTGAAAAAAAAATCCTCAATCGTTTAGTACAAGTCATTTTACATGCTGGGATAATGAAGTATAAAAATGCCTTCAAAGGACTGATTTCCTACTTTTAACTCACTACCAGCCGAGCTCTTTGTGAGGCCCTCTGGAACATGCATTCCCAGCCCCACTCAAACAAAAGAGCTGCGAATTCATTAAACTATTTAATTATGCCTTTTTATTTTTCTCCATTAGCAAGCCCTGCCAGTACAAAGTAAATAAAGCCACCATGGTCTTTCCCCAGCAGACACACTGACTGTTTTTATTCTTTATTCAGTTTACAATATAAAGGGCTATTTTTTCCCCCTCCTCCTATTCTTGGCTAGTTTCCTAATACAAGCCCTACAAACAGAAGCATCCAACTGTACATGCAATGCATGGGAGCAGGGAGCAGCAGCAGCACTCAGCATTGCAAGCACATACCCTAGACAGCTTTCAAAGTACCAGCAGCCAACGGCAGCCAAACAGCACTTTACAGCCAGGCGCGGAAAAGATATTAGCTTTTTTTTTTATACTCTAGTAAATTTGCTTTTTACATCTATTTCTTTTCAGAAGGGCTTGTTATTGAGCTTACTGTCCACAAATTCCATTGATCTCAGGCTGTGACTCAATCCATATGCTCACGCTTTGACACCAGCACAGCAAGCAAGCGATACAAATCCTGTTCAGGCTACAAACTTATTGATTTTATAGATTTCCCCCAAAGTTGTGATAATGATATATCATTGTTAAATTTGGTAGAACAAACTGCTTTCCCAATCTGTCAATGCGAGCATGAAAACCAATTCACAGCCTTGTTTAGAAGGCTTTCCCCTTCAGAAGAATAACTACTGCTAGCGGAAGCAGATCACCAATACCCAGCCGCTGGCACAGGTTTGATGGATATTACCTTTCCAGTTGCCCTTTCTTGACCTGTAGCATGCTGGGTTCCCAGACTTGCCTCCTGGTTATGAGAACCACCCTTATTTTTCAGAAGCATTTTTCAAATTCATTATTTAAAACTTGCAGTATATGTAAACCATAATAATGGCTTTTAAACATATTTCCTTTAAATATTTTAGATGCATTAAGATGGCATGAAAATTATTGATTTTAGCAAATCATTTTTGCTTGCTCTATCCCTGTCCTCACATAGATGGCAAAGCTACGCTTTTCCCCTCCATCAGAGGGAGACAGAATATTGGTTTAAAGAGGAGTGTCCTCACTTCCTGCTCCATCACGGTTTCTCAACCTCACAACAGTGGGAACAACGAAACATGGCACTTCATAATGACTGGCTTCCACTGTGAAACACACTTGGGCATTTTCCTCACGGCTTCTTACTGCCAAAGTAGAAACCTGATCCGACACTCATCTCCTAACCAGCAAGAGAGGGTTCTGTTCCAGAGGTATTAGAAAGAAGAAATTCAAGCTGTTTCTCAGGTTATGAGAACACGACATAAGAAGTTCATCAGTCCTTATGTGCTTATCACAGGACAAAAAGGCACTCATCAAAAGAATGTCTGCATGGTGCAGAAGATGTACAAAAACTGTAAACAGCTGTTGTGTCTTTAACAAACCATGAAATAGCTCTAACAAAATGGTTTGCTGGATTTACAATGTATGCTTTCATTCACACATTCTCCTCAAACTCTGAAGCAATGATTAGTACTCCAAAAAGAGACTTAGAATTCACAAACAAAAAACTTGCCAAAGAAACTGAAACCAATCAAGAGGCAGGAATTGCAACGTTGGAAATCAAAATTTAGGAAATTCATGTGAATAAACAATACCTCTCTTGAATACCTTCTCTTTTCCATCATGGCCTTTCTTTCTATTATTTATCCATCTTCACTCAACACACATCTCTTTAGCACTGGAAAAGCAGCTCAGCTCATCTGACATTACGCCGCTAGTTCAACATAGAGCATGCAGTGAGAGCTTTTCTGTGTTCCGCCAAGCCTTGCTGTTGGTATCTCCCCACATCTGGCAACACATCCCCAAGCATTTAACCATGTTCCTGGGACAACAGCTCTGAGACAGATTTTGAAGGGCTGAATGTCTCCCACCAGTGCCTCTCCTTTCACTTTTGATTTAATTCAAGGTGATAGATGCTGAACTCTTTTACCTACCGTGGCTTTTTTTGAACTTGCTGAATGCCCTTTTCAAATACATCTTTCTGAAAAGTCCTTCTGAACTTCAGGGCACTTTAAATTTGAGCACCTGCCCGGAGTATCTCTTGTCTATCTTCCAACTATGATAAGGAACAACAACTCTAATATACTCCTCATTCATCTATGGTATTTTTACTGTTTTTCTCACTGAAACAGAAATGCCTGGTTAAGAGAAAGGTGATAGAACAGCCCACTGTCAAATTCTTTATCGCCACATTGCTGAGGAGCTGTGCTTCATGCTTCTCTTTCATGCGTAGGCAGGAAGGGGTCTCTCAACATGTCTTTACAAAAACAAATTGTCTTATTTGCTGGACAGAGGAAGTACTATCAATAACATACTAAGCATTTGGCTGCTTTTTGGTTGAAGAAAGTGAAGACCTTAACAAAGACAAATGTTATTCCTAATCGCACTTCTGTGATGAGAGCTGAGACTTGGTGAAGTTGTAGGACTGGCCAAAGGCTTCATATGAAACCAGTGGTAAGGTAACACTCAGTAGCAAAGATCCTCATTCCCAATGTATACTCTATCCATATCCATTCTGCATAGTGTGAGCTTGTATCTTTTTTAAGAAAAGGTATTCACAAAGGGAACATCCCTGTGATGAAAGGCAAATGCGCTGCAGGACCTGCTACTGGTCACCTGACATATTTCAGAGGAAGTGCAAGCACTTAAAAGCAAACCACCTTAGTTCTGCTCTTACTTCCTCACCATCCCTTCTGTTCAAGCTCTGCACCTTCGCTGAGTGTCTGTGACTCTCGTGTTCCCCATTATTCTTTGTTTACTCTACAAATAATGACTTTACCCCAGTCAGTCTGAGCAGTAGTAAAGGCGTTGCATGCTCAGTTTCTGATTACCTTTCCTACCACTTGAAATACAATTTATATGACTCCACAATAGGAACAATCTGTTCTTGGTGTTCTGTGGAATTCCCACCCAGGGTAACAGAATGCATGTGAAGATTAACAGAACCTCGTGGTTCTAGATGATTAGAGAACAGCTGTCTGTCAGAAAAAATTAAATAGGCAAGTCTGAATGCATAATCAGAATGTAAAGACACCCAAAGAGCACGAGTACTTCCGAAAAGTATCTTAATTCCTTTCTTACCCCCCAAAGCAATATATTTGGACAATTCACGGAATCTTAGCCCTCAATTAACATTTCTTGAAAAATAAGTCTTTTCTTTCCTGCATCCCACTCTTTCTCACTTTCCTCTCCATCCACACACCCCCTCCCCCCCCAAAAAAAAAGAGACAGAAAAGAAAAGGAAAAAAAAGCCCTTCCTGATAATTGCACTGGTCCAAATGTGCAGGGGCTTTCATACAGAATGATGGCTTCCCTTGTCTCCTGCATTTGTTCATCTCCTTTGGGAGGAGCAATTTACAGAAAGCATTATCGATTTTTGCCATAATAGGTACAGAGATGCCTCACTGTCCCTGCTCAGCCAGCTCACTCTCTGCATCACAACTGTCAGGCCAGTTTGTGAAGCCCGTCATTATTTTTTTTCAAGTAAATCCATCACGGGAGTGGGGGAAAAGTGATGAAAATAAAATTATTTTCACCTTGCCGTAAAAAAGAATGGCCATGTTCCCTAACAGAAATAAGTGCAAATGCTGTCAACTAAGAGAGCGGAAGGGAAATTCAAAGCAAATAAAAGCGGGCTAGGGGGAAAGAAGGAAAGGGAGGAGGGAGTGCGAGGAGGCATGGCAGTAGCTAATTTACTTTGAAGACATTCTGGAATTTTCCTGTTAAAGCTGCTATTTACAACTCTTCCAGTTGTTCTCCATGTTCTCGTTTTTCTGGAAGCACTGAAATCTATACTTTATACAGGTATTTTCTTTGGCTTTTAGGTGTTGAGGAGATTGCGGGTTTTGTGATGCAATTATTAAATATTATTGGTCTGCGGGATGAAATCTGCCTTTAAACCTCCCTCTGAATACAGACCACCCACCCACTGCCGAGATTACCAACTGCACTCCGCTCCTTTGTGAGCAGAAGGGTTTGGGGTTTTTCTCCCACTCCCTGTTCACCAGGGGCAGGCTGAGGCCACTAAACTCATTCTGTCCCTGATCAGCATGTGAATGTTGAGGGATACTTACTTCAAATATTTCTGAAACTAAAAAAGCCTTTTAGAAATGACATATAAAAACAAACAATCCCCCCTGCCCCTCAATTGCATTACTGACTCTCAGAAAAGTCCTTCGGTATTCATCCTTCCTCCTTGATTAGTTTTTGCTGTACCCTTCATGTTGGTCACTTATCTCACATCTTGAAGGTCACAGTCTGTAGTACCCTATTCCAGCGGCCCCAGGTTGTTTTTTATTCCTGAGGACAGCCTTGTTTTGGGCTCAGAAGGTTTAATCCAAGAATTGGCTCTGGATCTAATTCCCAGATCCTCAGTTCATTAGCCATGAAAAGTGATAGCTGCTTAAGATTTTTATGAGACATTGTTCCAAAAGCGGACCACAGAAACTGCACAATTACCCAGCACATTGTACAAAGCCCTGGCTGCCTTTGGCACTGACACAAGGAGCTTGATAGCAATCAAACAGCTTAATGAAAAGCAGCAAGTTTGCTCTTGGTAAGGAGCAAGGAATCTGTGAAGTTTGTTTCCAAGTGGTGCTTTCTGTAAGGACACTTGTTAGGATAAAATTTAAGTCATCCTACCCCTACTTCAGGAGCGTTGGCACTAAAGGACACACAACTTGTCTTTTTGACCCTTTCACACAAGCACTTGCAAACATCCAGCATTTAAAGCTCATCTGTCTTGTCCCTCTGGACTCTCAAGCAAATCTCGATATTAATGTTGAAGCTGGCAATTAGGCAAATTGTGAGAAAACCAGCAAAGCAGCTGTACAGAAATATCAGAGGATTTCCTTCAGTCAGGGTGTAGTGAAACCACAATAACCAGTCCCATGTCCAAGTAATTATGAGGATGCGATGCAGGCCGGCGAAATGTAAGAGGTTTAGAAGTAAAGTGGATACCCTACTGAGTGGTGGATTAAGACAAAACGTAGGCAGACCCAGTCCAGCTAGAGTGCTTTCAACACCTCCTGGGCTCCTCCGACTGCCACCCAGCCAACAGAAATGCCAACTCCCCTTCCGTGGTGGGGCTCGGACCCCTGCCCGCCCTCCCGCTGCCGACACCAGAATGAATCAGGGTCCCTCCAACATTGGGTCCCAGGTCTTTAAATGCTGCCTTAATCCACTTCTCAGTCCATCCCATGGCTGGCTGCATTGTGTCCAAGCACAGCAGCGTGTCCTGGAACAAAAGGATGTCCGTGTGCTGTGAGCTCGGCGCAGCGCCTGGGATCTGCTGTCCCGATTCCCCACGGACGTTCCCAGGGCATTGAGCATATCTCCCCGCGCTGGGACACGGAGTGAGCTGCCTCTCTCAGAGGGAACCTCCCTGCCCTGAGAGACCATCCACCCGGAGTTAGCACAGAGCTAGCTGAAACTTTCACTTCCAATTACTCGGCAGCAATTTCCCCACACAGGTGTTTTTGAAGTCCCCGTGCTTGGGAGCGATCAAAGGGCTAGCAACAGAGGATGGCACTGTGCTGCTCACTGGTTTGTGTCTTTGGACCCACAGCCATTGCTAATCGCAGCGATAGCTTCCTGTGCTCTGTAAATATTTCTGATTGGTTCCTCAGCAGATAGATTTATATAAAAAGCTATACATTGAAAAGAAAATTATATATAAAGCAACCAGCCAGGTCTTTTTAAGTATGCGTATATTAACAGGAGATAATGTTGCTGCTTACAGTAAAGAGATAGCACCTTTCACGGGAACGTTTTTGAAGGAAAGCGAGTCAGCCCCAGGGGCAGTGACGGGGTAGGAGCAGGCATGGCGCAGGCTTGGGGTGCCGCACTCTCAGCCCTCCGCTACCCCCACATCCCTGTCACTGACACCCAGCCCACTTCAGACAGTACACAAGCTTTCTGTATGTCTGAAGTAGCTATAGAAAATCAAAGACAGCCTTAGTGTCTCACTAGAAAGCAAAAAATAAACTCTGCCCTATAGATCAAGCATATCAAGAAATTTGAGCTGGTTTATTAAATGTAGAGAATGGCTATTACTGCTATTTATCTAATACGCTCTGCTGTGCAAACAACAGGCCCAATTTCAATAGCAGGGTAATTCTGTCAGTGAATTACCATCCTAAGGGAAAAATTAGTTTAAATTAGTTTAGTTTGTTCTTTTGCTCTAACAAGTACATTCTAGATTGTAATTGTTTTTAAATCTCTTCTCTTGGTATGTAGGCACTAAGCGTTGTGTCAGAGCAGGTGGCTACCTTATGTGTCTCTCATTTAGCCAATATTGGGCTCCACTTACTGCGTACACATGTTCAGACACATGCATACACACCCAGAACAGATGTATGCACAGAAACACACAGACACATATGTGGCTGCTGTTTAATAGAACAAGTGCAGTAAAAACATTAGGACTGGGAAAATTTGGAAAACAGCCTGCAGAAAAATAACTTTCATTTAACTTTTTAATTTTAAGCTATATTAAATTAGCCGTGATCACAAGAGGGGTATGTGCTGAAACCAGACAAGTTCAAGTGTTTGACGCCCCAATGTTTACATTTCGGAACAAATGGGTTTTCATTTCGTAGTGTAATACATGAGGACCACCCCTCTTCTTCGAGTTTGAAAAATGCTGATAGTATTAAGTGTGGCTTCATTCTGAAAAATCACTACAGAAATGGCAACTTCTTACTCAAAGGTTCTCTCCCCGTGTGTAAACAGGGTCAAGTATGTTGACTTTAGTGAAAACAGCTATTTACCAATTTTTAGCGATTCCGTGTCAATACAGATAATAATAAGTGTGCAGCATTGTATTACTTCACATCAAATACCGCATAGTTTACTGAGCTCTAAACAGTTTTAACCAGCATAAATCCACTGAAAATAGTACAGGGTCTGTAGAAATCAGCAAGTGCCCAAATAACCTTTACAAGGCTAGCAACACTTGAACTGCGGGGAAAAAGGAAGAAAGGGAAGAAAAAGGAGGAAAAGGAAAACAGGAAGGGAAAAAAGGCAGGAAAAGTCGTCCCATTCTGAGGACATGTTTATGTGAGAGAATTGACATGGGTCTCACCAGAGGGGATCTGTCTGCACCGATGCAAACTTCTGCTAGAGACACACTGAAACCGTCCAATACAGCTCACTGTATTCTGACGGTGCTCACAGAAAATCTGGCTGAAGTGTAGATTTACTCAGTTCCCGCAGCCCAGGAAAGCTGCCCCGGGCAGAGAGCTCCCGAGGCGTCCCCGCACCAGCCGCCCCGGTGCAGTCCCTGCCGAAGCAGTGCCTCACAATGTCCCCCCTCTGCTTGCTAACAGTGAGATTTGCTTTGACCAGACAGTATTTGCTGGGATCACCCGTAGCTTTTTCTCTTTTTTTTTTCTTCTGGAATTTTCTGTTTGTTTGTTTCTAAAAAAAGAGGCAGCAGCATTAGTTTCCTGCAGGTCCTTCTGCACTCCTTGGGTTTGTCAGAAATGTGAATCCAACTGTTGGTCAAACCTGTATTTTAACAGTTTTGTTTATTTCCATGTTTGTTAAAGTCTGAAACCTTATACCACAGTTCTCACCTGCATTTTAAGCACACTGTTAACCTTAAACAAATATAACGAGAAATGAAGAGAACTGCTCATCTCAGAAGAGTTAAATAGAACTGGAAGTGCCATTTAAATGGATATTTAAATGTGTGCATAGGGCAAGTGATGTACCCTCCTCTCAGGTAAAAACCCATATATCAAATTTCCTTGATTTTGGTGGCCCACAGAGTAAAAGTTGGAGAAAAGAAACATCTCTTTTTTTGGGTGGAATTGAAATAGGAAGGGAGTATATAAGAAAGTGGGTTATTTCTGGAAAAAACACACTGCGGCTTGAACGCTAGGGTAGAAATGAAGTCTGCTGCGCTTTCTTTGTGTTCAGCCTCTGGCTGTCCAGCTGCTAACCAGATCATGTGGAACGCAGGCCTCCGAAAGGTGGAAAAAGATCTGAAATATGAAGCACTGCTGTTTTACTGCTAATTCAATAGGAAAAAAACCCTATAAAATATTAAAGAAAGTATTTAAAAATATATTAAACACAATTTGTACCATAATAGCTTAACCTGACATCAAAATGCAGCTTACAGCTTGTTTGTCCCAAGTTTCATAGTACGGATAACAGAATAACAGGCAGAATGTTCCACACAGCCTCCAGCGTTTGACAAAATAGGATTTGGGCTTCGTTAAAACAAATTCCAGGTGGAAAATTGGGCATGCTGATAAAAGCAGTGCAGGAAAGAGTGTTAGCTCTGATAGGGTAGGATAGGTATTGAATTCACTCTTAACATTACAAGACTTAATTAAAGAGGTTGACCTGAGGACCCCAAACAGTGACAAGCGAAGATAGCCATTCCTGGTACAATGCAGTGTTACTAAAGTTAATTCTTTTTAATATGACTCAAACTGGAATGTATATAGAATATCCTGATTCGGGGGAGAATCATGGAGTGCATACTGCATCACCACTTACAAAGTAAAACAAAATACATGTATGCAGATAATGCATAAACATCAGTGTATTTGAATACAGACTATCCAACAAAGACAAATTTTTATTAATCAGAATGTTTTCATGTAATTTTTTACAGTCAAAAACATCATCATCATCTCTCTGATGTCCCTTCTTAATCAGAGGAAGAAACCAAAAGACAGTATAAGGACTTAGTTCCTGTGTGCAGGGTGGTTGATAGTTCGGTGCTAACAACTCCCAGCCAGCAGTTACGCTTGCAACCATCACACAAATATCGTTCTTCAAACAGAGAGGCTTAAATTAATAGCTATTTTAATGACAAATGCTTCTCCAATGAATCTTTGCCCAAGTTTGTCCTGCACACACTCTGATGCCTGTGTCCCACGTCAGTACCCGTCAACCCTAAATTAAAGATGGAACATTCCTTAAGTAAGATTTATGGAGAGAGAGTGACTTGGGTGAGGGGGGAAGACCATGGGTGTGACAATCACTGTCAGTGCCTGACCTTAATCCCCATAGAAGATTAACTGTTAAAATTCTGTGCTTTGCCTTTGCTTGAGCATCCTTTACTTAGAGCCTGGGCGGGAGGCAACGGGACTGGAGCCCAGCCACAGCCATGACTTGGACCCTTCCCTACCCGGACTGACCTACAGCTACGGAGGAGGTTTCCCAAGAGGCAGGAGGTGCTCGGCCCGGCACGCGCAGCTGGCTGCCCCACATCCCCAACCCTTTGGCTGCTCTCCACCCACAGAATCCCACAAAAAGTGCTGGGCCTGTATGCAGCATGAGAACGCATTCACCACACTCCCCGTCTCGTCTAGTCACCCTTCCCCTTCCAGGTAGGCCGAGAATAAAAAGGTAACCCAGCACTAAGAAGGGTAAAACTAAATGCTGCAGTGTAGGACACCAGCGGAGGTGCCCAGGAAAGCGTCTGGTGGACAATTCCTGAAAGAAATATAGGCCAAAACACAACAGCAGGGACCTGGGAGCACTGTGCCCTGGTAGCCGGTATGTCAGGGGGGCACTTTCTGTTCGTGCTGGGTTCCCACAGGCTGGGGACGTGATGCATCTCTTCTGAGGTGCAAATGGGAATGGCATCTTCAAAACAGACTGCAACGTGTCTCCTCATCCTTACCACTTCCTTCTGTATCCCTTATTTAAATATCGCTAGAGTTGGTTATGCCTCAGGAAATTTTATTTCACTAAAATAAAGCAAAGATATGCTGAAAACTTTGGAAATCATAGAACTTATAACATCTGTAACAGTTAAGGTGTAAAAAAAAAAAAATCATTTTCCCCCTTTGATAGCTTCCTCATTCACCTAAACAGGCCCCAGTCAAAAATCTACAAAAAGAATTTCTGAACAAAAACATAGTAAGCCTAAAAAACATCTGGCCAGTCAAATTTACAACAATAGAAAAAGTATAATAAAAGTTTACTTCTTTTGAAGAAGAAAGATGTACTTTTAAAAGCTTTAAATGCAACACTGAAATTAAGGTACAATTCTAAACTAAACCTCACTTCAGCTGCAAGACTGGATGGAGACAAGCAGCAAATGAAAATCAGCTTAACTGTATACTGTCCTCATCACTAAAAAGTTCCTCTGATAATCCTTGAAAAGACCAAAATGAATAATTCTATAGGTGAATTCCACACAATTTCTTATCATGTGACTATTCATACTGCTGCACTGAAAATATCCCAAATTGCCAGCTTCAGTCTGATGGGCCACCTTAAGCCTGTACTTTTGGGGTAGAGCGTAAGAATAAAGCATCATCGTATAAGCTTAACAGCATGACCAGATCTCTCCTGTGATCGTTCCGGTACATAAGACAAATACCTCCAAAGCTGTATTTCTCTGCTCTCTCTAAATTACTGTAGCAAATATGAAGAGAACGTACAAACGGCTGTGCTGGGTCCGACCAAACGTCCACTTAGTCCCATGTTCAGCATCCAACAGTCATCAAAAACAGGTACCCAGGGAGGAGTGTAAAAATAGAGCAGGCACACAGCGATACTTCCCTCAAACACTCTCCCAGGCTCCGGTGGCTTGTTGCTCAGGGACCCCCCGAGCAGAAGGGGTATGTTGTGTTTAATATTTCTTGATGGATTTCTCCTTCCACGTACTTGTCCAGCCTCCCCTTGCACCCAGTAAACTTTAGTATCCGTCATATTTGAGGGGTGCAAAGAGGAAACTTTCACCATGCTTTCTACACTTCTCCCTTCATTTGCAGCATGATTGAACAGATTGTTGCTTTAAAAGGACAGAGCATGTCTTATTGATGATGACTAATCAATGCTATATCTCTAAGTGCCAACGAATCTTAAACCCAGACTCACATTTTCATTTCAGTGAGCAGCACTCATTTGCAGTACACTTTGTCATTCCTGAAGTGACTGTCTTCTGTGGTCTCACTTTCCAAGGGCTTGTTCTCTGTTTAGTGAATTTTGTGCATAGTTTAACACTTTATGAGTTTTCCAGGGCCTGCCTTCAGGAAGCCTACGTGATGTCAGCCAGAATTCCTATTTAACTCTATGACTTCCCTTCTTGGCTACTAGAGAAAGTACTGGAAACTTGGGGTTTTTTTGAAAAAGCTAGATAAATAGCAGAGGCAAGTGCTGTCAGAGTCTTCATACGGGAAAGAAGTAATTCCCACCCAAAAAAAAAAGAAAGAAAAAATCCAACCTAACACATGCACTAATTTGCAGTTGTGCCCTCAGCTCCAGGTTGGGCTCTCCTGGATACAGGGATGCAGGTTTCACGATTACCAGCGGGTACAGGTGTGCTGCTCCCTTACGGTACCTAACAAATGTGGTGTCTTAGTGGCCTTTAAGTGTAAGCACATAGTGCTTAGTCATAGCAAGTTATTCACTGTATTTAAAATTGTTTTCTCGTTATATTTTTTAAAATTTTTTAGTTTAGCTACCTGAGTGCCTTTCCCCTCAGCACATGTGCCAGGTCAGTGCCCCTGCTTCATTTGCTCCTGTTCTGTGAGATCCCACGATAGCCACTGCGTCATCATGCTTTAAAAATGAAACGCAGTGCTCTTCAGCACTGTGGGCTTTTGGCTAAGGAATCAAGAGCAATTCCTGTATTTGCCTTGCCTAACAGAATAGAACCAGAGATCTGAGTATGCAAAGAATCTAAGAACAGTTTTAAAAAAAACAAAGAAACAAACCTTGCAGTCTATATAGGTTGACCTCTGTTGGCAAAGGATAGAAGCATTTTTTAGAATTACCGAGATTCACTTCTGTTCCACCTCAAATACTACCCAAGCTTATCATGTTTGATATTCCATGTTTATTATTTCATATTTATATTATGGCATCATCTCCAAGTTTTGTACTAACAGAAGAAATTACAGCAACTGTCTTAAAGAACTAGCAAGTTAAATGTCAAGCTGTAGAGTGGATAAAATTAGTATGTGGGGCTGGATAGGTGACAGGGGAGAGCATGTAGTAACATAACTGGGTATGAACAGCTCCCTCTCTGCTCTGCCATTACCAGGCTGCAGTCTTTACTAGGCAGAGATGGGTTTTTAGGAGATGTGAAAGAAGGGAGGGCAGTGGCTTTGGGGACTTCAAGTGCTTTTCTCACTCTTTAGTGACAGTATGGGAGCAAGTGCAAAAATACTCATCAGGAAAGCAAGTAATGGGAGAGGATGAGAATGAGGGCAGGCATCCAAACAAAGCCATGACAGAGAAGTAAGCTTTGGCAAAACTATAAGGGAATTGAAATAAAGACAGATATTTTGCTGGATGCAGTGAAGCCAATGAAGAGCCTTAAACAGAGCTGTGATGTAGTCAGAGCAACAAAATCATCTCAGTGAACATATTTACAGCAGATCCGAAAGGAGCAAGGCTGCTGGAGCGAGGGCTGCGGGAGCAGGGCAGGGTGATCATTGCCGTGGCGCCGGGAGCAGACAGCAGATCCTGGGTGAGACAAAGTTTACAGCCTTGACACACATCAAAGGAGGCTGCATATCAAAGGTAAAGCCAGGTTTATGAGATAGAGCCTGTGGGTGCCTTGAGAGCAGAAACAACAAAACAACAGTAACAGTGCATGAAGCTTGATTTGGTATAAATTACTATTTCTGCTTCATCAAGAACACATCACCTCCCCATCTCTTGTGCACTGATCACCTGCCGGTTTCCATTTGTCCCTGAGTCTAAACATACAGAAGTTTTCTTCCCATACAGAGTTCTTGATCACTTAGTTACCTGTGGAAACATGGCTATGAACCACACACACTTTAACTAAGGTATCAGATCATATATTTTCCATATAGATTTGTGTCTTTCATTGGCTTGGATGCATACAAATTTTGGCATCAAGATTATTAAAAAAAAATTTTCACTAGCAGCTTAATTCCGAGATGCAACTCCCACTAGAAAAGATGTTAAATTTTGTACCTTCAGTTCAGTTGGATTTGCAGGAGGTTCAACACCATAAATTCTATAATCCACAGGTTTGGTCTTCTATTTCTTCTGTCAGTCCTTTCTTCTGCTACAGTCTGATTGCCTGTCCAGGATTTTCTAAATAATACATCTGATAGTCTGATAATCCTTCTCTCAAACCTATGTGAAAATGTCTACAGACCCCAAATTCCTCTGTGGAACCTGCACGACGCACAGTATATCAGTCCACTTCTTGTAAAAGTCTGAACTGTCTGCCTTAGGGCATTATAGATTCTCCTAATCTCATCTGAGACAAGTACAAAATATACATCTGACTTTTTCTTCTTTTAAATTAACCGACCAATGCAGAGAGAAGGATTCACAGTGTTGGTCTAACCATCATAACTGCTGTTTCATCTCCTGCTAGGTTCCACTCCTGCTCAAACAGAGGGGATGAGGTTAACATCGGGCTATTTCCTGTTGCTTGTGTATCTGACGTTCAAACTCCTGACATCAGAAGGTATGAAATTCTATTTAATGCTACTTGGAAACAGACTCCTTTTCCAGAAATAACAAATATTTTCTGAAGCCACGCAGACAGAGTTACCGGCTGCACTGTGTAACAAAGATCACGGGTACGTTACAACTTCCACTCGGCTCCCCCAGTGCTCCTCTTTCTCTTGGCCCTGGATGAGCCATAATAAAGGGGCTTCCAAACTCCACAGCCTCAGCGGTAGTAGGACAGCTACTGTTATTGTGATATGGCCATCTCAGTCAAAGGAACCACACCAAGCATGACCCGCTGTCTTCAGTTGCTCTTCATTTATATTTAAATCTTTTTCTCCTCACCCAGTGACAATGACAGTGCATGCCTCATTGCTAGCCATGGACAAATGGCTGATATTTTGTGCTATATAGACTTCCCTCTGTGTACTCTGCCACAGAACAACTAAAAATATGCAGGAAAGTTGTAAAAACACTCAGTTTATCCTTCTACAGAGATCATGGATTAAGAGGATGCTTCCGCTAGGAATTTCACCCTTCTGAGGGGAACTGCTGGGGACAGCCATGTGATAAAGAGCGGTTGAACACTGCCGTCACTCCAGAACCACCAACCTCCGCAGTAGCAAAGCACGGGAGATGAGAGGGCAAACATAGTCCACAGTTACAGATATTTACACAACTGCTTCAGGAAGTAACTATTGAGCAACGTGGCCTTTTCAGTCTTTGGTAGGACTGGCCAGAAAGAACTTCAAGTTCTCAGAAAAGCCTTGTGGCAGGTCGAGGTGCCGCAGGGATTGTGACCCAACTTCACACCGCAAACCAACCCGAAGAGGGAGCAAGCTCACAATCAGTACCACCAGATCTTCCTCCTCCTTCAAAAGAAAAGAAAGCCAAACCCAAAGCAAAATGCCCCAGGGAAGTCCCCAGGGAAGAGGAAGAGCAGGTGCCAACCTACCCCTCCACCACCTCTGCCTCTCGCTATAGATGTCGCTGCAGAGCCACCCAGAGCACCTGGAACATCGCACATCTGTGTGCGCCGGGGAGCAAGGGAGGAAGAATGAATACTTGAAAATTAATGATGTCAGCCTGTCTTCATATATCAAGCTAATTTGAAAGGGCTTTAATTTTCTTAAAGGATAAAAAAAGGTTTCTTTGCTAGATTAAACTTGCAATTGTCATTCATATATTGTTTATAAGGTACTCATCTCCTCACTCTGTATTTTTTTGTTTTTGATTTTGTATACTAGTTAGCAGTGAAGACTTGTCTGCGTGTATCAGAAGGAATAAAGAGAGAAATGTCCTTAACTGTCAGTTTTAATAAGAGGAGTCAACATGCCTCTATTCAGGTTAAATATTGCCCTGTCACATTTCAATAGAGTCAACAGATTTTTTAAAGAAAAGTCAAAAGCACTGTGTTTGCAAAAAATAATAATAAAAAACCCTACCCCCCACCTCCTTGTCATAGAGTGTCAAAGCCCTTCTTTATTTGGGGGGGCGTGGAGGCAGGACAGAAAATTCTTTTGTAAAATGTGAAAAATTACTACTCATAATTGGCACTGACATGAAAAAGGTTGGGTTTTTTTGTTAGAAAAACAAAGAAAATCTCTAATTTAATAATCACCTGCAAAGTGTTATTGTGATGGGAACAAAAAACACACAATCAAAGTCATCTCTTTTAAGTAACTATAGTGTTTTTAAGCAATCACTGCACTTTACGGCAGCTCATACACATAAACTGATGATGTGCAAAGTATAACAAGACACTCCAAATTCCTGAAGTAAAGTTTCTCAAATAACAAGTGACAAGCTACGCAGAAGAAGAGCAAGAAAGAATGTGTCAGGTAAAAAGCAAGCACCAAAATGAAGTAAAAGTAGGAGATTCCTCAGTGATTGATACTATACAAAAATTTGCAAAAGTTGACAATCTACGGGGCAGATCCTGATCTTGCCTACAGCCTGATGAGGAAGACCTTCACATGCAAACTCACATAGGGTTCACCCTGCCTAGTCGAGACTTTTCTAGTCCTGTGGAGAAAGATGAGATACAAAGCAGATGTCTCAGAATAAAACATGATTTAGGAGTTCCTAATTCACTTCCAGGGACAGTGTTTAAAGTCCAAGCTCGTTATTTGGAATCATGTGTGCTTTACTTTGTTGAGGAGAAGCACTGTTTAGAAGCTAGTTCTTGGTCCACGCTGCCTCAATTCACAAATACAATGTAATAGTGTTTAATAAATAAGAAGGGAATACAGACCTTGGGAACTCATACACAGTTCCAGGACTGGACAAGAGGAAGATGAGAACAGAACCACTTCTCAGAAGAGTAGCGTGAACCAATTCATAATCCAGCAACTGCATCTGTCCTTGCGGTCACGCTCGGCGCAGGGGACGCAGAGGGTTGGAAGCTGCAGTTTCACGTGGCCCCTCTGGAGACCCGCTCCAGGCCTCCCCTCGGAGCCCTGCCGCCGCCCTGAAAAGGACAGCTGCTCGGATGAACTACCAGAGCCTCGTAAATCCTCAAGCTAGATGTAAAGCTTCTTTTTCATGGGGCAAGCACCAGGGGTGACACTGTGTCCTGCATTTGGGGAACATGCAGTATTTCACAGAAATCCCAACATCTGTAAAACTGGTTTCATGCAAAGTTTCCAAAGCAAAGCTCACATAGGTCAGCCATGCCAAAAAAGCTCCTCTCGGTTCAGGTAACTCAGATCCCTAAAATCCAGGTGGTTCCCAAGATTTTGTTTTACAAGCCATCTGCCAGATGCTTACATTTCATTTCACAGACGGTCTAATTTTCATGAAATGGCCCTAAGATTTATTCAGTGAAACCGAATCCTGCTGTGTGTAAAGCCGGGAGAGGCTGAGCGGAAAAGCAGAGCGCCGCGGCTCCGCCGGCCTCCCCTGCAAAGGCGTGCGGGCTGGCAGGACGTGCTCGCGATGGCTTTTCCATCCTGCCCGGAGTACACAGCCTTTGGTGCCTGCTCCGTTATTTACCAAGTCAGTAGCCAGCGCTCCCCTCCAACTCGCCCCAGGCCGGCTGCTGCCAGAGGAACCCCTGCAGGACCCAGCCTGTTCCCACAGCGGCCAGCCCTGCAGACAAAAGGCTCGTTCCTTCCAGGGGCGTCCCAGCCCCAGCTGCGATAGCGGGACCATGGCCATGAGTTACGCTGCGCCCCGGAGCGCTCAGCAATACCCACCCCTGCTGCTGAGACCAAAAGGGGCAAAATGGAGCTGTAACAGACTTCTGCGAAAACAACCCAATACTGGTAAAAAGAGGTATTTAATTAAAAAAATAAATAGGAGTAGCGGGTACTTCGTTAGGGCAAGGCAGCAGCTCCAGGTAACGGCAGTTCTCAGCTCTGAAGGCGGCGCAAACCCTACACGCTCTCTCGGCACCCGGACTTCTCACTTTAAGGCAGAAATCGATAAATCAATGTCATGCATAAAGATCATCAATGAAATGCTCTGCCAGATTATTTAACAATAGAATTGTTTTCTCATGAAAATGACTTTTGAACTGTCCCTAAACTTCTAGAAACAAGCACTACAAAAGAACTGTAATTTTCTGTGAAAACAGTAGTTTACCTGAAAATGATGCACTGTTCAAATAAAATCCATCCTCAAGTCAGCACCTCTAGCTACCTATAGACATCAGATTAAGTTGGTCCCAATACTGAAAAAAGAGTACTTCATTAGAATAGTAATTGAAATGACATTTTCTTATTTTACAGCATGCAATTTGTGAAAAAACCAAAACCAGAGTGACTTTGTCTTGAAACAGGGAGTTCTTTGCTCCTGCTACTTTCTTGGTAAGCAATTATCTTTTAAATAACTGTGGCCTTTAATAACTGCAACAAATCCTTTCACTCTGCCCTGGCTGCAACTCTGGGTACTAGAATAGGAAAGGAAGCAAACCCTGGAAGAACCACACTAAAACGTGCTGGAGGTCTGGATCTCTGTTTTGGAATTCAAGAAGCTGTATTTTCTAGCATCTTTTTATTTCTCTCACCTTTTCCCTTTTGCATAGGTCTGTCAGACAACAACATCCTCCCTGCCCAAGCAGCCAGGGCCTGGCCAAGGTCCTTCTCTGTGGCAGGGGAAAAGCTCATCAGGTCACAGTATGTTCAGCCCAACGCTGCTTATTTACAGCGTATTCTACTTGCTACCAAGCTTGCCCTACAAGATGCTTTCAGCTTTGTATTTTCTATAAATGAAGCAAATTTGGTCAAAATGGGAATGGTTTCATCCCTCCCATTCATTATCTCATGTCTCTCGGCAGCAGAGGATGTTTCACATCTGATCGTTTCCCACTCCTGCAGGATGCACTGTCATTACTGGAATTATGACCTGATGTCACAGGAAGTTAATTTTCCTTGGCATTTCACTTTTAAATTTAGCCTTCCATATGCATACTTTTCTGAGGCAGACGTTGCTAGTGTGACTTCATATAAACAGACAACAAATATTTCATAAATTAATCTTTGTAAGACAGGGTTCATTAATCTGTAAAAGACACTAGTTGTAAGTTAACCCAAAGGGCATAACACTGAAATTCTGTGATGTCTTCTGACGTTCAAAAGTAGTTCCAAATTTGCAGTCATTATCCAAATAAGCCTCTTGATAAGTCAAAAGCAATCATACATTTGATTTGAGAAAAAAAATGCAAAGAAATTTCACTAAATTCTTATCTTCACAGGTGGTACACATTTAATTGTACAGCTTCATATAAAGTGGTGTATAATCACAGTTTTAGATATTTTCACTCAATATACAGAAGCATTACAATGTATCTAGCAAAGCCCACAGTGACAACTGTGAGACCTAAAAAATATTTCACACTTTGTTCAGGAAATCTTCCAAAACTACTCTGGCATTTAAAAGACAACATCCTGCTCACCACTTCAAAGGTGTCTCCTGAGTCCTTCCGCATTTTACCACACTTGTTTGGGGCTGGGAATGTTTTTGCTTGTTTGTTTTCGTTTGGTTTGGGTTTTGGTTTATTTTGTTTTTGTTTTTTTCCACTTACACAATTTGTATCTTTTGCACCCTGATACACACAGGGAACTTTCTGGAGTTTGCATAGAGGTGAGTTGTTGGGGCTTGGGAGTATTTTTTCAGTACTAGAATGAAAAATGGCAGAAAACAGTCCAGAACTTAATATTTATTAAAACTCTTATTTGTAGAGGTGCACATTTGAGCATGCCCACAGACTAACTTTGCTCACAAGCAAAGGCATGTGCACAAGCAACTTCTTCCTCTGCACCTGCGGCTGTTCCATTTTGGCATGGGGGTGAGTACTCCCGTTCTTCCTCTCGATGCCCTTATGAAAGCCCCACGAAAATCTGGACCCATGTATCTCAAACTTCACTGTCTAGCAAACCTTGGAGCCTTTTTTCTTTCCAAGCCAGCATTGTTTTCATTAAGCATTGCCATTTTTCCTTTTATTTTTTCCTCCCAGTGCATATAATATTTTCAACTTTGGAACAGTACATTAGACTCTAGCAGGAATCTAAAAATGCTTTACAAAACTCTTAAGAGATTACTGCCCAGCACACCCTGGATTAAATCTCACAATTAGGAATTCAATTTGCATTCTCAAAGTGAAATTCATTGTTGTAACTGCAACTGTAGTTGACACAGTAGAATAAGCTATTGTTGAAGTAATTCCTGCAAAAGGTCATGTACTGAAAGCCTTCAATTTTTCTTTGACAACCTCTCAGAAGTGAACAGTGCAGTTGCTCCGTGTCCAAATCAGCCATACTGACCACCCCGCCTACCCCAGCGTGGGTTATTATCACCCATCACGGGCCTTCCTGGCGGTAAAATACGCTTTGGGATATTCGGGGGGCCTCAGCATTCACAGTCCTGAGGAGGTTTCATCCTTGCCAGCCGAGGAGAAGCGTAGGGCAACCCTGCCCGTACGCTGCAGGGAGCAGCTGAGGGCTGTGACGGGGCAGCGGCCCCAGGGATGCCGAGGGTGCAGGAGGGGCTGCGGGGTGACGCTGCCTGCTAGCCCACACCACAGCTGAGCACCCAGCTCTCTGCCAGAGCAGCATCACCCTGGGACTTGATCTTAAAGGTCCTTTCCAACCGAAACGTTCCTATGACCTTCTGGGTGGAAAAAGGAAAGGTTGCTTGCCAAAACCAGGAATTTTGCCAGGCTGAGTAGATGTGATGACCTACATTTTTTTCTGTGTGGATTGTCTCTGCTTGTATTTATGAGTTAACTCCTGTTTGAGAAGATTTCCTTACACACAGCCCTGTGTCCCATCTGGCTGGAAGGGGTGAGCTGTCTGCAGTCAGGATTCCCAACACTGTTTTGTAGCAGATTCATAATAAGACATCCTACCTCCAAAGTGACTGTGTGTGTCATTTCATTATACCAACCCTGCTGCTGTTGTTACACACTCTAATAAACTTTAGGAGTGTAGAGTTACTCAACTGAACATTATGTTAGTCTTAACATTATCCAGGGGTAGGATTGTCAGATTCATAAATTATTCTCTCATTGAACAGCGAAAGAAAGGGGAACCTCCTAGTTATGATTTTACTATAAATATCTCTCTAGTGGAGAAGATGCAGGCTCAACAGAATTCAGCTTTTAAATTGCTCCTAAGAATTACCTATAATTCTTCCCCCCGCCCTTTTTAATCACACTAAATATGGCCACGTACCAGAGAGGGAAGTGTGTTGCCCACCCAGCGCACGCAATAATTCCTGTCTATTCTGTTGGGCTTTGTGTCACACAGAAGGCATAATGTCTTATTGATGAGCTGATATTAAGCTATTTTTACAGTGTCAGAACACAGGAACTCCTTTTCAGAGCCTTTTCTATGCAATTTTGTCCAAGAAAAACCTCTGAGAGGAAACTAGCTGTGTAACATGATGTAACACAACAGACTAACTTTGCACGGAGCATTCAGACTGTTTAAATTCCTTCAAAAACAAGAAAGCATTGTATGTGCTGGACACTTGTCCTAAATCTTAGTCTACACCTCTCAGTAAAAGGCTTATTTTTTTAACATTTGTAAAACGATACATACTGCATTTTACACACATTTTAAACCTACCATTTAAAGATTACTTGTTTGGTTTTGCTGGTAGATTAATATAAAATTCACTTTGGTGACAAACACGTGATATATTTGTGGATATTGTTGTGATTGATACAACTAGTTTTTTTATTTAGTATAGTTGCAGAGTATCCTTAGCACTGTTACCACATGAGTAAATAATCATCTCAGTATCTTTTGGCCCTAGAACATAAACATACTTTTGTGTAATGAATATTCCCCGCTTCCCCCCTCCTCCCCGCCCCCCAAAAAATTAAATCTGGCTAACCTTGTAAATACAGTTATTTGATGAAGATCTGTTCAGTTGTTTGCTCTTCGCAGGTAAGACCAGTTTTTCCCCGGACCCTCGATATCGTACACATCACACAACAAGGCAGCAGCACTGGGCCCCTCCCCTGCGCAGGCACCGCTGCAGTGCCGGGACAGCCCCACGTTTCACAGTGCGTTCCTGCTGTGGCAGGTACAAGGTGGCATTAGAGACCAACACGTTACAGGCCTAAGACAGGCACCTGCTCCAGCCTGACTCTCCATTTAGACTGGACCTGTCATTAACGACCCCCTTGGTTTAAGGCTACTGCCCAGTACCTCACTGGGGATTTGCTTGCAGTCCATGGGCTATTCTGAGCCCCAACTCCAGTCTGCCCAGAAATCCAAGACAAAGCCCAGGAGCACAAGCCAGTATAAGCTGGTATTTCTCCTAAACCCCACTCGTGTGTCTGCCAGGCCTCAACTGCACCTCGAGGTGGCTTTGCTACCGAATTAGGAGGCTGAAGGATTTATACTCACACTCAGGCCTAGTAAGGCACAACCACCACCACACACATTCATGTGCGAATCGGAAACCAGAGGAAAGGTTAAGAACAAAACGTAGTCAGACCTTGCTGGTATGAGCCAGTTCACAATACCGTTAAATTCAGGGATGGGGTGGTCACAAGAGACAGAAAACTCCCTCATGACTTCAGAAAACTCTGTAATCAGCCCAACTAATCCAGTTTTAATTATATCAATAAGCAGATAGGGGACCAGACTATTTTTCAGGATAGAATATAACGTATGAATAATTTTTCATGCTATTTCTATTCTGCTTTTAAAGAACATCTAGAAATTATCAGTGTGAGCAAATCTACAAGGAAAAATTTTAATAATGTAGCATCACCATATAATAAGATTTAATGTTTCTGTTCCCCCAGTGAGAAGAACAGTGGCCAAACATCATGTGTTGCTCCATGCAGCAGCACCAAATCACTCAGCCCAGCAAAAAAATAACAGGTGTTTTTCTCCTTAGTTCCTTTCTTAAAAGTAAAAACTTACCCTGAATTGCAAAGTATTTCCCACCAGAGAATAAGAGTAGTAATGAAAGAAAAAAGTGCTCCTCATCGGTATAAGAACATCCAAGAGGTAAGGAGGGATCTTCAGCACAGGAGAGCACAAGTGGGCCCTGCCACACGAGGGACCCCATCAGGCTAAGATGTAGTGGATGGTACCAAGGTCTGTGACTGCACAGCAATATAAATAGAGCAGCCTACACTATGTGAAATTAAGAGAGCAAGACAGCAGGAGTCACAGTTCTTAGAGATACCTGTAAAGCCAAATTTTCCTTTTAACAAAATATTAACAAGATAAAGGAGATGCAAATCAAACCCAGCGATGTCAGCAAGTCCTCCACTAATTTTATCAGCCATTTTACATCTTGTTGCACCCTATTCATCATTCTTTGCACCTATATATAATCTTCAAGTCTAAACTATCTGATACAGAGAAATTGCTTTCATGCACGCCTATGAAGCAGTCATTTCTCTTTTGCAATTATGTAATAAATGTGACCAATACAAAGGCTGGAAAAGAATTTCTTGAGACAAAAATAAAAGCAGAGAGTGATCTGCAGCGATTGTTGACCTCCGGGTCCTTTATACTCCACGAAGCAATAGCAAATACTGTTCATTTAGTTCTGAACATCTCCCAGAAAGTCCAAACATTTTCACACACGCTGCTTCCTTGCAAAACAACATGCATAAAACTCACAGACATCAGCACAGTAGATACCATTAACCAGCATAAAATAAATCTTGATTCATTCTTGGATCACTCAAACTCTCCAGTGCAGAAGCTTCTTTCACCACTGAAATCATGCACCTGAAACAGATGAAGTAGCAACTCCGTATCTCATCTCCTAACCTAGACCCGGGTTTCCCGGCATCACTGCTAAGCCAGCCTGGCCCGGAGGCTGCTCCCACAGGCCTGGCTTGTCCCCGTGCTCCACCTGACACCTCCGTCTTGGGATTTAACTAAAACAGACAGAGGTAGAACCCAAATGCCTGCGCAGCGTCGCCCAGCCTGGCTGCCCAGGCCACTGCCCTTCCAAATCACTTTTAAGCCCATTTTCCTAAATTAGGAATAAAGCACACACTAGAAACAAAGAAATGATTTCCCCATAGAAAGCTGCAGATTAATAGAAATTAAAATATTTTGCAAATTTTGAAGACTTCACCTAAGATTCATTTGTAAAACAAAGTTTGCAAAAACATGTTTTAACAACACTGAACTACTGTATTACTCCCTACTTGCTATTTGTCATTTTTGGAACAAAGTATTTGTAGTCTCTATTTTAACTTTTTTTCTAGAGCTTCTACTGTATATTTAATATTCAATTTCAAGAACTGAAAATCTAAACAAAATTCGATAGATAATTTTGAGCATTTTCTTCTGGTTTCAGAGATGTTTTGCCACTTGGAACAAAGTCAAATTTTGAAATAGCCAAATTCTTAGAAACTGTTTCTATACAATCCCTTGTGTATCTTTACCATTCACACATACAAAAATAAGAATAAAGAGAGAGACAGAGATCTGGAAGTAAGTTCCTACTTTCTTTTTTCAGGATTTTACATAAACCTTAAGTTCTATCTCAGGGCTTCAGTCTATAAGTATCTAAAGCACAGAGTGCTTAATGCTTCAAAACGTAATTTCCCTGCTGCAAAAAATTACCCCATTTGAATTTAACATGTGTTTCTAGGTATAAACTTCACAGAATGTTCAAATTAAATGCTATCATATTTTTTAAAGTCTGAAGAAATTCACAAAATGAAAGCAATTAAAAAACAGATAGTGTAACTAATAGGTTCGAGTTAGGTGTGTAATCATAAATAAATTCTAATTAATTTCCTACCATATCTTGGTTATTATCCATGTTTCACATGAACCCATTTATGTTCATTTGCAAATGAGTAAGGTAAAATAGATGATGTTCTATAAAGTATATTTGTTTTATTGTCTCGTTAACTCTGCCTTACCAAGCCGGCGCAGCCCCCTCTCCCCAGGCCGCGGCTCCCCCGCTCCCGTGAGCGCCAAGACATCTGCCAGGGACCCACGCCGAGGGAGCCGAGGTGCTGACAGCCAGCACCAAAACTCACTTTCCCTGCCAAAATGAAAATAAAAAACGAAAGAACAGCCCAGCTCCCTTAGCCATAGACACTCCCATTGTTCATGCTCCGAGTCTTCCTAAAAATTCAAAGCAACCTTCCTTTGGTGATTCTACCCCATGTGTCTTCAATTTTTAAAATAATTAGCTGTATAAATATCTCTGCCTCAAAGAGTTAAAGCAGCTAAAACTACTGAATTCTCAGATATAACATACACTAAGTAGTAACGGAAACTTCGCTGCTTCTCCACAGCAAAGAGGAAGACGTGCGGTGCTCTACGGGCTGCAGAGCGCAGAGGCACGCCAGGTGAGGTACCAGCACTGCAATATGGTTCATTCTTCACACTCCTAAGCACAGCCCAGATGCAAACCCTCCCGCCCCCCACCCGCCAGGAGAAAATTAGAATTGCTAACTTATTACAGGAGTAAAGTGCCATCAATCTGCAACTGATGGGAAAAAAAACAGGCCGAAGGGACATCACCAAAAAGTTTGGAGCATTTTGGAAGCCGGTGCCAGGATCCCTGCCCCGACCAGGCCAGGAGCACGGCAGGAACCATGGGGATGGATGTGGAGCAGCTCCAGTACGACCGACCCAGGGGCCTCTCCAAGTTTTAGCAATTCACTCACTTTTATTTATTACACAGGTGCTTTTTTTAAAGCCTTTGTGGATGAGCACACAGGATTTATTTTCATTTATCTTTTCAGGTGATCAAAAAATAACAAATTATTCACACACTGCACGTGGTAAATACGTTTTCTAGTGGATTAAATGAATTCATAACATTTCTTAACCATTTCTTAGCCACCACACATTTCAGACAGTTGAGGCAAAGCGTGCAGGGCTGCCAGCGCCGCAGAGGCACCCCCCAGTTGTGCAGGGCTGCGCAGGGACCCGGCTACACACTAGGGTAGACATTACAGTTGATAAAAAATGGCTGAATAAAGAAGCTTTCAGGTTTTTTCGGTTTTGCTATTACTACTGCATGAAAACCATTGACAGTTTTATAAAATTACTGCTAGTAATCAGAAGGAAAAGTTGCTTTTCTCATCGGTTGCTCAAAAAGGCCACCTCTTCCCTCCCCCTGAGGAAAGCCCAGCGCTTCCCAGAGCTCTCACACAGGCAGGAATCTCTCACGCACCGTCTTGTACTTGGGAATTTCTCCACGTCCTCTCCGAAATGAGTCAGGCAGAAACACGGTGCTGTAGGCACGGGGACACAAGCCGAGTAGATCATACTGTCAAACCTCCTAACTTTAAATGCAATCCCACTGCACAGTCACATATGAAAAAAATATTGACACTTTTATCGCAACGTGATGCTTTGATTGAAATCCACAACAGACCTTTTTCTGACTCAGTCTCTTTAAAACTTCAGATCTGTGCTACTTTTCCATCTGTCTGGGTGCAAGGCTACATTCCTTTGGGCTGAATATCATTTTGATACCTGAAGTACATATTTCTAATTTCTCCAGGTTCCTAAAGTTGGCTTCTGTCCCATCGGCATTTGCTACTTCTGATTTTGAGGTTAACCTCAATTACACATGTTTGATTTTGTACCTTTTACTAGATCCTTAATGAAAATTTTAAATCATTAATTATAGGTCTCACACGGACTTTTACAGACTAATTCAGTTGGAAGGGACCTACAATGATCATTGAGCCCAACTATAGACAATGCTTAATATTGGTATCCTACCAATCTCAATGACAGTTATTGTCCATTCTCTATCAACTAAAACATATCAAGGTATGTTTATCCTGTTTTACTTGTTAGCACTGACTTAGCAGCCACCACTGTAACAATCTCTTTACCAGTTAATAAGGGCTTTCTTTATAGGGCATCTTTATGTACACCTATTTTAAATATCTATAAGCACGTAGCCCCCCACCATATCTCTGTGGGTCAGTAAAGGAAGGGAACGCTCAGTGACACCGTTGCACCTCGTTAACAAGCCGGAGCAGTATTAAGATGAGAGGGGGTTGCCCCAGAGGCCACACTGTGTGCGGAGCCGCAGCTCGTGCGCCGTGGCCATCGCGGTGTTGGTGACACCACTTACACTCATGGTCCGGGGGAGCCCAGCCATATGGCACGTCCTTCCCCCGCGGCAGCACTCGGGAGCCAGAGCTCAGCACACTTGATGCGACTTTAAATTACAGAACGGCCCAAAGTCCAATCCCTCTGTCCTGATCACCTGGAGCCGAGGTCTGGAGCTGACTCCCACCACGGCAGCCACAGCCCAAGCCCAGTAACCCCAAAGGCAGGGCACAAGCTTTCCTTTTGCCTTTCAGCATGTGGTACTTTTTATTTTGTCTTATTCCCATGGACTCTTAAAAACATACCTGGCTGCTGTGAGTAAAAATGCTGCCGCCAAAATTGTTCTTCACCTTATATATCAAAACCTGAGCCAGCTACTTGATGATCTGTGAACTCATTTCTTTTCACCCCTGATACTCAGGACAGAAAAACAAATAAAAATCTGTACTGAACAGTTTGTCTGTGATATTAACAACAAAATGGAAGTTTATCGTCTATTTGCATTTTCGCTTATTCCATTTCCATTACACAACAGGAAACACCAAACAGTTATTTCCAAACAATGCTCAGTCCTGCTGTACATACAACACCTCTACTGCTGCTCCCTTTCTCTGGGAGCAGGATAGATTTACCTCGGGATTTACACACTGATCCCATATCTCAGCTCAGGAAAACCAGATCCTCTGCCTCCAAACAAAATAAATAATTGCACTGCAAGCAGCACTACCATTCCTTTGTAATCAGGAGTTTTAAGATAAAAGCACTAAAAAGAAAAAAAATAAGTGGGAGAAAAAAAAAGGAAAATAAAAAAGGTAAGCATTCCTACCAAGGACACCCTTACCCAGTTCTGGATCTTAGGGGGGAAAGAAAAATAAAGATCTATAAGTACAACTGAGGTTTCTTTATTGCTGTCAAGAGCCAGGAAGGAGGCTTTTTGGATGGGAATATCATCAAGATAAAGAGCACCTTAGAACAAAAGCTTTCTGCAGCAAAGGGCAGTGTTTACTTTTCCAGTTGGAGAGTGTGTTGTTTGAAGCAATCTCCCCTTTCATATTAACACTTGTTTGCACCACAGAAAGGTGTTTTTAAGGACACTGGAACCAGGCTGCTTTTTCCTCCACTCTATCAGACACTTGGGTACCACTGGGACAGGTGCCTCGCGAACACCCTGGCTACGCAGGATGAGCCGAGGCGCAGAATAACAGTCTCTCTTCAGCTCCTGCAGCCCAGCCTTGCGCACGCTCTACACCCACCCCATTTCACACCAGTCTTTGTCTTTTTTCCCCCAAGATAAACCAAGAAACACTCCGCAGTGGCGCCAGCTTCCTGTGCCAGCAGGACAGGCTGTGGCCGGGGACCCTCGTTAGAGACGCTTTAATCTGGACTAACTGGAGATGGTGTCGCTGCCTTGGCTACCTGGGTTGACTCCACGCTAAGCTCCTATTGTGTTCAGGCAGCAGAGGAGAAAAATAGGGATATTAACCTCTAACACTGATGAAAATAATAGCCACAATAAAACAGGGATGAAAACCACAGTGGCAGTAATTATTCTGCTCTAGTTTACCCAGGAGCAAGCAGAGCCTGTAGGAATTTCCAAAGTCCCTTGGGCCAGTGCGTTGTCACACTGCGGGCACACAGGGCCAGGGGCTACTATGCCAGGGCAGTGGGCAAGTGGCCCCCAGCCATGTGGGGGGATCCTGCTTGGCCACTCTGGGGGGTCAACATCACCGGCACAGGCACACGCTCCCCTCTGGTCTGTCTGGCAGGAGCCTACTGCAGAAAATAGACCATCTGTACGTCAAATAACCTAAACCAACTGGCCAAGCGCACTAAATTCTTGCTTTTGTGTCTGGCTCTTAAATTCCTACAGACCTGACTTAACAGACAAGAGAGGGCCATAAAAGCGAACCTGTGAAACAAAAATAGACCTTCAGGGATTTCTCGTACGCACACAGCAGGGATACCAAAACTACTTTCATTTGTTCATGCCGTATTCCTTGGTGTGCGGATATGTGGGCACGTACGGTGTATCCGCATCTGGCTGACGGATCAGTGCACACAACCAGACATCAGGGCTGAATCCTGCAAGTGCAGGGATAGGTGCTGGTAAATGGGCTTTGTGTGTGGAAAAGCAGTGATCATCGCTATTTAAAAAGCAACTGTTTATTCTTCTGTTCCCTCCTCTTTTTTTTTCCAGATTCTCCATGTCTGTAATTAATTTTTGACATATATAGCACAATTCCCTTCCATGAGTTATCTTAGTTCGCAGGTTTAAATGTCACTCTTCTTTGAAATCATCTCATTCAAAAATCAAGTTGGATCTAATAAAAAATTCAAAGGTGCATCTAATAATAATGAAATAACAGCAAAAACCATGCACCTGCATTTATGCCAAAGAACAAGGGATATAAGAGACAAAAATGTAGGGAAAAAAGAAATTAGAGGGGAAATCATGATATTGCTGAAGTGCTGCTCTCACACTAAGACCAGGGGGATTGGGATAAGGCTAAAGTTAATTGCATTTCCAGATGACAAACCTCTCACCTCTGAACTGAATGGCTCTTTATAAAAGCTATCAGTAATAAACTGTAAATCTCAGCTATGATTGCAAATAAAGGTCATCCCTTTCATGCTGCCACTTTCCTGGGCCTTATTATATTCCTGTCTGAACCTTTCTTACTTCTTAAGGTGTGCTAGCTGCCCATATAAGCAATCAGTAAGGCTTTTTGATTTTATTTTGAAAGACACAAGGCGATCGGATTTACATTCTGGCACTGCACTGATCCAAAATGGAAAAATCACTGAATTCTGACAAGACAACAGAATCCTGCTAGCAGAATTAATCTTCATCTTATATTAATGCAAAGAAAGGCAATCCCTTCCCTCTCCTTCCCTCCACTCCTGAAATTTCTATTTTCTTCTTCACCAGTACAAACGGGTGTCTCCCATTTTCTTTAGCCAAATGTAAAGATTAGTGTGATAATACTCAGGGGGCTGCAGCGGGTCAAGGGACCAGGCACCCCGTCCCCATCAGGTCCTTTGCAAGTCACTCAGCCTCCCCGCGACAACGCGCTGCAACAGCGGGCACTGCCCCAACGTCCTGGGCTCGCTGCAGCAGGAGAAGGTACGTGTCCTCCAAAGCCTTTGCCCAATGCCAGTGACCGCTGGATTAACACAGCCCTGCCTGGGCAGCCCAGGCAGTGCTTGGGACTCTCTGTACAAAACAAATTGTTGGGAACTGGAGAGTGTGCACCAGGAAAGCACAGTCTGAACCCCCCACCCTGTCCAGCCTTCCTAAAGATGGTACTTGGGGGTAGGGGCTGCCAGAGCAGGACAAGCTGCTGGTGCAGCTTCTGGTCTGGTGACAGGGGACCCAGACACCACCCAGCAAGGACCAGACATGCCAGACCCCGCACGGACAACGTGCCGGTTTGACAGGAAGCAGCAGCCAGCACTAGGATGGGTGGTCAACCCTCTGCCTCCCACCCAGACCTCGTGCCGCCTGATCGAGACCTGCTATAATTCAGATGAGCCAGATGTTCTTGGGGTTATCTTACCAGACTCTGCAGGGGACATGGGGATGCTGGGACCTGACTGTCCAGGAAGAAAATTCTCAATCAGATAAAAAATTTGCATCAGCTCAAATGCTTACGAGCTATTTTGCTTCTCTGCAGAATATTTCATATTTGTGAGTGTCAAGATTTTTGACGCAAAGAATCCACCCCTCTAACCTGACGCTGTGAGAAAACAGACTGCTCCTGACAAAGGCTTTAACCTGGCTAAACAGAACATTAAATAAAAAGCTTAATGAATTTTGGGGAAATCCATTTTCATTGCTGCACCACCAAGTCACCACACAACAGTTCATCTTTCAGGACTTCTTTGCAGTGGGTTATGCTGACACAAGCCCAAACGCAAGGTAATGGCAGAAAGGAGGGAAGGTGGCACATGGAAATGGTGAAGACCGCCTGTATTCACAGTGCCATGAAATACAGCAGGGTGAGAATTTAGGATCCAGTCTAGACACTGTGATTTTTGTTTCTCCCTAGACAGATGTTCTGGGTGTGCAGGGGCTGTTGACAGTGCCACACGATGCCACACACCACAGGCTGAGCTTCCACAGAAACACACGTGGACAGTCCAGCAGCCCCAAGAGACATAATGAAGCCCACACCGTTCTCATCATGCCCGTCCTTCTGAGCACAAGCCAGGACAGAACCAAACCTGAACAGCATCCGTCCAGTGAAGTATCTAAGGTGTGACCACACTTAAGAGACATTTACCATGTCTGTCCAGTGAGAGGGGAGGTATGAGATGGCCAAGGTCCCAGCCCAGTGTAGCAGGTTTACTGGCTACCCACCGGCTCATCTCTGGTGGGGAGCTGCAGACTTCTCCGCTTACACCCATTGCCAGGGGCCAGGCCTGCTGCAACCTCTGCAAAAGTTGCAGAAGATTTGTCTTCACCAGATGGGGTGAATTCTCCTAAAGGGCTGTGAGTGGCGTGACAGATTTATTAATTTAGGAGGCATAATGAAACATGTAATCTGCAGATTTATAAGGTGATCTGGGACTAAGGGAATCCAGACAAACTTAACTTTACAAAATGTTTATGTTTGCAGCATATGCAAACAGGAAATTTAAGGGGAGCAACCTGGTAAGTCTGTTGTACCCTTTAAATGAGGAGAAAAAAGAGAAAGACTCAGATTTCACAGCCCTAGAAGTGACTGGTGTAAGGAACAAATAGACTTGTCTATGGGACAGGATAATTGTCTTCCACATCTTCAGGCTCCTGGAAAATGTGACAATGGCATATCTGAATGAGGCTTCTGACAAGTCCCAGATGCAGCCAGGTTTCTTTTAGTTTAGCTTTTAATTTAAACTGCTCATTTTGAAAGTGATATACTGATAGCTCTAGTTAGAGGCAGGAAGTAAGCACTTTCATACAGCGCTTGAACAATGTCCCTCACAAATTACATTAGCCCCAATATATCATTCCTCCAGCCCTGCATGATCCTGCCAATGTACCACACTCCTCACCTACTCCGTCCCTGAACTCCAGTCTTGGGAAGACTGTAAAGAGACTTGTGGCCAAAGGAGTGCTGCAGCCTACGCCCATTTTCTAAGTGCTTTGTTTCCTTAGCCATTTGACTTGCACTTACACATAAACTTAGCAGATACTTCCAGTCATCTCTGGGAACACCTGTGGAAATGAGATGACAATGCCACAGCAGTAATAACACTTCACATGTACAGGCTTCCTTTGTCGAGGCTTTTAAAGCAGTTTTACAAAGCTGAGTAAACATCATTCTGCCATACAGGAGTAATGAATTGGCCAATGATGAAATTAAACCCCTGTTTTCAAACTAATAACTGATTTTAGACATCTTACTCAGAAGCAAGACACAGCAAATCTGAAGATGAGCAGAGTATTTCTCAGGTACTTTGTTTCGAGAGCAGCACACTCAAGGACCCGTCCCTGGCGCTCCCTCTGAGCCCACAGGGCCGATGCCTTGCCCAGGTCGCCGACCAGGTTGACCCAAGACAGAGCCATACCCTGGTGCCAGGCCTGCTCAGTGGTTGCATCCCACTGCTGCCAGCTCTCCCCACCAGCTTGCTTGCCCTGACTGAGGCTTGTGCCGCCGCAAGGCTCTGAGCAGGCACCGTGCACAGCCCCACCCCTGCCCTGGTGAACATCTGGCCCCAGCTGCAGCCCAGGGTGGACACGGCCCTCCCCAAGCCAGGCAGGACCAGCTGCTGGTGCAAGAGCTGGAGGAGATAGACCCGTGGTGCTGCTGGGGGACTCAGGGCTGCTTATCACTTTCACTTTATTTTTTTGATGTTGAAGACAAACCCCTTGATTTTAATAGAGTAAGGTAAGTGAAGAAACCTGAAGTTTTACTGTGTGATACAAAAGGCCTCAAAGCTGGAAGCAAACGCCTTCCCCTTATCTCTGCAGACCCAGAGTGCTTTCACCCACATTTCACCTCCTGTGTCTCACAGCTGGGAAGACACATCTTGTTCCATGCTTCCCCCTCAACCTTCTGTTGAGACCGGCAGAAAAATCAAGCAAGCCTTGTGAAAACAGTCCCAGGCATTAACTGTAGCACATGATAATTACCAGCCTTCCTTATGTCAGAACATCCCTACTTTCTGTGTGCTCACCAGATGTAACCTTGAAGTAACTGATGTTGTACAGGATGCACTCAGTTGTTCTTTCTGTACTGTGTCTGTATCACTGTGTCTGCATTTGCAGTAGAACTTATTTAGCCCTTGTGCAGGTATCTGGTCATCCCTGGGAACGAGAGGAGTACGTTTGAGATATTTCCACATTGGTAAGTGTGAAGGATTATAGTTTAACGGAGTTTTTCAGGGTAACTGGACTGATAGAGGAGTGATCTACTCCCTGCTCATCTTCTGGACACATCTTTGCACATGCCAGTCAACCCTGCCATGTGCTCCTGCTTCCTTTTTCACTGTAACACAGCACACACTGCGCCAAGGGTTGCCTGCTGGCAGCGTCCACGGGCAGAGGGTCAGGCAGCAATGGCCGAGCTCAGGCCTCCAGGCTGCGGGGAGCGCTCAGCACGAGCATGCGGTGGTTTATTTCTGGTTTGCACTGTACAGAGAGAGTTGCCTGAGGTTCTTCTACCGAGGACAACTGAATGAGCACCTGGGCAAACGGGCTTTGAAACCTCACTTTGCAATGAAATGTGACTGTCTCTGTTGTGTCTAAGGCCAAATGCTCTTGACATGGAGGAGAATTAATTTGAGGTCTTACCATAAGAGCCACAGCCTGAGAGGCTTCTCTGACAATCCCTGTCTCTCTGCAAGTTTTCATCTCGGGGATTAGCATGGCTCCTAGTTAACACATTAGCTGCAGGACCAAGAACAAAGTCATCTCGGTGACGGGCCACTATGGTTTCGTATCACCACGTAGCGCAAAGAGCCTGGGCATAGCAGTTTAGTCGAGTCATGTCCACGAGTCTCTTAATGAGAACACCAGTGTTTTACCCTGGGCTGCACCAAAGGTTGCAGTACATATGTCAAAGAAAAATTGTTGCAGATGCCAAGATTGGGTTTGACTCCAGCAATAGCTGCAGAGAAGGGTCCTGCCTGCCAGGCCCATCTCCCTCCCTGTCCTTCGGAGAACCTCAGCAGGATGAGGAGCACCGAGGCAGGCGAGGGGCAGCACCAGCAGCACGCCTGGCCCTGCGCTGCAACTCCTGTTGATAAAAAAAGCCTCTCAGGGCAGAAGGGAGCAGTGCAGTGGGCAGCTCCACGCACCGGGCAGCCCCTGAGGACACTCCCCGAGCAGGAGCGGAGCAGATGTTCCTGCCCTGGGGGTCCGCAGGGAACGGCCTCAGGGGCCCTGGGAGCTGCAGAGATGCAGCCCATCACCTCCCGTCAGGCCCCAAGGGCAGCTCTGGTGAGACCTGGCAGCTGGACACACACATCACACACATGCTTGCAGCTGGATTCATGGGAGTGAACAGGTTCACCTTTAAAAATAGCTATAGAGAGCATGCACCAAGCTTGTAAAATTAAACTAATTGCTTGAAATAGAATAAAAATTATATTGTACATCTAACATACAGGAGTTACTGAACCTTTTCAGTTCATAGGATCACAAAGAATTATTTTTAAATCTCTGCTATAATGAGTATATTTCAAGGCAGCAGCATCCAACTAAAATGCTGAAGCATAATCAGTCACCAGAATATTTTTTTTTAAAGCTTAAAAATACTTCCTTTCTTGAAAATGGACACTAAAGCCCTAGGCAACGTAACCACTGAGGTTTTATTATAAAATACATTTCAAAATAATGGCTGAAAGTCTTAGGAGCACAGAAGATGAAAAAGAAGAAGTAAACAAGCCTTTTTCTACCACTAAATGATAAATTAAAAGCAGTATTTTGCTGTTCTGCCTCATTTTTTAATCACATTGTATTCACACTACTATGGCTGGTTGTGTAGGTATTCCTATTAAAAAGCACCTATTACTAAAGGTTTACAATTTTGAAGTAGCAGTCATCTGTGAAAGACAGGTAAAAATCTCATTCCAAATAAAAATTTTCATTAAATTTTGATAAAAAGCACTACCTGCTTGAGGTTACAGGCATAGTCACAAAGAAATTTGCCCCTCTCACATGCTCTTTAAAAATTTGAGTAATTTCAGAATGTAATCTTTTGGGATTTTAAGAATAATAGCAAAGATACTGTATGTGCTGTTGTTGCCATCAGATAAAGAGCTAAATCCTAATCCTGCTATGCTATCTCGCCTCAGTGCAGATTATGTCTCAACGTATCTGTGTAAAAATGCTAGAACAAATAAAATAGATACTTGCCTGTGAAAAAGATTTACAGACTGTGAAGGGAAGTGGTATCAGTTTTATAGTCTCTTGCTCAATTTTTTTTACTAATTAATATGCAATCTCGTTTTGTTCCTGTTGTCAAATCTGTAATACAGAAATAGCAATGAAAAACATCTGCAGTTGTTAATCCATTCCTAACTTTTTCTAAACAGACATGATTTTCAGTTTGAGTTTTCTCCATTTGCCTCCTAAATGTATTTTCAAACGTGGTTCAGATATGCAGTATATGATTCCCAGGCTCTGAAACCAATGGACATGCCTGCAGAGTTTTTACGTGCTTGCTGTATTAGAGAATACATTTAAAAAGCAAAAAAATCCTATTTCCTCACCTCCAAAAGGGCTGTGCTATAAAAGCCTCTAGTATGTCGGCTGGAAAGCGAAACAGGGCCAGCTGGTACCTGCACTCAGATTCCTTCCTCTAAAGCAGGGCTGGCACAGCAACACCCACAACTGGTGACAGCCAAAGGCATCTCCAACCTCCAGCAGTCTGGGGCATAAGAGGACCCCATTTTCCTGCCCATCCCAACCCACCACGTGGCTCCCAGTGAAACCAGTTCTCTGTGGCTCATCCCGCTTCCTTCTGGAAACAGCCACACATCCTGGCAGCACCCGTGAGCTACGCTGGTAGTGCCACAGTTAGAATGTCATTAAATTAGAGGACATTCTTGTTAGCAAAACATATGGTATGGTGCAATAAAACACACTCGTATCATCGCACGTCTGCCTGGACTAATGCGTTTAAATACGGGTTGAAGCCAACTAACCGTAATTAAGATATCTGATGCATTAACTAATATGTTATAAGATATCTCTATATTAAATTTTGTGTAATTGATGCATAGGGAGTTTTTCATTCTTTTTCATGATACTTGTTCATATAAGAAATTGGATCTTTAACCGGGAGACAAAATTCACCCCAACCTTACCACAATCACAAGGTGCCCTTTCACCCTTACCTCCCCCAAAAGAAATCAGCAATATTAAATCAACAGAATAATGTGAGGTGGAAAAGGAAAAGACAACCGTGGTCAAAATAAAAAGGAAGGTTTTATTAATGCTAAATACACTTTCCCTTTTGGGTTTACACTACTGTTCCTGTAACTGTTTCCAGATGGCTCAGCCATCGTCCAAGCAGTTAGCTGGGAAGGAAGCAGCAGCTTGCTGCCTCTTTTACACTAAGGGGGCAAAATCCTGGGCATAAATGTGATTTATGGGTTTGATAAGCTAAAAACAAAGGTAGACACACATCGAGAAGAGCAGGAAGTGAAATTAAAACTGAATTTAAAAAAAAAAGCTGGCAGCTGAAGAGTTAACCACAACCTCCTTCCTTTTAACACAGCCTTCTGTAGTAGCTAATGAAGGTAATGAAATATGACATGTAGTTTGGCCCTTGACCACAGAGCGCACCTCCCTCCCCTCCGCCTCGCGAACAAAGCCAAAACAGATGTAGCTGCTTCGGCGGGGTTTGGGGTTGACGGCTGTTACACGGAGCAGGTCAGCGGGCGCGTTCCCAGGGCGCGGGCTTCTGGCACACCGCAGCGCTGGGGACGGTCCCGGCTCCGCTCCGGAGGAGATGGGGGTGGACAGGCCAGGGATGTGCAAACGGAGCCAAACCACCCTCCCCATCAGCAGCACCGGGAACCACACCAGCTGCCAGCCTCTTTTGCAGACATAATTCTGTAACACCCCATTCCTCCCATTTAAATAAACAGGAATATAGGGTTTAGGTGCCTGACTAGTTTATCTACTGTTAGTCTAAATATAATTTAACAAAAACTTAGAGGAAAAAAAAAGACAAGACAGGGTATTGCTTGGGCAGGGGAGAGGCTTCACATTGAGAACTATTGTCCTTATAGCTCAGGGAAGCGACCCACCGCAAAGACAGCAGTCAGCGTTTCATTAGTAGAGAGCTGGAAAAAGCTTTCTTAAAATTCACTCTTCTAAAAAAGTTTTCAAATTCACAAAATACTATAGAATTTATTAACCTTTTTAGGTTCTTTCAGAAGTTCCTCACACATCCCTTGCTATTAGGGCAACAGACTCGACTTTGCCACACTCTGGTCCAACGTGGCTGCCAGGCTGACAACCTTGAGCAGGTACCGCGTGAAAACACATGCCAAGAGATGGCACAGACACCTCGTAATTCTCAATTCATCATCTGAACACAGGAAAGCTCCATCCTAGCTGCTGGTTAATACTGAGTACACAGATGATGATCCCCGTTGGGCCAGTGGCATCAGCCCCATCCCTCCCTTGGTTTAGCAACAGAAGCATCAGGTGATGTCTCGTTTTGTTGGGTAGAGGTCACCCATCCATCTCCCCCAAAGACCTGGTTGGTTTTGTGGGGACAGAGGGGCTCAGGCAGCCCTGGGCATCAGAGGAGCTCAAGAGGGGGATTCGTTTCCCCCGCTGGGACGTCCAACTCATCGGCAAGTCTGATCTAATCAGCTCACGCTCCCTTTGCTGCCGCTGGAGAGAGAACAACATGGCAGAGGGCAGCCAAGGCAGGGCAAATAGCTCTCTGGAGAGGAGTAGGCAGCTCCCCGACCTGTCCTAGCTGGTCTCTGAAAGGGTTTATCGGTCTCCACCGGCTCTACAGAGAGCTGTGACGGCTCGCTCAGATGTCTGCGCCTACCTCCAAGGGCACACGGATGCCACCCTGGGTGACATCTGCCTCCCTGCCATGGTGGAAGGGCCACCAACCCCTCCCAATAGCTCAAACTGCCAAAGAGCCAAGATAATAAAACTCAAAATTTGGAGTAAGCCTGGAAAACAAAGAAAGTCTCTGGAAACTGTTAAACCTATAGATGCAGCAACCGAGCAAAATACGTCCTCCAGCCTCACAGTTGCTGGAAGCCATTTGGCCAAGCCAGTCAAGTGAACCACCCTCCTGGGGTCCAGACATGCTCCACAAACCACTAGCTTTGGTGGCCATCTTCTCAGGACCACGTGTGTTTTTACAGAAAAACCCGCTACATAGAAAATGCTAAAGTTGCAAAAGGCTAGAAAATATTATCATTAAATTTACCTATTCAACCTTAATTTGTCCCTCTGTTGCATATGCATTGTTACACATGCTTGAATTATATGCTAATTTGCTATCGTTCTACAGGAGCCTGACCTCATTTAGCGAGCACAGCAGAGCACACTATGGGTTGGTGCTGAATAACAAAATTATCTGTTGGTTATAGACACGCAGCCTCATTTAACCAAATTTGGATACATAACTTATGTATGTGACCTTAACCACAGCGACTTTGTTGCCTGTGGGTAAAAAGGGGTTAATAGCAATTTATTTTGGCTTTAAGCCATATGAGCAACATGGTATTTCACAAACACATTGAGGGTGTTTTCCCAACTGTTTACTAAGTACCAACACACCTCAGTAGACATGAGGAATTGAGGAAGAAAGGATGAACTTTGTGGTCCGTGTGATGCCCACCTGCTGTGCTGGGAACAGGGAAGGGAAGAGGGAATGTGGGATGTCACCAGCACCGAAGCATTGTGAGCTGGTGCGATTTAAGACAGTACCAGACACATTCACCCAGGGAGGGCAAGTTGGGGCTGTACGTGCAAAATCCAGCACTTCCAAAATTTTTTGATTTGTTGCTTGATTTTGCAACCTTAATGACCTTTGTGTGTATAAAGCTTTAAACACTTAAATGTGTGAAATAAGGTACCTGAATGACTTTGCTGGGTTAAGGGCAGTGACATTTAGAGCCTTCCCTAGCCCAGTGACCCAGCAGATGCTGCGAGAGCCCCCGCCGGGGTCCAAGGGGCTGGGCTGCCCATGGCCAGAGCAAGAGCCAGCGTGGGCAAAACCACCAGGAGCCCTCGCCCCCGCGACACCGCAGTGTGGTATCTGCTCCCCTCCCCAGGACCAGCCCCTCAGCAAAGTTCGGCACAACAGAAAAGGGGGGCAGGGCCCTTGGAAATTGATAGCCTGTTTCAAGCGTTATTTATCATTCCCAGCACAGACACTGACATGTGCCTTTTGAAAGGGGATACTGTACCTTTAACCTTGACTCTGAGCACGCTGGTAATTTGGGATGCGAGCCCAGGTTCAAGCGGGGTGACCTTTCGGGGGGGAGGGGCGGGACTGCATTTATTTATGAGGCAGTTGGAAATTTTTGACATCACATGCTAGTCCCATTATTCACATGTTACATGACACAAGATTGGCCCTTTTAATGCAACAACATCACATCAAAAAATTTGATTTTCTGCTCTGACAGCAGGCTTGTCCTCTATAGTTCCCCAAAATGTAATCTGCTCAGGTTAAAGGCCTCAGGAAAGCGATTTAAAAGCACACAGCTTTCACCAAACATGGAAAAACAGGCCCTGGACCAGGAGTGAGAGCAGGGATGCTTTGAAGCTGGAAAAAAATGGTCTTTTAAGAGCAAAAGCACAGTTGTACCTGAAGTGAGGGGAATCCCTCCACCCGGCCCTGTGGGATGGGGGTATCCACTGCCCATCCCAGCCCCAGGGGGCCCAGCATCACCCCAACCCACCCAGGTTTGCCCACACAGAGGCTGTGGAGATGGACCCCACCTCTCCTCACTCTGCCCTCCCACTCCTGAAATTTAAGATGTGAAATATTCTTCCCCCACTACAGACACATAACACATGCAGTTTCAACAGCAGTAAAAGCTTTTTTAAGCCTTTGCTGCACAGTAACACAGCATATATGCCTAATGTTTAGCATGAAAAATGTAAAAAAAAATACACCACAAAGAAATTATTAGGTTTAACCTGATAATTCTATCTGGAAATAGTGTTTTCTATGCACAAACTTAAAACTTCTCTTCCAGGGCTGTGCTATATCCACACCACCAGAGACACACGTTGCTTGCTAACACAGCCCCGGCGTCAGCACACATGTTCGCCCACACCATGCAGAAAGCTGGTTCACAGAACTACACTCATTTTCAGAGAATTTAAAATATCAGCTAATGCACTTAAAGATAATTAAATATATTTCACAATAACACACCACAAAACATATATATTAAATTACTCATCAACTAATTCCACAGAGAAGAAAACAGTTTATGTGTTTAACCTTTCTAAATATCCTTGGTTGAGGGCAGGCAAAAGAGGAATTTTAAGGTGGTGATTTATATCTGGAAAAGCATTTCTAAGATTGCTACAATATCTTTAAAGAAATACCACATGATGATGAGGCTGATACTAAAATAACAAGTAAATAAAATGGGCTCATTTTATCAATATTTTTATCAATTTAAACAGTTTTCTAAATGTATTGCCAGGAGTACATGTAACAACAGAAACAAAACCCAACACACTAGGAATAACTAACTTTCTCTTATGGATGCAAAGAATGTTTATTTTGTTCTTACAGCAGAATTTTAGGTGTGTTATTTACGTCAAGGGAAACCACTGTATAATACAAAAATACGCAATGAAATCTAGAAAAATAAGTTGTGCCCCGCCAGCCCCATTTCATTTGCACTCAGGTGGTCTCTCCCATGAGCACCACAGGACCTGAGCCCGGCCCTGCCTGCCCTGGGCTGGCTGCAGGCACAGCTGCAAAGGGGAAAGTTTAAATTGCAGCTGCTCCCCAAGCCACAAGACATCACCAGGCCCAGGGGACAGCCCATGCAGCCTGGGGAAGCCCAGCCAGGTAGACACAGGCAGCCAAGACCCCCAGGCTGGCCTTCCCCAGCCTGCATGGGCTTTTCTTTGGGAAGCAGGGCATAAATCCAACAAAGAACAAAGTTTTTTTGGGAGGCAGGAGACAGACAAGGGAAATCATGGCACCCCCAACCGTCATGCCCACATTTCACGTCTCGCTCCAGATCTCCTTCCCCTGACGTCAGCTGTCTGACTTCTTGCCACCCCTCGCCACGGAGCCAGTCCCATCACACTCACACTTTGCTTATGGAGCACCATGAGATCCTCACTGACAAATGACACTCCCTTGGCATTATTTACATTTCAGTATCATTACTATTACATTAGAAAGTTATAAACATTTGTGCTTCTCACCCTTCACTGGCTATTTATGAGAGTTTGCCCTGTTGCTCTTGCAAAGCTACCCCCTCCCCAGCACCCGCTCCTTCAGCGCACGCCCCACCGCATTCCCAGCCGCAGGCGACGACGGGACGATGGACAATCGCTGGCCAAATTAGCAGGAAGGGGAGAGGGAGGTGGGTTGGAGCAGTCAGGTTTATGAGCCAAAGCTCAGAGACAAACATCTTCAGGAAAACCCTCCTCCAGGAGCAGGAGGAAGAAGATCCTAAGGCAGTATTACATTTTTACAGATTTATATGGGTTTTGAAGCCAAGTCCCAAGACTGGCAGAATGCAGAGAGGGAATTATTTTCTTCTTATTAAAAGAATGAAAAGACCCAACATTGATTTTGTCCTTCATCACCACACAAAAAACCTCCCAACTACCAAGAGGATGACGGTATGGATTATCACAACACCGTAAATCAAAGTGAATGTATTTATTAGGGTGACTTTGTTGTACATGTGTGTGCTGTTTGTTGGCCCATACTGTTATTATTTTAATTTATGGTTTGCTTTTTCAACTCTTCCCTCCCCCTCACAAGACTGGAGCCTGTCCACAAGTTTTACTCACGCCAGTTAAAATCAGCATAATGAAATGTCACGGCCAGATCCCATCGCTCCACAAGGACGTCAGGGCAGCACCGGCTCTGGGACGCATCCGCAGAGTCCTGCAAAACTCGGCTCCGATGGGCAGCACTGCCGGGGGGCTTCACCGACAGCGGTGGGTGGGACAGGGCGACAGGGACCCTGACAAAGCTGGCTAAAAACATCAGCAGCACACAAGAGGGGAGCCTTTCTTAGCTGCTTAACAGGTCTAGCTATAATTAAGTGCAATAATTTTAAGCAATTTGCAAATCCCACCTCATCTCTCATTCCGTTATACCCATGATCTCATTATTAATAAAACCTGTTCCTGTAGAGTCGGTGTTACACAGGGCTGCTGTGACGCAGGACGAGGGAGAGAGGAGCTGCACAGAGGAGTTCAGCTCAACTCTCCATCTGCCCCAGCTTAATTTAAACCAGACATGACCACCTCATCTGTGGCAGCTAATGACAGCACCCACTCCCAGGAATCACCAGGCACCGGGATCCAGTCCCAGGCAAATCCATGACTTGGGTGCTTGGAAAACATGACAATTCCTCCAGAAACACCCACTTTGGCATTCTCTGGTTTCTGAACTTCTGGGTTTGTTTTAATCCTCTCTTTGAAACCATGAAGTTTCAGGTGCTTTTTCCTTTTTTAAAGATTCCCTGTAGCATCACAGGAGCAGCCACAGCAAAGACTGAGCCAGCTTCCAGCTGTACGAGTCATGGTGGCACAGCAGAAGGGCTGACGAGAAGACAGACCCTGTCCCTTCCCATTTAAGTGATCTAAAGACTCTGCAACTGTGGTATAGCCAGCAAACCTGCCACACAAGTCCCATATTTAATAATCCAGCTGCACAACACATTGTACTAAATACAAACACAAAATATTTAACACCTGTATTTCAGAAGCACAGTAGCACCCTAAACTATGAGATTAACTTGTCAGGGTTGAGGCTGGTGGCCCAGCCATGACCATTCACCACTCCTGAAAAACACCACGCACGAGAGACAGCAGCAGCGTGCATGGGGGACAGCGCAGCCTTCCACAGGAGAGGAAGCAAGTGGCCCTCTAAGCTCATTTACGGTCCTCCTACAATACTTGTGCTGGTGGAGCTGAACACAAGAGGTGAACTGTAGGGACCATCACCAGTACCTGAAACCCACACCAACTTCTTATATTTTTTATTTTCTGAAGCTCTGCATTGTCTATCAGCTGCAAACCAAATACAGCCTCTGCAACATCCCGCCAGAAAACCAAGTACTAGGAGCAGCACTGGTTACCTCTGCACTGAAGTAACATCCTGTCAGTTTGCTGTGCTCTGCTCTTTTCTTGAGAGGAGAAAAGGAGGTGAACTAGGGAAGAGTTTGCAATCCTGATGTGATCCAATTTAATCTGAAAAGTCAAATACCTCTCTGGCAAGGGAGAGCCCTTGACACATGGCTAACACCAAAGGAATGATTCAGCACCTACTTTGGGAGCAGGGAAACAACACTAAAGAAGTGACATTGGAAAACTATTTTTTTGGCTAACATTTGATGTTCTGAGGATGAGCAAGCAGCCATTGTGCTCCCCCAGCCATGGCAGCATGGATCAACACAAGCATTTCCTGGTCACACATATTGAAAAACATGTCTGAGCAGCAGCAAGGCAGATGCATGGAGGGCTCCTTTCCCCACAGAGGAGAGCAGGACACCAGCATCAGGTCCAGCCTCACTGCACATCGCAATCAAGTGATGTTTCCCACCTGTGAAGTCACTGTTGGCTTCCAGGAAGTGCTGGTTCACTTCAGGATAAGCATCCTCCTCCCAAGCCAAGTAGAACAGCACCTGCATCTGCTCCTTCCTCCCCACCATCTCTCAGCCCTGGCTCCTCTATTTCCCCCAACACCCTCCTACACATCTGACCTTCGCACCCTCCACCTTCAGCTCTGCCTCCTCTGCTGTCACTGTCCAGCTCCACTCCTGCCTCCCCTGTCCCTTTAAACACTGGTTTCCTTCCCTTCTCCCTCACGCTGATTTGGCATCCAAGCCAGGAACAGTAAGATCACAGGGAAGTGGCCGAGCTCTCCGTGCTGACACCCAGAGAAACTGCTGCTCTGGCCACCCCGAGGCACTTACAGGACAGCATCACTCAGCCACTGCCAGCTGGAGCAAACCCTTTGAAGGTGGAGGCTGCAGACACTTGGCCAGACTTTAAAATCCAATTTTCTCTGAGATGGCAGGAGACACGACCTGAGAGCAGACAGGAGAGCCCAGCTACGGGGCAGCGAAACCTGGGAGAATCTAAGGATTAGCCAGATGTGACACATGTGGGAAGATGCAGCTTCTACCAGGTTTGGGGTGGCGAGATGCAACTGCAGCACTACTGGTCAGGAAATGAGCTCAGGAATCCTGAGCGAGACAGCGCAATGAGAAACATCTGCTCAGCACACGGTCCTGCTAAAAATGTCAACAAAACAGTTGATTCTACCAAGGCTGTTACTAAATGTATTGGGAATATCCTTATAGAAATCAGTGTAACAGACGGGTTTTTTTAAGTAATTGCCTCAGTTTTGGCTACTATGTGGAAAAGTATTTTGCACCAAGAATCCACAGAAAAGCAATGAAAGTATACAAAAATGAGTAAAGAAAACTTTTATGTAAGTAGGCTTTAAAAGATTACAAGTACATGTCTGGACAAAAAAGCAGGGGGACAGGGAAATCAAGAGATCCTATTCATGACCTTCTAATACCAAATATAGAGGACACCTAAAGAAACTGCTAAACTGCTTTGCAACTGTCTTGAAAAGGTAGATGAAAATAACAGCACCGAGTATAAAAATAGTTTTTGGAAAACATACAAGATGTCATTTTTATGTCAGTGACAATATACTCTTTAAATAGGCTTTTTATTATTACTACAACCCATCAGCCGAATTGGGTGCTAAAGGATTATAACAACACAAGCTCCTGTGGGGAGCACGGTCTTGCAGGGAGATGGCGGACAGGCCTGCGAGATGAAACGGGTGACCCCGAGGTGGGCAGCGCGGAGCAGGATGGGACAGTCAAAGCTGGCAGCGTCACACCCAGGCGACTCTGCAGAGGTGACGTTGGTTTGGACGTGCCCACAGCAGAGTTTACATCCTGCTCCCTCCATCACTTCACCAAACCCACCACCCCTACAACAAAGCCCATTTTGAGACACTTTCGACCCCATTTCCGTAACATTGTCTCTGACCACTCGGTCCAACCCCATTCTGTTGCACCAGTGTTCCCATCACATTTCCACAATACCACACAGCTACCAGTTATGCCCGTTAATGAGAATTCACAATTCTCCTCGTCTGTTATTCACCTCCGAACACTCATACAGAGGCAATTAAAGAAGCCTTTTTTAGTTTGCTGCCTGGTGGCTCTTAATTCTGGCCTCAACATCTTGGCAGTGTGCTAAATACCAATCTGATTTCTCTTCATCAAACATACATGAAGCAAGTCAGTGTTATTAGGAGAGGCCAGCTGAGGCACGTGGAAAGATTAAGCATGTTTTTATAGGAGTACACAGGGAAATACAGGTAGTTGTGAGAACTAAGTTCAGGAGCTCCTGGCTCTGCCCAGGCTTCAGTCAGATTCCTCTAACTTCGAAACTGGAGATTGTACCAGTTTGACATTAGCATGTCAGTTCTTGTGAGCTGAAAGTTTTGCCCCATCCCTGTGCTCCACAGCTACGCCAAATGCAAATCCAAATAAAGGGGAACCCATGGGTGAATACAAAAAGAGCACCTTCAAGGAAGGGAGAATTTTCTCCAAACTGCAGATTCAAAACAGAACTGAAACAACACAGATAAGTAAAACACACAGTTTTGTTTCTAGTATGACCGAGTTTACTCTGTTGCTGGTTTTGTCTTTGGTTTTGTTAGCTTTTTTCCTCCAAAATGAAGAGGAGAGATCAAAGGTTTGAATTTGTGGAGCTCCTCCGCCTGCCTGGTGGCAGCAGGTGCCTCTGCCTGCAGCAGCCTCTCTCCTGTAGCTGATAATCCACTCAGATGCTCAACAGCAGAGCCTTGAGTTTTCACGGATTTATGCCCTACACTGCACACAGTTCCATCTGTTTCACGGTTATTGTTCTCACTGAGTCTACTTCATCATTTAAATTATTAACAGCAGAATTACACTGACTGAGATCTCCTAGAATAGACGGCCTTAAAATACAAAGGCTTGTATTGTAACGTATTGATATACGTTGACTGGAACAGATAAATTGGGAGAAATTTAGATTTAAGGGTCATTGCTTCATTTCAGTGCTGGTTGGGGTTTTTTTGGTATGACAATAACTGAAGAAAGAGCTGGAAAAGCTCCTTTAGATGGTCACTGCAGATTGTCACTCATGTTCAAGTACCCTCATGGAATCAGCAGCCCGAAGCTGCCTGGTTCATGTGTCACACAGAGCTGGCAGCACCTTCCACACTTCTTGGCCCCACCCCAGCACCAGCTCCAGGGCAGGGCAGGTGCTCAGGAGACCCCGAAGCTGCACAAATCTCCCCTGAACCTCGGCAGGACAGAGCCTCTGCAGCAGGACACAGGTTCTTCCACCTCTCATACAACCACATGCAGCAAAGATGTAAATCAATCCCCCACTCAGAAAAACACAGTGACCCCAGTGGGTGGAGGAGGAAAAGCAGGACATGAGCATCAAGAAACTTCTGGGTCATCTTCTCATTAGGTAGACAAAATAGTTTCCCACCAGCCTGTTACACCCCTATATTGCTGTCATTAGCTCTTCAGAAAAGAAAAATCAAGTGTTACAATTGCATGAAGTCTCAGTAAATCACAAGTCCCAAGCAAATTTGTCTCTCTCCTTTGACTGTATTTTTTAAAATGTAGCACATGAGAAACAGGGATTGTGGAAAGCCACTTATGTTCAAAACAACAACAAAAACCCACCTGCTGTCTGCCACAACCCTCAGTTACCTCAAGCAGTTGGTCCTGGCCACCAGATAGTGCAGTCAGAGGCAACTCCAAACTGATCTCAGACTTCACAATATTCATTAATAACAGACTAGACAGTGCCCATGTTCAGACTGGGCATATGGTTTGAATACAGGGAATTTGCTTTTCCCATGCACTGCATTACATATTTATACTGAAATAAAAGCTTTTTTTTTTCTCTCCTAAGTTCTTCTAGGGTAATTGACAGATGGATCCGATTCAGAAAAAAAGTAATCAATGCACTCAAATAGTTTCTACCCATACTGCTTTGCCTAGGCTTCAAATATTTTATTACACAAGGTTCTATGTACATTTTTTTTAAATTAAAGTTCATGCAGCTTTTCATGTGAGATTTTCTTTTTAAAAAGTCTAGCCTTTTAAGCAACAGTTTTTCTGCAATCAAGTCAAAAATCCAACACAGCTTTCACTGTACTAATAATGAAAGTCTTATGGGCAAAGACAAGTTCCTTTCAAGTAAAAATAAAGTGTATTTTCATTACATCATATATCCAAAACCATAATACTCTGTTGGTCACCCAGGCAGGAGCTGCCTGAGTTAAAAGTTGGTTCAAGGCAGGTTTTTCATAACTACCAGGTGCGAGCAATATCTGAGCATACAAGTTTCATTTCTGAAAGCAATAGCAAAAGCACTCCTAGAAAAAAAAATAAGCTTCCTCTTTGCATGGTGGGGAGGGGGAGACAAAATAGTAGTTTTAGGGGGGCTCAGCATCAGCATTTATCAAGGCTCAAGAAGTCTCAGGTCACGGCTGCATCAGCTCCACCACACAAACCCACCCAGGCTTCCCAAAGACGCTGCCTGCTGGTAACGCCACACTTCAACACTACAGACCACGAGGCCCAGAGACAGCCTGGCTAAGAACAAAAACTTCAGCAAAACCCTTCTTGGTGAAGTTATGTACATTGCACAAGGTCATTGCTTTAGAGACAACAGGGAATTAACGTTATCCTTTGAGTCCTACAACTGCAGAGAAGCTCAACCAGGTAAGTGTAGATGGAAACCCAAACATACCTTGCTCCTACCAGAGCAGCTCCTCACTCTGCCATTCCAGGGCCTTCACACTAAGCAGCCTCAGCTGCTCTACCCTTACATATATCCCCTCCCTCCTACCCATAAGCCCTCTCTGATAATTGCCTGATGCCCTACTCTTGTGCAGCATTTGGTAGCACAGATCTCATCAACAGTTGAGCTCCAACAGCTGATGCTTCCCTCACCAGCCAGCAGGCAGGCAGAGGAGCCAGGTCTGGGCTCCTGTCCTCAGCCCAGAGGCAGGCCCTTGCTACAAAAGAAGCAGAAATAAGACTAGAGGAATCCCTACATCTCAGAAGTGCAAAATCCTAAATCAGCTCCTTTATGCGTTGGGCTCAAACATCAGAAGTGCACCAGAGAAGCCTGAAGCATGATTCCTCTTGACTTCCTGGAAAACAGCTAGCTATTCTTGTCTTTCCTCATCGTTCATAATTAGACATCTTACATCAATGGCCAACCCTCAGCCCTCAGAAGATCTAGCAGAGAGTGGGCTGCTCCTTGCGTCACTCAGCTGCAGCTGAATAAAGCACTCTTCCTCCTCAAGTCTGTACAACTCCTAATGACACTTCCAGTTGGAAAGAGCTAGATTTTTCTCCTCAGAATAAATCAACCCACAGAAAACTTGCTGCAAAGGATTGATTACAGAATCACAGCACCAAGGTTGGAAGGCATGTCTGGAGACCCTCTAGTCCAACCCTCCTGCTCAAGCAGGGTCACCTAGAGCAGGGGGTCAGGACCTTGTCCACCTCTGAGGATGGAGAGATGCCACAATCTCTCTGGGAACCCTGGGCCAGTGCCTGCTCGCCCTCACAGTGAGAAAGATTCTTCTTGTGTTGAAGTGGAATTTCCTGGATTTCAGGTTGTGCCCACTGCCTCACGTTCAGGGGCTCACCCAGAGGACAGAAGGGTGCAAGCAGATCCTACCGCTTCCATGGGGTGAGCTCTCCCTCGCTGGCAGGCACGCTCCCAGGTTTGGTTACAGTCAGTATTTACTGTGAAGAGCTGAATCTGAACAACTCATCTACGTCCATGTTATCAGCTCAGGGGTGCAGAGGCCGTTTTGTACATTCATTTTTTTATTCAAATGAGCATCACCACGCAACTCTTCCCCAAACACGTGGTTATTGTATGGAAAAGGTTCTGGAGATGTGTAAGTGTTCATGCAAATGCCAACTGGGTGTCCTAGCAGCACTGTCATGAGGGCTACAATGAGCAACAAGAACTCACTGTGAAAAATATTTTTAAGTTTATCTGTATATTGTTCTCTTTTACATCAGTTTTTTTTCCAACAATACCTCTAATCGGAGGGGTGATAGTTAGTGATAATTAGTTCATACACTCTAATCTAGTCAAGGTTCCCTGTACTCCCCACGACTTTACCACGAGCTAGCAACAAAAGCCGTGTATGAGATGCAGAGGGGAAGGCACTCTGACGGACTGCCACGTCCACCTCCCTCCTGCCTTGTGGGGCTCCTCCAGCCGGGAGTAAGCACAGGATCACAACATAAAGCATTAGACATGCTCTGGAAACCCTTTGCCCAGCTGCTCATTAGTACTGCATTAGTCTGTAAACTCAAGCGCAAAACGCCTAGTTCAAGTTGCTCTTTCTTGATGTACTTGAAAGGTCCTGTGAATTTATGGCAGGATAATGCGGAGCACAGCACCTATTTATGAGTTGATCATTTGTACAAAACCCCCCTCAAAGCACCGAAGGTTACCATTCGACCAAGAGCTGCACTTAGCTGCTCAGAGGGCAAGAAAGCCAAGTATATGAAAGTTAAAAGCATTAATAAAAGTGTGACTTATAAATTACTTCATCTTTGTCACCCTTTTTGAAATGGGGTGAGAGAGGCCAGGGTAAATTTATTTTTTAAGTGCTTTCAGAGACCTGCAAGGGTCAGCCCTGAAATGCTGTACTCTATAAATCATTCCATGCGTATCTGATAGATGCAAGTGCATCATAACATTAACAAATATTGATTTGTTTATCATTTGCAACTGTTTATAGCTAAACAGCAGACTTTATAACATTTGTAGGGAGAAGAAACTTTAATCTGTGAGAATGCAGAAGAGAAGCTGCCTCAGCTGTAGGAGAAAAGAGCAACCACTGTTGTTCTGTCACCCGACTGCCGGCTCAGTGTACATGTTACAGTCATATTATGAAACCAGTTATTTCACAAAATGACTAAAATTTCCAGGCGTTTCATGAAACAACTTGTATCACTGCTAAGAACCACAGTGAAACCTTGCATTATGGGTGCTGGGTTGAATCACGGCCACAAGAAGGCAAAAGCAGAGCCGGCACCGGGGAACCGGCACGCGGATATAAACACCGAAGGACAAAATTTTGGCTGGAGAGCCAGGAAAGGGTGTTCTTCCCCCTCCCAGGGCAGTGTCCCTGTCCCAGCACGGCCACGCGGAGCCCGGCACCGGGGCCAAACGAACACAGCGGGCCTGCCCCCCCCACACGTCTGTGCGGGGGTAATTCCTGGTCCCTCAACACCCCGCTGTGCCGCCGCACAGGCTGGAGTTCAACACGAGACGTTGCTGCCGTATCTACACATACATGTGTACGTGTGTACCTGCAGCTCCCTGGGCGGGTCTCAGCCAAGAGCGTCCAGTTGCCATCTATAGGCTCTTCGCATAACGCTGCTCTGTGGCTTCCAGACATTTTATGAACATACCAAAATCAGTCATTTCACAAAATAACTGAAGGTAGAACTCAATCCGTGGAACATTTTATATAAAAGTCCCTGCAGATGTAACAAGGACACACATTTTACAGTACCTCCAGCCTGCTAACGCTGATCAGGGCCACCAACACATCAGACCCCAAGTTTCTGGCCAAAACCAGTGACACAGGAATAAGAATTCGCCCCTGCACCCCCCCGGGCTGTCAGGCAGGTGCAGAGCATCATTATCACACCGGCCCACCACCACTCGCCAGAGCCCAGGAACTGATCTCACGTCATTGCACCCTGCAAGGTTACAGACCTGGCAAAATACGGCAACACCAAGTGTTCTGTATTTCCCTTAGTTTCATATTATACAGCAGGTTGTAAATGCAGGGAAGACACCTGGAGCAACAGGAGCAGGTCTGAAAAAACTCCAATAAAAATCTCATTAACCTAATGAGGGAGACAAACTATCTGGCAAATCTCTTCCCGATGCTTTAAATCATTAGATATTAGGGTAAACCCCAAACTTTTTCATTAAGCAACTACAATAAAAAACGGGTTGTTTTCTCTCCCCACCTCCTTTTTTTAAATAGCACAACTCTTTGCTTTTATTTATTTTTGGAACTTGACAGGCTCAATAACCAATTTCTATGCAGAACCACCCACCATTCACACCTCAGAAAGCTAATGAAGTGTAATAAAATTGCCCCAGGAGAGACAGATACAGACACATGCACAAACTTTTCAGGAGAATACTAACTGTGATTTCTTCAGGTGGGAAAGTAAAATTATGTAAGATAAATGAAAACAAAATCAGATAAACACCACCCATCAGTAGTGAAACTCAGTTTCCAAAGGACAGGCACCTTCCTTCCTGTGCAGCAGTCTGCATCAGCTTCTACTGTGGGTTAAAAAAAAAAAAAATTCTCAGCTTCCCATGTAGGAAAAAAGGTGAAGAGTAACAATACCCAAAGAGACAGCACTGTACCAAACAGTAACCAACAGCCTGTACCATGCGTGGAAATAGAAATAACCATTCAGATAAAGGGCACGAATGCAGGTACCCCGAGTGCTTTTCGGGTGCTCCATTCCCACTGATGCAGAGATTTTTCTCCTGGCTGAGTATCACTCCATGATACTTTCCATCGCAAAATGCTGGAGAGTGGGTTTGAGAACAACGCTGTCCTCTCAGAATAACAAACTATTGAATTGAAACCATGGAGGTATCCGTGTGCACACATCCTCATTCACCAAAGCTTTAGGTAGCTCCAAATTAAGTATTTGGTTATTTCCCTGGGAGAAGGTTATGCTGTATTTGCAGCAGTACCTATTTGCAAATAAACACCAGTAAATTTGCTAAATCCGGGTGGTTTAGGAATCTATTCTTCAAGCTTAGTGGAACTGAGTCCTCAAAACCTAAACCATCCTTGTAGCAAACCAGCTAAATCTAGTACTGCTGAAACCCAGAGCAAAACCTGGAAGTGCCATAAATCAGAAATAGCATCAATTCCCCCGTCCAGCTGGCATCTCCAGTGAGAGCACCCATGGGCTTCCAAGGAGCAGAATTAAAACCTGGTTTACATCTGAATAGCAAAGTTAGATCACGCTGAGATGATCTATCTCAAGCCTATCTGCTCATGGAAAGACTTTGCTCTTCTTGGGGAAAATGGCAGCACAAACCCAAAAATAACCACGGCCATTTCAGGCAACGAGAGTTTGGCTGCGCTGCCTTGCGACTGGCCACGGGCAGCCTCAGGATTTGCACAGGCCGATTTACAGGCAGCACATTCAAAACCACGGGGTTCCGGGCTGGGGAGTGATAATGCTAGAATTGGCTTAATATCCCGGAATTACGGCACCATCGCTCGGCGTCTGTTTGTTCAGAAAAGCTGCCTCTCACTTAAACCCTTTGCTTCCCAGGAACGATCTGTACCTGCTATAAGCTCAGCACTTTGTCTTAGGCAGCTCCTGCTCGTTTTGAAGCCTCTCCTCAACCCACACGAGACACAGTCACCGTAAGAACACATTTACCAAATGGCCGCACGCGGAGCGGGCAGCATGAAGCGACGGCTCTGCGTCTGAGCTGAACCCCGGGCAAAGCTGAGATTAGCTTTTTCCTTGGAGGAAAAGGAATTGTTAACAGCACGACACATGCTGGGGGTGAAGGGCTCGGGAGCAGACACCAGCTCCAGGCTGCACCGGACCTGGGGCTGACGGAGCTGCGCTCGGCCGGGCAGGGTTCAGCCCAGCAGCCACAGCCCCGCTGCGTGCACAGAGCATCTCTCCAGCACAGGAGAGAAAACTCAGCAAGACCCTCTCTTACCAATTACAGGTCGTCAATATTGACTATCTGAGGGATTTCCATGCTCAGGAAGCAAATTAGAAACTCAATACCTGAACTATTCCTAAATGCAGTTATCAACTTCAGAGTTTTATCTCATAAAACCAATTCAGCTTAGAGTTTAATTCTATTAAATTAGGGCTTAGAAATAAGATTTGCTCTGAGAATGAATGCATCATTAGTTTTAAAATGCAATATAGTGAAACCCAAAATGTGCAGCATTACAGTTTGAAGAATAAATGAGTAGAGATGGCACCCAAATGTACTTCTCCCTAAATATATTTACCAGCCTTGGAAAAATCTGCCGGCTCATTAGGACAGCAAGTCTTCTGGTGTGCGGGACGTCCCCCTTCTTTAGGGAATGATAATCCTCTTGTGTCTCTCCTTGGCACAAGTTTTTCCTTTGTTCTTAAAACCTTCTTATTTCAGCAGCTGACAGAGAAAAAAGAATCAGCATCCTCTTTCTTAATAAAAATGCCACAATGAGATCCTGTCGGGCTTGTGCCAGGCATGTCAAAGGAGCAGGGACTAATACAGGAAACCTCAAGAACTCCCCGTTTTGTGCAAGTTACAGTATATGGAAGAGTCACGTAGGGCTGTTTTTTTAAATCAGGCTTCCAATACATGAAAAGCACCCTTCCATGGGGTGCATGTAATCTCTGAATAGGGCCCTTAGTTTCCTGTGGTATTGTATTAAAACTGATGTTTGATACAATAATGCGGGGATAGAATATGCTCAGAAGAGGACAAGGTAGCCCAACGGTGGCTGTCCCCCCGCATTACAAACCGCTGCGCACTCTTTCATGCCGCACTGGCCGAACCGCTGCAAGTCCAAGGCAGACCTTCAGTATTGGGATTACACGACTGAAAGTCAGGGGAAAAGAGAAGGAAAAAGGCCAATGCCACACCAAAGGCACTAGAAGTCTTAATCAGAAATAAGATATTCTGGTGATACACATTGCACTGTCGCTTTTTATTCCAGATGTGGTACTTCAGACGGTCCGGGCTCCTCTTTGGGCCCGGCCACATACTCTGCGTTTAAAAAAGCTGCCTTTTCAAAAGAAAATAACACTGTCTCCAAACGGTATTGCAGAGTTAAGTTAGCAAACGGTGGTGCTGCTATACCATTGTAAAATAATTGGTAATCCATTGTCTCTTGCACCAAAAGACCAGGTTAAAGCTTTTAAAGATGTATGATGTGTTAATTTGCTATTTTTACTCAACTAGACTATAACAGTTATTAGAAGTACACAAATAAAACCAATTCAAATGATCTAATTATCATTTTTGGTAGCAGAAGATTCATATGGAACAACACAATTGACTCTATAGAGACTAAAATATTTACCAGTAAGTATTTTAATGCAACAATTCATTTGAAAATGCATGCAAAGCTGTGAAAGTAAAGAAAAAAGGATGAAATTATATATGTCCATCTCATTAGTTACGCAGTGGCTCTGTGGGGTGTTGCCCACACCATCACTCCCCCTTCAATCAGGATCCAATTTTACAATATTGAGCAAATTCTCATGTTCAAAAATTAGTCAGAGAAGTACAATGTGGTCAGATGTTTGTATTTTGCCATGATTTTCCACCTCCTTAATTTTTAAATTATATTTAGATCAAAATAGTCCTTGTCTTTTGCATGAATAAAAGTCTCAACCTTTCCCTTTCATATTCCATCTTCAAAAGCAGCAAGCAATCGTCCTGTGTGCCAGGCAACGTACTACAAAATATTTTATAGTTTTGCTCCAATTCGTGTTTGCTTTTCTTGGTTTTCATTGAGTGGAATGACTTTATCTGTTCCAAACAGTGAAGCAGAGCAGATCAGCCAAGATGCTACAGGGCTGCTGACATTTGGAATACTATTTTCAGTCCTATTTTACATATGCTTTCAAAATTTATCTTATGAAAAATAAAAATCAGTTAGAAGATGGGCTTATTGGTGTCTCTGGCAACACAGATGACCTACTTTTAGCCATAGAGAATGGGAAAATCGAACAGCATTTGGCAGCAAAGTTAAAGGAAGGGAAGAGTCAACACCAATACCTGTGCAAACGCCCAGGGAAGAAAAATCCAAGCCGGAATGGCGCATTGGAGAGAGAGGTTGTGTCAACCCAACACCTCTGCAACACGGCATCAGCGGCTGGCCCGGGGTAACGGGCAGGCTCTGCTGGGTTCCCCCCCTCTGGTAGACTCCCAGGAGAAATCCTGACGTAATCTTTTTTCCTGACTACTTGTAACACGCAGAAAAACAGCTGGGAAACAAAATGGTTTAATAAGTGTAGCCTAAGAGTGAATATTACCTTACACATCTTTTAATGGTGCACTTTACAAAAATCAAGAATGAGAGAAAAGGAAACAGAGGGGGAAACACAACCCCAACATTTTTCAAAAAACAAACTGATTCTTTGAAAAGAAAACTGATTAGAATGAATCAAGGCACTACCTCAGAAGAAAGATTAAAGGAAAAACAGCAAAAAAAGCTGTTAAGGTTATTAAAAACAAATATATTTGTGGATAAAGAAACAACTATAAACTTCTCATTGATAGTTTATATTTTGTGTGGCTCTTTCTGCCTATAAACAAATTGTAAAAGATTGCAACAGCTAATTTAAAAAATAAAAAGTGAAGTGTTGTGGCAGTGTCTAAATTGAGTTTGACAGTCAAGGTCACATAACTTTTCACTTTTATTTAAAGACATTGCCTTGATTACTGAAAAATATTGCAAGATACATACACACAGATCTAGAGTCAGGATAGGCAGCCTTTGAGGATTGTATTGACAGCTTCTTGTCCACTGCTTTAAAAGGAACAACAGCAATAATTTTTTAAATTGCAAATGTGTAATTATCAAATTATAGAAAATTGCCAGAAATCATCGATACAATTTTTGAATGATGTTTTCAGTGTAAGCAATATGTCCTAACCAGTCCTGTTATGCCTAAATAAATGTAAATTATTTCTGGAAATTTTAAAAAACATTTGCTGCTTTAGTTCACACAAATGTGAAAGCTTTCATTATACCTTTGATTTATTTTAATTGTATTTACATTGTTCTAGTCCTTTTACTGCAAACTTTGAGAAAAAATGTTAAATCTAGTTCTAAAATTCATTATCTGTAAAGAAAATGAGTTGAGCCTGCAATACATGTATCTAGCACTGAAGGATCAGACGAAGCGTACAAGATCTCACGTCTAACGCAACCGTTCTCATGGGCCCATTAGAGTCTTTATAGGTGGTTCTCACTTATAGCTTTGTTTAAAAGAAAAAAATACAGATTCTGAAGAGAACTGGAGCCTATTTGATGTTCAGCCTCTATTGTCTCCCAGGCAGACCTGAATGAAAGCTTGGAATTAAACAGCCTTTGAATATAGTTTTCATGGTGATCATTACAAGTGATATAAAATAAAACAACCTGGTTCACACTTCCAGGCTTTCAGAGCCAGCTGCCACATTTCCCCTCATCCGTACACTTTCAAAGTTTATAAAATTATGACATAATTTTGTCACAGAATTTTTATAAATTAAAGGCAATAATCAGCCATTTTCTTTTCCTTTGTAAAAATTCCTTTCCAGGGCCTGCAGCTTTCCTGGCTTCCCCCTTCCTGCAGTGCACGGGTGCCTTCAAATACTCACATCTGCCCTGGTCTTTGAGAAATTACTTCTGGAGTCAGTAATACACACTTTATTTAGGAAACAAATCTGAGGGCACTGATATTTTAATCACACATAAACGTCGCCAGTGAGATAAGGGCTGTTGGAGACCCTGGGAGGTCTGGCCTCGTGCCTGGGGTCCCGCCGCCATCGCCCGCAGCCCGCCGGGCACCACTGCCCAGCGCAGGGAGGAAGGGTTGGCTCCCCCATACTGCAAATAAGAAACCAAATCCCAAAGACACAAGAAAGCTTCTTCACACACACAGGTCACCTGAAGTGGGCTTAGACACATTGATTATTAAGTTAAGAGCGTTAATTCAGACGCCTCTATCAGCACAACCGTGGGCCCTCGCCATGCTTCCTCACCCTCAGCTTCACTCAAGGCTGAAATTGTCTCCATCCACTCAGTCCCCACGCGATGCCACACAAATCACTTTGTCTCAGTGCCCCACTTACACCAGGGGGAAAATAGTCCGAATCCTAAAGGTACGGGGGGACTAAGCATGGACTGTACGAGAACTCTGGGGGATGCTCAGGGGACAGATGCTAGAGAAGTGCTAAATATCACTGTCACCAAAATCATCACTCTGTTTCACATCTCCCGTTTGATCTTTGGAACCCACATTTTATCCTTTCCCATGATCTTTGCAATCCCCTACATACAATTTTCTTGAGATAAAATTCGTACCTTATATAAACTGTGAACAAGGTCTTACTTCTTAGAATTAAGGTCTTACTTCTTAGAATTACACCAATATATTAATGCGTAACAGAATTACACCAAAATATTGATCCATAACAGAAGTAGTAGTATTACTAAAAAGTAAACACAGTTTTGAAGGCACAGGAAGTAAATATCCTGCAAACACTGTAGCTGCACGTCTTCCTCTTTCAAACTGCCATTGCATCATTTTTCTTGTCATTTGAAGTGGTATCCTTTGAGGAGGTGCATTTAGCATTTTTTGTAACTGTATTTAGGTAGTGCTTTTTGGCATTTGAAAAGATTGTTTTAAACAGGATCATGAAAAAAACACTCAGGTAAAATAACATGTCACACCAGGCTCATTATACTAAATATATTGCACAGCCTTAGTGTTTTAACTCTGCTATTTTTTGTACCAAGGTACATCGACTCATTCTTGCTTGGTGACATTTCCACGTTAAGCTGAAACTAATTGCAACAAGTTTCAGAAGACAAATCCATTGTAGATGGGGTAAACAGCTTCGGAGCAGACCCAGGTGCTAGAGATGAAGACATGGAAGCATGGCAGGGCAGGGTCGCCGAGTGGGCCGGGCTCACTGTCCCAGCCTATCCCGCTGTGCCGAGAGAGGCAGAAGGGCTCTGGGTTGGAGCCCCCACTCACCTGGATGTCCCCACGCCCCCCGCCAGGCCCTGCCCTTCCAGGCTCTCGGGCGAGGACACGCTGCCCGTCACTGCAGGGGCCATGCCCGGGCCCTCCCGGCCAGTGTCGCCATTCCCGCGCCAGCTGCAGGCCAGCCTCAGCACACCAGCACGCGTCGCCGTGCACGCTCACCTACTCCGCCTCAGAGGGCACGGCAACAGTCTCCCCTATTCCTGCAGTTTACCTTTAGCCCCCATTAAGTCAGGGAACGCCTAAAATACTGCAAAATATTGCACTTCACCTGCTATGACGACTGACTTGTTTTTAAATGGCCACTGTTGCACCTGAAATCCAAGCCTATGTATGTACGGTGTGAAACACAGCCTGGGAGGTTACACCCCCGGGGAACGCAGAGGAACCGAGTGGGGGAGCAGCCGGGAAATACGGGAGGCTCCAAGGCGTCCCCCAGCCCGGTGGGCACCGAGCGAGTGACACGGTGGGGCTCGGGGAGCCGCCGCCAACAAAGCACTGCCTGCAGCCAGCCCGCGGAGCCATCAGAGCGGGCTGCTCGCCGCCTTGTTCCGATGAAGGCAAGATGCATAAAGAGGAATGAAAGAGGAAAGGAGTCGAGTTATAAAAAGAAAAGGAGAAATCATAAATTAAAAGAGAGAGACAAAAAGCTCTGCTGAAAATTTTTTTTCTGTGCAAAGCAATAGTGGGAAAAGCATTAAGCGTCACTCTGTTTCTTCATCTAATGACACAGAAAAAAGTCTTTTCTGCAAATAATTCAAGTAAACAATCTCCAGAAAGCATGAACAACAATACCAAATTTCTTGAAATTAGCCAAGCTCACAGAATCAGCAGGCTATTATTGCTGCTTGGAGGCTGCGTCTCCAAAACCATGGATGAGGCAATTTGGGGGGGGCAGGGGGAGGGAGAGGGAGAAAGGAGAAAAGGGCAGAAAAAACAGCCCCTTCTTTCTCCATTATCATTTACCTGGAATTTAGTTCACTGTAAATTTCATTTTGAAGGGAAAAAACCCTATGACAAACTCACCTTGGCTAAATATCGTTTACTGATTTGTAACAAAGATCTGATCCACTTTAACTTGCTAAACACTTTGTCACTGTTTTATATGCACCACTTCCAAAGAAGGGAAAAATAAAGGAGAGATTTTTAGGTCAAATGATTAAGGAGAAAAGGGATTTAAACCAACAATTTTTTTAAAGTTCTAATTGTTTGCTTATTGACACCAATTTACATGGAGCCACTTAGTGAATAAAGGTTTTCACAGTACATGGCACTTCTTTATGTCAGTTTTTAGCCATCATGTCACAGCCTGGCTTGAAAAGAAGAAATGCTGAAAACTCGTAGGCCAGAAATGAACAGCCTATTAAGATCTGAAAAGCTGTCATCCCCACTGAAAAGACTTGCGTCAGCCACTGAGGATATATTTTAAACCGCCTGTCCGCAAGAAAACTTTAATAATGCAGCCTTGCTCTAATGTCTTGTGAGAGGAGAGGCAATTTTACTTCTTCTATTAACCCAACGTGATTACAATGGCTTATTTCATGGAATATTAAGTTCAAATTCTGCTCCCTAGGAGGACAATAAAAAAAAGAGTGTGCTTATGACATTGCCCGAAATAGCCACAAGGACCGCAACTCCTTGGTGCTTTTAATGCATCCAAGCAGTAATCCACCTTAATTTGCTAATGGTTAAGTAAATTAGCAACAAAATAATAAAATACAAAAAGGTATCAACACTGGAGTGAAATGCTTTCCTCTAAAAAATATTAAAATAACAAAATGATGTTTTCCTAAGGATTGCGGTGGCCTTTCAATCCTCTCCCTCCCCCCCCAGCCACCCCCCCGCCAATTCAGGGGAAAAATAAACTCCTTGTGTCGGACGGGCTTTCGCCATGAGGCAATCATAAGCAAAGCGGTTTGTGCTGAGACCACAGCTGGGACGGCTTTGTGCAAATGGAACCGTTAATAACTGCCTGGGAGCGACAAACACTTTCAAAACTACCTGAACTGTCCCTGTATGGACACCGGGAAAATGGTTTCCCCGGAGAGGTGGGCATGCGGCCAGGGGGCACGATGCTGCCGGCACCCCGTGCCTCCAGCCAGGCCCCGTGCCCTGGGCTGGACCAGGCGGTGCCGCCGAGGCAGGAGCATCCCCGCTGGGGTGCATCCCCATCCCAGGGCCCAAGTACCCTGCCCAGGATCCGCCAGGCAGAGGCTGCTTCGAACGTGTTGGGTTGAAACACCATTTGCAAGTAAATCCAGTGACATAAAGTCAAGTGGGTCACGTCCGCAGGGAGCCCCCTGAAAACCCCGGGCAGGGGGACAAACACGTGGTCTGCCGGGGCTCCTCTCGCCCAGGGGGGCCCGGGAGGGATGCTCATCCCCAGAGCTGGTGGGCAGAAATCTGCCCCCCGCTTTAGCACCCGTACAGGCCTGATCCTGCACTTAAAAATTAGAATCGGGTCGGCGGCGTTAGTAATTTCAGTCTTGACTGAGTATAAAAACTAAAGCCAGTGAAGGAGGCTGCCCGGCCATCTGCTCTGCCCACCCGGGCCCGGGCAGCAACACGTTCACCACATCTCACCTAATTCCTCTGCGCGTGGCACTGGGCACTGCAGCCAAACCACCCATCCTGCCGGGAAAAGAGGGGACTGTGCACGGTGGCGACAGGCCGCCCGGCGCCCAAAATCCCGGCAGGAAGCGCAGGCAGAAGAAAACTATCACAAACAAGACATTTTGTTTTCAAACTGATGTAGGATGCAGAGGAAAACTCCGTTACCCATTCCTCCTTTCTGCCACTGCCTTCCTACAACTTTTTTCTTTTTTTTTTCCAAGGTGGAAAAGGAAATAATTTTTTCATTTAAAAAAATTAACGTATGCAAATAGCCAGTGAAATTATAAATAGCCACCATTAATTTCTTCTACCTAGTTCAACAATTCCAAAGCAAAAAGCCAAACCTAAATAAATACATTTAAAATCGCCTGCTGTGTAATAGTAAAGAGACTCCATAAAACTAGAACAATATTTATTTCTTCTTTTCGTAACAGCTCCCTGTTTTATTAGGCCCGTGTTCCACAGCGATCTGATAAGAAGGAGCGAGGCTAAATGGCAAATGGCAAACATCCCAAATCGCAACCTGATGTATTTCCACAGCCCTGACCTTCAGATAAAAATCGTGCAGAAATCTGCAAACCCACCAAATATGCAGCACCACATGCTTCAAGCATTTTCAGACACAACAGTCGGGGGCAAAAAAAAAAAAAAAAAAAGAAAGAAGGGCGTTGCTATTTAAAGCCTTTAGCCTTCCCCTCCCTTAGAATTTAAGGATTATGCTCCTATAAGGCACATACGAGGGTGCATATAGCCAGCCACCATCAAACCTAAAGGTTTCTCACATCCACGGAGGGTACTGTGGGCTTACAGCTGCCTATCTGTGAATATCAGGGAAACATTATATATAAAGAATATATCCCACTGGTATATTATATGTATATTTAGGAAAATACTTCAAACAGCAAAAAATTTTGCACTGTGAAATTAGCTAAAATTATGACAACTGTAAGAAAAAAATTATACGGGCAAAATTTGGGTCTGGTGGAAGAATTCTTTGATGTCTGGATTCCAATTTAACCCCGACTGAGTTCTAAGAATCAAATGAACAAAGTGTATCATACACCCCAAGTCTGCTTGTCAGTGCTAGTCATCATTTTTATTTTATTCTTTCCAGCCACATCTATTTATGAGACCCTGTTCTGACATTTCCTCCCTCCTCACTGGATACGGCTAGTTGCCAAACACATTTGCGACACAGTCCAACTCTGTATTTATTTATTCATTAAAACACATGCATTAGTATCAATAAATATGTATAACAATATTTTCTGCACGGTGCCATATAGATTCCTTCCACAGTCATGTCTCTAGGTTGGGTGCTGTGTGGTAAATGTATAGAAATATGTGCACATCTAATATTTTAAAAATATTTTCAGTCAAAAGACTGTGTCATAAACACTGCATCTGCACCTATATAAAAACACCCTGCGTCTGGTGATGGCAGTACATTTACTAAATAAGATTATAGGTGAATAATAAAATCCTGCTTAAATACATGTTAATATTTTCAGTATTAGTGCACCCAGGTGCTGACTATCGATGGCATGCATTGGGGAACATCACCTTTATTTTATACAGGGGCGTCAGCATGAAGTCTCGATGAACTGTACATATTACAGGCTGAATAAAGAGCAAAATCCCTACCATTTGGGTGTTTTGCATATAAAAATCACTTTTTCTTCAGGTACTGCACCACTCTACCCGGTAAGCCTGAACCGAGCTTCAGGATTTTTGAAGCAGTTGTAAAACATTAATAATATATCTGGTTGTTTAAAGAATATTTCCAAATAACATGAAATATTTAGTCTATGCCCCCCCCATCCCCACCCTCAACACTACCACCACCATAAAAAGATAAGATTTATCATTAAATGTTTGAGGGGTAATCAGCCATTTTTGGCCAATATATTTTAATATTTATATACCTGACATAGCTGAATATAAATGATACATCATGATTTTCCATAGTGCATGGAATTTATACAATTAACTGAGTGATCCAATGGCTTTAGGGCACACAAGGTGCAAACAATGTTACAGTGGTTTGCTGATTATTGTTATAAATCTTATAAACCATAAAGACATTAAGGTGCATTTTGTTTACACCATTTGTTTTCAAATATTATATGCAACAATATTATTTATCATTAAAAGAGTTACACTTTTCCAGTGTATTTATTTCACGAGCTACATTTATATAACTATTTAAAAAATACAGCTTGCAAAATACACGTCTGAAATAGGCAGTAAAATTTGATCATTTTCAAGTTATTTCTAGAGATTGTTTCCTCATTCTAAAATCGAGAAAAATTTAAACATTACCTATATCTGAAATGTCTGATTTAAAAAACCACTCGGACTAAGAAATCCATTTTCTGCAGATAGACCCCGCACCCTGGACCCATCCCCGTGTGCTCTTACAGCGAAGCGCATCCACCCCTCCGTCTCCCCTCCGCGGCGCGGGAGGCACAGCCTGCTCCCCCACAGCATGCTGTTTTGACACCGTTTCCTAGCCCTATTTTAAAAACCCAAACCACGTCGTTTCAAAAGCTTAATCTACAATTTTGGAGAGAAAAACATTTACAAATACGCAGCCCTGGGTTTTACAATATGAATATGTTATTTTTCCTGGAAAGAGCTACATCCTCTGCCTCTCTATGCCTATTCCACATAGATGCAGGAGTACTGAGCGTATATACTTACACATAAAAATTCCCCCAAATGTTCCCAAATGGTTACAATGTCCTAGTATTGTTTCAATTATTTTCATTTGGGTTTGCATGGGTTTTGAAATGCTGTAGCCCCAGTATGTGAAATTTGAACCACAAACGGTCCTGAGCGAGCCCTGGCAGCGGTGGGGTTGTCCACCCGTTAGCAAAAGGGACCCGAGCGCTGCAGCTGCTTATCAAATCAGTTTTATGTTTCTGAAATGAGTTCCTGCTGCTGAGCCTGAATTCATAGACAGTCGGGGGAAAAAAAAATAGATGGATATAGCCCAAAACAAAACCTCTGAAAACACATCTAGGGTACTGTCTCTTTGTGCACGTATAGAGACAGATGGGTGTATTTGTTTTATACCTATGGAAACCCGACATGACGATTACATGTATGTGTGTGCATTGCACAGAAAATCCCTGCAAAAAAACATGTTAGAAAGCCACACGTCCCTGCTGTAGTTTTGTTTGCTTTACCAGAAGTAAACGAGTACTTTCCCTTTTTGCTGTCCTTTTTGCAGCACTGCAATCAGGTTTCCTTCTGATATTTTCCTGTTCAGGAGGCACACGCATCACTTGCTGAACGCAATCCCGTTTTTTCTTAAATTTACTATTTTTTCTTCAGCTAAACCAATCGGAGAAATAAAAAAAAAACCCCACAATTTTGCTGCTTACTGTCCTTTTCCAACACAAATATAACACCAGCCCAGTGAGTTACCCAGAATTTGCTTTTCTCTTTAGTACCTTCTGGCCTGCTTAATGGTTTCTTTCTAATGTACATAAAATATAGAAGTAGAGAAATGTGGAAATGTACAGAATTGTCTGTTGACTTCAGACATGGGAAGTGTTTTGTTGCATATTCAAAGGTGCTAAAATCTCATCAATGAGTGGGAAATAGTGCTAAACACAAGCTCTGCTAACTTTATTTTTAATGATGACTTTAAAAAACGGGGATCAGCGAGGTGAATGTAAAAACTGTTAATCTTAAATTTCTACAAACCCAAGTGTCAGGGCAAGCATGTATGGTGCATCAAGCATAACAAGATGAAAACGAGGAGGTGTGGGTGAGGAGGGGGTCCGAGACACTTGCTTTTCTTGAATCCCTCTGAATACATTTCACAATTCATCAGTTTTTGTCTTCCCTGCCACGAGTGAGGACAATCAGACCAGACACCCATTAGATTTTTCATGCAATTTTTTTTTTCCTTGTTCATGACATGTTGGCAGGGAGGATGGCAATTCTGAAATCTTACCAAATGAGAAAAATGTCAGAAACTGAACTGACAGCTAGTGGTTACTATGGTGATAGGTGATATTGAAAAAAAAATAAAATAAGACTCAGTTAATTCAAAAGGAATCAAGTTCAGTATTTTTAAGCCAGTTGATATAGATGAAAACTTAATCCCAATACTGGGATGTTATCTTGTTTTAGCTAAGAGCCAAAGAAACCATTTGCTTGATTAGATAATTAACTAGATACAACCAAATATACAATGAAAACTATAGTTAAACCAAAAATTAAAACATATTAATAATTTGTTTATAAAAAAGAAACAGTCATATTAGAAAAAAGCAGATTAGGAAAAATATTCTGCCTGTGTGAGTAATCCAGAATTTTCCTCTCCATAGTCACAATTACCTACACGGGTCCAGTTTTCTACCATCAGTTTTGAGAGAGAAAGAGTAGTTTCATTCAGTGACAAAGACAAATCAGCTGGAAGGTAAGGAAAGCTGCTGACTGATGGCTTCAGTAGAAAGAAGGCTGCGCATGCAAGTTCTGCAGGAACCTGAATATCTCCATATTTGTGTTTATGTATTTTATGGGCTTTTTAAAAATTCCCAAGGGAGCTATTTATGGGGCCAAAATAACGCGAGATCTGGTGTTCTCATGGTATTTCCATCGAGGAATTGAAATACTAAAATACCATGAGAACATCAGATCTCATGTTATTTCGGCTGCATTAATGGTTCCCTTAGGTATTAACAAAGCCCATGAAAAACAAACACAAATATTTGAGGCAGAAATATAAATGCTGGAATATCCACCGCCCCCCAACAGAAACCCAGTACACCACACACAGAAAAAGCTGCCTTTCTCCTTTTCGATCTCACATCTTAAGGAAAGAAGTGTGTAACTGTATACGTTTAAAATTAATATTGTATTAAAATTATTTGGCAACCACCGCTATCTTCCTGGTAGAAACGTAGTTTGCTTCCGAACAACCCTTGAGGAAGATTATCTTAATATAAATGCACACGAGGTTTTAGGGATATGAAAAACAACTTCTGAAGGCAAAGATCTCCCAAATAATCTGAATTTGGCACGTGCTCCCCAGGCCACGTCAGAGGCGGGGGGTGGCAGCGCCCCTCACCAAAACAAAGGGGAGCCCCCGCTTTTGGGGGTTCAGCGCCCTTCCCCACGCTGAATCACAATGCGCTTGGAAACAGACACTGCACGGGAAACATTAAAAGAAATCAGGTCCTTCCAGAATTGCAGCCGGGAGCAGGCGCGGGACCCTCGTTTAGAACAACCGGTTGGTGCTTAATGAGGGGGGGGGGCGGCGGGGACGGGCGCGGGGCGCGCGCCGGGCAGGCGACAGGCGACAGCGCCACCTGCCGGCAGCGGGGGGGCAGCGCCACCCGGGGAAAACGCCCGGCACCGAGCCGGGGGGGAGGGGGCAAAAAAACACCCCAAAAATTGTCCCTGAGGCATCCGCTCCTGTCCCCGCTCGTCGTTCGCCGCTCGCTGAAGCCGGGAGGCTCTGCAGCCCCTGCTCCTACCCCTTCTCCTGCCCCAGACCCTGCCCCTGCTCCTGCCTTCTCCTTCTCCTTCTCCTCCCCCTGCCCCTTCCTCCCCTGCCCAGCTCCTGCCTTCCCCTTCCCCTTCCCCTTCCCCTTCCCCTTCCCCTTCCCCTTCCCCTTCCCCTGCCTTCTCCTTCTCCTTCTTCTCCTTCTCCTGCCCCTGCTCCTGCCTGCCCCTGCCTGCGCAGGTGCTGGCTGTCCTGGCTGTCACTATGGCTCCTGTCCCCACCACACCAGGCCCACGCAGCCCTCACCACGTTCACACAAGAGGCACGTGGTGACGTGCACACACACAGCCACAGCAGACCAGCCAAATAACAAGGGGGGCAGAACCCACCTATCACCATTTTACAGATGGGAAGGCAAATTCTCCCAAATCCAGCACCGGCGACTCATCTGGGCTCAGCCCGTCCCTTTATCTGCCCAGCCATGAGGCTACACAGGGCCGCGGGACAAGGCGCTGAGTGTCACCCCCAGACTAAGAGTCAGCCCTGACCCATTTTTCTGCACCACAACACCAGAGCCAGAATCCACGGCCTCAGCTGACCCCCAGCCTTCCCACCCTCCACGGCCCCACCTCTGGCAGCCAACATCCGCTGGGGCCAGGGTCAGGGCAGAGCCATTGCAGTGGGTGCAGGAGGAGAGCGGTGCAGGCAAGAGAGGGCACATGAGGACCTCCCCACCATGGGTCATGGGGCTGGGGGTGGGCTGGGCCAGAGGTGGGCTCCATGGGCTGGAGGTGGGCTAGGCTGGGCCAGAGGTGGGCTAGGCTGGCCTAGAGGTGGGCTCCCTGGGGCAGAGATGGAATGGCTGCTGCTGTCATTGTCCTGCACAGTATCCCGGGTGTTATCCCAGAGCTGGGATGTGGCCCCGTCACAGCCAGCACATCCCATACTCAGTGATCACACTTCTTGTGCAGTGAACCTGCCTTCTCCTCAAAACCACACAAAAACTTACAGAAAAGTGGTGGCCTATAAATAAAAATTGCTTCTGAAATAGTTTCAACCTAGATCCACAGTGCCAAACTCACTGCTGAGTACAGGGAAGGTAGACGTTCCCATCCCGAGCACGGGAACGAAGAATATGGGGATCTCCCCCGCTCTGGAGGAGCCCCGCTGTCCTGCGACAGCCGCACTACCAGCGTGGCAACAGCCACACGCTCTGAGGTCAGGCAACACCGAGGCTGCGTCTCTGGCCCTACAGGTAAATTCACCAGAGTCAGGATTTTAATGAGTCCCACGTTCCAGCGCACACAGAGTTGTGATCAGGAGACATTTCCATCTGGGTCTTGGTAGACAAAACACCTCCCCCAATATCAGCGATGACTCCTATGCTGGGTTGCAAGTATTGATGCATCAAACTGCTTTGGCAAGAACATCACAAGTTCTTTATATACATGCATGCAAAAACTCTTGTCTAAACAACAGAATTATATTAAAGTTTAAAAAAAAATTGCCATTTTAAAATAAATGCAATTGTAAAAAAGACTGGGTGATAAGGGAACAATAAGGTAAATAAACCAAACCCAAAAGATATAACAAACCTCATTTCAAGATAAAAACCAGTATAAATAACTGGTTTGGACTGTTTAAGACTATAATTATAAATGATACTTTCATTATACATGAAAAATAGAGACTCTTTAAAATTGAAGCCTATAGAAAAAAATGAAGTATTACACCCCTCTAAAACAACTTAAAAATCTGTATTATGTGTAACTTACAATATGGTAAAATCAGTGAAATCCTGAATACTGGCAAAGAGGTTTGTCTTCAACCACCACGCCAGGAAATCTGTAAAATGGCCATATGTAAATACACACTGACATTGAATCTATTTTTATATATATTTCAATAAAAATCAAGTGCACTTTTTTTTTTTTTTTTTAATGTGGTCTACAGTATCCTTCTTACTGGACATGGGGGTGGAGATCATAGTAGATAGCTGATGTTAACTAATAGTAAAAGACGATTAAGATTAACACACTTTGTTCTTGTCCCCTTTTTCCTTTTAAAAATTTTGATAATGAATTAAATTGTGATAAAAATTTCACTGGTATATGGGATTATTGTTTCTTCCTTAATATTTTTAATTAAAAGCCACACGGTACCTGTCCGATACAGTATAAAACGCAACTTAGAATTCTGGAGAAAGTGGAGTCGCCGCCGTCTGTTATTTGTCCGTACACATATATACACGTATGTGCATCTGCAGGTACGCGTCAACGCAAACCACATCTGGGTCTGGGCGCTGCCGAGCGCAGGGAGACTCACCCTGCCCCAGAGAGCTGACACGGTGACTGAACCCCAGACAGAACCAGAGCGCAGGGGAAAAGTGGGAGATAATAAGGAAAGAATAAAAACATGATTAGAAACATGTCATCACATAAACTAACTACACGTATAAAATAACGGGTTTGAATTGTTTTCATACATGCTTGAAGCAAATAAAACTGCAAAGCTTGCCTGACCCATCACCGCCTTTCTGACGCCTCAGCCCTGGTACCACGGTACGTAACTCACGTACCTTCATTTCACCACACACACACCTTAAAATACAGGTTTTTCTGCAGTTGAGCCGGACCACACATACTCACTCATTCAGAATAAATCCATATGAACTAGCTCCAGCATTTCTAAAGTATCGCTGCTTGTGCGGTCTGCTGATATCTCAAAGAAACAAGAAACTATTTTCACATCTCATTGCCATAATGGATGAGCTGCGGAGCAGGGGAACACTCTGGAAACTGTTCGGTTTGTCACACGGACATGGAAATTCTCCGATACTTCCACATTAGCCGTTCAAAGCTGAGCTGTTTTGCCAGACTACTTGTATACATTAGGGACTGTGATGGTCACAGAAGGTCTTTTTTTTTTTTTAATAGAAAAAAGCATATGTAAATAATTCCTAATGATCAGGTCAATGGTCTTAGGGTTAAAGCAGGGCTTCCAATTGCTTTTTCATAACCCTCTGCTTTGTAATTCTGCAATAGCATTTCAGACACAGAAAGCCAGAAGTTCATGGGAGCCCAGCGGCACTCAGTGCCCGTCCTCACTGGAGTCGAGCCGGCGGCCGGCCAGGACCTTCCATCGAGATCCACCTGGTTCCTTCTCTGCTATCAACAATCTCTCCAGAAATGCCACACCTTGGGGTCCAGTTCTTACATTTTTATCCCATTTCAATACATCTGAGTTCAATGAAATTAATCCTGATTTACAGCAGCAAGTGAGCAAAATAACACTCCTAAGTGGTCAAACCCTCTACCAGCCCCCCAGCGCCAAAGTCCAACAGCTGTTAAGTCTATCAGGTTTGCTCTTTTCATTTTTTTCAGGCACACGCTACTTCCCATTTCTGCTCAAAACTGAATTCAATGGGATTTCTGCGTGAGGAGCAAGGCTTGGCCCCAGTCGCAGCGACCGACCTGCCCCGGGTTTCGGCAGAGGCCAGGACACAGACGCCTCTCCCGAGGAGGGACGCCAGCGGGGAGGGGGTCTCTGTGCCAGGGTCACTGAGTGGGATTAGCACGTGAGCAAGGTTTGATTTATAACGATTTAGAAAACACAAAGCACAGTTCTTTTATCTGTTCTCATGCCGTTTGGTTCCAATAGCCACTGCGAGCTAACCGGAGTTATGAGTGCTGCCGAGGTCAGCTGTGCTCCAAACCCTGCACCAGCCCGGTTCCGAAGGGGCTCGTCACGCGGGGGTAAGTTAGTGACAGCATCGAGGAAAAACACGGCAGTATTTTCGCTGTCAAAGATGGTTTGAAAAGTTGTTTAAACAAAGTAAAGTAAAACACCTAACTATGAAAGTTATATAGAAACATGATCTCTGAACTTTATATTTAGGAAGAATTAAGCTTTTAAAGAGTTTTTTTCCACTGAAAAAAGCCTTTAATGGTAGTTATCCAGGTGGCCCCTGGATTTATTGTTGGATTTCACTCTGACTGCTATGGGGTTCCCAAGGGGACTATTACGTCAATAATTTCTAAGGCAACATTTTATTCCAGGTAACCGAAATTCCTTAGAAGATGAGAGCTTTAGCTTGGAGATTCTCAGATCCCATTTGAAATCACTCATACTGACTACAGAAGAATTTTTAAAATAAATTATTGTATAGCCTTCTGCTTTCAGCTACATATAGAACCTATATATATATTTATAAACATTCTTTATATAACAATTCAGAACTTAATTCCCCCTGAAGCTATTAAAACTATATATTTAATTACATTCATAAAGGAGTTGCCTGGGATACAGTCAAAACCTACCACTAATTCAACATGTATTATATATTAATACACTTTGCGATTCTGAAAAATTAGTAATACAGGCCATACGCTGTTTTCATTCTGTGCATGGAACTCCCATCAGAGGCAGTCAACAGCCTTTATTTATAAAGTCTGGGGTTTTATGAAGAAGTCTGTAATGACTCTTTTTGGTCAAGCTTAAAAGAAAAAGAAAAAGAAAAGACGCAAAGGTCTTCTAGTTTCCAATGTACAAAGCATATATGGCTAGTAGGAAAAGTAGAGTAGGACTTCCATCTAGACTAAACAAATTTCAGCATAAAATGATAAATGAATCGAGGAACTTACACTCTCAGATCCTAAATTATATTAAGTCACTGATTTTATGAAGCCAGAAAAAGGTCATTGCAAGATACTTATAAACTATGGTAAATAACTAAAATTTATGCGGTAGGATGATTTTAATCGTTAGTATTCTTAAAACCTTGGAAATCGATACAACTTGTAACAAATCAGAAAAGTTAAACGGAATATATAATTGTTCCTTTTAAGACCTATTATATTTAATATCTGTTGGCCATATTTGTTCCACAGGTTGTGTATAAAAATAATTTTACTATATTTCTTGCATTTGATTAACAGAAAGAGCCTAATGATACGTGTCCAAATTCCCAGAACAGTTGTCTCTGTGCTAGTGTCTATATGGGCTTTCTTGCATAAACTGAAAACCATCTGTCATAAATATATAATCACTTTTAAATCCACCACACCCATTCCTCCTGCTCCCCAAAAAGGATGCATGTCAAGCATGGTCTGCTCCTGAAATATTCCTTGCAAGTTGCTAAGTGGATATAAAAGAACACAGACCTAAAATAATCTGCAAATAGCTGTAACACAAGCCCTGAAAATGCTTTTGGATCTGGTGAGAGGGGGGAGAAACGCATCCATCGCCCGAGCCAACGACAACGCCGAATCTGGGCAAACCATGCGGGAGGACAGCGTTTGTCCCTGGTTTATTTTGTAAATGTGAAAGATTTTTACAAATCTTATTTAAATCAAGTTCTCTTTTTGAATATTTTTTTATAATTGAACAAGTGTTGAGCTACACCGGGCTGTCACAGCTGTTACAATACATGAACCACACTTACAGTAACAGCTTTCGTTCCACATTTTTGTGGAGTAGTTTCCATAGCACTCTGATCAGGGTTTGCATATTTTTATACCACTTGCATATTGAAAATAAACTCTGATGTTTAGATTGCTTTCTCCAAGTGCATCTGGTACTTAAATTTCCTGAAAAACAAGTAGGCAACTATGATTTAAGACCAAACAGTTTTACTTTTTATAAAGTTATTTTTAGCCTTCTTCTCCCTCAAAAGTGTAACTTAACAGCACATGGGATGAGAGAACTTGGAATAAGCATTTATCTTTATTGTCATCCCTGAATTAAACATTAGGGCCAACTTTTCCATTCACAACAACATACAGTTTCAGTGGATGCTCTGCATGTAAGAACATGTTTTGCGTAATCACCTATGCCTCAATTAAACG